>NC_041035.1:12400011-13600011 GCF_900634625.1 Parambassis ranga
TTCTTTTTCTTCCTCATCTTCATCTACTCTGAGGGTGGGAAGGTGGGGGGGTATAAGTGTGATCTTGATATCCAAGGTTGAGTAGGCAAGCAGAGAGAGGGGCCAAACTGAAAATAGCAGCTGAAACAAATACTTTTGCTAAATTGCCAACCCCCTCATCCACTTGTTATCCCACCCACTCTCCCTCTCTCCCTCCCACTCATTCTCTCTGGTTCGCTCTCCCTGCCTCTCTGCCAGCACTCTGCTCTTTATTGTCATCCTGCTTATCAGCTTTTTTATCCTTTAACAAAGACCAGACCAGTGTGAGAGCTATGAGCTGGGAAAGCTCTACATATATATACCTGGCTGCATAGAATCGGCAGGGAAGAGACTGGCAGTAGTGCTAATAGTGGAGATAGAGGGGCAGAGAACAACAATAACACCAGAGACTATTTTGGGGCGAGTGGACCAGTGGGGCACCCCCACTGTCAACAGGGACACTTTAACAGAGGATTAGGGGCTTTTCCTTTAGTATTGGGGACACCCTCTGTCTTTCCACCTCTCACCCCTCAGCAGACACGCCCCCAACTGCAGTCAGCAGCAGAGGGGAGTTTGTCATTTACAAGCTTCACCCCCACTGTTTTCTTCACACAAATTCTCCTCATAGCTCAAGCACCGACACAGTAAGATTTCAGCCGGGAAAAATCACTGCTCTACTGAACAAAGCATGGCTGGATCTGATCACTATCTGTGTGAGGAGAAGGGAAAATAGGCAGGTGCAGGTTAAAGCGTGACATGCAGCATAGCTAATGTTACATTTTTATCTTGGGTTATTACACCTGAGGGCAGTAAGTGGTCTCATTATTTATCTTAAATCACCACCCACAACAACATTTATATATTTATGAAGCAACATTTAATAGGATGCCTAATATAAGTGCAACTATAGGGATACCAGAATTTTTTGGTCAAATCCATGTCTTTGCCTCTATAGGAGACAAAAACAGGGTAACAGATCAAAAGCCAAGCCGTGTTATTACACTACAAAAACTCTGCATCTGCACAATTCCTGTTACTCTCTGCTAAATACACACTTTTATCATCAGTGAAAAAGCTGCTCTCCACAGATGAGTAAACAAATACTAAGGTCAATATCCCAGGGACACTCTGCATGAGGTATTTTGACAGTTCATGAGCGTCACGCCCATACATGTTGTTTTTTTTACTGGAACATCACACACACACCTCTGTAGGATACACATCCCCACAGCCAATCACATGCAGCCATGGCTATCTATCCCTTAGCCACTTTCTGTCACCACTCCAGATAAATAACACTACTGCATTATGGGTATTTTCCAGTGTTGTCAACTCTCAGAGACAAAGACGGTTTAGAGACAAACAGTGTGAGTCACAGGAATCCAAACGGTGGTGTGTGCCCTCAGTGTGTGTGTGTGTGTGTACGTGAGACCTGACAGAGGGAGTGACAGATGCTCTGGACCAGAAGAGGCGAGTGAAACATGTGATTGGTGGATCACAGGCCTGTTTGCGCTAACACCGATGGTGGGCAGCCCTCCTTAGAAAAGGCAGGGTTACCATGGTTACGGGGGAGGTTACAGAAACAGAAAGGAGAAGGGAGTCGGGTCTGCTTATGGAAAATGATTTCTTTTGGCACAGTGGTGCTCACTCTCTGTTAGCGCCTGTCTCACACAGAGTCCTTGATGCTGGAATTCAAAGCTGAATGGGTATTTTGTGGTGTTTATATTCATTTGAGCATTTGACCTTTAGGATATATCTCAATGCTGTGTGATTATCATTTTGAAATACTCTGCAGTGAAAATTGTTAAAGGATTTTCCCCTAAAATTATCTCCATGATTTTATGTTCAAACTCAGCAGAAATGGCTCTGGGCTAATACAACTTTTGCCCTCTATTTCCTTTCCTGTTTTCACAAACATTGGCGAGCTCAGATACTATCTCAGAGGAGCTGTAAAATATCACACCATCGTCATTCTGCGGAGTATCCTGTAGAAAATACACACACACACACACAGACAACAGACAGATATTTACTGCTTGTGCTGCACGGATTGTGCTCAAGGGCACAGCTACCCTCTGTCACCCGGGACATGCTACCGTCAGGAAGGGAAGGAGGGAGCCAAGCAGGCAGAGAGAAAGAGGAGGAGGAGGAGGAGGTGATGAAGGAGGGGGCTCACAAGGAAAAATAGGTGAACTGCAGAATTAGGGCAAGCCTCCACCTCACATGCACCAACACCTCCCAGCTAACATATATGATAATTTATTATCAAGCTATTAAATTATTAAAGCCCTACAATACAGGCCCATTTACATTTTAAATTCTGGAATATTTTGAGACGTTAGATGTAACATTAGTTGTCATGTAGTTTTACTACTGCTGCTCACATGAAATTTCCTGTCTAGAACCAATAACGCTGACTCTGACATGAGGAGACGTTGAATGTCGCATTGGATTTCATCCAACTGACTTGTCAGCTGCACAGGTGAAACCTACACACTACTGCACTATGTTGAATCAATACCTGTCCCGCCAAAGAGTCACCCCGTGAGTGGCTCCAGAAGACAGTCGCACAGGAGGAGGAGGGAGGGATAAGGAAACAAAGTGGACAGACTAGAGGTGTGAGAGGGTAAAACAGGAGAAAGTGAAGAGAAGAGAGTGAAAGTAAAGAAGGAATGTAAAGGACATGGTGAAAGAAAGAAGACCAGAAGAAAATTAAACAACATTTAGGAGTTTAGTTATGTCTGGCACAAAGTCAGAAACTCCTCCTCCTCTTCCTCCTCCTCCTCCTCTCCCCTCCTGCGTTCCATCTCTAGCCTCTGTTTGACCTGCATCAGACTCTATTAAACAGTCAAACACTGGACTCTGGTGGACAATCACTTGCATGACAACTGTGCCAAACATCACAGGTCTCTGTGTGTCAACTTAGGTTTGGTCAAAAGAATAATCACCAACAGACAAAATGCAGTCTGCAAACATCATTTAGATTCTCAGGATCAAACTATTACTTTTGCTCAGTTCAGCAACAATTAATTCAACAAGCTTGTTTCACCACACAAGTAGCACACATCATTTTGCAATCAAACAAAAACAAAGAGCTGAAAGATACTAACTTTATTTATCTGTCCCTGATAATGTCTGAATATGGACATACAAAAAGAAACGCATCAGAGCTGTTACCCCAGAGTAAACATGCATTTTATCAAACAGACTTCCAGGACACCGTCATAATTTCAGTAAACCATAAATTTCATGGTGCACAAGTGTAGCCACCTGACAGTTATGACTAAAGAGAAAAGTCCATAAACCATCTTAAAACACTGTTTGTGACAAAAATTCATTCCTCTGCAGAGAGATACATTTACATAAGAGATTCCAATCTTTACAGTCATGCAGTAATGGGACATAAAAATGCAAATAACCAACCAGTAAAATAGGCTGGAATGACTATTCTCAGTAATATGAGCCAATCATGGATGAACTGCAGGTAATGAGCTGCAGAACCTGAAATTGCACTCTGTGTGTGTGAGAGAGAGAGAGACAATGCAGAGGAGAGAAAGAGTCACATGTTACACATAAATTGTGTAGTTCACACATATAAAAGCTGAATTCAAATCTCATTATAACACATGAAGAGCAGAATATCTCTATGACTCTAAAATGTCTTGTCACTTGACATAGTGGCTCAAAGGGCCAAAACACAGGTTTCACTCACTCGCTTTGCACCACAGTAAGTGAAAGTCAAAGGTAGCGACTGAATGTCCACCTGGCTCCTACATTTAGTGGGGCATGGTCAAATTGAAATTGACTTTCACAGTTACGTAATCAAGTTTGAAGGTGTCTTTCCGGATGTTTTGCCAGCTACCTTTGTAACACCTTGTTTGTTTGTGACTTCTGTCACAGACTGTTCTCTCAAACTTTAATGTCTCCCTCTCTTCATCAGTCATATAGGCATGGCATTACTTTAACATCTTAGTGTCTTTCCCACATACGCACTGCACGGTATCTGCTATAGGTGTATCTGTGTGTGTCCACTTAGGCCCCTATAGACAAGAAGTTCTTCTCCATGGAGAGGAAAGAAACACATTTAAAAGCCACATTATGGCTACTCATGAAACCACAAAGGCAGAGAAATGCATTTAGCTGATGCTCTAACATTCAGCCAAGCAGCTGTATATGAAGTGTGACCCTGTGTTAACCCCTATGGAAAGACTTACAAAGTTTTTGATAAGCTGTGTTTGCCTTCCGTGACAATGTTTTAAGATCAAATGAAACCTCGTGTAAAATATGATGCATCAACAATCTGAGCAGATGAAGAAAACTCCCTGATGAAATATTAAAGTCTTGCAGTCTGAAAGACAGCACATAAGCACACACACACACACACACACGCCTCCCTACAGGTCTAAGTTGTAATGTTGCAGCTTAACAAGAATAAAAAGGAAAAGCAGGCGTTCGCTGTCTGTCAGTGAAACAAAACAAAATGTGTTGTAAATGTCTGTTCTGTAGCATCCACCATAACGTTTTAATAGCTCATAAAGTTATCTATAAAAACAGGACATATAAAGAGTCTGTTATTTTGGCCCGTCGGGCAGCACTGAGGGTGCTATAACTGTTTTCGCCTGATCTTTGGCAGGCGTGGAGTACCAGACGAGAGCAGACCACGAGCCATCTGTCCCCCCTGAGTCCCCCCACCCCCCCACACACACACTCCTTATTGTCCACAAACATACACACATGCACAAGCAGACTCCAAAATGCACACAAGCACCTAAACTAAACATACACACGGATGGTTCGGTAAACATGTCAAAATTAGGGGAAAGTTTTCTAATGATGATCGGCCTTTGACACAAGGCAAACGCTCCTTCCAGACATGACGGATGAGGAGGAGAAGGAAGGAAGTAAAAAGAGGATTTACACTGGATTTATCTGTTATCCCGAATGCTCACCAATACAACTGCTGATCTTTCATTTCGTTAATCTGTGTACCATCCTCCTCAAACACAGAGGTTCTAACACGTTCCTCAGTCACCAGTGTTTCTGCTCAGCAAACAGAAGGCTATTAGGTGCTGAAACAGCCAGCTGCCCCTTTAGGCAGTGTAAAGTAATAGGCTGTTGAATGGGGAGGCCCAAATCCATAATAGCAGTTCTCCCCAAAGGTGGCAACAAGACAGGCCATGTGAGCATTCAACAGTGAAGGCATTCACCTGGGTTTAGTTGTATAGAAATGGTCAATTTCTCAAAAGAAAAAAATCACTACAGACTGCTGGTTTTCTTTGAAGTGTGTGTCTAAATACATTCGAACAATTCAGTTTCAATTAACCAGCCGCTACAGCCACACATATCAGGCCATGTTTCACAGTAACCATGCCATGATCAAACCCTAGCAGCCGTTCCTGAGGCCATCACAGTTTAAAGAGGTCAACTGGGTCAAGCGTAGCCTGAAGAAGGATTTCAATACATTTAAGTGGACAGAGTCATTCAGTGAGATTAGAGTGACTCATATAGATTAATAACACCAGCAGATGTCAGTGCACACAAACAATGCTGCTACTACACTTGAGGTGGAGTGGGCCTGAAAAGTTAGACCGTGTAAGATGGAAATATAAAAGCTCTCTGCTGCTAGCCTTCCTGCTAATGCAGACTTTATGATCAGTGTCTCTACCAATTGTGCTGTGTTTAGCACAGGACATGGGACACGAAAATCGATAAAGGGAGGGGTACAGGATGATCCAGAATGTCTCTGACTCCCTCTCATCTCCTCATCTGGGTCTGGGTTTTTGGTTGGCTATTTTCTTTCTGAAGGACGCTGTAATATGTACCTGGATCCACCAGTGTACATCCACACCAAGGCTCGGAAAGCACAGCAGCTCACTGAGATCACACAAAAACAGTTTGAGCATCAAGTCAACATCTGCTGGTTTCATGTGGCACAGATAAACAAGTTTCATGTATCTTTTTATTTACAGGATGAAGGCTATCAAACAGAAGAGGCCAGAGGTGCAGCTCTTCTTTAATCAGGGTCACACTAGCCTCCCAGTTTCAAGCATCTTCCTCCAGCTCTACTCAGCTTGTTTACAATCATGCTGATGCTGCTTTCATGTCTTTAAATAAGCAGCTACTGCTAAAATATCAACTGGAAGCTTTGTTACAACATTATATCTAGTTTGTATAATCAGTACAAATAAGAAAGATGACGAGTTGTGCCAGACTATTTTATGGGGAAGCAAGGCAACTGGTGACGACATAAGGTCCATATATCTGTATGAAAACCTGATGATATACTGTGGTTTGCATGTAACTGTGCAACTGTCAGAGTGGGTAAAGGAGATACAGCCAGTAAATGACTGCTGGCAGTTGGAACACAACCTTGTCCTGCACGGCAGACAATTTTTTTATTGTTGGTGGCAGCACTTTTACTTTGGACCAACATTAGTCCTGTGGCACTAAACCTGTGACTGACATCCACCTCCAACACCCTGTATGAGGGTGTGTTAGCTGACCCGCTCTGACCCCCACCCCAAACACCCCCCACCCCCCGTGTCCGTCCATCCATCACACATAGCCAGAGCTGACTGCTCATCAAGGCTGCAGCCACAACACACTGTAAGCAGTCTTCAATCAACACTTTTTACAAGTGCATTACACTTTAGTGCACATACGTATTATTTTGCCTACTATGGTACATATACATGCTGGAGCAGGTAGCATCAAGGTCGCAGCTGAGCGGAGAGACTAATGACCTATAATAAGACACAACCTTGACTGATGGGGACAGTCAGTTAGCTTGGCTGCAGCAGCCAAAAGAGCAGCACACACACATTATCTCTCTCTCCCACACACCTCTGCTCTCTGCAGCTCAGCATCATCAGCATCTCATCCCTGAGGTGGGTTCTAATCTGCTATACATAATTTTACCACATCTTTTTCACCACTCGCATCTTATCTCTCAGTGTTGTTTTATTTTCTTTAGCAGTGTTTTCCTGTTTTAATTGTACTACAAAAAACATAAAGAGTTCTTGACTTTGTGGAAAAATTGCCATTGACTTCTGATGATGCATTACAGGATGGAGAGGCAGACATTGTATCGAGGTTATCTCCACCAGGTTAAAGGTGATATGTGTTCTTATAGGGACATTTTGAGGCTATATGATCAAGCAGTCTCCGCTCCCGCGCATAGCTCACCTTTAAATGCCTCTTCCATAACATCAATCTAGCAATCAGCAGTTTACACACAGAGAAATCACATAAACACATGCACTGTACCATTTGCACACACACACACACATAATATGCAAATACACACACACATTCAATCTTGCATTTTCACCAAAGCTCCATACTACACCACCAGCTATTGTAAAAGGGCTTCAGCCTGACTCATAACATTATTGGATTGATGGCGAGATTGAATCTCAATTCTGCCAGCACATCATAACGTGATAGGATAGACTCCTGCAGCCATTTTCTCCAGTCGACTGTTAAACCTACCAATCAAGAGTATCTGAAAGAGCTTTAAATCCATTTTAAATCAATACATGGCATCATATAATCAACAAATTGTAAAGGTTAGGACTTCAATGACACAGATGTCATGCTGACCCCGAAAAAAGAGGAAAAACAAGCACAGCTTTTTCCCATTGTTGTCTCCTGTGTCATTTCTGCTTAGTTCCAACACTTATTATAATTGGTCACTTCAGCAACTTGCATGATTGGAGCAGCCATTTAGCCTTCAGGAAGGGAAGGTCCCAGAAAAGTTCAAAAAGCACTCTAGGTGTCAAGCTGACACACACAGTTGACAGAATCCCAGTCAGCAACACACACAGACACACACACAGACACACACACGCAGGACGAGAGCAACAGTCAGCAGCAACGCTAACAACAACCTGACTGGTATTGCTGTGTCTTAGTGCATCAGATCAACCCTTCCTCTGACAGAAAGCAAAGTGTGCGATTAGACAGACCTTCACAAAGAGAACAATGTTGTCTAAACTGCAGAATTTGGATTAAGTATTGTTCATTAGTTGATTCATTTTGGATTGTGTTAACATTTATCTTCATCACAAAAGACAACTAAAGACTCCTTTCATCCAACCGAATAGTGGTATTGGTGATCAGCTTATGTTGAACATTTCAGGTCTTGCTTTCTATTTGAAGTAAGTGCAGGGATGTGTTCTTTCAATAAGATTTTCCACCTTCAGATTACAATCTTATTCCCATGAAGATGAAGGAGGAGGAAGTGGTCACCATTTTAACCATTTGAAATGCATGAATCCTCCTTAGGCTACAAAACCAGTTATTCCTTTTCCAATAGTATGCTGCCTACTGATGGGCCACCACAACTGCAGACACTGAAGAGGGATACTATACTATACTATTTCTTATAGAAGCATTTTTTTATGTGTAAGGTTATGTTGTCACACGCTGTAGCTGTTGGTTTTAATTTTAAAATGTTTTAATTTTGAAATGTATGAATTGTCAATTATAATTATTTAATTGATTAAGAAACTTTTATTAGTCCTGCTGCGAGCTGCTGTACATACCTCAAATTCTTAAACATGACAAACCCAGAGGCCAGAGGTTCTGTTTAATGTCCATACATCTCAAATACAACAGATTCAAATCCATTTTTGTTAAAATAGTGGCAAAACAAGAAATGTGCAGTTCTTGGTAATATCTCTCATTTTCATTCTGGAGTCAGTTTGATCATACTACTACGAGATAAACTGTATGATGCAACACAGGTGAGACACATCATGAAGAGACGGTGGAGCATCTCTGAGTCAGGCTGCTTTCGAAATAACAACCAGAAAGAGACCAAAAATATCTGATGTGAGATTGTCAACATGGCAATACAGATCATCAAGGGAGCTGTCTGGAAGTAGCTGTAGGGGCTGTTCTATTTTCAACACACTGGGTGCTTGTGAAAGCGTCAAACAGGAGTGACGATGAACCAGCAGAGGAAGAAGAAGGAGGGATGACACGTACAGCTGTACATTAAGGGATAAATATTATTAACACACATTGCTGGAAGGGTGGGCTCATGTGTTGGCGATGACTGCACAAGGTGAAAGTTTATACAGCGAAGGTTTCTTTACTGTCTTCATTACTGATTATTTTCTTTTAAAATCATTTTTTGGTTTATAAAATGACACAACAGACTGAGAAAATTTAAAGCTCTCTTTCCTGTGTTAGCCTTACTCTTCGTTCCTCTCCTCTCCTTTGCCCTTGCTCCACAGTATTTGTAATGGATCTGTGACAGGAGCGGTGTGCTCGGAGGGCACTACAGAGCCAGCGTACACAATCCTCTGTCCTGATGGTAAACCTATATCACAGCATGTACAGACGCCGTGCACTGAAATCTTCCCCCCTACACATTAAAAGTATTTTCAAAGAGGCTCTAAAAACATTCCTGTAAACTGTAGACTAGTTTATATAGCAATTGTTATATAGTCAAAATCTGTGTTTTACTGTAATTATACACCAACAGGTGTGTGACAGAAAACTGTAATCAGAGGGTTTGGATCAGAGGTCAAAACAGAGCCAAACTCCTTTGCTAATAACTCCAGGCCAGGCATTGATTTTCCTTCTCTGGTTACACTCAGGAAGAACCGGGAAGAGGGCGAGAAGGCAGGACGGAGGAAGAAAATCAGAAAGATTAAAAAAAAAAAAACCTCAGCTGACTCTGGGTTTGAAATTGAGGACATTTCGAGAGGGAGGCACAAATATAGGTATGATATACATCACCGCTTAGCTCTGTTCCCAGCCAGCATCCTTAAATTTCAGACATAGTACAATTTGATACTGCGCTCCTGTGGAACTACGGCAGGAATCCTCTCTGACCTTTCTAAAGCTACCACTGTGGAAAAAACAGGGTCTGCTACTTCAGTCATCTTTCAATAAAAAAAAACAAACAAATTAAAAAAAAAAACAAAAAAAACACATGCATCCCACAATATGCTGTGAGCGCTCACTGATACCAGAGTGCAAACATGTTTGGCAAAGCTGCCTGTGAATAATTCAGTATCAAACGTTAAGTAGACAGAATGCTTCGCTTCTATTCTGGCTGTGTACAGAAACACGAGACATGCAGCCAAAGTCTTGGACTCTGTGTGTGTTTATGTGCAATACTTACTGTCTAAAGGTCTACATTTCCAGTGATCTGACACATAACCAGCTGAGTAAAAGAATACCAATTCCACCTCGGAGCTACAATCAACCTTTTTCCCATCAGCTGGCATTATGCTGGATTACCGCACTCTGCACAGGCCTACAATAAGGACATATGCTATACAACTAGCCAGGAGATGACAAAGGCAATCAATTCACTCCCTTGTTCTACCTCCCAGTATACCGCACACTAAACATACACACTGTGAAAATTCTGAATTTCCATGCTAAGATTGCACTGCAACCTTTTCACACTAAATTACCTCCTTTAGGGTGCAATGGAGTACAGTCTATATGCTGTGACAAAGTGGTATTAAGAGCCAGTGTTGTAGTTGAGTCCATTAGCTTGCCTTTGCAGGAGGTTTATTGTGCTTTAGTGGGTAATAATAATACACATTTCAGTAAGGAAGAAGTGTGGCACAAGAGGACCTGTAAGAAGAACGGTTTAAATTTAAACAATATAGCGGCCTGGGTGGAAGGATGGGGCGCATCCATATTTGGGAATTTGGAATTGGTACATAGCAAATAGAGGGGAGGGGGGGTTATTTTTTACTCTAATAATGAATGTAGGCGTTTTTTTTGTATTCCCATGAGAGCCCTGCATACACCCCCTGCCACCTTCACACACACACACGCACCCTCTCTCTCCTTTCTCTCCTCTCCCTGCCCCCCACGTGAGAGAAGGAGAGAGGGAGAGAAAGAGAGAGGGAGAGAGAGAGTGCGCGTGCTAACTGTGAAGAGGTGTGATTACCATCGATCTGTCCTAACACAGCCCATTTCCTCAGCTCAAAGCCTCCGAGCTCCAGCCTGCATGGTGGGTCTGCCAAAAGGCCGGGACCACATGCTACTGTCCTTGGCCAGGGGCAGAACATGTTTTTTTTTTTTTATGGGAAAGAAAATGTGACAACTGGACGACACATCCAGACCTATTGACAACATAACATTAATTAAGTATTAATGTATTTAAATGAATCCTGCTAAATAAAGGTTTTATTGTCTCTTCTTGTTTCTTTCTGAGTATTCTGGGGGTCTCAAAAATAAGCCTGACAACAACAAAAAATTGATGACCACCATGATTCTTGTTATCTCTGCACGTTATGGTGGAATGGCAGGTGGTTAAGTGGAGGATAGGAAGACATGGTGGTGGAGGAGAAGAAGGAGGAGGAGGAGGTGGGGGCGAGCAAATGAAAGTAATTATCAAGCCGTACAGGCGTGAGTCCCAAGGGTCAGCAGAGCGGCAGAGAGAGAGAGAGAGAGAGACAGAGAGAGAGCAGGACTGCACAGTTTCAGCTTTATCTGCGAGTGTGTGAGGAGCACCTGCCATACATGCATAAAACACACACACGCCTGTGACTCAACATTTGGCCCATTTAAGAGCCTGATGGTGGAAGAGGTCTGGCATTGATGCACAGTAGGGGATTAATAAGTGTGATGTAGGAGGAGGGGGGAGGGGGGGTCTCTCTCTTTCACACATACATACACAGTGGTGCTTCAGTGAGCAGTGAGTTGAAATTGACTCAACAGCGGACATGTGCTTAAAATGGAAGAAATACACCAGAACCTGTGGGCAGCATTATGCTTTTAAAGGCATTAACAGGGTATCAGCAGGTGAAAAGATGGAGAGCTAATCACTCACTGTGGACAGTGGACGTCTTCCTCTGCCGTCATCCACACTTCTATTCATGTGTCTCTCCACACCTGCTGCCCCTTGCCCTCTCTTTCTCTCCCTCAACTCTCCACATCTTTATCACCCCCCCCTTTCTTCTGTCTCTGGCCTCCCCTCCCCTTCTTCATTCATCTCTGTAATTATGTCACTAAGCAGCATCATGTATTCTTAACTATGTGTGAATAATCTCACGGTGAACTCCCTCTCTGTCACATCAGAGGTGAGTTCTATCCCTACAGGAAATGTTATGCTCATGGTTCCACTAAGGTAGACTGGAACACCAAATTGGTGCCAACAATTAACAACATACCGTTTACTTATGTAGCAGTACAATGGCACAACCAGCACTGTATTTATATGCATATATTCCGTAGCTGCAGGCAGTGTTGGAAGGTTATAGGCGTCCTTTTATTCTACTAGAGATTACATGCACATTTTTAATATTTTAAAAACAAAACACAGCTACAACATAATTGGGCCTACATTTGGGTTGTAATTACTCCTCAGTTAATCACTTGGTGCATGAATTTTCACATAAATAGCTAAAAAAAAGAACAGTTGCTCATTTTGTCTGAAAACAAGAACCTAAAATGTCTTGGTTGTTTTATGTAACACAAACAGAAAATCATCACAACTACTCAGCAAGCTCTATTTTGTCATACACAAGTACTCGAGTATTTCACATATTTTTAAATGCCATGTTATATAATGTAACATACAGTTCATATGTGATTATTGTTTACTAAAGTGTGTATGTATCCCCATATTGGGGCTGTTGGAACGATAACCCACAAAAAATAAACTGGTGGTTCTACACAGTGAAATCTGATCATTACTGTGTTATTATGCTTAATATGAACTCACGCACTGTAGCTCCTCATATGACACCACATCAGAATTAGGTACAATGAGAGGAAGAGGAGAGAGGGCGCACATGGATGAGAAGAGTTGCAAGAAAGACGCCACTCACCTTCAAATGACCTTTAGGCTTACGATCATGCTTCCTCTCTCCCTGCATCTATAATTCTCTCCATTTCCTCTTATCTCGCCCTCTTTTTATCACACATGCTCACTCTCTCTTCGTCCATTATCTCTCTGTTTCTACATCTATGCCTTATTCTCAGCACTTCTCTCATCTATGATACACACACACACACACACACACACACACACACATTGGTTAGCATCAAAAGGATGTAAAATATTAATACTAAACATATCACCTGATGCACACTCAAAAGACGTTCCAGATCAGCAACCACAACTAGACAACATGGATTTTTTTCCCAGTGGTAGGACAAACAAATCCTCTCATACACTGGTTTCCAGTTACGAAGGCTCCCTAAGAAACCCCCCCCCCCACACACACACACACAGACACCAACGCACACACCATCCCCCAGCCACAGCTCGCAGTGAGGACCCTCGAAGTGGTCGATCAATAATTAGAACAATCCTTATTACATGCTCTCATTTCCCCTCAGAGACTGAAGCTAATGTAGAACAATAGCAGCATACAGTAGGGTGAGGACGCTACGTTGCACACTGGAGGATCCTGCACGTTTCTGGACATGTGAAATACAAGACTGAGGATTAAAATGGACTGATTAACTTGTATTATAGAGTGTGTGTGTGAATTTGATACAGCCACAATGCATCTACTGCACAGACCGAGGACAGAATTCCAAATTTAAACACAGGTCTGCTGACACTTTTACTGAATATTACTATAAAAAAGTAAACTTGTATACAATATACAGTGTAGCACTGTATTTGTCTCTGGGTCAACATATTGGGTAAAAGTTAGCGGAATGCAGAAAGGCAAGGAGAAAGGCATTGTCGGCCCACTTATGAGGCATTTTAGTAATCTAGGAGACATAACAGCCACTAGCAATATTGCAATAACACTGATTAACATTGGTGAGATGTTCAGAATGAAAGAAAGAGAGGTTAGTATTGAAAAAAGTGCATACATCCATGGATGACTTATTGGTATAAAATTGTAAAATTTGGTTATGACAGCAGTGACTAGCAGGTTTTAAGATTTTAAATTTTGTATCAGTCTTAATTGGTTTTTCATGGAGTAAAAAGTCATTTTTTTCCATCAGTGAATGTGTCATATGTCTGTCTGTCCATCTGCATCTGAGTTACTGCATGTGTGAAAGTGTTTTATGTTCAGTTCACTTTAATTAGTGGACATTGACCGATGAAGCTATCCCACATGCTTGGGGGTGACTATACTGCCCCTCTGGGACTAAAACACACACACACATGCAAGTGCATGCGCACACACACAAGCAATACTAAACAATATAATCTGAGTCTCACACATCATATTAGTAAATACAAAAATGCAATATAAACTACATTGGTTGTCAATATTCCCATTAACAGAAGCTTGGCAGCATTCTCTCAGTCACACTCACTGGCTGTCCAGCCAGTGGCCATCTTGATGGTGAAAACATTTTGTAATACTGGGAGGAGTTCCCAATGCCAATGCAATTAGCCGAGGCACGCATGAGCGCCGACTTCATTAACCTCCATCTTTTATAGGGCTGGTGGGGAGGGGAGGAGGTGAAGCAGTAGGTGGGAAGAAAGAGGTGGGAAGAAGCACGCGTGCCGGCTTTGTTTCAGCCAAGCCAGAGAGTGTGTGGAGAGACATGAGAGGATGAAGTGAGACAGAAAGAGAATAAATACAGAAAAATAGGAGGGGAAACTCTGAAAATACACACTGATATTATGTTTCCCTTCCTGCCAGCCTGAAGCCTGATGACTCTTCTTCCCCACAGTTTATTTTTCCTCTAAGGGCCAGATAGACTCTTGCTTTGCCACTGTTGCCATGGGCTGGCTCTGAAGGCAGCATAGGGCTCAAATCCAATTTCAATACTGCCACTCCCCTTTCAGCACTCGTCCCATACTGCTTCAGATTCACTGTTATCCAGATTCAGACCTCTAAATGAACAGTGATAACAGTGATGGATGATGAGGAGGAGGTGCTGAAGTATTTCACAGGTAAACCTTCTATCAAGCTCAATGATACGACACAGGCTTCAGCAACACACAGCGAACACACAAATCAAATCAACAGCTAGCCTGTGGCCCATATAAACCTGAGAGGAAATAATAGCAATGCACATTCTGCACACAGGAACAGTGTGTAAAACTGGGACACGACAAGAGGAAACCTGTGCTTTGCTAAGCTCTCTTTCTCTCTCTCTCGCTCTCTCTCTCTCTCTGGGAATCCATTGGGGGCTCCTGGCTCTAGATAATGTCATTAGAAGTAAAGCCGCTTGGAGAATTTATGTAACGTCGTAATGGGGGTTTCCCACTAAGATGACCACTGTGGCTGCTAAGTTTTCACCAACTCTCTCTCACAACCTGTCATACAACACACTGAAGATTAATTCCAGCTTTTGTGCACACAAACAGCTACTTAGAGGCTCGTCCCTCTTCTGTGTTCTCAGTCTCTGAGGTTAACATCCCACAATTCCCATGGAGGTAATGGTAGGAGCTTCATCTCCCTCTGTGCCGACGCACAACATGAACACTCAGAGACGAAGTTGTTAGGCAGCATATTTTCGTTTTCTTCCTAAACTGCCCGACATATAGCTAAACCACTTCTGGCCTCTGTCACATGACTTTTTTTGTCAAATATTTATATAACACTCTACACTCTATATGCTTTCAAAATGCGAGCGTTGGTGAAATGTGTGTATTATATAATGCCCTCAGGAAAGTGAAACTACTAACAAATCCACAAATACAATGTGTTGCACTTCATAGGTGCTTAAATTACAACTGTGTGACTCTACACCTGCGAGTGAGACACAAACCAACATCCAAAATCTCAGAGTACACTGAGGAAGCAGTAGTAGTAGTAGTAGTAGCCAGAGACAATCTGTTCCACCTGGCTGCATATTACGTTATGTTCAGATACAGGACACCAAAATCATTTTATAGTTCAAACAGTTCAAATGACATAAAATAACTAATATGATGAACTCAATAATATTGTATATTATTGAGTTCAGTTGATATGCAACTATGTAACACATGAGTTAACCTTAATGTACATAATGACTTAAACTTAAAGGACACATTCTGGGGTCATGCAGGAGTTGTTGCAAATTGCGTACGCCTTAAATTGTGATTCAGAAAACATTCTGCCGCATTTCAAGGCATCGCCTATATAAGGATCCACCTGCTTGATGGTGACTAATGCACAAAAGTCTACTCTGCATTTACAAGTGTTCTCTACAAACAGTTTTCTACCTGCTCCGCCATCTAAATATAGTGTTTGCAGGGCTGTGGAGGGAGTGACTCAAAAGCAGCTTGTTGCACAATTTGCGCCAAGGCGACCAGTTTACTGCAACAGGAGGCTGACAGAAATACAGTGGAGAGAGATGGACAACAAAGTTCAATCACACCAATGCAAATACAGTCAATACATGTCTACTGGGAGACAAAGTGAGAGTTGGAAGGCTAAACAGGAGTTACCACTTTCTGAGCAAGGACAGTCAGAGAACAGGAATGGAACCAATAAAAGGTGTGTAACAGCAAGAGAGAGAGTGAATGACCGACAGCAACGGCCGCACAGTCCGCCACCTTTAAGTAAAGAACAAGTGACAAACAAATGAACTTTAGTGCTTGACTTTGTTTTGTCACGGTGTATTATTAAAAGGTAGTAGCATGAGCCAAATGGAAGCTTTAATAATAAAAAAGTCAGAGAGAGATACATGAATGGACAGGGTGGGACAGAGAAGCCATGCCAACAGCGAGGAGGCAAAGACACCGGACAGCAAAGGGACAAAAAGTGACAGACAGAGAGTCAGACCTGTGTGAGGACGCTGGGAAAGGACACTGGGAAGAAAAAAAAGCTGATTATCCTCATGGATAGTGCTGTGCACAATTCAATCAATACAACACTCTCCTCTCCTCATCATCTCAGTCTCTTGTTCTCTTCTATGAAACATGACCCTTCATACGGACTATAAAACCTCCAATACACATCAGCATCTCAGACACATCATTTACACACACACACACACAAGCACGCAACAAGCTGAAGAAAAGTGCAAAGTAATGCACACTTACAGGTATGACCACAATTTCAAAACATACTTCGCAGCATAAAAATAGTTTATCAATAGATTTTTTTTATTGTTTTTTTTTGGTTTGGAAGGATTAGGCCATGATGGCTCACTCCTTGTCTATGCTAAGGTCAAATAACGTTGCCAGCAGCATAATTCAAAACCAAGCACCCATGGGCACGAAGTACAGTAAATGTTATTGAATTGATCTCTCACGGTCAAATCTCTCAATACTCAGAATGCACTGAAATAGTCATGCAGTGTGGAATTTATCTTAATATGTAACCGGGCTTGTCACTAGTTGTAGCTTATTCTGTATTTTGCATGAGTTCCATCCACTGGTTTGTCCAAAGGAAGGAGCTGTCATGTCAGAGAGGAGGAAGAAAGAGGAGGGAGACCCACGTGCACTTCAGTTCCTCCTCCATCATACGAAAAGCTTTGTCATCAATAAATCAGTTGTGTATACATTATACATGGCTGTCTGTGCATCCAGGCACACACACACACACACACACACACACACACATATACACTGAAGCATCCACGCACATTTCCCAAAAACCATGAGCGAGAGGAGTTTTATATGCCATGCCCTGTGTGTGCTCTATTTGATAGCATCTTAAACGCACTCAGCCATGACCTTTGAAACTTTGTCTTATTTGGTAAAAAGTCCACAACTCCCAGCGATCCACTATCATTTTTCACTCAAACAAGGAATGATGTGGAAATCTTTCAAGACGCTCTGTGTGACGTACTTTTTAGGAAGATGGACCATATAAGAACCAGTCCATGTGTCCAGACTGTGTTCACCTAGACAGCTAGCTGACATCATCACCAACAAATGGGGGAATATGCATACAAGATTTCCACCTGATCTCACACACATGTTTAGAGGACAGTGTGACCAGTGTCACCACAAAGCAGAACCATATGTCTATTCCCAAATTGTATATATCAGATCCACACACACACACACACATACAGAGTCACGCTCCAGTGATGACAGTGGAGCAGAGCAGATGAAGCCACCAGCTAGCCAAGCCAGCCAAGTCAGTCCGCCAGCCAGCCCTCGTCTGTTACCTTTCTCTTTTGTTCCCGGGACGTTGCTCTCCTGCTCTTCCTCCGCTTCTCCTTCTCGTCCTCTATTGCATTCACATCCACTTCCCCCCGATTCTTCTTCAATTGGGAGGCCGCGTGAGCCATGATAGGTTAGAAAAAAAATGTAGGGGCACCACACACTACACACGCGTGCCTCACCTGAAATCCCAGAGAAGTTCAGGGGGCTATAATTGACAAAACCGGGATCTCAGAGGAAAAAATCGGGGTAGAAAAGGAAAGGGGGGGAAAGGGAAGAAAAATGCCCTCCTTGAAAAGGAGAATGGAGAAGAGTAGGGTTTCTATTAGTGTTAGTATGTATGTATATCCTGTATGTCCTTTCTCTTTTCTTGGTTGTTGCTCTGGTCTGGTCTGCCCTCTCTTCTTCTTTCTCTCTTTTTTTTTTCTTAAAGTGATGGAAAGATGGGAGAGAAGAGACAGCAGCTTCTCCTCGTCTCCTCTTCCTCCTCCTCCTCCTCGTGTGTCATCCGCTGGCAGTGTGAGAGGAGCGCATCCAGGAGAGGTGAGGACAAACCGGATGGAAAGAAAAGAGACACGAGCATCACCAGCACAGAGGTGGAGGGAGGGAGGGAAAGAGGGAGGAGAGAGAGAATGGAGGTGGAGAGAAGGAGGAAGGGAGGGTGCAAGGGGGGGTTACTATGGTAACAACGCTCTGTTTCAGTCTGTTCTCTTAAATGTTTCTTTTCTTTTTTTCTGTGTTTTGGTTCATCCTGCTGCAGCTTGTCTGGTGCTCCACCTTGAAGATACGTGTGTGTAAGTATATATGTTTGTGTGCGTGTGTGTGTCTGAGTGACAGTGTGAAAGAGAAATTGTACAATTGTGTGTGAGTGTGCTGAGAGCATGAATGAAGCAAAGGCAGGTAACAAAGTGGAAATGGTGCCAGGGAGCAACAACCGAATGGGTGGGGGTGTATTTAAGTATGAGTGTGTTTTAGACCCCCCACCTATCTACTACTATGACACACACACCTGCACCTGGAGGTGGCTGAGAAACAGAGAGGGAAGAACATGAAAAGGACACAGGTGAAGGCAAAGACGGAGGGAGGAGAGACTGAATGATCGATTCACAAACGTAAGAGGTAGCTATATCATCAATGTGTGGATGAATGAACTGCTGAATGAACCAACCACTAAACAAATATTAAATAATTTATTAAAATGAATGAATCAATAATTAAAGGAGAGCACAAATCAAAATTTTAACGGCTAACCCTCTCTGATTCATGACTCCTCAGTGCTTCTCTAACCTCAGTATGTATTCAACCCATCTGGGATCATTGACATCCTGATGGAGGGGTCAAACAGGACCAGGGGAGCTTTTGTTTCACTAAATCACTCGGGTCTTTGTTAAAAGAAGAGGAACACCAGAGGAGGGAACGAAGATGAAGGAGGCAGAGGCAGAAATGAAGACCTACACATAGAAAGGGAGAGACCACAAAAGCTTGTTTGATTTTGTGACTATAGAGAAAAGAGAGGCATAGAGAAAGGAGGGGGGGAACACACCAGGCGTCTTAGTTAGGATGTCCTTCACAACGGCCGTGCTCACGTCAGACATGGCAGCGTGGAGACAGATGGAGCACGCAGCGGCCATCTTTGTGTTTCTTTCGCTGCCTGCATGTCAGAGGCACCTATGAGCCTGGCTGGGTCCTGTCGGAACTGAAAGGCTGCCTCATCACATGCCTGTCTACTCCATAGAAAATCTAACGTTATCTGGTCACGGCTCTGGCTTTACATATGGACTACAATGGGAACCATGTGGAGAGAAGCTGAGAATAAGAAAAGAAGATGATCGAGCACTGCTGCTAGAGAAAGCAAGAGGACAACCCTCCTGGGAGACATGACAGGTTTAGCCAGTGGACACCAGTCATGTAACGATATGAGCGTGAAATTCCCTTTTCTCCTGCTCACATCTATTCATCCTCCCCACTTCATTTTTCTTTCTTTTCAACCGCAAATGCCAGCCACCAGCAAAAAAAGGGGGGGGGGGGTGAAGCTGACTTACAGCCCCCATCATGCATCAGGGGGTGTCACATTATGCCAAATTATCATGCGGTTGCTAGGCGAGGGCCAATGGGGTAGCATTGGGGAGGACAGGATGGATGGATAAGGAGCGTGGAGAGGTAAGAAGTGGGGGATTGGGAGACGAGGGGGGCAGGGGGTGGGTACGTGTGGATGCATGGAGAAGATATATGGGACAAATGTGCACATGATATGATAAACAAATTACCATACTGAAAGGAAAAGAAATGTTGTCTGAAGAAAAGCAAGCAAATAGACATAATGAGGAATTAAACAGGAATATAAAATACAACACAGAAAAACACGCTTATAACAAGTGCCAGTTGTAATGCCTTTTTAACAATCCATTCACTAATAAAACTCCATTCACACTTTAACAGCCAGAAGAAGACCATAACCGCCCCACAGCCACACTCGTAGTAAAAGCCTCTGCCAAGGTGTCCGATATTTCAAACACCAGCAATCTGCAGGCAAAGAGAAATAAGGACTACTACAATAGAGCAGTGTTGGCTGGGGGCCGGTGAACTGGAGAAGTGGACCGTTATTGGACGTTTTCCACCATTTTTCAGGCACTATGCCATATACATATAGAGCCAGGATCAAACAAGCACTGCTACTACAACAATAAATCTCACACAAAATGAAGTTCATGTGCAAAGTTAAGATGATTAGTTGGCTAATGAACAGAAGAGACAACAAACAGAACATTTAAACTAAATGTTCCAAATCTTCTCCATCGTGTTCAGATGGTGCTGACACCAGGTTGTTTGGGTCATTCTGCTATCTGTTAGCATGAGTCTGTGTGTGTCCGACTGCTGGAACTCCCCTGAGTGCAACATGACCAATCACAGCATCAATCTCATTGGCCTTTTTGACCTCTGCAGCCACAATAGTGTGTCCCCATACACCAACAAAAACAGCCAAAGCAGACACAGCCATCTGGAGAGTTTGAACTGGACAGGTCACTCAGAGGTTACACAATAACACCAAAGTAATTATACTAATGCCATAAATAAAGGATTGCACTGATGGAAATAGCTTTGCCCTTATCTATGCATGATGTTTTTAGTCATGTATTGGCCAAGGGTTGCCTTCCTTGTCGATATCATTTATTAATCATCATATTGAAACATACTGTAGTTTGTAAAAACACATTTATGTTGCATATGCTTTGGATTTAACAGCTGTTTTGGTGTTTTGAAAAAGAGGGAAAGGGGTAAACACTGTGTCCCCATTTGGATCAGCCAGACTACACTCATTCTTTGTACTCTGCTGCCCCCTAGTGAGTAACTGCATCAGCAGTCCAAACAATGTCCAGAAAATGCACTGATACAATTACACATCAAAGAACAACAAACAACAACAAAATTGTCAGCTTAAACAGCGCCTAAATATTTCAAGCAACATAATCAAATGTTTGAATCATATGCTTCTCTTTGTGCAAATAAACACTAAAAATGTTAATGTTTAATCTTCTCTGCTCAGTGCTTTCCACTTATGATCATGTGCTGATGCAGCTGAAAGAACTCATAACAGCAAGAGCTGTCAATCAGTAGCAGGTACAACCCCCCCCCCCTCCTCTCCAACTATGGAGGAATGGTTGTCTGCTCTTGAATCGCCTGCAGGTAGAAGAAAAAGGAGGAGGAGTATACCAGGTGCAAGGTCAAAATGGCAAGTCGTTCAGTTATAGACTGACAGGAAGTACATCCACCCACATAGAGAAACCTCCCCTCAATCCTCACTCTGCACCACCCACACTTGGCCTGAAGACTAATGCATAAACATGGGGAAAACATGGTGAGGAATGAGGCTAAATAGAGGGTACTGAGTCGGAAACAAACACTAATCACCAAACACCAGGAGGGACACAAGAGCAAAATGAGGATGCTAGTGTAGGCCACAAACTTATCAATCACTGCTAGTAAAAAAGCGGTGGAAGGTGTGACAACCAAAAAAAGAAAGAAAGAAAAAAAACCTAGATGAAAACAAAGCATCAGTTCAGGATTAGTTCTACCAACAAGACAGTGTGTCACAGATTCAAGGACTTCTGCAGCTTCTAAGGTCACAGATGTTTGCAAACTGGATCTCACTTACAAACACATGCACAAGCTCACTCTTACATCGATTTTTCTTCCCCACCCTGGATGTCCCCCTCTTTGCTCTACTCCATCACTTAAATTATTCTAATGTCTTCCCTCCGGATAAGCAAAATGTGCCATGAGACGTGCGCTTTAACCCAGTTTAGCTACCAGTAACCTACCTAAATGTGTGTCACGACCAAGCGGTCCCCTTCAAACCAGACCAAAATGTCCTTCCATGGTTTCCCCACTGAGGGGCAGACAGACATTCACAGTGGATGAAATAATACACACACACACATACAACCAAAGGCAGACAGTGTGTATTATAAGCTTTGAGGTGGAGCCTTAGCTGACTGTAGAGGCTAGTAGGCTTAATTTAGAGAGGACCCTTAGGTATTTTTCATTCATACTCAATGACAGTTAGAAAGCACACTGTGTACACAAGATTAAGTGGGTCAACCAGAGCAAGTAAATAAATTAAGCACCGTACCATAAGAGTGGAGAAGCAAGGAAATATAATCAATAATTTTAATATGTTGAAGGTTTTTCCTCAACAACAACTTCAGGCTATCCAAATAACATCCAGTACAAAACATGGTTGCCTTGTGATTAAGAATTTCCGGTAATCAATAGGGAGTTAATTTCTTGGCTGAAACAAGTGGCGGTCTGACTGTGAAGGCTTGCAGAAGGGAGGAAGAGAACTCCTTTCTGTTTTTACACAGAAACGGCAGCAGAAGAATAAACAATTTCACGGTCTGTTGGGGAGAGTAATACACGGTCTTGCACAATCACATCCAGTGTGTTCCTATTCACAGGCCGCTTCATATTAGCATACTGTACAGCAATAAGTCATTCCACAATACAAATGAGAGGCTTTAAAAAGTATAAAAGAGAGGCCGGACATGGCATTGATTAATAGGTGCAATATGTTTTTGAATGCAGCATTTTCCATTTGATTCATCTCTCAATTCTGCAAGCTTTGTTGTCGGTTTACAGTAAGTCATTATATTGTTTTGTCCTGGAAATCAGCAGTGCACAGAGTCATTACAATTGTGGCTGAGCAGAAAGTCCAATTTGGGGCATTAATAAACAACATTTCCTCATGGTGGCTATTACAAGTCAGCCTGAGTGGATTTCAATTGAAAACATAAATAAAGAAAACTACAGTCCTGAAGTTATTGAAAGGACAACAAATACAAAAAAAGGCAAACAGACTTTAAAATTAAAGTAACATTTGCTGACTGAATTTTTAGATTGAGACAGGAAGTATTTTCGTCCCTCTGTATTCCCATTTCATTTTTCTTTCACAAATATATTCAGTATTTTTTAATGCAAAAAAATAAACAGGACAAGCAGTTTCTATTATCAGAACTGGGTTATTATATTTGTCATTTAAACCTGACAGCTGGCCGAAAATGCTACAATACCCATAAGCTTCATTACACTGTCGCCACTGAGGAGACGCCAGTTAGAGAGTCATTTCAAGACAGCAATAAATTCATAATGTCTCAGTGCTGCTGCTATTGCTGGTGCAATACTTATCATCGCCACAAATGTAAAATTATAAAAAAAGAAAGAAAAGAAGGAAGGCAGCTTCAAGCCACAGGAAAAATAAGTGAACTGCCCCTTTAGCTTGTTTAGTTGGTTCTGTGGACAAATAATGAATGAACACCTGTAACCTCTAGGTGGACCTAAAACAGCTCTTCCAGTGAAGCTACTCTTATTAGCAACCGGCTAATGGCTGGATGTAGATGTATACAGTGTGATATCTTAAAGGTCATGACCCTTCCATGTCAGCTCATATCATACCCAGCATATAAAACGAGGAGGAACAAAAAAAAAAGGCTTGTAACCATGGCAACTAGTCCCTGTCATAGACAGTTTTAGATCGAAATCCTCAGGAACCCTCTGGTGGGCGAGGTGGTGGGATATTCCTTCACACACACACACACACACAGAAAACATCAAGAAAGCCAAAGTTGCCGTGGTAACCGGAGGTTGATATTGCTGATGAAAGAAACATGAGGGCGCTAAATGTGTGATAACTACAGCAGTTTTCGCAATAAATACCACACATACACACAAGTTGTGTTGTGGAGTCTGATTGTGAGAAGAGACTTGTGTCATTTTAATTCATTACTTCTCACAACTTTATTGTATTTCAGACTCATGTCTCCTAATGTGTGAGGTGTACAATGCTACATGTGACATCGGTCATTTTCTTGACTTCAAGAGGTGTCATCTATTCCTTTCTATATCTTATATAATGAGCGAAAATGATGCAACCCAAACAGTTAGAGGTTTTTTAGTCTGTACTTTGTGTGCTGTGCTCTGTGATTTGGAGTCTGATCAAAGGCGAGCGCACTGCCTTCCTCCCGTGCGAAGCAGTGGAAGCCACCAGCACCATATGTGTGTGCCCATCAGTGGGTCTACATGCCATATGCCTGAAAGTGCTGGTGTAATGCTTTCTCTGTGCCAATCATTTCACTGTCCGCTCAGCAATGGGAGTGTTCATTAGTGCAGTCCTGGGGGTGGGGGGGTGTGTGCATGGCTGCATGCGTATGTATCTGTATATAGATAACTGTACACACACACATGCACGAACACACACAGTGTATAGTATACACAGCATTTACATGCTACACGGTGTTGAATGTTTCTTTGCATGGCATGCTGTGTTAAAGTGACAAAGAGCAGGAGTGTGTAAAGCCCTGTGTGTTTGTGCAGGCGTAACCTCACTAGACCCTGTTACTGGAACTGCAGGAGCTGTGTGTTTGCACGGCCTTGTTACTTTCCCTAAGCTGCTGGCCAGTGGAATATCCTCCCCGGTGTCAAGTTTCCCTGTCATGACGGGATCATAGAGATGTGCCAAGAAGCACAGTGCCTGGGGAGCCTTGCTCACTCTCGCGCAGTATGCCAGACCCATATCAAAGTATCATCACACACAAACACACAAAGCAACCACCTGGAAAGTACTGTCGGACCCAGCGAACCCCTAAGTCTTGTGTTACTGTGAGAGTAAACACACAGCCAAGCACAGACAAATGCTTTTACACACTCAGCTGCAGCTTTTTTCTCACTGAAGAAAGGTCAAACTGAATGTTTAGAAATTGTTCTTTTGTTTTTAGCCTGGAGACATTTAGCATTTTTAGCATAACATACACATGTGCAACATTCGGGAATAGATGCAAATGATCTGTTGTGCTGTATAATTCAGGCTTAATTGATGCAAACATATATGATTGGTCTGCTTAGAATAGCATTTCATAGCATCGCCTTCACTGGATCTTTCATCTACACTTACAATGATCAGAAATACAATAAATAAAGCACAGAACTTTGCCAGTGACTAAAGCTTATAAACTGGAATTAAACTAATGTTTTGCAATGGTGACCTTTTGCCTAGTAACACTAACAGCTTCGGACGTTTTATCATCATGCAGGCTTCGTTTTCACTCACTGGAACAAGGAAGATGACCGTCAGCCAGAGACGGAGGCCACCCCAGACAGACGACTCTGCCTAATAAATGCAGCACTACTACAGCTTAGTTCATTCTGTGGCAAAAGGTCAACGTGCTGATATGATATCTGGAAAGTATACAGCACTGGAAAGGTTAGAGACAGTTTTAATTGGATGTAAATCAGCTAATTGTATTTGCTGAGCAGAAAACTACAGATGCAAGCACACATACTGTACATAGAACATAAACAGAGTGTAGATCCAGTCACCTCATCTTTCTCACACCTTTGCAATGATCACCATGCACAGACTGACACACACACTGGATGGTTAGGATCATAGAGCAGGGTGAGACAGAGGTGGTGTAAATGTCAAGTCCTCTCAGTAACCGTATTACAAAGTTCAAGACGGATACATATCCTATAGGCTGCTGTATAGGGTACATACCCACCCAGAGGGATTTCTAAGGTAAAACATAATTAAATGTTCAGAATAAATATTAGGTACAGTATATTGGAAACATCAGATAACATTTATTGGAAGGCCTCTAAAACCACTTAGAGTCCTCGAACACACAGCCTCCTGACCAGGATCCCATCTGCATTCAGTGTGGTTTCATAAATTGTGGGGCTGAAAGCATCACTTATCTCATCTTAGGTAGATCAGAAAACAAAACCCAAGTCATTCTGCGAGAGGCAGCAAACATCACAGACAGGCTATCATTCGCTCTATCACTGAACACAATAATGAACAGAGACAAAAAACAAGGGAAGAAGAGAGAGAACTTATCAACGCCCCCCCCCCCCCCCATACGCCATAAAGCTGTGTGATCTTGCCAATTCTGATAAGCAACATCCAACACTCCTCTCTCTCTTTCTCCTACTCATTTCACTCCACCCATCCCCTCCTTGCTGCTCTGAGATGACAGCTGTGGCCCCAGTCCCACATCAGTGGAAATTTCCTAAACTGTCACTCCAGTGGATGGTCTGAGTGATTGCATAGCATGGGGAGTATTGCTGCAATGGCCAGACATACACACAATTCTCCCCCAGCCCATTGTCCACAGTCCCTGCACGATGGCTGTCACCCCATCTCCGGCACTTGAAGGCAAAATTTACCCGGCCATGCGTGTATCTTTCTGTCTCAAACCTCACCTCCCACTGTGACTCGCCTCCTTCGACCCCTTCATATTCTGTCTTCACCTCCTCGTTCTTAGAGTTCAGCCTGTCATGGTGGCTCAGCCAGGGGCCAGAATGAAAAGGTGATGGGTCAAAGGAGAAAAAGGTAAAGGGAATTCCTCTATGCAAGAAACCTCCATCAATCTATATCTTAAAGGTTAATACAATACATCATCGGGTTAAAAACTGTAATACAAATATGACTAAAATGTCTAAATGCTCATTAGTGTTTATTCAAAAACAAGAAAGTCAACCTCCTCCACAACTGAAGAAGGATGTTTTCCCCCATAAAAGATTAATTTTGTGTGCTCTCAGTGAGTGCTTTTGGCCAAGGATGGGCGCTGGCCCCCTGGCAGTGTGGTGTGTGACAGTCTGCAGTGTGGCGTGTGTTTATTCTCTACTCATTTGTAAAATTAACCAGAGAAGCTCCACAAGTCTCATTCCAACAATAGCCCCCAAAAAACTTTGGCTGGTCACTTTTACTGAGCCTTGGTAGACCTATTAATACAGTACAAATACAGAATTCACCCAATAGCAAAGGGGAAATGTCAGTCTGGAACAAAGAGGTCCAGGTCTACTCATTAGTGTGATTATTATAACAAAAAAAGCTGTTCCATTAAAAAAGAGGTGGCATACTAAATATTAGTATATCTTGATAAACAGTGTTGCAATGACAACTGAGTAACAAAACAAAGCCGCATGGGTGAGTACATCTTGAGCCGCACTAACAGGTAAAGAGGTCACCAGTGTTAATGAGCAAATCAGCAGCCCTGTTAGTCAAGCTGCAGCCACTCTGTGGGACTGTCTGTACTATACACAGGCTGGTCATCATGGGCAGTAAAAGACTAACCCACGTGATTTTTTTTAAACTCACCGTTTCAACTCTTTGCATCTTCAGTTAATCCTGCCTTTATCCATCATGGTCCACAAGTGAACAAGGGAAAGTGTATCGGAGGCCATGAGCCGACTAAGAAGACACCACAGTGAGAGTGCGCAGCCCTGCACAACCCACTTCTCCACAAGTAGCAGCAGGGGTTACAGGCAGTTAATCAGACAAGTGCTAATCTATTTAGGAGATCAACAAATGAGCCTCTCAGCGCTGAAAAGGAGGACACAACCCGACAGACAATAGAGCAGGTCAATGCCATTGTGTAAGAGAACAACAGTATGTATAGAACGAGGTTATTACTGTCATAATTCAGATCTAAATGAGGGCCGAGTGTAGCAGGAGCATTAAGCCTTCTGGTGGGAATAATTTATGAGACAGATTGTTGACTTAATATCTTAAAGCAACACATTTGAAGTCATAAAGCGGTCAGTTTAAAACATAATACTGATATTGTGGATGTATAAACAATATTAAAATACGTAGTGTGGCACCAGACGACTACCACAACCACCTGTTATTTCTAATTACCAAACTCAAGTAACAGTTCCTTTGCAAAGCAGCTGGCTGTGAAGGGCCATTATAAGGTAAGTGCTTGTGGCTGGCACTACATATGACAAAGCCAGGGACCACAGAAGGGCTTCAGGATTCTCTACACCTCTTTCGGTCTCCATGGAAACAGGGACAGAAACGTTCAGGCACAAGGGAGGCTGCGAAAAAGACCATCATCACAAGAGAAAACAAAAAGACATGTCCTGATCCTGGAATCTCTCAGACTCCAGCTCAGACAGTTTTCAAATCCCTCTGGAATCAAAGTGTTGTTTATGTACGACAAATTCAGGGTTTCCACACTATTCAGACTATTTCACTACTTTATGACTGTCCTTTTAATCCATTTTTAAGCTTCCAATGTTTGTTTTAGTAGTAAGTAGGTTCATTCCTTCTGCATACTAGTTCTATGGGGCAATACGCTGACACTGTTTTAGGTACATACAGTGATATGTGTTTTGCAAAGGGAACAGATGATGAAGTATCAGTGGCTGCCCCAGACAGAGGAGGTGAGCGAATGAGACAGGAACACAGACAGAAAGAGAAATGGACAAAGACAGGGAGGGGGAGAGGGAGAGAGGGAGAGAGAGAGAGAGAGAGAGAGAGAGAGAGAGGTGCAGCAGGATACACAACCCCTCCATTCAATATGTATCATTAGAAATGTGCATATAGCAGCTTAAATAGACACTTTCACCACATGTGTTGACACACATACACACTCTGGAAGCCTTGTTAGAGTCTGCTTGCAGGATGGTTCCAGATGCCACATGCTGGGCTGAGTGGCTGCTGGATGTGCCAAAACAGGAAATCGGTAAAAACACACACTTCCATTTCCTACTACGGCTTTGTCAAGCACCTATACCCACCGTGACACACACAGATAAGGATGTCCTTGTTTTACATTCTCTGTCTCGCCTCATTTTCTACCTCCATTTTTCTTTTTTTTCTAGCCTAGGTTGCCCAGTGATCTGGCATGTCAGCAGGCAGAGGATGACAGGAGCTTTGATGTTGAGACAGTGTCTGTGTGTGTGTGTGTGTGTTACTCTGCTTCTTAGTCAAAGATTGTACCCTCCGTCAGGTTTTCACAGTTCCTTCCCATCAGTCTGAGGCAGCAGTGAGAAAAGAAGCAGACTGACAGTAAGGAAAGAAAAGGCGAGAGAGAGCTGTGAGTGTGAGGAGAAAAGGAGGTCAGACAGTGGATAATGTTGTATAGCACAGAGCCAGAGTGTGAATGCCTGAAGGTGGAAGGTTTAGTTTGAGAAAGGAAAAAAAACATGGACAGGCAGACGGATGTTAATTAAAGCATGAGGAGTGATTGATAAGTGTGTGGCCTGGGATAGAAAGGCGCTGCCATCTGAATGTAACAGGTTCATGCCTGAAGTCCCGACATCAGCAGAGGCTGAAATCAAAGGGAGCCCCTCTGGATCCAGTACCATGGACTATATGAGGAGAGTTTGAACACATGGTTCATAGACATGAAGAAATGTGTCATACAGATGTGAAAAGAGAAGCGAGAAGAACAGACAACTCCACGTCAACACTATTGTCTGAATAAGGCCATAAGGACCATTAACATGAATGGGATTTGTGGCTGAAAGACAGAATGTCACTTAGAAAGTGGTTCACACCAACAGTGACATCATCAACACTGTTGATGTTGAGCTGTCAAATCAGGCAAACAGGGCAGGTTTGGACAAGTTCAAATTCACATTCCAGGATGGCTGCAAGAATGCTGATTACACAGTAAAAATGCCAAAAAAAACCTTCAGCATGAGCATGTGAAGTATGTAACCAGAACGGCCTCTACCTTAAACCGAAGACTTTTCAGTCACTCCTTGCATGTAAGATGTAAGAAGAATTATTGATGTCACACGTTAGAATGGAGAATTTATTTTTTTAATAAATTATTTTAGGCTAATTAAAGACATCTCATGGTTTGAAGTCACAAGCTGTCATCATTATGCTGCAAAAACTGAAGCCTTAAGAGGAAGCGGAAAGAGGAATTTTTTGAATCACCAATCTGTTTCATTACGTCTTCTGTCACACAAACCAGTGCTGGGTTTGTCCTTTTCACTCACAAGCTGCAAGATTCTTTTCATTCTTTCTGCCACTCGTACTCACACTCTCACCCTCTAATCATGTCTCTTAGAAATCTTGACTTTGTGCAGTTTGTGCCTTTTTGAACAGCACAGCCTGAAACAGATTATCAGCACCCACCCTGACAGCTCCAATTAGCCTGCATTGTAAGGTAAAGTCCCACTGTGGAACGTGGATCATTCCCACTCTCTCCAATCTCCTCTCTGATGGCGGTGGAGAAGATCCCTTCAGAATTCCACATGAATCACTCTTCAGACGGATAATCTCAACATCAAAGTTATACAGATATTACATTTATAAGAACCACCAAAAAGGGCACCTCACAGCTTTACCCCTCAAACGCCTCCAGTGCCGTTTGCTGTTTTTTTTTTTTTTTGCTGTGATTTATCATTTATTTGCACATCTTAAAATTGCACCAAACATTAACTTTATTTGTCCCTTGTCCACCACACTGTGAGCCACATCTCTCCAGCTCTCAGCACATTACCCAGTCACAGGCCTATGTAGAATCAATACTAATGCTGTCTTGATCTTTTTCTAACTGTGACTGTGCTGGTAACGCCGGCAATTATCTGCCAGTGTCAGTTAGGAAATGATATTTCTCTTCTCTGAAATCTATTGGAAGCTTGAGCAACACGAAGACGACCTTGTGCAGGACCAATATTACAAAGATGCTAATCAGAATCAGGCTACTGCTGTTATTGAATTTAATAAAAGCTTCCAGCAGTGGCGTCTCGTAGCTTATAGAAATATGGAGGATGCCACTTCCTCAGAGATCATCTGATACAAATACAGATGATACATGGATAATTAAAATCCCCAGCTTGATGTCTTTCTGACTACACAAGTTTTTAGGTAGTAGTAAGTAGCACATTTTTTAACCATTTGAATGAAGCACAAGGAGAGACGGTTCAGTCTCAAGGGCCTGCATTAACCCTTATGTCTGACATGCAGTGATGCGGTGAAGTGAAAAACTGTAGTTCATGATCATCTCAAACCTCCTACTTCCCTCCTCTCCTTGTACCAGGCTGTACACATGATTATTTCTACAGTCGGGACCGACTCATTTTGGAGTCAGCCCCTAGAGGCCACTTGGAGAACTGCAGTTTTTGACACTTGCATGTAGGGTTTGTTTCTCAGCCCCACTTAGTGGAGAGACATCCGCCATAAATAGAAAATGTTCACTTCCCACTGTTATACTTTCTATCCCCTTCATTGTCTCGGTGCCTTACACGCCTGTGTGTCATACAGACACACACCAGCCCTCATGGACAACATTCATCCATCACAGCCATAGTAGGACACTCAATCGCTCTCTGTGTTGGCTGTGAGGAGGATGTCTCCATTGTTTAATGACACTGAGGGAGGAAATGGTTCCTTTTTGTTCCCTTACAACTCTATCACTGTGTATGGCTGTGCAGTACTGTACTGAGCTGACAAGTCTACATCATTTAGGGTTTTTTTTTTTGGCACTGATCATGTCTTCCCACTCGCTTTTATGTAACACCCTCCTCTGCTGCGACTGTATTAAAGAAGCCCAGTATTTTTTTCCACAGGCATTTCATGTTTGACATTAGAGGATTCAGGTCTCTATTAAAATACTGGTCAGTATCTGGATTCCCTCTCTATTCTTGGTTGTCACTTTCATCCATCTTCCTTTTTATCTTTCTGTCATCCATGCAGGTAATATTCAATAAGCGGGGGATGCCCATAGTGCTCAACTGGCCTCCCCTGCATACTTCAGTTGTGTTGGGTAATTGATGATGGATGAAGCAATCATAAAAAGTCCCCAGCTGGTAAATTACGACTTGGCTTATTCTCTGTGGGTAAACTAGGCCATCTGGGATGAGCTATAACTATGAAAGCATACTGGTCTGTGCTGGGCAGAGACAGCAAGGAGATCTCAGCGGTGATTTATTCATGAAACAAGTGGGTGAAGACTGAGCCTTTTTCTGCTCCCTCAGCTTCATCCTAGACACTATCGCATCGTCCTCACATCCTCTCTCCTCCGCTTGATCCCACCGTATTGCCCACATCTCCTCCTCCCCTCCCTTCATTTTCTACCTACTCATATTAATCACATTAAGTCACTGAGTGTCAGGCAATTCATTTTCACTCCTACTGCATGCAATGAAGGTGTGGAGCAGGGATTATTTTAACTACATGGATCTGACCACACCACCAAAAATCGTTGTTGTTGTTGTCGTTACATATGGCGGACTACTGGTTGTAGCTTCATAATTAGAATTTGAATTAACTTTAATATAATGTGGGTAATACAAATGCACAAATGAACAATATTTACTTTCTCTTCATGGTGGCAACACTCAGAGCTTTCAATTTGGGCAATCATTTACAAGCAAAAGTGGTTAAAACTACCATGAACTATAAATACAAACTTGACATGATCCCCCACAAAAGGCAACAAACTGACACAGGCATGAGTAATTTGACCTTACATGGGAACAGTTTGTTCAGTCTCATCTCTGTAATGCTTCATCTTTTAAAGCATAGATTTATGACAATCAACCCTAAAACATCCCTTTAACTTGACACTGTATGCCTTTTGGCTTCCATTTAAAATATGTTGCAGGGCCAATTTTACGAGTTATTAAACGTATTTGCAGCCTTTTAATGGTCTGATGTGGCAGCTGACAGAATCACCACCTCTTGTAAGACGCCCATGTTGTTGTTGTTGTTCAGGTCATTCCATTAACACACAATGCACACACATGCATATAAACACACACCAGGTCCAAAGGGCATCTCATTAACAGACTCACACCCTCACAGCTGGAGGTTGTCACATCGTGTGTGTGTGCCGTCACTGACCACAGGGCAGGAGAAACCCTGTCACTGTTAGGGGAAAGACAACAACCCACACACCAGCCCTCTGCAACCACCGGGCCATTCAACAACACACACACAGAAATATATATATATATATGTGAAAATTGCATGCCATCCCTCACAACTCCCACATGCCTCATATAAGCCTCGGGCGATGCCGCTTTAACGCCTCAGCTTATTGCAAGCCCAGTAAACACAGTTCAGTTACAGTGTGTTTATAGCATAATGGCAACTGTGCCTAGAAGGCACTTTCCACTTGGACCACAATCAATGTTCAATTTTAAAATCCATAATTTCCCCTCTGTTTCAGGTAACCATCCATTCTAATGTGGAAGCTTGAGCTTGGACAAAAACACCCTCTAGAAATTAAAAATACCTGTGTCATCAATGTTGACAGGGAACACGCCGTCTTAAAACATTCTGTAATGATCGGCGACTTTCACAGATGTTCCTGCATAGCAGCATTGTTTAGAAGCCAACATAGTGAAAGACTTTAAATGTCAGGGATTACTGTGCAGGAAGCTCAAACCTTCGATCAATTAACTACCTATCAACTGTCATCTGACAACAATTACAAAAATGTGCTGCACGTCCTCATTCATCAAAGACAGAAAAGGTTGATTGGTTGTTTAGACAAAGTTCATTCCAAGTTTAGAGCCTACAAATGGAGACGGAGGGGACAAACGGCTGTTACTGAAATGGTCAAACCATTCATTTACATCCGTTATATATGTGACCCCCGGAGGGTGCATTTGACCACAACACATTCTGTGTATGATCAACTGGATATTCAGCTATACTGAGATATAAAATAAAAAAAAACACTTGGGAAGAAATGTGAGTGAATATTGTCCCAGTGGCATGTGACTCTTTCATTTAATGGGCCATTACATCCCTATTGTTGGTAACATATTGGGATGTGTGTGGAGAGAAGCAAATGTTTTTGAAAATGACAAAGCACTAACCACTAAGAGCTTCTCATTAAAGGCACTGGTGTGGGGAGTGTATAATGTAGTGGAGAGGAGAAAAGGTTCGGCAATAAAAGTGAAGATTATCTTATCATTTATGACGAACACTTGCTTGTAGCCACACAGGTGAAAATAAAAAAGTCAGAGCAATGTAAGGCTAGAGAAACAAAAAAAAGCAGACAGCCAACTTTAACTTCACCCCTGAGGTCAGCAGAGATTGAATTATCAATATCGATATCAAGCGAATCTCATTTGTCTGGCTCCTCGCCTGTGTGACTGTAAGAAAGGAGTGACAGAACAGATGAGGTGTTTTTTGCTCTGACAAGTGTCACAGTTTTACTACAGCAGAAAGGAGATGATTGCTTGAGTCTCATAGTACAATGATCTGTCACTGAAGCCCCTGGGACTGTGCATCTCAGGCATACCAGTAGGGGTTTATTCAAACACTCACTTACATACATACCCACCCACTTCTCCTTACTTTCCTCAACAATCCCCTTTGGTTTCACCTGTCACGAATCTCCACACTTTGCTCTCCTTTAAAGATGTGACTCTCCCGGTGTGTTTCCACATTTCATCCATCATCCTCCTCCACCTTTCAGCTCTATACCGATTCATTCCTTCCAATCCACTTCCCCAGTGCTATTGTACCACCTGGCTCAGGTGGTGTTGCCTTAGGGCTTCACATTATGCTGCTGTCATCCCTAAACGGAAATCTAAAAAGGAGAGCATTTAGTCCTTGAACTTGGTATACCTTCTTGTCCACCCCCGCACCACTACATCTATGTGCTGCTTTAGGAGCGCACAGATAGGGTTGCCCCTGCAAAAAAAAAAAAACACACCAGACAGCCTGGGGAAAAAAAAACATTAAAACCATGAGTAAGGGAAGCGTAACATTGTGGAACCCCTGCTGACGGCTGATGGAAATCCCACTGCTAATGCAAATTTTTTTTGACTGTTAATGGCAATGTTAGCTAATGTTTCATTGATCTGTGAACAGAAATATGTGGGAAAAGAGCACAGCAGCCTATTCCAGGGGAATATCACCTTTTTACCTCACTATGAGGCCAATTATTTGTTTGAACAACAACCCAACAGAGAAAGATGTCTCTCCTGGAAATTGCACTTCAATTTTTGACCGTTGTAAAAGGCTTCTAAACCTATTAGCAACTACAAAAATAAATCCAGCCGTTCCAAAAGGAAGGTATTGCACTTGCCTCCAATCAATGCAAAACTGCCATCTTTTGACTTAACACTCAGTACAAGGACATCGCACTCCACTTGAATGCTGAATAAACCATTTCTTCAGGTAGCAACATATCAAAGGAGCAGCACATTCAATTTTATATGCAATTAAATACCATGAAAACCATCATTGTCTGTCTCTGAGTGAAAGGTTGTTTAGTCTATTAGTCTGTTGTGCATCTCCAGGATATTCACAGCAATTCTGGAAGCAGATTAGCATATTAAACAATTCACATGTCAAAACACAGCCTAAATTCTGTGGCTATCCATCAGCTGTTGTGAATGTCTGAGGAAGTCAGATCCTGCTGTTAAATGAAACTTCAAGCTGAGAGCCAGCAGAAGGGTCTCAGCGTATGACAGTTTTAAGAGAGTGTGCAGCTCTCATCCTCACATTTCATTTTTCATTTCATTTATTTTATACACTCGCAAGGTTTCATACTTCATCCAGTAGAGGAAGCAGGGGTGAGCCATCTGGCTAGGCTCCACTGTGGATGTATTCCTGATCCCAGAATACTCATCCGAGTTAAATAAACAACACCTGAGAACCAGGAGGGACAGAGAGAGATGCAGAACCTTTTTTTCCTCTCCTCCTTTTCAATAGTAGAATTCTTTCTGTTAGATTGCTAGAGAGATCAGAAATTAACGTCATGCCTGTTTGCACCCATGGTGCTTGCTATGCATATTTATCATGAATAAATGCAATCAGGCTTCACAGCAGACATGACAGACCAGAATTTACACCACGTGACAAGTTGTCTTTTCCCTGCTGCTTTACTGTGGGAATTGGTGTGGGAATAGTGCAATCTTTGTCCAGTCTTATTTCCTGCATCATGACTTCAGCCTTATGATAATAACTTGTACATCAGTTTCCGTGGCGCTGATTTTTAGTGTGAAGACCAATTAACATCCAGCTCATCTGTGACTCAGTTCCTTATAAAAGTATGAACTATAAATAGACCATTGGTTTCAATCTGTTTGCATACGGCGTCCTTCGTCACTGATGTCTGATGTGAGAGCATGCTGCGGTCACAACAGGGTCGGCAGACAACACAGTGAACATAAAGCACATTTATTGCTTTTGGTAGGGAACAAAAGCTTTTGTTATCCTGCCTCTGTTGCATTTAATGGTTGCCATGGAGACAATGAGCCAAGAGTAGAGGCTCAAGGAGGATCCCAAACTTGGTAAAAAAGAAAAAAGAAAAAAAAAAGCAGTTCTAAATCTGACAGTGAGGCTCAATTTGACTTGCTTTCTGTTTATGACTTGTACAGCGAAGTCTTTTGAAGAAGACGAGGGAAGGAAAAAGCACGACAGAGTGAGATGTAAAAAGCTTTCCGGACAGAGCTGTGGGAAACGGAAGAGGCGCCGGGGTTCAGGCTGCAGCTGCTGCCAGCAGAGGAAAATACCAGTAGAGTGGATGTGAGAGCACAAATTATTAGATTGTGCCAGAGACGTCTCAAAGCAACTGCTGTCTGGGTCACTGAGCAGCCCAGGTTGAAAATGTTTTCATATTCTAATTCTGCTCTAATTCAGCAAGTCTATTATGCTTTGCTGCATTTTGATTAAAATACAAAATTTCAAATGACACAAGCATATCCTCCTATTACAGACAGGTTTTCACATGTGCTTAATAAGAAGTGTTCAAACGCTGGCTCGGGCAGGGAGAGAAATTGCGCTGAGCTCTCAGTGGTATTGATTCATTCTCGCCGACAAAAAACTAACCAAGGCATTTTTTTTCAAACTGCTTGCTTTTGTTGATGGAGGAGGGGGTGAGGGAAGAGGTTTGTGCTGCGAGGGATGGATAGAAAGAAGCGTGGCGAGCCCTTGTTAGGGCTTTTTTGTTGATTAGGTCTGGTTCAACAGCCTTGTTAGCTGGCCAAGGCCGATCTGTCTCCATCTCTGGTCTGTGTTCCTGTTTTTATGTACCACATTTGTATTTAAACCAAAGGCTGCTTGAGAGTATGAAAGCACATCTTTTTGTCTGACAAAAGCTGCTGCCTCAGGGTTATGTTAAACAGGAAGAGTAAGATAAACAATTAATGTAATTTATGTATGATTATGTGTTGTTTCAAACTATTAAACATTCAGATGATCAGTAAATCAGGCATTTGTAAGGGTGCAACTTAGCCTTACAAGTTTCTAAAACATGTTGTCTCACTATATTAAAAGGCAAAAATGACAACACCCCAGTGGCCATAGGAAGCAAACTGTCCCTTTACAGAGTTCTGATGTCAGAACATTAATTTTCAGTTGTTTCAGTTCTTTTTTTGTTGATTTAGGCACCAAAACGTCTTGGTTTGCAACAAGTTTCTCCATCATTTTTACATGCACCCTCTCATACGACCACAGAGATGGCACATACGTACATAAACATCTCTAACTGTCTCACTATCGGACCCATCCAGGTGCTGGAACAGTTTTACTTATGGAAAAGCTTGAGAAATAGCCAGGTACAACCATGAGTTCTGACATCAGAAAAGATAATTTTGGTTTAGGTGTTTTCTTAAGGTGTTTGAAGCCCTTCTGTTGAGGCACGCCCCTTAAACCTCCCCTCCAGCAGTTTAGAGATCAAGGGAGAGCTCAAAAGCTACTGGGTGACAGAGAAACACTCCTCTTTCACACTTCCTTCTATTTCTTTACACCTTCTCCCTCATCACTCCCCAAAGTACACCTCATTCTCACTTCTCCATCCATGTCCGTCTTTTCAGCCAACTCCTTTTCTCTCATCCACATCCCTTTCTCCCTTGGCTTCTCTCCTCCTGTTTCACCCCATCCTTTCATTGGCAAGAGAGGAACAGAGACAGTTCATCTGAGAGTGATGGAGCTCTGACAGGCTGATCCCTCTGCCCTCTCCCCAGGGCGCGCAGCTGCGCCCAGGCTCTGCGACGCCTACCTACAAAAGCACACATCCACACAGAAGCGGCAGGAATACACTCACCTACACACATGCATGCATACATTTATAGAGCTATCAAGGTAGCACACATGTGCACTCGCTCACACCTCCACACTCCAACTAATACAGCACATGTGCATGTGTGTGTGTGTGCACGCAGCTTTACATAAGTCATCACATTTTTATGCAGCAGAAACGAGGAATGTCAAAGAGGTGCTGTGATGGGGAGTCAGAGATTAGAGGATATTCTGGCATGGTAATACCAATGTCCAGGTTCAGAAGTCTATGACAGATTAGCTGCAATTCATGCTCATTTAAGGATCAATATGTAAGAATTTGAACATGGGTGAATAATATGTGTGTAAAATCTTACTATTCCTATCTTGGGCTGTGTGGCGAGGGGTGATAACCTTAAAGTTAGCTTTGTGTCATAAATCTGCCTTCATAACCCCGGGTGAAAATTTGAAAACGACAACAAAGGATTACATTTAGAGCCTTTTACTTACTTATTTACTTTACTTTTATTGATTTAATAAAAACATCAAATCTTTATTTTGATTTGCATAAACAAGAGATGTTTACAGATGACTTAGACAATTAATTAAATATCAAAATGTGATTGGCTCAGCTAAATCTACTGTAGCAACAGTATTTACTGTATTTTCCCCTAAATTGTCTCCAGACACTCTCTCCCAAACAGCCCATGAAGCACATCCATCCCCACTTTAAGGATTTGATCTGTGCCAAGTCCATTAGTGTAATCTGAAAAACAAAAGCAGCACTTCGTTCGACCTCCCCACCCTCACACACACACTTTACATCCTCCATCAGCACATTCACCAGTGCCCTGCTGTTATCTGGGGGATGTAATGTACCATTTCTCTTTGAAGGCACTGTCACAGAACGGCTTATTTCACCAGTCCTCCAGACGCGGGGCTCTCTCTGTCTCTAGCAGGGTTTTTCCATCCAAGACAAAGAACAGAGCTGCCCAGGCCTTGCTGCCTGGCTGCCTGGCTGTCTCATTAGGAACAAGACAACAGAGGCAGCACAAAAGAGAGATGTATGCAGTCCAGTGAAAAGTGGAAGGATGCAGGAAAAATGTGCCAAAGTTATAGTTCTTATTAAAAGATTGCAAAAAGTTCAGTTGGGGAGATGCTTTTATGGAGCAGGTACATCCCTGAAAAAACCATAAAGCAACAAGTTAATGCACTCTTTGTGCCACCTGCAGTTGTTGTCCCGAGTGTGAAACACACTGAGCAGGATATACTGACTGTGGAGAAATATGATAAACAGCAGAAGCTTGTCTGTGACAGAATTCAGTGATTTCACAGCTGTCTCTGTTTTTCAGCACGTTTGACAGAAGCAGTTCTGCTTAGTTTTCCCCCCCCTTACTCAAACACCACCGCTCCTTACACAATCTTCAAGTGTAAACCATCCAGTATATCTTACTGTTGAGGACAGTTTATTTTTGGGAAGTACAAACCTGGTAAAACTGTGGTATTTCCGCGTGAGCGTCTGTTATATAATGTGGTGGAGATTTATTTTGGAAAAGACATTGATGTGGGCCAACTGTACTGTTATCGTTAGCACTACTCTTCCCCATAAACCAAGTTTTTAAGTACTTATTGGGTATTAACATACACAGCCTAGCTAATGCTTGACAAGTGAGTTTTTTCCCCATTGTATAAACAATAATGTTATGCATATTGTATTAATACAAGAAAACCCAAAATGGGAATAATCAAAACAAAATGACATGTCAGTTTAATACAGTGGTGGCATATGTTGACATGTTGTTAATTAGGTCTACCCAACCCTTATGTGAACCTGATGGAATGATGATTTGAGTGACAGGTCATACGTCATTACAGTGTCTCCATAATCAATGCGTTTTCTTTCTTAAGTCGAGCAGTTACATTTTATTGTGCTTCAGTTTTAGTTATTAGGATTCTGGAAGGAAGATATTTCCCTCCGGGGTCTTTTTATCTCGTAGGCACACTTTCCATTCTTATTTCTGTCCTTTTTAAGTGTGCAGAAACTGCTTTATGTGCAATTTAGACAGCGAAACTCAGCAGAGCACAACAAACCAGATGTCCAATGACAAAATAGTACATGGATGAAAATGCACACATGCTCAAATATCCGATTTAAAATTTAAAATCCGCTCTTAGGTCAAGAGCAGCTTCTGTGCGATGGGAATGTATGGATCTGAATTCTTTTTAATGTGCGTGCATGCATGCTTGTTATGTAAACCTCATTATCACTATCACTACATCAAATTCTTATCATTAAGCCTCTCTGAGATCATAGAGCATTTGGAGGAACATCAAAGTGCTACACAAACAACGCTGACAAACAGCCAGAAATATGCACATACCAGACATGCTACACTCAAATACACACACGCACACAAAAACACGGCAAAAAAAGCACAACATTGTGATTGGTGTTGATTTACAACCCCTGTCAAAATCAGGATAAGTCTGGGACCTTGAGTCAAAAGATGTTTGATTGTATCCTTGAGCTTCAGCCGTCCCAGCAGCTGCCTCATGAAAAATATATTTCTGTTCTGGCCACCAAGTTCACCAGTCCACCCCCTCTTCACTCACTCACTCTCTGCCCTCAACATCTTTCGCTCAGAACAGAAACTAGTTGCCATGACTACAATCATTAACACATCTGGCATAGTTATCTGGCACACACATGCGCACACAGCCTCACATGGACACACAAACAACATACATACATAAAAAGCATTAATATTCATCATTTGCTGTTTGCAGTTTCATGGCTGCAGTCTGGAGCTTGTGTGAGAGAGATAACGGGTGGAGGCTTGTTGGGGGAAAATACATCAACAGAGAACTTTTGGCTTCGGTCATAATCCTATTGGTGAATTTAACACAACCTTCTTTATCTTAATCCGAGAGGGAAATGGAGTTAGAATCTTTACGATTCTGGTATATTCCAAATGTAAAAAAAAACATATTTCACAATTTATTGTCTCTGGATAAGGATATGATATGATATTACCATTGGCTGAAACACTTCATTAGTGCTATCATTGTTTTTCATATGGTTTGAACCATCCCCTGAATTACAAGAATGAGTGCTACAAAGCTAGAGTTGAGCATGGTGGGCTCTTAACATGACCAGACTTGTCAATTTTGTTGTCAATGCTGCCAATCATTTTCATGGAAATATTGTTTTGGATGGGGGTATACGCTGTTACCGTGGTGACCAAGAAAACAGCAGAGAAGCTTGTTACAGATGTTATGTGTTTGAGAAATGGTCCGTTTTAACCCTAACCAAGCAGTCTAATGGGTGGAAATGAGTCTGATGTAATGAAAAAAAATCAAATAATGTTAAATAATGGGACATGGAAACCCAAACATCTCCTTCAGCCACCATCCACCCCTCCACCTCTGTTTTACAGCCTTCGACTGCACACTACATAGGCCAAACTTAGGATCAGAAATTTCTGCATATTTCTCTCTGAATTACATCCCATGTGTTTCACCAGAAAGGTCACCTCTGTAATGACACTTTTTGTTCATACTGTTCACCTGGTAAACAAGATCCAGAGTACTCCTGTTTACCATTTTCTGCTTTTCAGCAGCCCTTGTTACATAAAATGTGACATACCATTGTGTCAACATCTCAAACATCACTGTCAGTCAGACTGACAGCTTTACCACTGAGGGTGGCACACATTACAGCAGCTATAAATTATTTAATGGGAAACACAGAATACATTTGCCTCCTCCAACAGCTCCACTCACCGTGTAAAAAAAAAAATGTTACGGGCAGCTGTAACTGTGCCTCTGTGTTATGCTTTGGTCTTTCCCATAAACCTACAAATCCCAGGTCTCAAGGGCCACCTCTGATCCAGCTCAGAGGATCTGGAAAATACTGTCTGTGAATATGTTTCTCTCTATGTGTGTATGATCAGGGGCTTCTGCCACCAAAACACTTTCACCAAAGGCTTTCCACATAGACAAAAAAGCATGGATGGCAAAGAAGAGGTGCTTTAGTGGTGCTAAAAACAGACAACCTCAAGGTCCACATGATGATCCACAATCTTACACACAAGCAAAACCCAGCCCAGCCTTCCCTGCCATGAGTCAAAACACGTTGTTCTGGAGAACACCTCCAATTAAAAGCCATAATAACAGCTGCTGGGCAACACAACAGGATAGGTGTGCATGTGTCTTACTCTCACACACACACACACAGTGAAGGGGTTTGACAGTACAACAGATGCCTGCGTGGAGCGTGCATTATGCTGCCCCCACCCTAACCCCTGAGGACATCCCCTCGCTTCCCATTATACACTCTCTCTCTCTCTCTCTCTCTCCACTTTACATACCAGTGCTCAGCCTCAGCAGTCACCCACAGCTAAACAACCAGCCCAACCAGTTGCAGCGTCAGGATTATAATAACCTGTGACTGACAGACAGCATGTCAGTTGGCTTTGGTAACATTCCGGGTGAGGCTGAACAAATATTTCTCCCTCGTGCTGTCGAGCTACAAAGAGAAACATTCCACTGAAAAAAAACACAACCAGGTGTGCAAACTGTACAAAAACTCAGCATTACACCTGCTGAGAAATACACCCTCTCTCAGTTTGTAGAGGGTTCATGGACCTCACCCAACCTCCTACTTCCCATACAAACACATGAAAGGCTGAACACACCAAACAAAGACAAAGAAGACTCATTCTCTCTCCTACCTTTTTGCCTTTCTTCTTGCGATGGACAGCTTTCCCGCTGCCTGCTTTCTCCTTAGCCTCCTCACTCATATTCAGAGATCTCACCCACTGTTCCTCTCCTCTCTCCTCACTTTTTTTTTAAATCCAGCATGTAGGAGCTTGTGGAATGGAGCGGCAGCAGCTATCTTCACTGGTGAAACGTTGCCACAGAAATGTCCATTTAGAAGCAGTGAAGGCAGGATTGTTCCATGCAGAGTGGGAGTGTGCGTGAAGAGAGGAGAGGCTGTGGGGAGGACTGTGCTGATGCTCTCTTTCTCTCTCTCTTTCTCTCTCGTTCTCCCTCCTCCTCTTCTCTCCTCTTCCTCACCACATTCACAAACACACACACTTGGAAACACACTCACTTACTGAGGTCCACTCCCACTTGCTTGTCTTTGCCGCGCGCAACTGGCGGCTCTCTCCAGCGCACACAGAGGCAGGGTGTGGAGGAAGGAGGAGAGCGGAGAGATAGAGATGGAAGATGAGGAACGACAGAAGTAGAAAGCAGTGTACTCCTGGCTGGCTATAGTTGAAGCTGGACACCAGAAGAAAGAAACATGAAGAGAGACAGAGCTCAAAAATACACAAAAAAAAAGAAAGAATAAATGAAAAGAGTGTTTTGTTGGCGTTAGTGAAAGAGAGAAGGAGCACGAGGCTTAAAAGGGGGGTGTGATCCACAGTTTCTTCACTTCAGCCTGCTGGATGAAACCCGCTGTCGCTCTCTGCACAGACGTAATATGAAATGAGACTCTTCATGAGCAGGCCAACAGAGTGACAGAGAGAGAGAGAGAGACAGGGAAAAAGAAAGCGAGGGAGAGAGGGAGAGGATCATTAACACGATGCATCAGGTCTTTCCAGAAAAGGAAGTCTCCCCAGCAGACTGTGCCAGCAGGATCAGCTTACTGAAATCTGGAACAGAACTGAACTGCACTGAGCACCAACTGACTGGCTGTCTTGGTTGAGGTGTGTGTGAGACATACAACCAAGGCTGATATTATCCAACCAATAAATCGACGACTCAACAGAGACAAAAAGACCACGCCTATTGAAGCATCTGAGGCAGGAAGGGAGAATCAGAGAAAAGTGGTTAGAAAATGGGAACAAAAAGCCCTGGGTGACACAGAAAGAGAGATCAGAGGGAGGGAGGGGTGAGAGAGGGGGTGATGGTTGAAAATGGGGAGGAGTAAGGTAGGGAGGGTGGGAAAAAAAACAATGCGATATCAGTGAAAGAGTCAAACCAAGAAGGCATGGAGAGGATGAAAGAACAAATGAGGAGCAGGCAGAGGCACAGAGAGGCAGGGTGTGTTGTGACTGGCCTCTAAACAACAGGTTCTTTATTCTGGGGGAGGGTACATTTGCTGTTAACCATCTCTCCCTCCCGTCTGCTCCTGGTGAGCTGTATGCCATCACCACCATGCTGCCAGGCATCAGCTCACAGCCTCACAACTGAGAGCTTTCCAGAAGTCCAATTAACACCAACAGAAGTGACAAGAACGCAATTAAAACCCAGCAGATAGAAATCATGAACAAAATACTCTGGACCTGTCACTACTCTGAAAAACACAGGCTGAAGGGAATTCCACTAATATTCCTGTTTAAAGGCAGCCTCCAGTTCCTATATCCTTCAAACAGCCTGTGGAAAAGGGCAAACCTTTTTGGGCGCATCGTTTATCATAGTGATAAAACCTGTTTTATACTTTAAGATAGATAGATAGATAGATGCACTATTATAATAAAATTGTGATACAATTTTTGTAGCGACAGCCACGAGACTGTAAAGACACTATATGAAATCAGACTGCATGAACATTAATAACCTTAAACTGGTCAGATCATTACCTTTAATTGCAGTAATTATGACATCAAATCCAATAAGACAGTCAGGAGGCGTTTACATGACTGTTAATCATGTATGTGTGAATGCGGTTAATGCCATCACTTAAAGGTAGGGTAGGAGATTTCACGTTGCACGTTTTGTTAAATTAGTGTAACTTCTCTTTACAAGCCGATAGCAACCAATTAGTTTGGCAGTTTCGCATTAAAACAAAGAATATTAATCATCTGTGGAAGCTATAAAACCCTAAAAACATCAGCCAATCCTCCGGGACCACCCTGTGCAGAGTATTTGCTGGTTGTCTGCTCTCTTCCTGCTCTGTGTGCACCAGAGAGGTACATGCATGATGGCCGAAGTCGAAGACCACAGCTCGTCTTCAGGTAATGCGCGTCCATGTGATTGGGAGGCGTGGCTTCGGGTGAGCTCTGAGAGAAAGGGGCGTGTGTTTACCTTCGAAATCTGGCTGACTCACTGAGTTTTCAAAATCTCCTACCCTACCTTTAACAGACCTGTTGATGCTGTTCAGGACAGTCATGCTGGTTTTACTTTCAGTGGAGGTTCCTGAACGTATGACAGCTCTGTGAAAGCTTATTACTACTGCAGCAGTAGCATCAGTGACATATGATGTTCTTCATGCAGTCAAGACCATCATCCTCCCCTCTGTCATTTTCTTCTTACTCCACCTTCCCCCATGTACAACATCAAGCCATTAGAGTGAGAGCAGTGAAGGATTACACAGAGCTTCACACATTAATCTGTAGCTGGGCATATCTTCTCTTCACTCCATTTTTAAAGCATCTGTGTGTGGCAAAGCCGACAGGGATGTGTGCACATGGCAGAGGCACACTGTGTGTGTGTTTGTGTGTGTTTCAGGGTGTGGTGCCTCTGAGTGTGTGCCAGTGGTGAATATTATTGATTGCCAGAAGGCATCTCCACCAGCCAGGCATTTTATAATCCACACACCTCACACCATATAATAATACAGAATATGAAGCCATGCACATCTGTGTGTTTCCCCTTCAAGTCATCAAACTACTGCCAACATGAAGAAATCTGTTAACACAACAACATTATGTGAAGGTGAGCTACACTCAGATGTGTGAGCTGCACCTCCCACAATAAAAACTACAGTTGTTGGTGCCCTTAATTATATCAACTAAAGTTGCCCATAACCCTGTTTACATTTTCAACTAATTACAACAGTCATTGCAACATGACAGTCTGACAAGCCTTTAAAGTTGACATTACACTCAAGGGCACACTTAGCTTGGCTTCCTTGATGGCTGTGATGTAACTTGTGCATATGCACAATTGCTGCTGATCTAGAACATCAGTCAAATCGGCATCCTCTGGGGCTAAAAAATGAGCCAGCACATGAGTGCCAAAAGCTGCAGTTCCACGAAGGAACACATACGGCAGACTCCATATATGTTAAAATGTTCACCTTTACAGCAGAGCAACATGTTTATTGCAGCCTGGTACATATTTATGTATAATTCATGTGTTTTCGTTGTATTCAATCTTAAATTTAGGCATTAGTAACATGTGGGTGCCATCACCAGATGATGACAGATTACCAGAGCCTCCCACAGTGGGCTTTAAAACCTCTTATTAGGGCACCTGTGAGTCACATAGTAGAACCATTATGGTTAATGGTTAATGGACATAGTATGTGTTTTGTACAGATGATGGATTTCCACTGTGACTAATTCAGCTGCCCGATCATCCACAAATTGTCCATAATCTCCTTGATAAGGTCAGAAAGAGATGTAGTAGAAGTAAAGGGAGATACAGCTACTAATCTAGCTAACTACAGGATAAAGAGAAAGGAAGAGACAAAAGGTCACATTCAGGTCATACATTCCTCTCAGTGTCTCTGTGTTCTGAGCACTATTTCTGCTTTATTCCTCCCTAATCTTGTTTAATTGAATTATATATTATATATTTAGCCCACACTTATTGGATTTTCTCTTATTTAAATTAAGACCAACAATTATTCCCTGTACATAGTATGTTCTACATTCACATGCTGAGCAGCTTAGCATGTGGTGTGAGCTTGTCTGCAGGAGGGGGGGTCAAAGGTTATCATTGTAAGAAGACACTACCTAGGATGTCTCCGGTACAGTAGCTAGGCTATCTGCAGGGTTATCAGTCAGTGTCCCTGATTACCAATCCACGTTAAGTTAGTTACAGTTACTATGTGGTCTTTAATTACCTGGAAAAGCTATAATGAGCTACTGGAGACCACAGCACCAAAAAAAACTGCTGAACTACTGTATTTCATAATATGTCAAATAATAGTCCTGAAAATAAAACCAGTGATATCTGGGACAGAGTGGATACCACTGCAGACTGACAAGAAGCCGTACAAATAAAAAAAAACGTTTAGACTTCACTAGACGTCCATATAATGTGTTGATATATCACTTTAGCTCTTCTTAATGAGAAATTAAACATTAAACGAGCATCCAGTTTCCAACACCGTGTCATTAACTGTGTCCTGTCCTTGAGGCAAGGACCAGACAATATCACAAGATCAGACTGTGATCTTTTGGCTGCAGTTACATTTGTCATTAATGTGACTTTGATCACAAACACACACTGACAGACACATGTAGTGATGCACGGAAATCTAATTTTCCTCTCATTTCTTTGAGACCTAAACAACCAGACATGTGAGTGGTCCGGGCACAGATGTGCACACTTACAAGAATGAGACAGTGAAATTAGAATGCATGAGGGGGAAAAAATGCTAATAAAAGGCATTTTTGTCAGTAGAAGACTTGTTTTGCAGCTTCATGGTGTTACAACCAGACATGCAGACATAAAACCAGGATTCTACATGTCGGAAGGATCACAAATGCCTGTACACACACTGCAATTCATGGAATAACCAGCTGAGATGGTTCAATCTGGATCTAATCATCCATAAATCCAGCGAGTGAAATAAAATGTTGACACTGATGGTGTGGATTGCATGTGTCCTGTCAGAGCTCCATTAAAACACCCACTGACAGGGCTTTGTTAATATACATGTAAATCTGGGAAGGAATCTCCACGGCTACTGTAACTGAGACATGTCAGCTACTCAAGAGTGCGACTACAGCCACCCTAGAGCCTTCGCACTGAAGTGTCTTCTCACATCCATCATGCTTGCAATCGAACATCTCTGATCAATGTGCTGTACGCAGAGGCCAGATAGGGCCTGACAGGCCGCTCTACAGGGGTCCCATCCCACGCTCACATGGGGAGGGGCTCCATACAAATCAAGTGCATCTTCACTAGAAATCAATCATCACATGAGATGAATGCTGCTTCCTCCATCAAAAAAATGCTCCAATGAATCATAGTGAGCTTAGCATCAATTCACTGATGGCACGAAATAACAGCAGACACATCTTCTGTGTCATTTAAACCCACATTTAAAAATCATCTAGTGTGTTTATCCGGAATCAATTGCCTTCATTGTCATTATTGCCCCAATCATTTTGCTTGTGACAGCAGGTCTGGTCCAAACAAAATTACTGCTGAAGACTCATTGAACAATTAGAAGAGAAAGAGAAACACACACACACACACACTTTAACTCAGATATCAATGGAATTAAATATTTAAAAATGGGACAGTCTGCCTCAAAATAAAATATTAATACTGTTCCTGTGGGCTGATAAGCTATTTGTCCATCAAGAGTTGCTGTCATGAGGATTGAGGATTTTTCTCCAATACAATAGCTCTAAATGGCAACAGGATGTGGTGCTAAAAACACCAAATAAACAGCCTAAATGCACCTCTGGTGAACATTACAACTAAACCAAAGAGGATGACATTAATGTTTCCCTGTCTCTCCGTCTGCAGACTATTCATATGGTTTTGGGGTTAAGAAGTTGCAAAACGTTCATAAAAGACGGCCACAGGGACGAGAAGATACAACAGCGCAGGCGAAAAAAAACCTCAGTAAAAAGGCTTGTTGATCAAGTACTGCTGCTACACATACATTTAGGTTTGTCAACCAGTGAGTACCAGCACACAAAATAATCCAGCCAAGACCTCAAGCACAAACAGCTCCATGAAGAAAATACACAATCCATTTGCAAAACTATCCACCGGCAGTATCTCTGAAAGACAGACCCTCACACAGAGCTTCCCTTTTTTAACTGTGTCTGAGCTGTGGAGAGAAGAGTGAGGGATGGGCTCATTATTAGCGGTGTCCTTTCAGGTAGTCAGACTGACTGCGATGAGGGTTAAATTCAGACCTACTTTTCCTCAGTAATCAGGTCAGGTCCGGACAGGTGCTCTCTGACTGATAAAAAGCTGTGTGGATAGAGGGCTCCATTTCTACTGATGATTTTGGAGAGTAATGCTAACCAACATTAGAGCACAAATGGGCACAGCACAGCAAGCAACTGGTACATTTATTTTCAGAGAAGTGAACCTGTTATTTAGCTGTGATTCATTAGGACTTTATTTAGATTGAAAGAAAAGGACACAGCTCCCAAATTGTCCTTCCTGTGTAATCAAAAACAGTAGCTTTTTATTAAAATGATTTTGTCAGTATTTTTCTGGGGATCTATGTCATTTTGGAAACCACGGATGTCAGTTTTTGTTTAAAAAAAAAAACAAATACTCTTTTTCCAAAGATTTGTGTTGGCCCATCCATCCACCTCAACCTCCAGCCTACATGGACTCTGTGGCTCTAAACACATCATCCTGTACTCTGTGAGAAGGCAGGCTGCTCATAAAATTGATGACATCAAAATTTGCCAAGTTCAGTCCAAACACTTGTATCAGAACAATGGCGGTTCAGTCAATAAGACACACTGAATAAGTACATTAAATTATTGTCATAACTGGAAATCTGATTGGTCGGTTGTCACAAAGGAGGTTCTGCTTGTTTTCCTATGTGTGGAACTGTATATTTCCTTCTCAAATTACCTTCTCACACTCACTTAATCCGGTCTACAACTCATCATTCTACAGCAAATAAACATGACATCTTTTAATTAGCAGGGAAACGCTCTGCTTTTCGAGCCTGCAGTGTTCTTTTAAAAAAATCAATACCGTTGTATTGTATTATTCAATGAATTGTTCCCCACACCAAGCGCTCCCATCACAACCGACTGCCTTCTGTGAAAATTAATGCAGCATGCAATGCAAACATGACAAAGAGCCGGCTATTGATTTTCGCATTTTTCTATGGTTGGGGCATCAATGCAGAGGCTGGATGGGTAAATTCATATTTGTCTGTGTGCACCAGGGCTTTACCAGAAAGATGTGTGTCTGGCTACTTTCTAGTGAGCACAGTAAGAATGGTGGATGTGCTGAGAGTCTTACACTTGCCTTGCTGTTGCTGACTTTGCAATGTCCAGGGGCTGCCCGAACTCTCCAGTCAATCCAGTCTCAACACTAGGGAGGAGGAGAGCAGAGGAAGGGAGTTACTCAAGAGCAGACTTCCTCAGTTATGACGGTACAAACAAGAAATGCTCTAATTACTATTATTTAGCATAACAACCACTTTTATGATAACACGTTTCTCCCAAAGCAAAGTAATGATAGTGCAGATAGGGTGAGATGCAACATCCACATTCATTCTGATATCAGGGTAAACAGAAAGTCCTATGAGGTGAGCTTAAAATTAAATTCGGAATTTTATTTTTTCATTAAATACAAATTAGTTTTATTCCTGCTCAGTCTAATGTGATGAAACCTGAAGGAACTTGTAGGTCTGGATTCACCTCTAATCAGCCACGCAACATTGAAATGAGCCTGAGGGGGTTGACAAAATAATAAAAACAGGTGATTTGTGATTATGATTATGTGTCTGCACTCCCTGATGATTGATGATCTGGCTCAGACATCTAGTGCGGATCCAGTTACGCAACTCAGGTCTGCTTCAAACTGAAAGTGTTGGATCTGCTTATGTATTCATGAAGCTGTTCATTTAACAAGTGAATGCTGGACTACCTCTCTGCTGGCACCAGCCAAATGCATACACATACAGTTTGGCAGTTTGTCTTATACCAACAAAATGTTTGAAACGGTGTCAGCTCTGCTACAGTAAAGAGCTGAAAGACTGTGGTAAGACAGAGGGTTGTGTTGCTGTTGTGTCTCCTGTCCATGGCGTGTCCCCTTGGAAACATGATCACCATCGATTGATTAGCTGTGAAACATGTCAAATTTAAATTCCGACAGACTTGAAGGTGATGGGAGGGAAATATTTTGACATGTGCCTAACATGTGACACTATTGTTCAATGGAATGTTACTTGTCCGTGGTATTGAAATGAGCTTCACTTTAAAGCAAGATCCGTCAAATTTAAAGGTCCCATGAAACATTTATTTTTTGTTGTTATAATAAACGTACAAATTATCATTATGAAGAATGTGTGGATGATATCATTCTATGCTGGGAATAGAACATATCCCTGTGACTCAGCACCATTACCTGCTATTACAGCTCAACATAATGCTGTTTGAAACACCATAAAATTACATTTACCTTCTTAAATGGGCCATTAACGTCAGAGCGGCATTCCCAGAAGATGGAGAACTGGACCCGGAGAGCTTTTGTTTTGTTTTTTTTTTCCCTGAGAGTGAAAACAAATGCAGCACTCATGAGTAAGGGTGATGAAACAGAAATGAGAAAAGCCTTGTGACATAGCTTACAATAGAAAACAGCATAATAGACTTAAATTAACAATACAGTATTACCATATCAGTTTTAATAACTCCTCTTTTGATGCTGTAAATATGAGATGTGAAAATGTTTCCCCCTGAGGCCCTGCTACTTCATCATTATGTCTTCATGCTGAAGTGATGTATGGAGAAATCTGATTATGCCAGAAGTCTTCTTACCCTCCAGCTCTAAATGTCAGTCATTGTTGTCTTGGTTAATATCATCGTAATGCATTCTCCTAAGCTATGTCCCTTAGCAGCCTCTGGGCGAAGGAATTCTTTTGCTGTGCTAAGCCCTGTACACATGCTCACCCCGACAAACAGGGAGTTGAAGGTACAACAGAATCAAAGTAATTTGATGCTTGTAAAAACAAAATCACAGGTGCGTGTGCAAAACATCTTGAAGGATCATGCTTTCTTTATAAAAGCAAAACACCAGCACAGATGCAGGATCTTTTCATCATGCTCAGGATGACTGATAATCAATGCACAGTGGTGTTTATTGACACTTTTTGTACTGCAGAGGCAGTACACAACACACCTGATGAATTTGTTTTGTCCCTGTGGACAGAGAGAAACAAATATGTGTCTGTTTGACAAAGATCCAAGACACCTGTTAATTTATCATGTTACTTCTAGGTAGATTGCAGATATTTCCCCAACAACACCAGGAGCACACTGCGTTCAGTGGCCCTCCACACGCAGTTATGTAACATGTAGCAACAAGAAGAGGGAAAACAATTTGAAGAAAGCTGTCAAACAAGTTTTGTGACATTTTGAGCAACAAAGCCCCCAGTTTAGAACTTGTTTAAGCACCAGTTGTCTTCAAATTCACCGGACATATAAACTAATAAAACAGATTCACTGTTGGAGGTTTTTCTATATAAAACAAAAGCATAAAGTAAAGAAAAATATGAACTGATTGTATTTTTATGTCCTGTACTTCCACACCATGTTTTTCAGGCAGAGAGAGACTTAAATGTTACGTCCTTTTCACTCATAAATTAGTCGTAATTTTTAAGGGGGAAAGCATGGAGATGCTTACATTCAGGTCTGTAGTTAACACAATGTTGGTTTCCAGGTCAATCACCACAGTCTAATTTAAGATTACAAAATTACAGGTTTGTGTTTGTAAACACATTAAACATATAGAGCCATGCATACATACAGCCATGTGCATGCATGGCTGTCATCGAGCTGCAGCTGCACCCCTGAGCTCTTAATGTTTTGCTAATCTTTTTGTTTAGCTTGAAGGTGCACACAACAATAGCTGGTATGAAGTCAATGCATTAGGCAAACTTTAAACACCATTAGCATAGCATAAGGCTACAGTGAGGCTTAGCAGAACCATCACAGACTGACTAAAAACACACCTGTGGCAGCTGCTAATTAAGTCAGACTTACTTTTGTAAGTCTGACTTTTTGTTGTGTGCTGTGCGAAGACATTTGGAAATTCATTCACCTTTTTTTCTTTCTATGTTTGACAGCAGATATTTGTTTCCAACTTGCTTGCAGGTGGGAAGTAGCTGACTTGTCCACCATAGCTACAAACTACCCTTAATGCAACTCTCTCTTAAAGTGACAGGCACACCAGGCCTGCCAATGATCTAAACTCAGTCACTTTTTGTTGAGTCTGATCTTCTTGAACCCACATTCATCATTCATCTCTATACACAGTCTCCTTTCTGTGTGTTTGGTAAGCGACCGTGAGAGTCAAGAGGTATTATTTGACACTCTTCTATGGAAAATAAAGTAAAGCTGGGTCTGAGTGTGCAGCTTTCTGGTTTCTCTTTATTGTATCACACTATATTAGATGTGCTTCTGCTACGGTTGTTCCTAAGAGATGATATAAATGTGATAATATACTCTGACAAATGAGAGCGTGTGTCTGTGCAGGTTTTTTTAATGGAGGAAACAGCAAATTCTTCACACTGAGTGATGCATTATAACATGGCTGTGTCCCTGTAAAGCAGGAGCCAGTCTCTTTGCCATGTAACATATCATACATGTGAAATTCACTGCATTAAAACATAAGAAGCCCTCAAGCCAGCTGCAATCAAACAGTCTAACTGTGTTCATCTCTGTGTGAGCATCACACAAACACACACCTCATCGAAAACAATGACTAATCCGGTCCTCCCCTCTCTTTCCACCTCACAAAATTGGTATTAACACCTCTCCATCACCATGGCGTCCAAAACCTTGAGCTTAATTTTAGTAAGGTGAGTTCACAGAGCGCCAGCAAAACAAAGATTTGCCTCACCAGTTGCTTTGTGCGACCGCATCATCGTCACTGTCATCACTTCAACGCTGTGGCCAAATGCAAACTTGTGGCATTAGACATTCAAAATAACAAGCAGTTAGGACTCATTCTCACTCATTCTATAACAAATACTGTCAGGTTTACACTAACCCCACTAAAAGACTGAGCTACTGAGCTTTTTAAAACTCCTCTTCAGTCGATCTATGAATGATGTCATGGAGGGTTCATCCATTTTTATTTACAGTTAATGGAAGCAGCTTCAAGTGGTCATTTCAATAAACTGCAAAGGCTTCAGTTTTTAACCTCAGATGTCACTCATTGCTATCTTTATTCTGTATGTTTAACAATATGTGTGTCACAGGAAATTGGTTGTTCTCACTGCTTGTCACAACTTGTACCATCAATCAATCCTCGGTGTGGCACTGCTTATCAATACGAGCTGTTTCTGCCTAGATTTGAACTCACACAGTGACCGAAAGCTGCCGCCTCTTCTGCTCTGCTAGACGACCGCATTACCCTTCTTCCAAGAAGGAAAATATAATCTGCGTCTCAGTTCGTCTCCTGTGTACCAGCACATACACACTGAAACACATGGTTGATTCGGGACTGCTGTTCTGCCAGCAACATCATCACTCTCCTTCCCACCCTTGTCTCCATGGAGACAAGCTTCCAGAGCAGGCTGGCTCCAGACCGTTGTGAATCAGCACAGACTATAAAGAGAAAGGGGGGGGGGTCTCTTTGTGTTTAAACATGACTGAAAGAACACTGTGAGCTCTGTGTTATCTTACTCTCAACACTGAGGTGATCAAAGTGTCTGACTGTTCCTGCATGATGATGTGAAAAGGTACCAGAAATACACCGAATTTGAGATTTATAGTACTACCACAGTGTCCACCTTCCTTTCTGGGCACATTAAATATTTCCACTGCACACGGCACCATTCATTTACCCATAACTAATATTAATTTGATCTGGAGGTTGGTTTGTTCATTGTTCATCTGCAGGAATAATAACCGTAATAGCCTTTTTATTTCATGGTCTCAAACATAAGAGTCCTCATTAAATGCAGTGAGTGAATGAACTGTGTGATGTGTGTGTGTGATGTGTGTGTGATCTGGCTGGGATGTCATGACCAAGAAATCAAGAATCTTAATACAGGGAAGAGCTCCTGTTTTCCTAAATCCTACTTTGGAGCAACAAAAATGAACTATTGGTGAAAGTCTGGACTTTTCTTTAAGGTTAGTGACACCATCCTGCAGACCTTGTCTACTGGTGGACTGGTCTTTTTTACTGCTGCGCATAAACAATGTCATATTTGTGTTGTTTTGAGAATCACTGGCAGTCAGTCTATTCTGCTGTTTATGAGTGAGGATGTGTGACTACATGCAGTTTTGTTGTGTGTATGATGCCATCACAGTTCATATTACCTCATAGTCTCACATTCCCTTCCAGTGTCTGAGACTTTCTTCATCACATTCCAATCCTTGTACATGAGAAGGTTATTTTTGTACACATCTAAATATTAAATATTCATCCAAAATGAATTCAAGTATTTTTGATTGGATGAAATCTGCACCTTTTTTTCATTTAAATGATCTGTTTCTACAACCAAACCTGCAGCATGTGTTTACCTGCTGACTGAGTCCTGTACTAGATGCAAACAGGATGCCCAATTAGCACTACTTACACAGACTGATTGAGCAAATGAGAATTGGTACCATGAGTGTGCAGAAACCACAGAAAGATGGCTCTGCTAAAAAGGCCTTCCTCTCAGCCGTTAAGTCAAAGAAACATGTTCGTGCTGCGTGTTAGTGCTGCAGAAAGACGACAAGGATCAGCTCTGAGCTTTGGTGATGGATGTGCTAGCAGCTGGACGCTTTCATAGTCCGGACAATGTTGGAAGTGTTTAGTGAAGTCTGTGTCAAACCGGATGTAATGGATCTGCTGACGTGTGTAAGTGTGTAGCATTCATTCAAAGCAGCAGCGGAAGAGAAAGCTTTCATCAGCTTAACACCTTCACCTTAACTAGAAGTCTGAATGGACAATCTGTGCGCATCACATTTATAGACACGCACACACATACACACACACAGAGAGGCATGTATCCACTGATGCATAAAAATAAATGCACCCGCGCACGAAGCAGGCGTTCATGCCATACCTTGTGTGTGTACAATTACAGAGGAAGTGAACCCTGTTAAAGGTCAGAGGACACACAAAGATTCCTGGGAGTGTACTGAGTGCTGTGCAGGAGAAAGATCATGGTATAGTTTATGGAAGAGTAAGAGTGTTTTCACATTCTGCACATGTGAGTTTTACTGAGGGAGCCTGTGGTGTGTCTGAGTTTCAGCTCTGTGTGAGCGAGCAGGAAACGGACAGAAAAGGCGAGAGACTGTGAGAGTAAAGGGCACAAAAAAGCTCATAATTCTTACTTGTCACTTTTCTGGACTGGTGTCAAGTTTTTTCTTTACTCAAAAATCAAGTTATAAAATGGTCTTTGAGTCTCTCACAACTAACAAGAGTGTTTAAATGTGTATTTTCCAAATAGGAAAACACCTCAATGAATCTCCTTCCTGTCAAATAAATGATATAAAAAGAAATGGAAATCATGCTTTTTTCATAACATCCATATGCTGTTTATGTGGTCTTGCTGGTGGACTTTAAAACCTTTCATTATTAATTTAAGGACTTATGCTTCAGTTGATGGTCACATGTGATTACCTCACAGGATTAATGAACAGACAAATGACTGTTTAGCATCCTGTGGGATTGTGGGGTTTTATTATAATTGGTCCCAGGTATAGTGTAGGTCCAGGTGCAGAGAGAGATGACAACAAAGGAAAAAAAACAAGTTTCACATCCGCACGCTGTCATCACGAGGATAAAAAACAGGTTATACAAACCCTCAGATCCTAAAGTGAACCTAGACAAACCCTAATGATTAAAGAAGATCGCTTTGCTTTTGACTTTAACCGAAGCAAGCACAGACTAAACAGACCACAAGTGGCATACAGGAGCCGGCACACAATGCAAGTGAAATGCCAAAGCTCTGAATGGCCTGGAGGCAGGTGCACTGTTTTGCCCCATTAACTGAAGTTCCTGTAAAAAATGACTGGAGGAAAACATCAGTGGCCTTTACTGCCCGCTCTCTGCCCTGAGAATGGGATGCAAGCATTATATGGTGCACAGTGCAGTCAGATATTGACACATACATGTACGAATGCAGCATACTATAACCAGTGTGTAATTGTTCAGGCAAACAAATGATGTCATTATCTCAAAGCACACTCACTTGAATATTATTACCATAACAGTAGGAGGCGTTTGGCATTCTGGCCTTCTGTAGCCAGGAAGAAAGGAAAAAAATAAAAAATAAAAGACAGCATTGTTCTAAATCACAGCCACACATTCCTCTTGTCAGACATGCAGAGTCACCGTGAGAAAAATCATCCAGCTGTTTTAGTATCCTTTTTCTATTTTGTGGAAAAACGTCAGAAATACCTGGGCGTGTTTCTACAGACGGCAATCCCTCAGGGCGCCTCCTTTCACTGGTAATGGTTTTTTTTTTTTTAAGCATTAGCATACAGGAGGCATACAAATGATCGTGCAGAAACATGACGAGAGCAGGGAGTGCAAGCTGTAACATGGGGTCCCCATGGCAACCACACAAACCGGCATGCACTCACCATGGCAACAGAGCTGATGAGGGAATATAGCGGAGATGGTGCTGGAGCTGGTGATGGCCTCTGGGTGTTTGAAGTGATACATGCAAGCCAGCAGCAAAGCATCAGCAAATCACTCACACTGAAACGTAAAACATGTGGGAGGGAGTGGAGCCTGTTTGCATCATGCTGAAGGTGTAACTTCAAGCAGTATCTTTTATTAATAATGGTAAAAATGCCATGTTAATGTTGTAGTATAAGGTGACATGACAGGGCAGAGAGCAGCTGAGTTGTGATCTGGTGTCAGCAGCAACATATATATAACAATGCCAATATGTTCAGCATATAAGCCCTGCCTTACCTTGCAATCAGGAGCTGAAGCCACCAGACATTAGAAGACAACAACATTAGAAGCCACACAGCACTGAGGATGTAATGCCAGTGTTTGGCAAGGTAAAATTACTGTTTTTGTAGCTGTAGTCTGGTGTCTCTGCTTTGTCAGGAAAGGCTGCGTGGCAGCTCTTAGCACAGCTTCACCACTCTGTTCGTAGCAGTATATCATAATAGACTGTACAGTACAGTAATAGACTCACAAACGGCTTACCTGAAATGACAAATAGTGTTAAAATGACTTGCTGATGCTTCAAGGCCACAGTTGGCTGTACTGTAAATGATAATGGTTTTCCTGCCAGACAAGGAGAAACCCCCTGAACATACCATCCATCATCATACTGTCACTGTTACGGATACTCAAACAAAGGGGTACGTAGCAGACGTAGTTTAAACATAAAGCATGCTTCCTCCACCAAAATATCCTCCAACACTTACTGCCACCAAACAGGACACAATTAGTTCTGCACATGAAGAACACCATCCACAAAAGATTCTCCCAAATGAGTTTTCCCCCTTTAATCACTGTCTTTAATTAAACACTAAACCACAGTGACACAAAGAGATCAATCATTCTGGTTTAAGCTGCTTTTCAATTCAGCTGCCATTAAAAGTTGCACCGCTCCAGTGATTTCAGCATCAGCTGGATGAAAACTGTGTCACAGTGAATTCAGGAGGGCTTTAAGTCAAAACAAATAAGTGCCTGTTAGAATTCAACAAATGCATACATACATGCATACACAACAATATATAGGCTGCTCACTGTGGAATTTACCTAGTGTATTTTATGAAATAGTTGGTGAACCATGTAAATGGCTTGAAGATGTGCATAATTTCCCAGCATTGATATTCCACAGCTCTGGAGAAAGGGTGTCTACTGGAGCTGTCTGCTTAGTGCAATAATGGGAGCTGGTGGGTGTGGCAGAGGACTGACTGGCAACAACACCACCACGGCCCTGACTCAATGTCTCCATCTAGTGACCAAAGGAAGACTAACATAAGAGATGGATTTTTTTTCCCACAAAAGAAATTATAGTCACGATTTCAAACACACACATCTGTTCAGATCCAGTCTGGAAGCTGAAAAATATTTCCCATTTGAAAATTTGAACAGTTTAAATGCAGCTCTAGGCAATTATTTTCCAGAAATATACTTTAAAGATAATCTATATATTTTAGTTGTATCGGTTATTTCTTCCCTAAATGACACACACAAGTGTTGGGAGACTCCATTTTGATTGCTTTCAGTATGGCAGCTGCACTTTATCACACATATTGTCCCATTTCTAGATTTCCAAATGAGCATCCATGTATGTATCAATGAGTTTTCACCCCAACTGTTAAAAAAGACATGTATGTGTAAGGCATCTCTACTTAAGGTTCGGTTTAACAGCCCAAAACACCGAACATTATAATGCATGCAGTGGTAAAAGAGGCACCAACAAAAATATTCTGTTTTACATACAGTGGCTTCTACTAGACAAGTCTGTCTGGTTGGCTGCAAGTGACAGATAAATGGTAAATATATCTGTTTTTAGAAAAAGGCTGCCATCGTGTGTTGAAAAGTAGTACTACAGTTTAAATTTATTACACCGTATCTAGACATCAAAACTGTGAATGAACACAGATGGATAGCTCTATTTAGCTACTATTCAAATCTCTATTATGACAAGAACTACTTAACCAAGTAAAGAAGCACAACAGTCCACCATGAATGTATGGTGTGTATAATGTATGGTAGCATAATAGAGCTATTATATAACATAAGAGTCAGTATAGAAAACAGGAAAATAAATCAATCAGCAAGATGATTTATTCCACAGATCAAATGTGATTGGTTACAGTTCATCACAAAGTTGCCCATGCAACAACTCCCTCATCACAATCATATACTATTATATCACTCTCAAAAACACATACGCACAAATAACAGACTCCTTTCAGTGGTCATATATTATCAATATTAGTATGCACAAAATATAAAACTAGCATCTGTCTCTGACATCAATACACAATATTACTTCTCTTTCATGAATGTTTATTTACATAGCTTCCGTCAAGTCCTCTTGGGATGATATTGCATAATAAATATTAACAGACTGTTAAGACTTGCTATGACTTGAAGACAAGTGTGCTGGCACCAAAAAGACTCTGTTAAGACAGAATAAATAAAACTTTGGGGAGTGTGTGCAGTGTAGGCATGAGAGAACACGTAATGACCTCCTCCACTGGCTATTGTCAATTCGTATATGTGATGTCATTAACACAAGTCAGACCCTGAGAAAGCCCACCTAACTAGTATCCTGCCAAACACTGTGTGGCAGCAACAATGCAGAATGGGCCAAACAAACTGTGTAGTAAAATTATGGAATCTACTTCTTTAATGCATTTTACTGCTAGTATGAGGTTAATCCATTATTTTCTCAGTTAGCAGGGTCTTAAAATGTGGTTACACAGTAGCCATTTTGGACTTGGCAGTATGGGACATTATGATACATAAAACTGTATTTCACATAGCTATACATTCCATGTGGAGAGTCACAACTGATTGGCATCAGTTCTGTTTTAAAGTGACTCTCCTCCACTGGACTAAAGACTAAACGATGTGAAGAAAGCTCAGACCTGTTTGGGTTCTGTGTCATTTTCACTGGGCACCTTAAGAGTTTCATTTGCCTTGAGCAATGACGCCTGTTTCACACTATGATGGCCGTCAGAAAGCTATGACGCAAATGTCTTTCACTTTGTGCTTCACACTTCTGCATTAATCAGCCAACCCTCACTGGGCTCAGTTCAGCTCATGTCAGCCTAACACTTTTTCAAAGGAGCAGTGATGCCGCCTTATGTGTACAAAATCTTCTCACCTACTCTCCAGCGTTCACCATCTTTGATTCTCTGAACTGTTCTTGCATTTAGCTTCTCTCTGTTTTGGTTGCTTCTTTTTCTGCTTTCTCTTTCTGTCCTCGCTCACCTCTTTGTTTTCTCACTGAGCTCTTTCCCTCAGTGCTGCAATAGGAAATTGGTTGCCATATTTATGTCATTGTTTGAAGCTCTGAGGGCCTCGAGGGCATCAATCCTGGAAAAGCCCATTTCCACTAACCGTGCAACCTGAGGGACAAAAAACAACGGTTCACATGAGGTGGAGAAAAGCACAGGAAATCAATTAAGAGTAACAGCAAGAAATAACTGAAAAAGACAAAGAATGCACATTCATGAGAACTCCCACCTGTTCCTCTGCAACAGGAGAGTTATCCAGTAATGGGGGCTGTGTAGACTGTTGTGTCTGAGCCTGTGGGCGGGGCTGCATCGGAGGTCGGTTCTGTCCCCTGTGTCTCAAGGAGGGGAACAGCCTGGTCCACTGTAACAATCCAGCCTGCACAAACACACTCAGAACTGTAATCAAATACAGACTAGATAGATAGAACAACTGCAGTCAAAGGCATCGTGCTTGGAGTCAATTAGGTTCTGACATTCTGTGTGTAAATCAGTGTATAATAAATCAATGTGTGCTTCTCTACCTGCGGCTGTTGCCTTGCGTTCCTCCTGGCCTCGTTGTATTGGGCCAGCAGCAGCTGCTGGTCAAGCAGGTCCATTCTCTGCTGTCTCTGAATGTCCAGAGTGGCTCCCATTCCCAGAGGTGTCTCACTGGTTGGCTGGGTACCTTTACAATCACAGATATTAACACAATTCCAGGCAGGAAAAAGGTGGACAAAAAACAAGGAAATTAAAGATTGTCTGTGAAAAACATACATTTTGGGTCCTTGGGCAGGATTTGTGTTTGTGACAACAAATGGAAGAACTCACTTGAGAAAATAGGCTCAAGAAGACATCGGCCAATACGAGACACCCAGAGGGGCACAAAGAGGATCTTCTGTAAGTGCAAAATGTTGGAGTGGTACAGTCCACCTGAGATCTGAAAGGCACAGGGAATATAGACAAGATCGATGTAACATGTTCAGGCAGAGCTGTATTAAAAGCAATTTTCTTGCAATCTACTGTTCATCTATGAATACTCTTACGACACCTTTTAAAGCCTTGCTTTGCCTAATTAACAGTCTAACACTCAAATATATTCAGATTTTTGTGCAAAACTTCTGGAATTGTTTTAACATTGAACAATATGGCAAACATGATCATCACCAATACATCTTGCAAAGCTTCCTGGTTTCCTTTAGCACACTGTGCTAAAGGAAACCCTAACATAGCTTATATTTTAAGTCCCAGAAATTGCTTATTAGTTTTGAATATATTGATGCACTTCCTAGATACAATATACACGACAGGAAGAACCAATCAACTCACCAGTCCACTGAGTGCAAGGAGCCACATAAAGGGGCTGGAAGTCAACAGCTGAAGGATGAAAGGTTTAAGACTGAGTATTTTCAAGATTTCAAAAGAAAAAAAAGATACAGAGTATTTGCACAACCATCAACACTAGCTGAACATGGGTTTACCTGTAATCCTACTATGTAGACCAGAGATTTGTTGGTGATGTGGATCTGGCCTACTACCTGGGTGACTGGCATTCTGGGTATTGACTGATAAAAAGGCACAAACAGAGAGAAGACCGGAGCAAGCCTGTGAGAGGAGAAACACAAAACTTAGGAGAGGGCAGAAAACAGAAGTTGAGCAAAAACTACATAAATGTTGGCACTCACTGATTACCATATTATTTTATTTTCTCTGACTAATAACTCATTATTTCACAAAGTCTGTTAGGGCATTTAAATCTTCCTCTTTTTGTGGAGGTGGATTGTTTGCTGCTGTCACAGTCTACTGGCATCTAAACACAACATACCCAAATTTAAAGCAGGAGGAGGATTAAAAATTTTAATACTTGAACACTGCCCAAGGCTTACATGGTGCTATTTTCCACTAAAGTGACACAGGGTTTAAACATTGCTTTAAGACAGCTAACACGATTGACTTTTTTTACTTTTTGTACAGTCCTCATCGGCCATAAATTCACTTTCTTTTTTTTATAATTAATTTTTTATTAACATTCAGAACAAGTTCAACATACATTATCAATGTTGTTGATCAATAACACCGAGCCTGAATATTCTTTTTTTTTTAGAACAAGTAAAAAAAAAAAAAAACATACAAAAAAGAGAAACGAAACATTTACAAATACAAATAAAAACAAACTAGGGAGTGAGTTGAGTTCGTTGCTGTAATTACATATTGTAGAGTTTGAAATGAACAAAATCAAAATCTGGTCTGTGCTGTTTTATATAATCCATCCATTTCTTCCAACGTGATTGAAACAGGTCCGTCTTATAATTCACATCTGCCATAAATTCACTTTCAGTAAAGCATTGCTGTAACATGCTACTCACAGTCCCGAAGGCAGTTCCTCCACCTCATAGTCAAACAGGAACTGAAAAGCCTGAGCCAAAAGGATGTCAACCAGTGCAGAAAGAACCCAAGTGCCCAACAGGAAGGACTGGAATTAAACAGAAAGTCATATATGGTTATTACAACAGTTAATAAAAACTGCATCATTCAAGCTACTTAAGATATGAATGTTTGCAAGTTTTTTTGTACTTACAGCAAACTTCCTTGTGCCAAACCTCCTCTCAAATATTCTAAAGTTATAAATAAGCAGACTGCTGCAGAAGGAGTCCTTGACATCGAGACAAACCAGCCTGCCACACAACAGCCTCCACACCTGCAGCAGACAGGAGAGAAGTCATCTCACGAGCAGATTCATTGAAATGTACTCAACTTTAAGGTCAAAATAAATTTAAGGCAAAGACATGTTTTAAGTGTTCAGCTGCATCTTGCTGAGCTCATAAAACTAGCTCAGATGGCATGGTGTGACCTAACTTCAGCTCAGTGATAAGCGATGGTGATGCACAATGTGAATGCACTTGCTGTCTCCTCTACTATTCAATCTCTCCTGACTCCTTTCTGAGTGTTTGTAATGTCTGTAATTTATTATGAACATGTGAATGATTACAATAGCTGGTGAAGTAAACACACCTGGTGCTGCTGTGTGACAGCCTGTAAGTTGTATTCGAATAGTTCCTGGTACTGTGGCAGCAGAGTGAGCATCACAGTTAGCCCGTTCAGAACCAGCAATAGGCCTTTACACAGAGGAGCCTTATCTATGAAAAATACACACACATACACAACACGGTTACTAATAAACACTGACAGCGTTGTCTTCGTCAACAAGCAGCTCTGTGGTTGTAAGGTTTGTTGATAGAAATATGACTAAAAGACGCTAATCAAGTTTAAATAGATGCGGTGCAGCGACATAGCCCCTTACTGCTATATTTACATATATGTAATTGGATTCTAATATTTTGATCCGTAAAAACATAACGTGTTTAATTTAGAATAAAATTAAGCTCTAACTGTAACGGAAAGAGACTCGAGTAGATGAATGACAGTGCTATGCTAACAGCAGTTAGCTAAGCTAGCTGGCGCTTGTTGAAACTGACAGGAGAAAGCTACGACAGCCGGGCTGTGGTTTATTGGTGAAACCCGGATACTTACAGAGGCCCCGTGAGCCGGTGGTGGTAAACATGGTGTCTGTATGAGTTAGTTGATCCAGACGAAGGCCGTCAATCCCAGGACAAAACTAAACTGACACTAAAACACCGAATCAAAGTTAAAGACAGAATCCATGCTGTGACTACGAACAGAAAGAAAGAGAGAAGAAGAGAGAGAAGACGCTACGGATGCCCGAGAAGGCCAAAAGGAGTTCATTCTTAGCTGGAAAATATTAGGGAAAAGTGGTCAGTAGAGGACGCTGTTACTCTATGTTGGTATGTTATTTATATGCCATTCCACCAGGCTTTTGTATACATTTAAACCGTTTAAACCCACAAATAACAACAACAATAATCATCATCATCATCATCATCTTCATGCATAGCAGGGAATTATTGTGGACATAAATGTATCTTTTATGGCAGGTCACAGTGCCTTTACAACACATCTCATCGACAGTCATCTCCATCTGCAGACTGTGCCTGGTGAGTGACCACTGAAAGGTCTACACCCCTAGATTAAAATCCACTGATCTAACAACAGCAGCACTTCTGCAGCTGGGATATAGTGTCATGCAGGGCAGGTTGGATGATCCTCCTGCTGGCCTTCTTACCCATGATGCCACCCTGCTGCCATTTTATGAACCTCAAACATTCCTGGACCTTCGAACATCGGTCTAATCATGTTGATCTTTAGCCCTGTCATCCATGGTCATTCATGTAATATATCGAGGGTAAGGTGTGTACAGGGAGTGTTTCATGTCTTACAGCCATGTGGCCTACCTTTCTGTGGTAACTCTGTTAATTATCCTCTGGGCCTGAAGCAGGATGTGGCTACACAAAGTCCAGATTGATGACTTTTTCTTATGGTCCTCTGGCCTTATGTGCACAGTGTCATATCTTGTGAAGGTCCAGACTTCCGTAGCAGAGGCCCTGCTTTGTCTTATATCTCTATAGCTGCCAGTTTTAGTCACATCAAACACACTGTGTATCTCTATGCCTGGCCGAGATCGCTCTTCTGCTGGCCAATTCAAAGCTTAGAGTACATTTGTAAAGATATGGCGAACAGCTGTCTAATAGTGTTGCATTTCCCCATCATCCACAGATGCAGTAGTGTTAGTTCCCATTGGTTAGTTCCCAACCATTAGGTCTATTTGGCTGCCTGTGGTCAGATGTGACTGCAAAGCAGAGCTCAGTAACAGCTTGCTAATTGTGTTTCAGACCTTCTCTGTCACTGATGTAGGAGTGAGGTCTAAAAAGGTTGCTTTGCCCCTGTTCTCAATCAAAGATAATCAGATTAAACAGCGCAGGGATGTGTGTATGTGTGTGTTTGTGTGTGCTTACCAATAAAGAGACTCCAGATTTGGAGACAGCCTTGACTCCTGCTGTTTGCTTTGTTCATTAAGAGGAGATGAGCAGATGGTTTGCTGGTCTGTTGTGCAGTGCACACATGCGGGCACACACACAGAAACACACATGCAAATAACACATACACACACACACACACACACACACACGTGTGCTCTGTGCTGTCACCTTAGCTTTATCCTCCATTTATCTTTTCCATTACACATCTCTCGGCAGGACAATGCTACTCGGTGAATTGTGAGAGGATGTGTGTGTGTGTGTGTGTGTGTGTGACAGAAGGGACCGTGAAAGAGTGGGGCAGTACTGAATGAAGTCACAAACCTTTTTAGTAAAGACAGCTTCTGAGGTGGTCATCTGAAAGCTGATGACTCATTCACACATTCATTTATGTGAATCATTGCTATTCACTTGTCAGCCACTTTGCATTCAGGAAGAATTGCTTGTAACAGAGGTATTGTTTTACTCCTGCATCCCCAGCTTATCTGCCTGTGTCCAGGAAATGGCACACAGCACATTTAGACTAGGTTGCATGAGTAAAAAACGTGGACTTTTTTTGGCACAAGTGTCTTCAGAAGATGTATTATTTAGGAGTTCAGAAGAAGGTTAATATTCCCTAGCGGTTACAATCCTGAGGATATTCAAGAAGAAATTTCTTTAAATTCTTATGGACAGCCTACAGGATCTTTGACCCCTGCACATAATTTATTATATATTCAGAATTTCTGCCTCAGTCGGGAAAGACCTAAAGTAGTCACATTCACAAGCCTCTTCTACATACAGTACATAAAAAAATCTTCATTTAATTATGGCTCCTAATCCTCCGAATATTTATCAATGTTGTCTATTTCCTGTCCTGGTCTGTTTACTCAGAATAAAGTGCATATATTTTACTTGCATTGTCCCTCGGTCTATTCTGAGGAACATGATAAAAATGAGTGCAGCCACACAGAAGTGCATCGTCAACATGTTTTACTCCCTGACAGCTTACATGTGACCCCGCTCACCACCATCCTGTCAATATTTTACAGTACGTGTACGTTTTTGGAGATCAGAGCGAGAATCAATGCCGCATCACACACACACGCACGCACATACACACACCCTCACATGCTGACGATGATGCAGGTGGACATTTCCTTCTTATGCAAATACAACTTTTTATAGAGGGTTTGTGGAAGAAGCAATGACACAGTTTAATAAAAAGAATTGTATTGTTTGTATTGTCAAACTGCACTACTGCATAACATACACAATACAAGTCGTTTACTGACTGTACAGCATGCCTTTATGTTTTTTTATATAATAATAATAATAATAACAAAAAAAGTCGATTATATTTATGTACACAACTCTGATACAAGTTATAATTAACACTTGTGTCCAGATAAACAGCACTGACAAAAAAAACAACGATGGTCATCTTCAACTAGGAGCTAAAAATCTTCTTTAAAAGAAACACAGTCAAACACAACATCGGAATGAAAGTACTTGTCCCACTACGGCTGAGATTTGGTGATAAATGCAATAAATTAAACACTGGAAAAAAAGTTCATATGTCTGGTTTTCTTGAAATGCAGGAGTCCTCATGAGGAGAAGGAGGAGGAGAAGGAGGAGGTGGTGGTGTCGCTGAGCGTGCCTGCCGATTGTATTTCCCATAAATCACTCTGTTCTTCTTTCACCCATTCATCCATTCATCCTTTCACCTCATCCTCAGTACATCCCACCGGTTTGCAGGAACGCTCTTCCCTCTGAAATCAACAAAGGAATTTACATTAATAAAGTTGGAGGAGAAATACTTTCCATTCATCCAAATATTGAAGACAGTCCTATACAACCCCGACCAAAGATCATTAACAAAGGAACATTATTAAGAAAGGCTCAGCTGAAAAGGTTTTTAGTCCCAGATCCCATTTTTTGGCGATAAAACTTCCTGGCACAAAAGGAAGCACATCCTGCCCTGCTGTCTGACAGACAATTCCCCTTTAAATGATTTATTACTGGGTGTTAATTATGCAAATGATGTCCAAACAAACTCGTCATGAGGACAATTAAGACAGCCATTAATTAGTGGCCAGTTCTCTTCTTGCTTCACTGACATTCAATTAAAAATTGCTTTTGAACAAGCACGCTGTCTGGTATGGCGGTCTTGGCACAGCGCGGAGCAGAGGTGGGCTGGAACCCGTACACTGCTTTGATGAGGCCGGGCTAAAGATCATGGCCATTTCTTTTTCTGTCTGTTTAAGATGTTACATGTGGGATTTTCTCATTAATCTATCCCTGTGAAGACAATAACTTTGGAAAAAAAAATATTAAAGTGCCTGCCTCCATTAAAATGGCAGCCCCAGTGAACTGTCTCATGCTTCATTTCATTTTGCTCAATTTCTCGGGCGCGGTCTCCCTGTGAAATCTTTGAAAACCCTTCCAGTAGACTGGTCAGTTAAGCATCAAAAGCAGTGAGTAGGTGAAATAATGAAATCTGTTGTCTTCCTTTTGTCGATAGGAGCCAAATAAATCCTCACAGGCAGACGTACTGTGAAAGCACTGTTAATAAAGCTTTCTTTTCTGTCTAATAATTAAACAACTATAACAATTTTACAGATGAAATAACACAAGGTTGTTTTCACAGGAACGCACTGAGGAAGCTGTATCTGCTTTGTGGACACATGCACCTTGTACTGTTGCCTTGGCATCCAGCCTGTTGTCATCATGGTTGCTCCCGTCCACGTCCTGGTTCACAGGTTCTGTGTGAGGAGCTGCTGCTGCTGATGATTGATGGCCTGTGGTTTGGTCATTAATTAATAAAGACACTTAATTAGAGGCAAATGGACAGTTGAGACTAAGTTGCACTGACGGCTTAGTGACATTTAATATAAAAATCTGAATTTTCTTTCACAAAGCTGAAAGATACATGATAATAAAAAGCATCTGTGTACGTACCCGTTTGTGTGTTGGCAGTGTGCAGCAGCGTGTGCTCTGCCTGGTCACGGAGTTTGACTTCCTCCTCCAAGGCCTCCTGTAGTCTCCTCTTACTTCTTTTTTCCTTCTTCAGGCGCTTCTGAATTAGAACTGAACAGAGGAGGAGGAGGAGAAATGAAAGGAGAATGGACAGAGAACAATGTCAGAATACATGTTTACAATTAAAATAGCTTAGAAGTCAAAATACTTAAATTTCTACTTGACTTCATTTTTATTGTTGCAAGAATTCATTTATTATATTTCTTGTGTGGCCTCCATGCTTCCTGACTTTCCAGTATATTTACATCAAGAGATTTGAGAGACTTTGAAGCTATTCTGAGCTTGCAGTGTTTGGTGTATTGTTGTGATTTTCAGAGAATTACTCAGTAAAGGAAGTCCATACACTTCTGGCCTACAGTCCACTGATAGTAAGAGCACACCATTTCATTTGTTCACAGATGGAGTTTGACAATTTTGCAATAAGTGTTGAAATATCAATCTTCTAAAAATGTGAATGTTCTTTCTGTTTCTATCATGGAAAAGAAAGGCCGAGCGTTGGGCTGAAATTGACAAATTTAATCAACTCGGGAATTTTCATTCTGTATGTTTTAATTAAAAATTTGTGAAAACTATATTTTTTTGCACAGAGTCTGTGAAAAACAAATATGGTGCTTTACAACATTAAAGGTCCTATCTGTGACTGACAGTTAGATAATGACAATTCAGACACTATATGACTGATCTGCAGAGGAGGTGATGAGAAAGACTGAAAGGAAAACAAAACATACTCTACAGTAACAAAGCAACACTGTGCAAACACCAGGGATTCAAAGGGTTAAAATGTTTAACTGCATCATCTTCTACAGGTATGTAAAATCACATCACTTTCCACCACAACTTAAAGACTTCTCCACCTGGTGTGACCTCATCAAACAAACTGTCCTTGATTGGATTTTGCTCTGACATGGGCTGTAAATGGCAGCTTTTGTGAACTTGCCAAACTCGATTTAGTGTGCAGCGTACTGCCAGCCTCAGTGTAATTCACCTCTGCAGATGCTTTGAGGGGTAATATACAGTAGGTGTCCTCACTTCCTTATCTGATTTTCAAGTTAATGGACGTCCTGTCAGCTTAGAAGTGGATTAGACCGAGCGCATTTAGCTGCACTGCAGAACTGTGAGTGTTTGGATGTTAAAATCCACAACATGCCAGTGTTAATAAATTCATCTGGGGGTAAATCTAACACTCCGATCAACACTTGCCAAGGAAACACGGACAGGGTTCTCTCTACAGTAAGAAACTGCATGCCATGCCGTCTACCTCTGTTTTTCTGTTCCATGCTAAGCTGCCTCTCTAAGGTCTCCCTGAGCTCCCTCTCACGGACCAGCTCCATCTTCAGCTCCGTCCTTTCCAGCTGGTCCTGCTTCTCCTGCGCCCGAGCGTTCTCTATGGCAACCCTCAGCAGACCCTGCTTGGAGACACATAAGCACACATCAACAGGTTACACACTGAGCAAAAACTAAAACCTTCACTTATGTCAATATTTCTATTTTTATGTTTTAATGTAACGACTTTTAAAGCAAAACTGCCAACACATCAGGGTCAGATGAGGTTAAAAACATGTTGCTTTCCCCAGTGGAAACCCAAGCAGTGAGGACTTTTATAATGACTGTGCTATAACAAAGACATGTAAAATCTGAGAAGCAGGTCAGCACACGCCCAATGCCAATTATTGCATATCCTAAATGTCTGCCTTGGCTGCTCTTTACCATTTCAGGAAATCCCAAAGAGTGTGTCTCATCTTCTTTCCTATTCATCTCAGAGCATAATAACAATAAAGCCCCGGCAGAGCCTCACCTGGATGTTCGTGAGCAGGGTCTCTATGGAGGACAAGCCTTCCGGGAAGATGAAGGGAGCGTGGTGGAGACCTGCTGGGAGCTTCTGTCCTGCAGGGTAAGATACCCTCTCGCAGCCGTCCCTGCCTGATGGGGGTTTCTGGTAGACTTGTCTATCACAGCTCTCCCTGGTTGTCTGAGGTGCCACGGAGCTGTTATCTGGAGGGCAGAGAGACAGTTTGATGTCTCCTGATGGAAATCACTTCAGCACACCAAGCTTCCTCTACTTTGCTCCTACACACACCCCCAGGGATCACACATACACTGGATGACATCACTTCAATATGTAAAATTAAGGCATTAATAAAAAAATGTGGGCTATCATTGCTTGTTTTTATACATTATCTTTTATCTATCTATTTTTTACCCTTCACCTTTTCTAACAGTGCAATATAATTTAGCAATAACCAGTCTCCATTATCTTTTTCATAGCTCAATAGCTGTTTCTAAGCATTCAGGTGTTAATGTTTGTTTAAAATCTGCACAGGGATCATCAATTGTGCAACATCATGTAATCAGAGTGCAATGCAAATTTCTAGCTCACCAATACATTTACTTAATTTCTCGTAAACATATCCAACAGTAAATTGGTGTTTACACTAATTACTGTTCGCCTGCAAGTGCACACACATACACAGAAGTCCCGGTTTGGGGTTTTAAAAATGTGGTTACCCTTTATTAGATGGCAGTCTGCCTATTGATAATGCATCACAGCTTGACATCTCCCATAAAAGCAGCTAAGAACCTGCATTATGGATGACCATCTGTTTATAAACCTGAGACACCGTGTTCCCTGTTCGTGACAGTGAGGGAGATGAAGATTAGCCACTTTCTGCATTTTTCCCCCTCTAGCATCAGGCAGTCGCTCACTTTATGCGCTCACTGTCATCTGAGCCACTGAGGACGAAGACGTCCTGGGAGTCCGGCGGTTATTGGAGCAGAGAGGAGTGTGAACGTGCGATGTGATATCTGGCACTTTTCTCTGTCTGTGACAAATGACAGTGTTTTCTCCACTTAGCTGACCACAGCATCTTCTGCTCCAAATCCACCCACCTTCCCTACTCTGCCTCGGCCTCACGTCTTGGCAACTGTCACATTCAAGGTGTTTCACAGATGAGAAGCAATACCCCACCCCCACCCACCACTCCTCCTCTTTCTCCCTCTTTCTTGCTAAAAGCATTGCTCTGTAGAGAAAGGTAATTAGCAGGTGCTGGCGAGCTCAGCGGAGGGCATCCAACTACACTCCTGTGGCTCACATACACACACACACACACTCGTAGTCGCTGAAGTGCGCAGTCAGCAGCGTGGGCTCCCCAGGCTCCTTGGATGTGACTGATCCTTTATTGAGTTACTGTTTTACGCCTACTTTACCTCACACACACGTTTGGCATAAATACACACACACACACACACACACACGCACATTGCTGCCAGCTTGTTTGATCATTTACCCATCTCCCTAACCAAGGTCACTGTCTGTTTTTCTCTTTTCTCCTAACTTCATCTCTCTTTTTCCCCTCTCTTATTCCTCTCCCACCCGTCCCCAGGGCTAATGAACTTCACCACGTGAAGACTGCCAGTCAGCGGAAGAGAATAGGAGGGGGGAGAAATAGAGAGACAGAGAGAGAATAAAATTCTGCTGATGTTTGGTTAATGGGAGTGAGGTGTCAGGGATGGCCTCTGATCTTTGCTGCATGGATACGTTGTTCAAAGACCACTGAAACAGCACACACAGCCAAAACTGACTTGCATACACACACTCACAGATTATCATACAATGGATTGACAGAATGACAGCGCTGAAGTGTTCTTTGAAACTCCGTTCAATCCATGATAAACCTATCCTGTGATGTTGTAGGTCAAATACAAAAGCTTGCAATCCAGCAAATGTACATGTGTTTCATTTGCATGCAGGAAAATCAATTGAAAATCAATTGCATAAATGCGATGTGCGATGCATGGCATTCACGTTGTTGGTGCCATCACTGCTTTGTCAATACGTTCACAGATACCTGACAGCATCTGAAACCTTACCTGGGAGGCCTTTGTGATTTTTTAGATTCGATTACTGAATAATGTGATTCAGTATTAGAATACATTTACACAGGCGCGTGCACACACATACAAACTCGCATACAAACAATCTCTCCCTCTCTCGCTTTCTCGCTGTAGATTTCTGCTGACTGTTTGTCCTTGAGCAGTCCTCATTAAGCTAATGCAAACCTCCCTGACAGAGAGAACCAAACAACTGACGTTGCAGCGCCGTGGCAACGCAGGCCCTAACGACAGGGAGGCGGTCGTTATGCAGATGAGGTCCAGCTGAGAGCGCGGGAGGCCGCCTGGCTCGTTAGGCCGCGGCCCGGCAAATGGCTCACTAATGTAACACCGCTTCCTGGTCTAATGGAGTCCTGTTTTGCAGAATTATTTGTCTTTGCTCTCTGCGGGAAGCCGGTGGGCCACTGACAGCGTGAAGGAGGAGAGCAGAAGAGGAAGTGGAGAGAAAGGACGATGAATCCTTATCGACCTGTTACTGATACTTCTTTCCTCTTGAACTGTTTAAAACCCTTAAAAATAAATAAAGTCAAAGGTTCTCTTGCACAGCTAACACAGGTGTTTGAATCCAGTATAAAACATGACATAGATGGATGGAAACTGAATGCCAGTTGTCCTGTATTGACAGACGGTGCTCAAAGTCAATTGATTTTTCTGTGAAATAATCATTAGTCATTAATAATTATTAAATGATTAATGACCGTAACAAGAAATTCTCAGAAAACAGCAAGAAGTCGACCTTTGTGCTGAAGTTGATTTAACAGACCTCTCAAAGTGCATTTATATAATTGTGTGTTTTACCTCTGTCAGCATGGCTCCTCTTGTTCTCCTTGTTGTATTCCACAGTCACATCTGACTCCCTGACCACCTGCGCCAATCCAGGGGAGTGACCCAACACACTGTGACTGGACGTCAGGCCGTCATGGACTAGAGAGGAAATATGAAAAGTTAACAACTTCTATAACTTAATCACACGTATTGTGTTGAAATGCTTCACTTCTGTAAGAGTGTGTGTATGCCACCTTGCCGTGGGGGGGATCCCACAGGCGAGTACATACGTGTGTTTTCTGCAGTGCGTTCTGTGTGGGACGGCGAACTGGACCCACTGCTGCTGTGATTGGATGACATCTGAGCTTCCTCCAGTGAGAGAGAAGGGGAGGGACTGTCGCGCAGCCGCTCCTAACAAATGAAAGAAAGAATGTAGTCGCAAAATCCATGAAAATGATGAGAAATAAAGAAAAAAGGTATAAATACAAAAATACAGCAGCTACAGAAATAATTAATAAAAACAATAATGCATTTGAGCTGCTTAAATTCTTTAAAGAGTTCTGTATCACAAACCATAAATGATATTGAGAAATCTATTTTGGACCAACTATATATGGACTATATGTCAGCATTGTTGTTTAGATGGTCTCTTGACCAGTGTCCTTATTGTGACTAAGCAGGGCTACTCTGGTCTCCTTTCATTTTTATGGATTACACATTTAATTATTAACATTATCATTATAAGCAACACACTGCTACCAAAGGGAGAGTTGGTGCAAAAAGTAGCAAGCTAGCTTGTGGTAATTTAATTAGCTAAAATGCTTTTGTGCTTTGGTTGTTGTGCATGGCGTCTTTTACACAATATTTTTAGTGTAAGAACTAAAAAGTAAAAACAAAATAAGAAAAAGGAAGAAAAACAACTCAATTTCAGCCAAACAAAACAGCCACCCATGTCTGTGGAAACACTACCAATAACAATATGGTGGACCTGTTCTTTGGTATGAGCAGGAGAATTTGGCACTTGTTTCAAAAAGCCTCATAAACTATCTAGGATACAGTCCAACATCTGAAAAACAATGGTCAGCATCGTTAGAATCATGACCTGAAAGACGCAACTTCCTGCTACTGATGAGGATATAATGATAAAAAACTTTGGTTAACTGATGTAGAAAACAGAAGAGTGTTTTTAGGCTGACTGACCAATCTGGTTAAAATAGGTGGCTGTTCCTGTTTGTTTGCAGGATATCAAAGATGTATATGGGATTGACCTGAAGCCAAGCAACAACTGATTAGGTTGGTAGTGATCCAGAACTCGGGCATCCACCAGTATACTAGTTTTTGGCTACAATGTCTTTTTAAATTGTCCGTGTAAGATTTATTCATCTTGAAAATTAGGGGATGAAAGCTTCTCTTGGACATTTAATGTGAATATATTTAAAAAAACATTTCCATGTAAATGTTCGGGAAACTCTTCCTGAGTGTCACATGGACTCAGACGATTACTGGCTTGTGTTCAGATCCGCGACGCTGATGTGCCTCTGAGTTCACCTTAATGACGGAGGTGGGAGCCCTGGCAGGGGGGTTGGCGTGGAGCTGCGCCACGTTGGCCATGCTGGCCAGCGTGCTCAGTCGGTTCATCTGGCCCATCGCCATGGAAACGGAGGCCGGCGCCAGGCTGGCAGGAATCAGAGGATGTGACATCATCATGAAGGGCAACTGATCCAGAACTGGAGTAGAATAGAAAAGAATAAAATAGAAATAGAATGAGAGAGAGTACAGTGAAGTCCTACTTTTATGGCAAAGGTCAGGTGCAGCAGATTTAAAGGAAGAACTTCTTCTTCTTTCCTTTTTCCTTCAGCTGTACCAGACCTTCTTGGCTGGGTACAGTGATGTGTACTGAGTTGAAAGTGCATCTGACCACTAACGTCATTCCACTTGTGAAGTATTACCTGGATGGCTGCGCTCTGCTGCTAGAAGATATGTGTGCGTTGTGGAGAGATGAGCACAGGAGGAGGGGAGTAGGAGAAGACATGACTGTGTTGTAATGAGCTGGATGCATGTTCCCGGTGTAAGACTGCGACTTTTATGAGTGTCATTCGCAAAAACCCAGCCTTGCTGGAATTAAGATAAACAAAATAAACTTTTCCATCAATGCCCTGGTGTTCTTTATGATAATCCAACACGGTGAAACTAAACTCTGATTATCTCGGCCAATCTGTTGTTCACACTCCTCCATTTAAGACAAGCATCCACTATCTTTAAAGAAAATCCTTCCTCCCAACAGCACCCCAGTGGGTTGTTGCAGTCCTTCTATTCATGAAACAAACAATCCTGTTGGGGAGGTGGGTGTGGGGGGAGAAAATGACATAAATATTTATCATTTAATAAAAGGAAAAACAAAAACAAAAGAAACGCAGGGAGGAAGTAGAACAAAAGAAGCTGATGGCAGTCCTGGTGCTGGGCCAGCAATGCACGCTGGGTAATTATAAACACAAAGGAAAAAATCTTGGACTCTATTCCACACAATTGTCACAAATAATAGAACGAGTACATGGAAACAAAAAAAGGCTATCCAAAGAAGAGAGATGAAATAGAACAAATAAAGAGAGAGAGAGAGAGAGAGCGGGAAAAAAGAGGAAGAAAGGGAGAAAAGTAAGAAATAAAGGGGTGAGGCGTTGACTTTATGAGTTGGGCTCGCTGGACATATGTGCAGTGCTTTGTGCATTTGGCAGATTAGTCTCTCACTTGCCCAGAGCAGAAACCAATCCAAACAAAAGATCTGTCTGAATGGAGCTGAATAACCAGATGCTCCGACAATCAACTAGCAGCCAACTCCAAATATTAAGCCTTGGTTAGAAACCAGTGCTCCACTCCTGTCACCCCCCCAACCCCCCAACCCCCCCACCCATCCTCTCTATAATTTCATTTTCACTCATTCTCTGCCCCCTTAACTTTTTTTCTCTCTCCATCTCTTCACTCTCTCTTTTCCCTCCCATCACTTTCTCTTATGTTTCATTAAAAAACATCAAAAGTCAAAGTGCCTCTCTTATGTTTATCCAAACAAACCATTACTGTAAACAAACAGTTACTGTAAATTTCCCAGAAGATCTTGTTAAATGCAGAAATGGCTGCTCCCTGGCTCTTCCCCAGACCATAAGGTGTCACACTCAGCATTTGTGAGTGTGTGCATGTGTGTAATCTGAGATTGCCTTTGTAGTGGTTTAAAGCGCTGGTAGGGGCCTATCCTTCCCATAAGGCCGTGGGTGGCGGTATGGAAAAAAAACACATATATGTGTGTGTGTGTATGCCTGCGCTGTATTTGTGTGTGTGTGTTTCCACTTGACTCTATCATTAACAGTGATTAAGCTTTACAGGTTTATAATGGCTGGTGGTAACCATGCCACCTAACTGCGCACAGATGCTGGCAGAGTGTATACAACAGTAAACAAAGCTTAATACAGAGGAGAATTTATTACACGCAAAGCCAAAAAGAGAGAGTAAAAACATACAAATACACAAGGGCACATTTTCATTCCTGTCCTGAAGCCTCGCTGTGTGCTCCACATGTTAAGAAGTGTGTGTCCCAGGTTGATAGTGTATTCCACACAGACCTCCATAAGCCCTGTCATCTGTCTAAACACACTGATGTCGCTTTAACCTGTCGATAACAGTGGGGGCGGTGCGTCCGATTTGTTTGTGTGTGTGTGTGTGTATGTGCGCATGTGTGTGTGCCCGTCCTGCCATCGATTGTCCAGCGTTTGTCGTTTGCATTCAGGATAGTGAATTAGAGAGAAGACTATTGATTTGGCTTCAGCCTCTCATCTTATTCATCTCTCTATCATCCCGGTGTGCTGCTTGCTCTCATACACTCATGCTATGATTTCTCCCCTATTGCTGCAAAGCCAGGGATGGGTGCAGTGTTTTAATAACACACCACTAAAAAGTGTACATGCCAAAGAGATTTAACTCTGAACTGAAGTGATTCTGTGCTTTCCTGTAACTGTAAAGAGTAACCTGTTTATCCAGTTCTAAGAGATTCTTTTTCCTTCACCCCACATGACAAATACTGCAGTCATATAGCGTGACTAAAACAACAAGATCGGGTTGATGTGATGACTAATAAGTACTAATGATTTGCTGGCAGTTTTGAGCCGACGGAGCGGATGGCCAACTGTGTTATTCAGGAAATGTTTCCTGAATCTCACTGAATCCCAAACAAATCCAAGCTGAAGGGAAAAAAAATCAGTGATAAAAAACACGCACTAAAAGTTTGGATTGTCTGGACCACCTAACCCAGATGTCTTATTCCTAATTCTATCTGAAGAATGGATTCATTGCTGCTGTTGTTTGTTTTTCATTCAGCATTCAAAGGAAACGTACATGCAGCAGAGGTGATGTCACATCCTGGTTTTAATCAGCTCGGTTTCGGCGGCGGCACATAAACACAGCTGCTCAAGTTGTATTGACTTGGCACCGCTGATGAGTACAGACAACAACTGTGCGATGTGTTATACCGTCGGATTAAACATTCCGCACCAATGCAGATATGTGTATGCGTGGATAGACAAAGTGAAACTCACCCAATCCTGGGTTGTGGTCACCGTTCTCTCCGTTTGGCCCGCCATGTTGTTGGTTGCTGTGGTAACTGGCCATTGCCTCCAGCTTGATCTTTTTGGCCAGGGCAGAGAGATCTGAAAGAGAGACAGATATAGATAGGAGGAAAAAAAGAGGGAAAGAAAGAAAGAAAAAGAATCAATAAGAGCCAGATCAATGGCCCCTGGTGGAGGATTAGAGCTGTGGGTAGGCAGGAGGTTGTCATGGGAAGACAGAGGCCAGCCATTCATTCTGACTGCACCACTGCACTGGCCATTTAGTCTGCCAGGGAATCAGCAGTGATAGGAACAAGCCAGGACATTCATCTCTCCCACACAGGGATATCACATCCCACAGCACACAGGACGACACTCAACAGCAGCAGCAGCTCCACCTTTTAGCCAGAAAGTGTCTCTTTATCAGTATGAATTAGAAGGCAAAAAGTGAGGGTACTCCTTAATGGGGGTTGTGCACTTTTGGATAATACGTAATAGAGAGCGACAAAATGTGGCAGGAGTGCTGAGATACATTTTAATTTGTGTCTTGAACCTTTGAAGGTAGTTTGACCCAGAGTGCAAGCTTTAAAATAGAAAATTAAATATCTTTCGCTCTAATACAGACAAACATGCTGAATTATTAAAGTTGGGACAAAGCGCACAACTGTGCAAACACCACTAAGGAAATACAAACAAACCATAAGTCTTAATTTCCTGATGTTGGAAACATCTAAACATTTGCAACAAACTGAACCGTTGAGTGTTTTTTTTTATATCTCCCTCAGACAATGGGTGTCTGAGGTGAATAGTTTGTCTGCCCGAGACGTCGACAACCACAACAAATTGTTACTTTTCTTCTCATCTTCTCTCCCTCTCTTCCCTGCCCTCTCCCCTTCACTCCTCCCATCCCCTTTCCTTACTTTACCTTTTCAAATGTCAGCATCACAGCGGGACATAAGCCACTGTGTTGCGTGCGTGAGTGTGTGTCTGTGTGTGTGAGCCCACGAGGGCGAGAGAAAGAGACTAAGGAGGATCACATCAAAGATTTTCTCTGCCTTTTACGCTCAAATGTCCTCCCTCTCTCTGTCTACGTCTCCCCTCTCATGTGGCCAGTTCTAATCAGTGGCGCTGACATTGCCGCCGTGCCCTCTCCTTTGGTGGAAAAAGACTCTTTTCCCACTGAGAAAGATGCTCTTGAACGCTCACAGAGACACAACACGCTCACACACACACACTCCAGCACCTTTGAACAGTGAGAGGAAGCAGAGGCTAATAGAAAATGGCTTCTTTTGAGGCGGGGAATGAAAAGATCAGGTTGCAGTGAAGAGCACAAAGCCAAGGGCAACTTTGAGAGCGGTGAGGTGCCAACAATTACTTTTCTCCCTTTCTCTCTGCCTCACACACACACACACACACAGAAGAGACACAAACACAAAATGCTTGTGACAAAAACATGTGGGACTATGGGCTTCAGCAGGTAGTTGACTGTTCTTAGAAAGATAAAACAGATTCTGCCACTATGTATAGAAGCATACTTGAAGAGACAATTAGTGGAGTCTCATTTACACAAGAAGAACGAACTAATCATATTCCCACTTCAATTATAAGGTGAATTTTAAAAAGGTCTAAAGAATCTTTCGAAACCTAAACGGAGGACGTTGTGTACTTATAATTCAAGAAAAAATGAACAAGCTTGCAAATTATGACTTGTTTTTTTGTGTGTCAGCAGTGCGTATGCTAATTTTATTAATCAGCACACCGGTCACCTCCCAGAACCCTACCACCATCTACTATTGATGATGGGGAAGATGTGTCATTAAGGGGGTCGGCGTATCTCTTCTGCATAAGTAACCTGTTTTCTTCTTTAAATTAATGGGCTAAATCAGCCAGTTGGCTGATTATTCTTTCAACTTTCTGATAAGTTTTGAATTGAAGAAGCCTTCCAGAAGAGAAGCAAGTTCAGATAAACTATGCTCATATTTGTGATTCACTTGAGACATTGGCTCTCCTGTGGCAGCTGACACTTGACCTATGGCATGTCAGAGAGTGCCACAAAAACCTCACCAAACACAGCAAATAAATGATGGTCTAAAAGAAATAATACATTTTATAATTTACCTTTAAAAGGAACAATTGTGTCAAGGATAGCAGTGTAACTCAAAAGCAGGAATTATACTTGCTGTTGTCACACGATAATGTATAATTTTGCATGCAGTATTTATATTTTACAAAAAAATGTATGAATTATGAATTCTCTTTCATTTTAAGATGTATCAGTAACGGCAATTCTATTTTTCCAAATAAAGAACATTTTTGTGAGTATATCTTTATTCTTTTCTGATTGAAATTTTATCCCCCTAAAATGTCATGTGGTTGGACTAAACGCTCCGATTTGTTCATTTATCATAACTCATGAGAGTTTGACTACACATGTGTGCTGACTCTTTGATAGGCCTGCTTGGACATGTAAAGGGGGAAACCTTTTTTTAAAAGGCAGCTGTGCAGAGTGAGGTCAAAGAGATCAGTTAAGGGATCCTGATCAGGACTTTTTTGTGAGTCTGTGAATAGTCTGGTACAGAGTACAGAGAAAATTCAAACCAAAGGCATATATGAATCAAACAGCACAGCTAGTGTGAACCATGGAAAAAAATATTTTAAAAATGTCACTACTTTGTGACATTTTTAAAAAAAAATGTTGGTCAGTGTATATGATGCTTGGGATGAAAACAGTGTGCGTTATTGTACTGTATGTGTGTGATGAAGTCTGGGTGGTCACCTGCAGGAGGCATGATCCCAGCGTGCATCAGACCACTGTGAGACAGCATGTGGTGAGTCCCGCTCTCTGTCACACTCTGCAGTCTCTTGGGCGGTCGTCCAGGCCTCGAACTGCAGTGCAGAAAACACAGGCGAACGTTAGTCATTACAGGCAGTTTAATACTTTACCCCCATCAGTCAGTCACTGCTTCATGCTGAGACTGAGATGGGTGGCCTGGTTAGAGAGAGTGTCCTTCAGTCTGTAAACCTCTGATCCTGCTGAAGTGTCAACAAGCAAAAACACTGAAACCTGACCACTTCCAGGAAGGCAAGCTGTACAGCAAATCTGACCTCCCTGTGGATTCGAGCAAGCAAAAAGGAGTTTCCCTGTGGCATCAATAAAGCACCTCATTACTGTTTAGCTTACTCATTCATTTGTTTGCTTATTAAATGTGTTTGCTCGCCTCCTTCGCCCTCAATCCTCTCCTCATTTGGTCATTCATTCCCCTTTTCCTGCCATGCCACATATTCCCTCAATGAATGCAGGCAAATGCAATCACATGGATTCTTGTGTGTGTGTCTAAGTGTGTGTGTGTGTGTGTGTGCGCTTGTGTGTGCTTTGATTGAGCTGGGCATGCTCAATCAATCCTGGAGGAAGTATGTGAAAAGCTGTCAGACATCACTTTAGCTCTGACTAAACGGTGTGAATGTCCTGACAGGGGAAATGACACGGGCCACATCAGGTTTAATGACAACCAGCGTACCTCGTCTCCTTTCATAGCAGCCTGACATAACATGAGTCTGTAGGCATGTGTGCGTCTGCGTGATATTAAAAGACAGAGTGAGTGGAAAAGGAAAGAAGAGATGAAGGTGTGACCGAGAGAAAAAACTAAACAATAAAGTTGAAAGTGAAGATGGAAGGAAGGATGAAGAGGTGTAAAGCGAGAGGAAAAGATGAAGGGAGAGTTCGAAATGCTGAGAAAAGGTGGGAAAGAGTAAAAAAAGAGATAGACTAGCAGCAGCAGCTTCCTAGCGTGGGGTGTCTTTGAGCAGATTTTAATTAGAATCTAATCCAGCCGTCATTAAGGCCCCATAAACGAAGCTGTCAGTCAGGAGATTAATGGCGCCTCATTTGCATATTGCATATAATTCATCAATTACCCAGCAGAAAGGACCAATCCCCTGTTGACACACCCACTGGCTGAGAGGAGGAGGGGGGAGAGACAAAAAGACAGAGAGAAAGATTGTGTAGTCACTAACTGTAGGAGAAAAACAGGTAACTCATGTGTGTGTGTGTGTGTGTGTGTGTGTGTCAGGTCGTGTCTGTTTCGTGTGTGTATCTGTGTGTGTATGAAGTGTTCAAAGGTTAATTTGATGAGCCGATGAGCTCCACAGTTCCTGCCCTCGGTTTTAATGAGTTGTTATTATTGTCTCTTATTATGGGCCCAGACCGACTGGGATGTGACAGCTGACATCAGATATCACACACACACACACACACACACACACACACACACACATACATATAGACATGCAGTGGGAAAAACACACACAGGTACAAACTCATACAAACACATTACACAACATGAAAGACAGACAGCAGGAATGTGCAACAAGGGTAAAGTTGTGAGTGTTTGTGTGTGTGTGGGTAGATGGGCATGCACACTTGCACACAATATTTTCTGCAGCACATATAGAGAATCATACTGGGCTTAACAAAAGCAGGAAATGTATTTTTAGTTCTCAAGTTTGAAGGTAAAGCAACACTGCAACTGATGTTGAAACACCTCAAACGAAAACACACACACTCAAACACACACACACACGCCCGCAGAAGTGAGCATCAGTGGGGGGAAATAAAACACACTGAGACCAAAGACTGTGGTTGGTTTTTACTGCAGCCGCTTCCCTTTCCCTACTACTGTTTATTTGCACACACTAATTAATGGCCTGTGTGTGTGTGTGTGTGTGTTTGTGTGTTGGTGGGTGGGTGTGTTGTGCTCCTTTGTATATGTTGCATTTTAGGGGGCATAAAGAACTGGAACCTAATTTTGTGTTTAGTCTGCAAGTGCGTTGATACATCAAAGTGACCCATGGAGGGAGGTCTATATGTGTGTTGTGCATGCAAGTGTGTTTTTTGTGTGTATATGTGTGTGTGTGTGTGAGTGAGTGAGGTTGGAGAGCACCGGTTCCCTGAGGTAGGATTAATGAAAAAGCCTTTCATGGAAAAGTCATCAAGCTGAGGGGATGGAATGAGAGAGAGGAGGGGGAAGAGAGAAAACACAGTTCATTGTGTGTGTGTGTGTGTATAAAGTGTGTGTGTGTGTATGTGTGTGTGTAGAGGAGGGGGTGTATGGCTTATGACCTCTTTGTCTCAAACTTTAATTAAAATCTCACCCAGACGTCCTCCCTCATGCCAACACTCTGGCCACACACACACACACACATTTTTTTTTTAAAAAAAGGTGCTCTGTACATTGAGTTCTGTCCTCCAAGCCTGGCGTGTGTGTTACCTGAAACATGAAACGCCAAACATGGCAGCTGGAGCTTAGCACAGGTGGAACAGAAACAAAACACAACAAAGATGACAGATCTCACTAACACGCACATACACACACACACACTCACACGGGGGAAAGAGAAAAGTAATGAAAGAAGAGGAAGTGTTACAGTCAAAACAGTGGAACAGCTACTGGCTTGGAGGGACTGAGGTGCTGATAGGTAGCAGCTGTGTGTGCATGTGTTTATGTGAGTGTGTGTAGAACAGAGAGAAGAAAAAAAAAGAAGAGAGAACTTGCTCAAACAAGATTTTGTTTGGAATATATTAGCGGCAGTTTACAGCTCCCATGGTCCCATCCTTTCAATCTGTGTTTATCACATGGGTTTGTATTTGCCGTCACGGTCCGGTTTGATAAATCATAACGTCGTCGCTGTTCGCAGGAAGACTTATGTTGCTGGTTAGAGAAGGCAGGCAAAGATTGATGTTGTGATCTTCCTCTCAAATCGAGAGCTGAGAAAGCTTTATGCACCATTGTTATTAGGAAAGCCTGTGAGATGATGTCATGAAAAAAGCAGGCTGCTGGAAACACACACACAGACACACAGACACACAGACACACACACAGGACGTTTGATCATGGCAAGAATCTGATCTTCTAAACTGATACCGCCTTGCATTCCTCTCCCACATTCCAGGGTCAAGACGATGTCAAGACTGTGTGTGTGTCTGTAAAAGTATGTCCATTAAAACCTGTCACAGTGGAAGACATGGAGGCCCTCTCTCTATCTCGTCCTGCTCGTCTCTATAAAACATCAAAAGAGAGCGGAGGTTAAAGTTGAGCTAACCACCCCACCCTAACATACACACACACACACCAGAACGCACAGCACCCTCCTCCTCCTCCCCTTCATCCTAACACACTGCTGACTTTGACAGTGAGTTATAGCATGGCAGTGGGGCTCAGCTTTGAGGAGTCCACCTTCCCATGCATACACACACATACACAACATCAGCTCCACTTTGCCAACTGCACGGCCAAAATTTTGCCACTGAGAAACACAAAGAGAATGCTTTTGTTATAACTCCACGGGCCAATTTTTCATTCATCACTGTCTGAGTTTGCCTTTTTGTGTGTGATGTTTACACCTACTTGATGTCTCCACCTATTTGGATGTGCAGTGGGTTTTATTTTCTGCTTCCACCTCAATATACTTCATGTAATATTAGTCTGGTTCACAAAAATCCTCAAATCCTTAACAGCAGTGTAGGTTGCCAGTGAGTTGCAGTTCATCTAATGGCCACTGGAGGCTGGCTCCTAATGCAAATCCATGCACATTAAAGTCCATGTTAAAATATCACAGCAGAAATAAACATGTTTACAAGCTGGCAGAAAATGGTGCTGTTCAAGCTTTATAAAGGCTCGTACACAAAGTCAGAGCATTGTTTTTATGATCAGATTCAACAGAAAAATACTTGGTTAGGTTTAGGAAAAAGATCATGGTCGACTTCATCCCTTTGCTACAAGTTGTCCAGCATCCTGCGGCAAATGAAAGATTATACGTGCGCTTAATCAGCACGAGGGAACACACTGTAGTCGCATAAACATCGGCCGCTTTAATCAACTTTAAATAAGAGCACTGGTTTTTCTGGTGAGGATCTGATCAGAAGGGACAATTTTACCCCAATGACGCACCACCTGAAAAAAACACTTTTACTTTTGCCTCAATATTATTAGGCTTTAGGCAGAATCTTCACGCAAATATACTAAAATGAGGACAAACAAAATCCTATGCATGGTCTGTATCACAGGGCTAAAGAGGAAAAATATAAACTGCACACAAGATATTGCGTAAATATGTATATTGTGGTACTTCTCCAGTCTTTGTGTGTTTAAAAATGTCACAAGTGAAAAATGAAGAAAGAATGTTATCACTTCCACATACTTTGTTACTGATCTTGTTCCTTTCTACTACTTATGTCACACGTGATGGGTGGCTTTTTTGTATACATATACAGTATAGGCACACACACACACAGACTTTGAGCTGGGTGAGCTGTTTGATGTGTGTTACTAACAGAGAATGAAACTGTTCCTTTGTGAGGGAGAAAGAAAAGGACGGAGGATCAGGTTGCCTCCTACACGCCATGTTCTCTCTGTGGAACTAATGTCATTTAGCAGCAAAGCCAGCAAACACACAGGCGTGACCGTGTGTGTGTGTGTGTGTGTGTGTGTGTGTGAGAGAGAGCGAGACAGAGCATAGGAGTGTGTGTTTGTGTGCCACCTATGCATGAATTATAACCAGGCTTTGAGTGAGGGAGAAGTCGACCCGTCTTCATGGTTTGATGAGTCAGTGGTCAGTGTGTGTGTGTGTGTGTGTGTGTGTGTGTGTGTGTGTGTGTGTGTGTGGAGGGAGACAAAGAGGGTGAGAAGGAAAAACAATGTTGGACATTTTTCTAACCTTACTTCATTTTAATATTACAAAGGAGAACCAGTGAATAATCAAACAGCAGATATCATGTACTACTTTCTGTTAGTCATGTTAAACTATCAGACAGGTCTGTTATTGCTCCTCCAGCCTGTCTGACTGTACTGAACTGGAAAATAATAAGTGATGGCTGTCTTAATCAGTAACAAAACCCTCACTGAGCCTTGACACTGTCAGAAAGCAGCAACATCATATTTCTTGGAGAAACTTTGAGTTTTCCTGCTTTAACGACAACCATCCCACTTCTTTTTTTGTGTGTGTGTTACTTGCTGCTATATGTTGCCTTATCCACACGAGGGATTACTTAGAAACTTCTAATGCCGGGGCGCTGATACTAATGGCAGCACATTTAAAGCCTTCAGACAAAGAATCACGGAAGTTGTTTGAAGATTTCAGACGAGTGATGTTTTCAGATCTCATTAACTAAAGGCTGTTTTGAGTGTTGTGTGGATAATTAGAGACGGCAGAGGCTGTGTGTTTTTCAGGGGGTTGTATAACAACGTTCCCATTAACACCACACACAGAAGAAATCCCAAAGCAGCCAGAAGATGCATCTGGATTTTTGTCTTGGTTGGAGGGCCGCAAATGCTTAAAGCGCAGGTGTTAATCCACGCACATGGAGCTGGGAGCTGAATCTCACAATAGTTTGTTTCCTTTTGGAGTGTTTGAACAAGTCAAAGCGTGTCTTAAAACATCACACCTTAAAGCTAAAAAAAGAGGATCCACATCAAAGCACAGGAATGATTTAGAAAATGGAAAAAAAGCAGTTTTTACAGTAGAAGAACTGCTCGTTTATCTGTACACATCTTGATGCATCCTCTATCTGCATTTAATGGCAGGTGTAAATTGGATCATTCATGCTCGGCGGAGCAAGGATTAACCATCAAACAATATAAATTCCCCAAACTAAGGCTAATCCACACTCCTCTGGATTCAAACTCATGCTGTTACGAGCATGTGGCCCGCACAACAGCAGACTGAGGCACCAGGAAACCACAAATCCCAGCCAATTTAGCCCCTTTATCCAAACATCTCTGCGGCACACCGGATTGATGACCCATGTAGTTGGTCACCATTGGAGTTCTGCAAAACAGCTAATTTACATAATCGCATCATAAATACCGAGAATTCATTTAATCATCTCCTCTGTTCTGATGCTCAGGGCTAAAGAGTGTTGATATGATAAGACAGCAAGTTATTAAGAAGCGAGAGAGCGACAGAGAGAGAGAGAGGGAGAAGGAGAGAGGCAGAGCAAAGGGATCAGCCAGTGAGTGAGTGAGCTTGTCCTGATTTAAGCTGCCGCTTGGGGCCAAATGAAAATTAATTAATTTCTGTGAAGAATCAATTTCTCAGAATGACAGTGTCAGATTCAATGTGTGCATGTGTGAGTGTCACAGAGAAAGTGTGTGTGTGTGTGTGTGTGTGTGTGTGTGTGTGTGTGTGTCACAAAGACAGAGATAGAGAGAGAGAGAGATGACAGCATATGATAACATGACAAACTTTTAAGAGTGTTTTTCTTATTAGGATTACTAAAATTCATTATCGTCAAGACCATCATCACCATCACAGCTTTTATCATCCATTAAAATGGTAATTAGTGAGAGGCCTATAGCAGCAGTGAAGAAAGGGGAGTTCGCTGGAAGTCCAGTCAGTTTTCATCAAATGGGACACAACTTTCTAATGCACACAAAATAAACGATACTGTCATGGAAGTGAATTATCAAATCTTTCAAGTTAAACAGAGGCCTTTACTCTTTAATATTGCCAATAATATCAAAAATTATATATTTCATAATTTCATATTTTACTGTGATCTAACTATAAAGGAGGTGAGTTAAACCCTCCATGTTCATCATCTTTGCTACAGATACCTGCTAACCCCACCTGCTGCACCCCCTCCCCCACCCACCCCCTCAGACATTAGCTGGGTAGCCCCTCCATGAACCGCATCAGACTGGGTCACACTTGTCACCTCCGCCTTCCCTCACCACACACACACACACACACCTCACCTTGCGTTTGTACAGTCGTTGTAGAGCGTCTCGAAGTCCTGCCTGGAGATAAGTTTGCAGCGGTTCACCCCGGGCTGGATGGCCCCCAGCCCCCGCAGCACCCGGACCTGCTCCACGTTGCACACCACCGGGCTAATGTCCAGCCGTTTCAGCTTGGTGTAAACGGTGTGGAGCCCGCCGACCAGATGCTTAAGAAACACGTCGAAAGCCTGAGGCAGGCAAATGAGCTCCGTGCCTTTGACTGTGAAGGAGGCCAGCTTGGCACCTTTCACCTCCACCAGTTTGCACTCGTTGTTCTGCGGCGTGCTCTCCACGGGTGACGCGGTGGCGTATACGGGCTTAGCGCTGCTGGACACCGGTGCTCCTCCGCTCTTCAGTGGGGTCCCGTTCGGTAATAAGAGGTCCGCACGGAACTGGTGAAGTAGCGCCGGGTGCGCCACCGGTGGAGCCGGCGAGGAAGCGGCGGAGGTGGCCGCAGGTGGCGGAGAGTTGGTGGACGGAGAGACGGAACTCGGCGCCGGATGGTGTCCGAGTGTAGCGGCGGGGAGCAGAGCCGGAGCAGCAGGAGTTGCCATGGTGGTCATGTCCGACAATTGGAGAACAAGTAAACTTCAAAGTCAAACTATTTAAGAACTTGCTTCGCTGAACACACGCAGATGATTTGCGAGTGTGCGCTGCGCATTGAGTGTGCCGAGGAGGAGAGGGGGGATAAAAGAAGAGAGGACAGGAGACAGGGTCCGTGTGTGGAAAAACAGATCACATAGTTGAATCAGAATGAGCGGAGGCTTGTCTCAGAGCTGGAGATGCTACTGTCACATTATCATAAAGAGGAGGAGCCTGGGCATGTTCTTAGAGAGTGAGACACGAGGAGAGAGAGGCAGAGGAGAGCAAAGATCAGCCTACGTAAACTTTGGATAAGCCTATTAATGAACGCCCAACAAGAAAAGACACCTTAAAATTAATGCTTCTTATTGGTGTGTGTGTGTGTGTGTGTGTGTGTGTGTGTCTTTTAAGCATGTCCAAACCTCCACATCACTGTAAGCTTCCTAAAACAAGCTGACAATCGCACAATATGATCTGATTACTGTAGTGCTGTTCCTCAGAGCAAATGTTTCTCATGTTTAATGACAAGTAAATATGGATATAATCTGAGAGATTATGCAAAATGAGATTATTCATAACAGGCTTTATAAGGTGAAATACATAAACAGAGCGCAGAACTTGTTCATCAAAGTTTCCTTGATTAAAACAGAATGTGAAGTGTTACAAAACGTTTTTATTTATAGATGGTACATAATAAAGACGCTTGGGGTAATTTAGAAATGGTGTCATTGCACAGTTTGTCCAGCAGAGTGCGCTTTGAGTCATAAGCCCCGCCTTCTTCTTGTTAGAGGATGGGGACACTGACCCAACGAAAAACTACATACATTTTTAACAGCCATGGTTAGCTATATATTTTAATCCCTCTGATCTGTGTTCAAGAATTATTATTTGTATCTATATGTTTTTATTTATTTACATATTGTTGCCTTAAAAAGAAGAGCTGTGCTGCTGGCTTGATGTGGAAGTGCTTCAGCGGCTTCACCTCTCGACCACCACTGTGCAGAGTCTGGCTCCAGGATGGTGTCTTTTCCCAACATGGCAGCGCCCATAAGTGAGATATTGTGGCCTCACTTTCATAAAATCAGTGGAGGCAGAACTGCATTGACCATCTGTTCTACAGCCAATGCACTGAACCATAATTTCCTTATGTAACATTGTCACTTACAACTGTCATGTTTGCTATGTTAGCATGGTAGCTAGCCAGCAATATTGTATATACTGTAAACAACAGCCCTTAAAACTATGCTAGAAGAGTTTTTAAATCTATGTAGTGCCCCCTTGTGGTTATAGTAATATTGCACATTTCAGAATGTGTGTGAAGCCAACTCTGGCAGGTTGTTGCCACTCTGACAAATGACCCTTGTAAAATTTAACCATGATTATTTTTTTAAATAAAAGTTTTGTTGCCAAAACCTAAAAAAAACGCTGTAATTATAAATAAATGGAGTTATGGTTCATTGTGAACCTGCCACAGGAGTCAGGTGCCTGAGAAAATATTGCACCTTCCTCTGTTAATTAATGTTGCACCTGTTAATGTTTGAAATTTGAATTTGAGAGATGAGAGACTGAGGAGCTCATACAGGGAACAATAACCTTGGTTTGACAAATTGACCCCTTTACCTGTTCCCTGTACTGCTTCTTCCTCATCCAGTCCGTGCACACACTCGCACTTACACACACTCGCACACACTCACACACACACACTGCCATCATTTACATATGGAGCTTGCAGTCCTTTCAAAGTGGCTTTCACGGAACATTGTGTTGATAATGATCTTGGTCGTGAGGGAGAGAGAGACACAGATCTCCAGAGACCATCTCACCATAAGACAAGGGGGAAGAGGATAAAACTCCAACTGTACTCTAACTCAAAGGACTTTAACACTCTTTTCCTCTCTGCCCCCCCACCCTCTCTCGAATAAGCCCTCTTGTGTTTTTTAATTGGCAGAAATTAATCTTTAGGATGTAGATGGTAGATTTACATTCATTAAAAGTCAAGAGAGGAAGCCAGGCTTGATGCTAATCAAATCTGCTTAATTATGCTTAACATGAGTATCTCCAGGGGAAGAGAGAGAGAGAGAGAGAGAGAGAGAGAGGGAGAGAGAGAGATAGCTAACTCGAACTTTTTACTTTTTGCCTTTGATAACTCCTGCTGAGTATGGCCTTTTCCTTGCCAAAAAGAAATGTCACGACTCTCTTTCTCCATCTGTAGAAAACACACAGATAAAGTCGTCAGTGTTAAGCTGAGCTGATTCATGTTGTAAATTCCCACCTTAAAGTGTTTAATAAGAAGTAAAATGTTCAGTTTTAACCTCCCAGGCAGGTGCTTTAAGCTGGTGGCACGATCTGATAATAGATTTACTGATATACACTGAACTCTGAGTTAATTTACAATAGTGGCAGAACCTGATGAGTAATATAGCAGCTTAAAGAAATTATTTGTAAGTGTTAATTAAAATGTTCATTTTAGCTGATCCATTCCCAGCTCCTGTATTTAAGAGAACTCTGTTAGCAGTGTGTTGCACGATGCTCTGGTAGGAAGTGACTTTGTCTCACAACAGGAAGGTCACAGGTTTAATTCATACAGCAGCCTTTGTGCTTAAACAATGAACTGATACTTATACAATATCTCTGTAAAAACACTGTATGCAGTACAGAAGGGAACAGATTCATATTTAATTAAAAGATGTTTATAGGTGTTGGGAGAATCTGTGCTTGAATCGGCATGAGCCAGTTCGACACACCTGAACCTCTGGCTGTCTTAACCCCTGTGCTGCAGTGTAGTTGGAAGCACTCCTTGAAGTTTCTCCTCACACTCTGCAGGCCTATCTGTCCAGACCACCTGGGAAGATTCTTCATTCACTGAGTTAATTAATGTTTTATATCTTCTTCGATTCCTCTAATTGCTCCAGTACAGTGTGATTAAGTTTTAACCTCCAACATTTGCCTCACTTTATTTGTATTGTATTAGTTTGATGTATTGAGGAAACAGGTGACCTTTGTGCGGCAGGTTTTGCATGATTTAATCTCAGGTACAAGAAGTGATATAAATCCCTCATTATGCTGCAGGGTGTGTCATAACCCAGCAAGCTGACATCTTGGTTATTGAGAGTTTGTTGTAGACTGCGTGCACGCGTTAAAAAATACTGAGACCCAGAAGCACAAAGGCAGTGTGTGTTTTTTCCTTCTACCTTAGGGCACAAACTTATCAATCATTCCTGGCGTGAATTAATTAAATTCAAAGTGGGTCGCCCCCTTCAAACAATATGCTTACCAGAGATTAAAATCCGGTTTTACACACTTTTACATCTGAGACAAACACACACAGCTTTCCTACAGAAACTAGATCTTGCTGCAGCTTTCATGTTTTAACTGTTCAATTTTCATCTTGCCATGGTGCCACTGTTAGCCAAAGAGAGAAAGATAATGTTCCTGTTGTGTCGCTGCTTGAAAGCCAAGCTCTGGTCCTTTCCACATGTCTGTTTTGGCCAGTGAGCAGCAGAAGCATGAGGGAAATGTGTAGGTGGTTAGATCAGCCGATGAAGTGTAAATACCACTCAATCTGTTCTCATTAGAGGAGTAAAAACATACGAATCACTTCGCCTCTATTAAAAATGCCCCAGGGTCCTTGTTGTGTGTGTGTGTGTGTGTGTGTGGCATTATATGTGGTTGTGTGAATGAGACGGAGGGGGTGACAGAATGATGTTTTGGCATTTGTGTCTGCAGTGGGGATCTGAAATGCCAACACCATCAATGCTGCTTAATTCTCAGAAACACACACTTAATCTGAACAGACAATCCGTTCCGACAGCCACTGTTATGATTCAAATCAACTCGGAGTGAAGGGTGTGTGTGTGTGTGTGTGCTCTCTCGTGAGTGAGAGAGTATGTCATTGTGTTTTGGTATGTGATTAGGTGTCTGTGTGTGTGTGTGTGTGCGTGCATGACCAAGATATCACACATCCATTCCACATTCCACTATGATAATGTGGATTGATTATGGATATGATAATGAGAGGCCGGCGCGGCGTCGCGACCTTCACAAGGTCTAATTGAAACAAGCGTTGGTCCTCCGAAGCACTTATCAAGTCACACAGCACATCATTAATCACGGAGAATACAAGCTGTCACTGTAACACACATGCACATACATACACACACACAACTCTATATTTTTCTGTTTTTCTAACATACACACACACACATGCTCTCTCTCCCTTCTGCCCCTCCCTCTCTTACACACACACACACAATGCAAGCTGTCACTACAATATGCCTGGTATTGTCTTCTTTTAAGGAGAGTGGACAGCTCGTCCACCCTCCATCTCTATTTTCTACAAGAAAAGTTGAAGAACAAGCAGGCTGTTGGAGTTAAACCCACAAAAAAACAGACAAAAAAAGAAGGTGATTGTTAAAACAATTCAACAAATATGAACAGCTGCTCTCTTCACCCAAACTGGCCTGAAATTAAATTAACTCGAGTTGTTTTACTACATGCTTTTATTAGAAAACAATTTAACAACCAAATGTGATTCCAATGTCTGATTAAAGCAGCATATGGTCCCTACCTGTTAAACACAATGTGTTCACTACCAGCTTAACGCCTCAGTGAGCCACTCGAATAAACTAATAAGCCCAATATCATATTAGTCATTACATAGTCCAACACACAAAATTCCAATCTGATAAAAAGGTGGTTTCATTATCATCATGATGAAAACACAAGGGAGTTCGCACGCGCCGCATCGATACCATCATCATCAACTTTGTTAATTGTTATTCAATTAACTGCTTTTGTTAATGAAAGCAATTAATACTTTAAAACAAGCAAGGAGATATATGATTATTATGCATCTATGCAGAGTGCAGCTAATTACAACTGTAAATCAATCAATTCTACATTAATCAGCTTGGAAAATGTCCAAAAACAACAAAGTCACTAAAAGACTTTGGAAGTTTTTTTTTCCTTTTACATATTTTGATTGCCATGCTATTATCCTGTCTAATGATTGTTAACGATCCTTTAAAGAGTTTATGATCTAATTTCCTTGCTATGAATTTAATTGGGATCTAAATAGTATACTCGTACATGGCGTAAAAGTTTGGCCTGTATCTAATCAGGGCTGGTGTGAGGGAGAATCCTCTAACAAGGTCACGGAACTCCTCAGTCAGTTTCACATTGCTGGGGCCACACATGCTTGATTTTTACAGAAATTCTAATAATTCAATCACTAATAAGCATTATCTCTCCAGGATACATACTGCTGCAAGCATATATGTCACACAATATACAACAGGATTACAAAATTGTGCAGAACATTTTGCATGTATGGTGCAATTTAGTGTCCTACCTGGCTGGAGTGGAGCTATCACAGCCTGTACTGTAGGTGTCAGACACGTGCAATGGAGTGTGAGTATAAAATGCTAGAGTGGAGGTATGGTAGCAATCTAGTATATTTCACCTGTGTGCATTATGTACGAGAAGTATCCTGTTGCAGTGGTGAAAAATGTTTTGGACAGATCATATTAAATTACTAAAAAAATACAAATAAAATCTGATACAGAAAAAAAACAGATTTTTGTTCCTTAAGTCATCATCCAACAGTGAGAACTAATCAGAATGATTTTTGACTAAAACAAATTTCCCTAAAACAATACATGAAATGGACAAACAAAGCCTCGTCTCTGCAGGGAGACCATTAAAACCTACCTGTTTATTGTTAATGGTAATTACTGACCTAAACCTAACTCTGCACACAGAGATCGTTGACTTTTGGATAAACTCCGCTTCAAATAAGGCTGTGTTTGTTTTCATGAGACAATATGTTTGTAGTTTAAGTTTGGAAAAACATCAACACACTGTCTTTCCTTAATAAGACATAAGAAACTTCTAATCAGTCCAGTCTAATTATTTTCCTAATATCCACTGCACACACCTGAGGAGTAATTGCTACACATTGATCTTTCACTTTTAAATGAGACTGCCCTCATTTATCAGAAAAATAATCCTCGGCCTGGATAATTATCAGACATACAAATATAAACACCTTTAGAAGTTCTGATGTGAGGACCCGCTTGCTTCTTAAGCTGATACAGTCATGTGACCTGACCAGTGCCCTAGTTGAACACCCCTTAGATGTTTATGCATATATGGACGCTAATCTCTGTTAGGACTGTGGGATTTGGGAATATTTTGTTTAACAGAGATCAAAGTAACTGGCTTGGATAAGTAGAAACCCTTCAAACACATCAAACAGAAAGCAATGCATCCTGAATCCCACGCCCATAGTAGCCAATCAAGCCATGCATAACTCTTTTCCTTTGTAAAGAAAGGATTCTCAGTGTGGGTCTCCCTCCATCAGCATCTCATGCAGCCCCCCTAACCAACCCCCCCTGCTGAGACCAGAGGTAGTTTAAGCTTATGGGCTATCAAGAAGAGCCACTGCACTGAATCTGAACGTCTCTCATGCTTGGCTAACACGATGCTGGTATTGAGGAACAGAGAGATACTGTGTTAAGAGATCAAAGCAGCAGTGCAGAGATTTAGACTCATGGCCTGTCAGTCAAGATGGCGAGACAAAGCAAAAGAAGACAGAAATGCTTACACACACACATATACTCTCCTGCTCGCTTGCTGCCTTTCTCTGTGGTGTGCCTGTGAGGGGTGAGGTGTTACTGTCAGATGGCTTAGGGGCTACTCATTTGTAGACATCTACAGCGCTGCGTGAACATCTAAACTCTCACACACACAGAGGGACTCACACACACACACGCAGACTTTACAAGATACAGATATGAGCCTGTGTGGATAAGAGGTCGTTCCTTGCCTGTATATTGGCCTGTGGAGGAATGTTCTGTGCTCTCAGCACTTTCCCTCGTCTGGAAGATGAATAGAGCTATTTCACAGACAGCGGAGAAACAAAACAATGCCGTGCAGTTAGATACATGATGTAGGGGGTTCATTTCTTTTTGATCAAAGATGTGTTTTTTTGTCAAGTTTGCAATACATCTCTAATACTTGTTGTGGATAAAAGAGTAGATTTCAGATCAACAGGACATCCTGTTATAAAGCATGACCCTTGTTCTTGTCTTCTTTTGTCTGAAGTGTGCTGGCTTGCACCCACAGCCATCACTTTTGCATGCTGTTTTTGTATTGTGCAATTATCTACCGGTATCTTTGTTCCTTTCACCTAGTCTCACAGGAAAGATAATTTCCTTTATAAAATTAATCAGAAAGGTCCCTCCTATTAAGGAAAGGCCTGTGGGAGTGATATCACAGGGAACATTTGTTTTGCTATATTCTACATTTGGATCAGGACAACATATACAAAATGACAATAAAGAGAGAGAGGAAATGTGTTTTTAAAAAGCACTGAATTAAATCACAAAACTTCTGACTCATCAGGAAACTATTTCATAGGTGAGACTGCGCAAGTTCCAACACCTAATGAAGACCTTCATACACCTCAGATGGGAATAAGACACACAACACCACCTGGTGGCCACTTAGCGTAACAATTTAATTTAGCTGAATCCTTAATGGTCACATGAATAACAGAAATGGGACACAGATTAAAATGACCAAAATAATATTCACAAATTATTACAAAAGTCTAAAAAACATGAAAAGTGCATAACAACCTGCATCTTAGGCATAAAGAGCAAGAAGGCAGCTGTTTCTTTAGAAGACTGAGTTTTGGGCCTCCACACAAAAACCAATACACAGGCCCAAGCACAGAGCAGGAGCACATTAGTTATCAAAGAGGTACGAGGGACAGAGTGCCAGAACACAGACAAATCTGACGGGCTTCATGGCCCATGGTAGGTACAGATCCAGGAATGGGCCATGACTGGGCCATTAAAGATCCCAAACTTCAGTTTGTGGAATTCTCAGAAGCCTGAAAGACAAAAAATAGAATCAGTGATGACTCAAAACCAATAGTGACCTAATTACAATATACACAGCTCGGAAAGGAAAACATAACCATAAGCTGCAATTTCACATTATAATTTCTTATTTAATATTCATATATGATTCCATATTAACGTATGGAGTTGCATGATGTTCACTAATTAAATGGCAAAGTCCATTTTTAGGGAAATCACTCTGGTATGTTTTTTGGCGAATGCAATATAAATACCTGAGTAATGGATTCAGGACTTGGCGGTATACTTTCTCACCTTTTTACAAACATTACAAATATCTCAGTGACACATCTGTGTACGCACAAAGTGACACAGTTTAAATAGCATGGCATGATATCTGGCAGCTGACCCACTTTTTGTATTGTCTCTTTGTATATATATTGTTATTTCAACCAACCCTACACCTACTTATTGTAGAGATGCACATCACAGCTTTGTTAACAGTTTTCAATTTCACAGATTATCTAGGTTTCAATATCAGAACAACAGCATCTCACCTTACATCCTGAAACTACAAGTAGAACAGGTGTAGGCTATTGTACTGACCTCAATTCACCATCTATAGTAGTACTGAAATGTATTTATTATTTCAGAGCAAAAGATGATGTATAAGCAATGTGTCAACTTAAAACAGTACACTAACTACAGCTCCTAAAGGAGTGTTGTCATTGTTTTGAACCATTTCCTAAGCAACACAAGACATTTTATGACATTGAATTGATCGATTTACACATGTCCAGTAGCATGATGACCCAAAAAATGTATTTCTCTGCAGCCAGTCACTGAAACAAAACCCTAAAACGCATTATCTACAGTCGTATAAGAAGGTTTATCATAAGGAGGTAGTCCAAGGTACCTTGAGGGACTCTGAAGCTTTGCGGAGCTCTTTGATGACTGCAGACAGGGCTTCTGGGTTGATGCCCTGCTCACACAGCCTCACACATATTGATAAAGACTCCATGTCCAACCCTGTATTCAGCAACCTTGAGATCTCTAGCAGCACTGGAGAAAAAGGATGCGACACACTACAGTCAGAAGATAAAACGTGAATGCTGCACTTCCTGTACGATTAGGCAGCAAAACAATTACAAACAACATACACCAAAAGCCAATATATTTATAGATACATTTACAATAACACAATCTTATATGTAAACCACAATTACCGTCCATTGTCTCCCGAACCGCGTTTAGGTTTGCATTTGCCGCACTTGCCATAGTGATGGATGAATCCAGTTAGCTTATTAGCAGGTGGCTAATAAATGAAAAATGAATTATCTTGATGAAATCTCTGACACGGCACAAATTACAACAGTTTAATCAGACTTTAAACGTGTCGTATTCATTTTAGGTCAAAAGTGACATACACAATAAATAGGAACCTATATTAGCTGCTGGCTAACCACCTAGGTTGCTAAACACGCTAACGAAAATGTTAGAGGAAGTGACGACATACATTTCTTCATTGGATACCAGGAACTTCCTGCTGCATTCCTATTGGCTCACGGCTGTGCGTACTAAATTGAAATAAACGTTTGAACCACCACTGACTGCGGTTGTTTGCTGCTTGCTCTTTAATGGAGATTGTTTTTTAACTGTATGATCAACGTTCTGTCGCACTAACAGTAGTAAGTACAAATGGTGTGATTTATATAACCCATACGTAAATGTTGTAATCATGTTTAGTTTTTAGAAACGCGTGTAACGTACCGCTGTAACCAAATTCGGAGTAAGTAGTCGCTTCTTTCGAGATCTAGTCAAAATGTTGAGTGGTGATAACGCACCAAACAGTGCGTAAGTAAACATTGGATTATAAATGTTACAGACTGCTGCTTTGGTGGGTTACCTCGATTTAGTTTTCTTCGTTATTTCCTATTCTTACATTGAGTGGGATTTGTCGTTTTCAGCTAACATGGGGGACGCTGTTGAGCTACAGATCACTCCAGAGACTCCAGGCAGACCTGCCATCAGAAACCCTTTTGATAGTCCCAATGATTACCACCATCTCCGTGAACCCCTGGTGCCAAGCCCGTCAGTCTTCAAATCAAAGCCTTGTAAAGCTGTAAGACACACACACACACACACACACACACACACACACTGCATCGATCACTATATGCCAATTTGACCTACCACAGTGTGAGGGCCCCACAACCTTCACTGCATTCATCACTGCACAGTGTTTTGCTTTATTAAAGGGTGTCTTTTAGTCACTTCCTCGTCTGTCTCATTTCCAGACTCCTCCCAAGTTTAACTGGTCTATTGAAGAAATGGCCAGTCTACTACCAGTCCACATAGACCCAGAGGAGATCCAGAGACAGTCTTTATACCTCAGTCAGACAAGGTATGTACTGTCATGGCAATCAATAACGATGACACTGACAACGTTTCTTAATATATCTTCTTCTTCAATGTTTTTTTAGGACGGATATTGCTGTTGAGGAAAAACGTCAGAATGCTATTGACCAGGTATGGAAATCTCATTAAATCTCTTGTCTAAAATAAAATGTACATATTAATGGTTTGTCCTGTATTCATGTAATTCTGCTGTTTTTCAAAAGTTTTTCACTAAAGGAGCTATAGTGCCATCCCCCTGGGCAGCACCAGACACTCGTAAAGTCCCTCAGGTGTATAAGAAAAGTAAGTTTATTTATTGTTTTAAATTCTGCCTTTAAATTTTAATTACACCCCCCTCTTATATTTGCATTAGAGACGCTGTTCTAAGCTATGTTTGTACATTATTCAATGTTACCTTCTCTTGTGTGATGTCAAGGTGCTGTGTCTGCAACGATTGCAGAGGAGCCAGAAAAAACGTCAGGTTGGTGTCATAATGAACATTCTATGTTTATGTTCAGAGCTTCATTGGCTTCTTGTATACTAATTTGCCTCTGTTTGATTCATAGTTGCCTGTCAGACCACTCTTTCATTGCCTTTGGCTTTTGATTTGGAGAAAGTACTAGGTATGTCTTTGCTACATGCCACTGCAAGTCTGAGAATTTATTATGACCAGTATTCTGCAAACAAGTCACTATCTTTGTCTCTTTAATCTCAGGGGAGTACTACCGTTGCGAGGAAGTGTGTGATGCTGTGCAGGAGAGTCTTAGTTCCTCCTCTTTGAGACGAAAACTCTTCCTCGATGGTCAGGGCAGCGGTAGTGGTAGCGGTTCTGACAGCTCTGGCCCACCCAGCCCAGAGAGAAGCCATGTCAGCCAGGAGAAACCATGTCTTAACAAAGGAGTGGAAAGGACTGAAGCTCGTGAGGGAGAAGCTAAAATGTCTGTCTTTTCCTCCCCTTTGTCCTGTGGTGTTTCGGCTCCGACCCCCTCTACGGTGAGTTTATGGATCCAAATAAAAAATGTTCAATACTTAAAGATATAAATATGTTTTAGTCCTAGACAGCTAAAGGATTTGTTTAAATTATGAAAATCTGCTAATTGATGTCTATTGTCTCCATTATAGGGTCAGTTCTCATCCAGTCCCATTCAACGTGGCTGTAGCCTGAGTAGCATCAACAGTCCACTGTTCCCTGACAGATCCTCTCCTGCTGGCCTTGTCTCCCCCACAATTTCTCCAATTATTGCCTATGCAGCACGCACACCTGTAGGATCAGGTAAACATTCACTTTTTAACTCATATTGATATTTGTAACATCAAAGTAAAGCGGAATCTGTTGTGACATTCATGTTTTCTTTCTTATATTTGTGTGCTTTCCGTAGCTGAGAAGAGGCTGCTTAACAATTTGACCCCACACAGTGTCCCCCTGGACATCACTCCCTACAGTGAGAGTCCATTTGTGGAAGGTTGCTCTCCCATTCGTAGCTGTTCCCCAAACCAGCTTTATCGCCAGCAAGACCCCCACCACAATATCAGACCCAGGTCCAGACCCAAAGTCCGCTACTTTGCTTCTCCTCCTCTCATCTCCCCGCTGCTCAACCCTAGGCTTCAAGACAATCAGGAGGCTGAAGAACACCTCCCCTCCTCTTCCTTCTCATGTCTCCCTTCTATGGAACTGGACCCTTCCTCACCCCTGCCCTGGAAGGCTCATCCTATTGACAGAGAGGAAGTTAGCTTGGAACCCATGGGACCTGTGAAAATGGATGAGGGCAAGGAAACCGGCATAGACATGAGGCTAGAGGAGGAAGAAGAAGAGGGCAGTGGGCCTTCGGCACAGCTGACCAGCTCTCGCATGGCCAATGCATCAGCAACAGAAAGCTCACAGATGTTTGTATCCCTTCTGGCAGAGGGAAGCAGCATACGCTATGATTCCAGCATGCAGGTTTGTGTGGATGATTTCAGTCGAGCAGCTTAATTACTACATAGTATTTGTAAATTAACTGATTTTTTTTGTTTTGTTTTGTTGTGTGTGTGTGTGCAGGTGGACAGCGGATACAACACTACCTCAGCAGGCACTGCTAGTCTTATCGATGGCCTTAGCTCATACTGTCACAATAAAGAGTCCTTCAGTTCAAGTGTGGTGGATGAAGCCTTCCAAACTATTCGACACACTAAAGCAAAGGTACAGTTAAACATGCACACACAGTCATAGGGTGTGGATGTGTGAGGTCATAGTTTTACTGTAACAGTCTTCACATTTCACTAAATATATGTTTCTTTTTCTCCAGGTTTTTTATCCTCACCACTGATCCTCGTTTATGCATTTAAAGGGACACCTCCTCCAGTGGAAGCCTAAGATGATTATTTTGCAGTGAAATACAGAAACGTTTAAACTATGTTTGAAGCTTTTATAGCATATTTATTTGGTTTGAGTAAATGATTTCAGCTATTAAGTGAAGTATGAAAAGAACCGACGGGTTTCACAGGTGTTTTTTTTTTTTTTTTTTTGTTAAATTCACATTGCCGGCAAATGCGTTACCACTTTTATCAAAGGGATGTTGGATCAAGCCCCTCTGGAGTACACTGAAGAGCTATTATTGCAATTCAGCAGTAGTTTTGGGTCTTGATGTCATCAAGGGAAAGGGGGGGGGTAATATATATATCAACCTTGCACAACAATCCTTCTTTAATGCTGTAATGAGACTAATGCTATAACTTCAATCTGAATTGGTGCCAACGTGACAATGACATCTGATTTGTACTGTATTTAAGTTTTATAAAACTAAATCATGTTTTTATTTGACAAGACCTTACTTGTTTTATTTGACTATTTATTGCACAATAGCACACTGAATAGCACCACTAGTGAATTAAAAGCTAATTGAGCCTTTTTTCCCCCTATACTCAGCTTGAACATTGTCACAAAACTTAACTTGAATTTTTGTCTGGCTTGAAGATTTCTTTGTTAGATAATGTTTAATTGCATTAACAAATGTTGCTGTACATTTACAATATTATGGTTTTTAAAAAGAACTCAGTGGGAGATTTTTTTTTGTATTTGAGAAAATATGGAAATATACAAGTAAAAACACTTTAATGACTGAGTTGCCTCATTGACTGTATTTGTTACTTACAGTCCTTTGCACCCACCCTTGTTTTAAATCATACAAAATGGCAAACATAAGAGTGGTACAACTGAGAATGGAGCAGTGCCTTTGCTATGGTATAAATTCTAAAACATACCACACTGACAAACTTATATTACACGTGTGTCATTACATTGAGCAGTACATTCTTGTCCTTTTATTGACACCTGATCTAAAAGATCGATTTTGTGGTTCAGGTTTGAATTTCAGTGCTGCTTTCTATGTCAGCGGTCCAGTTTAGGTTTCTTGGCTTGTGGTTCAGCATCTGGGATTGCAACACTCACACCAGCGATCTAAAAGAAACAACATTTACTGCTACAACAAAGCTCCAATGAACACATCATCACATTTGAACTAGAGAATTATTATACTATTCAATCTTAAAAACGATGACTAAATTGAGAAATGAAGAGGAACTTACCACAGGTTCAGTCAGAGCCATGCGGATCTTCTGGTGCTGAATATTGGAGTCATCCAGACTGATGGTAACCTTCACTTTGTCAAAGATGTGAAATGTATGGTGTTCAACCTTCAGTGTGGGACCCTACAAATATGCACATTATATATAAAACAGGAGTTGTAACTCAAGACAACGTGTGTGTGTGTGTTATTTTTTTTTTTTTAGTAAAATGACATTAAAAGAAAGGAGTTAAAGTACCTCTTCATCAAAAGCGATATTCGGGGCAGCTTTGTCTTTACTGTCAAAGAAGACTGTTCCCTCCAGGCCAAACTTTGGGATGAGTACGATGATTGCGTTCTTCCTCACAAACAGAACAAATCCTTCTTCATTCAGTACACCTCGACTCTTGAAGAACAACTGCAAATAAAAAATGATTATATTAAAATTCCGGTTATGATAGTTCAGATTGTTTGTATGTATTCTACAAACCAGTTCCCATGATTCAGTCATGCAGATTTACCTGTGTGTGGAAGGCCACAGATGCTCTCTGTGCATACTGAGACATTTTGTGTCTGTAGTTGAGGTTGTTGCAGAGAGCTGACTGCTTGTGTTTGTCTGTCAAATCTGCGTATGTGCTGTCTGCCCCTATGGCCACTGCCAGCAGGCGGTGGACTATAATGTCTGCATACCTGTGTAAGCAGAGAAACAAGGTGGAGGACAGAAGTTTAAAAAAAAAAAGGATCAATCGGCATAACATAGAGAATATCTGGTTTCATACCTCCTAATAGGAGAGGTGAAGTGTGTATAAATGGGTGAGGCAAGGCCATAATGGTGGAAGTCGCTGTCCATGCCAGAACAGAAATAGACAGCCTGCATCATGCAGCGAGTGGCCAAGATGCGCAGTAGCGTGTTAAAGTATGGGAAGCCATCCACTTTGGCCACATCGAGAGAGTCAGCCAGGGCCTTGGCTGAATCTGTGTGGATCTCCACATCCTGAAAAAATAAAAAAAAATAAAAAATAGAAAAGCAAGCTCAGTAAAAAAGCATTTTCTTTCCTGTCCAACCATTTGTCTCCACTCACCTTAGACTTTGCAGCCTTGAGCAGAATGTCATAGTTGGAAGGAGGCGGTGCAGGATGTTTCCTCAGCAGAGCACACTCTGGAAATTCATCATGAATCTTCTGGGCAACTGAAATATTGGCCAGCAACATGAACTCCTCTACCATGGAGTTTGTCTCCCTAATACAAAAGATATAGCTTTATTTGCATCCATCCGAAACACACCCGACACACTAGAAAAAATAAATAAATACACATTTTTACTTACATGAGTTCTTTGGTCTGGAGGTCAATGGGGTCATGGGTTTCACTGTCCATGTGAAAGCGGACCTCTAAGGACGACAGCGTCAATGCCCTGAAGGAGGACACAAAAGTCATGTCAATGTTTAATTACACCTACTTTAAATATGCATTCCCAGTTTACTTTTCCCTTACATGTAAAGACATATTTCTCACCCTTTTGCTATCCTTTGCCTCTTGAGGATTTTGGCCAGTTTGTTGAGACCCCGCAGGCTGACTGTGATATCATCATTATTGTTGGTGTCATCAATCCTCATCTGGGCCTCAGCATAGGTCAGAGAGGCCTGAATCAAACACCACAAAAACAAGTAAACATCATGCCTGAAAATATCTTAACCTTGTAGTTTTATGTCTTTGTCTGTTTCAAAACAATAATCAAAAGGGAATTTCACACATGCACATAGTATAAAACATATTAGAAATAATGCAACATTTCTTTGTGCTTGTGTGTTGGTAATATACCTTGGAGTTAATCACACTTTTTGTGAATCTGGTCTTTAGAATTTCAGCCTTATGGTTCATTTCCCAGATACACGAGAAAGCCAGCCTGGTAAAAGACAAGATTCAGATCAGTGCATTTAGACAGATTTACTTCTTCAATAGATCGACAATACTGACTATTGTGTATGTATTTTCAGTCCTTACCTATCCACATTAGAGCGTAGAGAACATAGATTGGAGCTGAGGAGCTCAGGAACCATGTCTATCCTCTGTTAAACAATAGAGTTTGGATGATCAATACAACATGTGAACTGTATGCATTTCAAATTTCATCAATTATAAACATCTTATTTTAAAAATGAGTGACATTTGCAGAAGACATTTGGGCAGACATAACAAGGCACAATACAAATACCTAAAAATAGTTTTTTCTTGTCCCACTGATTTAAGGTAGGTATTGGAGTTGAAATTGTAATAAAGGCATGCAAACATGTGTGTGAGATCTTCTTACTTTGCCACACAAGTACACAGTGGTGCCACGGTTGGCAGCCTCTTTGTCAAGAGCGTTGCCAGATCTGATGAAGTGACTGACATCAGCAATGTGGACACCCACCTACAGCAAAACAGCAAAATACCATGTAGTGAAATACACATCATATACATGATACAGATACAAATTATGCTTATTTCACAAGTTTATGACAAGTGTACCTCAAGGTTTCCATTTTCCAGCTCTCTACAGTGCAGAGCATCATCTATATCTGTACATCCTGGAGGATCCACACTGCACACTGTCAGGCTCCTCAGGTCCTCTCTCTTCACCATGTCCTGTACCATACATTCATTTGTGCACAGGCCCATTAATACATGCATAAACACATATAGTTTTTACTCTGTCTCAAGAAGAATAGTCACCTCTGGTGTGATGCTCCAAGGCATCTTGGGAAGGAAACTGAGCACAGCCTGAGAAAAGGCCTGGTGTGGAACATCATGTTCCAGCAGCAGCACCTCCTGCTCTGTGTCCTTCTCCCCAGCACCTCCCAGACTGCGCACAAAGTGACCCTAATAAGAAGAGAAAAAAAGATTTCCCTACATAAATATTTTATTTTACATTTTATTATCTGTTGTGCTCTAGAAGCTTGATTTCCCAAAAAAATGTAGAAAAGATTCCATAGATTAGAAGAGATTCCAACTCACATTGGGATATCTGGAGTCTTTGGGCCAACCATCGATGGCCACCATGATCCTCTGACCCACCAGTGAGGACGCTTGTCGTGTTTCAATGCGAATGCGAGGGATACGGCGGTCAGCTGGGGTGAACAGATGGCGTGTGGACTGAATTAAATGGAAACAAAAATATTTATTAACCACCTAAAACAGATATCCCGATTTTGAGGGACAACATATTTTCAAACCAAACTTTTAATGTACCTCTTTAATATGGGAAACATTGAGCATGCCACAGAATGGCCTCCAGTTCCGTTTTATGATGCCCACTACCTTTCCTGTGAGCTTCCTGGCTGACTCTGCTGCTGATGTCTTCAACTGCTCAGACACACAAGAACAAGTGTTCTTTAAGACACAACATGCAGCTACAAATGCCAAATTCAAAGTAAAACATTACTCTTGGAGAGTAACACATTATGCAACCACATCTATGCACATCAGTTAACAAGGCGCTGAAGGTTCTTACAATAATAAGACGTAAAAGACCATATCTCATCTGACTGTAAGCAAAGACTAAATACTCTTCCACTGACACCAAATTTACCACATTCTCCTCATCTTCATCTTCAACACCGTCATCCTTTGCTGGGCCTTCATCCTGCAGGACAACTGAGGAAGGTGCCACCCACTGATTGCGTGGCAACAGCTGCACGGCAACTACATCCTGGTGCACTGCTCTGTTGAGGTTCTGAAGACCCTGAATGAGAACCTGGCAGCAAGGCAAAAGAGCCTTTAACATACATGTACACCTTTTCACAGCGAATTAATTCTCTAATAATAATAAATAGCATGACATGTTCTGACCCCTACAGGTTGTACTCTGTATGCACAAACAACACACCTCTGTGCCATCGTCCTGCTCTCTTTGGACAAAGACTGTGGCCTCCAAATAATTGTCTCTGCTGGCCCTAAGGGTGCCTTGGAGGAAGGTGCCACTTTTAATTCCGGCTTGGATCCTGGAGAGAGGAAGATGCTCTGGAAACAACACTTTACTGCTTGTGATTTCATTCTGAGGTAGAAAAAGGAATAGAATAGTTAGGGAACAAAAAAAATCAGGGAGGAAGGAGGAAAGACAAATATAACCGCAAAACTTTTTCAAATGATTACCTTTTCATCATTGGACAAAGCCAGGCGATCGACAAGCTCAGGGTTTGCTATTAGACTCTTGATGTACTCCTCACCTACAACGAATGTGAAACAGTCTTTGTAGTAGTAGTAAGATGACGCCACAACTTAGGAGGTTTATCCTTTTAAAATTTTTCATTGATTACATTTGTACACCAGCAGGCCACTCTCCTCTGCTTTCTGCTTGTTCCCTTGATCATTGGTGAGGAGGACCACTTTGAGCCCATCTGCCTCGGCCTCAGATGCCTTCAGATGCTGGCTGTACCATTTGGCTGCCACACGGATGGCGCGGTCGTTGCGGTCATTGGCACTCTCCCCTGGTTCACGTTCAATGAAAGTCTCCCTAAAAAAACACAAATTACAACAGTATGTCTCAAACAGATCAATAAGTTAAGTTAGCATATTGTGAAACAATTTTACAATGTTAGTAATGTCTCTGACTTGTGGTGTTCGTTGGTAAATGTGTAGACGTGTTTCTCTTTTTCATGTATGATGTCCTTCAGTCGTTTATAGATCGGTGCACTGCGGTGCCGTACTTCCTGTAGTACAGTCTGAAGGATGATCACATTACGAATAACAGGGTCTTCCAAAATGTCAATCTGCAGAACAAATGAGAATTGAAAATTGGGGAAAAGATTATATGGATAGGTGAGTATTAAAAATAATAATAATCAAGGAATCACCATATGTAACAAACTGTTCCATGTAAAAGAAAACACTAACACAAGAACACACCATACATGTAGAAAACATATAACTAGAAGTCAATTCATATTTATAAATTGATGATTATGGACCAGTTTGTTTGTTATAGTGCTCATTTCAGAGAGAACTGACAAAACATCACTGATTCTGGACTGATTCTGGTACCAAGCATAATACAGAACACATAGGATAGATATATATAGTAATAATTTACCTGATGCAGCACCACATTCGTGTCAGGGACCAGATAATGTGGATAAGAGCACAGATTGCTCTCTATACACGCGTCTTTTTGCAACACCGTGGACTCATGTTTGCATTCAGTACAAGCTTCACTCCCGCACCAAATATCATCTCTCAGATAATGTTCACGCACTATCTTCATCACCCCACCCGACCGGGTCTTTTTAACGAAGGTTTTAGATTTCAACATAATGACGGTAGACGATTAAAAAAGTAAAATTGAGATGTTTTGAATTCTACCACCGAATCCAAAGCAGTTAGTTGTCCATGTGTATGAAACAACTCGGTAGGCCCACAAAACCTTCCAGGGGTTTTGAAGTAACTCAAAAGTATTACTGCAAGTAATTTCATATAGTCTATATCAATGTTCCTATATACTAGTTTATCTTTAGTAAATAATGTTAAACAGCATTCACATAGCTCAAAAAAACGAATCAATAAATTTAAGATTTCGTATAAAATTATATTAAATCGTGGGGTTACTTTTGGTTGGCCATCTAATTATTCCATGAAAACAAAGCAGAAGACGGAAGAGGAGGGACCGATTATTAGAGTTCACCAATGTTGTAGCGACCCCTAGAAGTTAGGAGGGGGTACTGCACGGCTGTGCATTGTAACTGTATGTCGGGGAGGGCGTGTCGATTGTAATAAACGTGTAGTACCACAGAGGGGGCTGCAGGTAATGCCACCAAACAGGGGAGCTGTCGGCGGTTAGCAGACGGATAGAAGCGGGACCCTTAAAAACAAAAACATTTCAGTGCCGTTGGTAATCCCTGGACGTGGATGGAGTCAGCCATAATTTGATTGCCAAGCAATGGCAATAAAAGTATTCAAAGGCGCCTAGAATTTTTACACCAAACGTTTAAAAGCCACATATCGCGATTTCCGCGAAGTCTTGATTAACTTTGTAATCTCTCAATAATCTCCTCCGTACTAGCCTTGCCGGTTAACATTTGCTAGCTAAAAAAGATCACTTGAAGTCAGAACCCAAAACAATACACAATGCCTCCGAAGAAGCAGCAGCTGAGGACAGCAGCAGTCAACGCCTCCAGTTCCCTGGACCTCGAGTCTGAGGATATCAGCCTGGAGACGACTGTGCCCACCATCGAGGATGTCTCCTCGTCCGACGAGCAGCGTGGCGGCTCCCAGAAGGTGACCCGGCAGCTGATCGAGAGGAAGGAACTGCTGCACAATGTCCAACTACTTAAAATCGAGCTTTCTCAGAAGAATCTCATCATAGACAACATGAAGGCGGATCATATGTCTAAGGTAGGAGAGAGGGATGCCGCAGGGTGACAGTCAAGTAGTCCTTTGAGTTGTTTCACATGTTTATTATGTCTCAGATTGAGGAACTGGAAGAAAGGCTTAACGACACCCTGCATCAGAAACAAGTGTTGTCCCTAAAACTGGACAGCCAGCTGAAACTTGCCCAGGAGGAGAACAGGTGAGAAATGTCAGGTACCAGAAGAAACTCAATTATTGTATTATAACCTTTAATTTACCTCCTCAAGCACAAATATTTGTGATCACCAGGAAGCAGCAAGCTCTGCGTAAGCAGGAGATGGAGGCCATCCTGCTCAGGCAGCAGCAGCTGGAAGAGACAAACCACCAGCTGTGTGACAGGGCTGGAGAGCTGCGGCGGTCTCTCAGGGATCTGGACATCTCCCCGGATAGATACCAGGAGCTCCGCGGCCTCCCTGATGGCAAACTCTCTATACAAGAATACGTAGCTGTAAGTGTGGAGGGGTTGTCTCTTGTCACACCATAATATATAAGATTATGAAACTGTCAGGAAACATGGTGACTGTTTCTTTGTGCTCTGTGTTTAGATGCGTTTCTATGAGGTGGTGACTCCTCTGCGGACTCACATGACTGAGCTCACTGTGAAGAATGGCAGCTTGACTGAAGAGCTGGACATACACAGGACAAGGATGAAGGCTTTGATGGAGGTATAAACCCTTTGCTCCGCCTATGCATTGTGTTGTAGTTTCATGTTTTTACAATGTGAAATTTAAATAAACAGAAATGTTGAAATTTCAAGTGCACACATACAAATATGTACTATACACTCAGCCTCATTTTCTCTTTTGTGCACTCGCAGAGCTATGAGGAGGAGCGGCGGTTGCGCACAGAGTTGGAGTTGAGGAGCCAGAGACTGACCTTGGAACTGGCTGATACCAAACAGCAGATTCAAGAAGGAGACTATAGGCGGGAGAACTACCCGAACATCAAACGGTGTGTGTGTGATAGAAAAGTCACGTTTTCAGGCTGACACATGAGTCTTGACCAATACACAAATAGAAAAGTACTAATTTATGTATAAAACACATTTTACTACAACAGCAATATCTGGAACAACTATGTTGGTTTGTTTCTTGTAATACATACCATGTGATGTTTCAGTTTTGATTGTATGTTAACTCTTTCAATAGAGAACGTGACGATTTTGAAGCAGAACTCAAAGAGTTTAAGAGGAGATATGAGACCCTTGACTTGACTCACACTGCAGTTACCAGAGAAAGGGACACACTGAGCAAAGAGGTACATCACATATTCACACTTTTTTAACATTGTTTTCGTAATTCTAGTGCTCCTTGGTCATGCTGTGTTTTGTGATTGCATATAATTTTTTCCTCCTATTGCCCTCCAGGTGGCAACGTTGCAGCAATCAGTGACTCTCCTCCAGAAGGACAAGGAGTACTTACACAGGCAGAACATGGAGAGCAGTGTCCGCTGTGCACATGAAGAAGACCGCCTGGAGAGGCTACAGGTCCCTATAGCTCATCATCACCAATAAAAAAAAGACATTCCGTAATAGAAAGATGTCATCAATATTGCCTATTTTTGTTGTCCAGGTCCAATTAGAAGACGCTAAGAAAGCCAGGGAGGATGCCTATGAAAAATATATAGCCTCCAGGTCAGCTGCTATGCTCCTCCAGTATATTTACCGGCTGCATTATAATCTCACCTCTCAACAAAGCCTCCATAAAACATTTCCATTTCTTGGTTTATATTTGTTTTTCTTTCCACAACAGAGACCACTACAAGTCAGAGTATGAGATGAAACTGAGAGAGGAGTTGGAGAACATTAGACTGAAAACCAGTCAGGAGATAGACAACCTGCAGAGAACCTCCAGGGAGATGTATGAGCGGGAGAACAGGTATTAATACTTATTATGATTATATATTATTTAGTAAAATGAGGATATGGGTTTATGCACTGTAGATATCACACATTATTAAAGACCAACTTCTAAAGAGAAAAGTTTTTTTTATCTTGCAGAATATAACAAAAAATGTTGAATGTTGAAATGTTGTTTTCTGTCTATTTGACCAGGAGCCTGCGTGAGACCAGAGACAATGCCCTGCTAGAGAAGGACCGAGCTGTGGCTGCTGAGAGAGACACCCAGTCCAGATATGACCAGCTGCTGGAGCAGTGAGTTTTAACGTCCATCACACACAATTTGATACATATAAAAAAAAACATATACAGAGGTTGGTTGGTCTAGTTTACAACAAAATGTGTTTTCTTTTTTACGTGTACCTCCCATTCTGATAACATGGGTTTTATTTTCTTCTTCTTCAATCTATCAATTAAAATTAGGATCGGCAGACTATTCCAAAAACACAACTGACAACTTGAATTGAAAGAACAATTTCCTTGAACTGCTCAAATAGTTTTTCACTAGTACTCATTAACTACAGATTCCAGCAGCACTTAGCCTAACAGGTTACCTCCTGCTTTTCATGGAAAGTTAAGGAACTTCACCGGAGGGAAGAGGGAACCGGTTGACACAATTCTTTGTTGTCACTGTTAACCTGTCATATTTCAAATTCACTCCTTGTGCAACCAGTGTTAGCATGTAGTGTGTGTGGCCATGCTAGAGTCATTAATAGGCAGGTGTTAACTGGTATTTCTAAGTGTATTTTTAAAAACCAGTGAGTGAGTTGGAATTTCTCAAAGTTAACCCAAAAAGGCTTTTAGCTTCTTCCTGCTCTGACGCAGATCTGTGAGCCAGCGGCAATCTGTTGTTCCATAATGTGGGCGTGGCAGGACTTTGGTGGTTGTGGTTTACAAACATCACAAATATGTTGTGCTGTAATGGAGGGGTCAGGAGGTCATGTTATCAGTGGTTACTGAAGGTCTGCTCAGTACTAATAATACATTTCAGTGTTCTCTCTGCCTCAGGAGGGAAATACTTCCAGTTTTACAGGATTCTATAGAGCGTCTTAACACTTCAGCTTTGTCAGTGTTTCACTTCTAAACATTTTTCGAATGATTTGTGTCCACCTGCGCATTGCTAGACAAGTGGTCATGTCGGTATAGGCTCTGAAAGTTCCCTCTGGGTCATAGACGTCTTGCATGGAAATTGCAACAGATAATTTGTGAGCCTTGCTGCACACACACATATATTAAGCCACCTTTTTTTCTCATTGAAGGAGATATTTGAGTCATCCTCCTGTTTTTGTGCTATTCCTCTATAGCATACACAGTTAACATAGTCATGTGTGGGCAGATCTGAGGGGAAATGTTTCCTTTTTCCATGTTTAAGTTACCAGAGTTTCTAATTTCTTAACTTTGTCAGACAAACAGAAGTGACACACACACACACACAGCAGCAGCAACAACAGCAGCAGCAACAACAACAGCAGCAGCAGCAGCAGTAGTGCGTCCCTGTCCTGGGTTACTACTACATGCCAGACATTTCTCTAGATCCAAACCACCAGCTGTTAGTCTTTCCATACACACACTCTCCCTTGCACTCTCTCTCTCTGCTGCGATCACATTCCCTCTCTGCGTCGCATCGCAAGCCAGCAACGACAGATGCTAGCCTCAAGCCCTTAACCCCTAACCCCACGCATGCCCCTATTTTTGGGGCAAAGAATGAATGGGACAAGCTTGAAATGGCGTCAGATGATTGAAGCTTGGATGTCCAGCTCTATTTCAGAATACTGACCATTTAAAGTGATCAAATCCTACCAAACAAAAGCCAAATGTCGATTCCATTTCTTTCGTTTTCACTTCTCTAGCTGACCTCAATTTGCTATGCAATGAAAAAACCCCTTAAGGGGGCATAACAGTTTTTCTCTTACCAGCTGTAGCTGTAAATCTTTCTAATAAATTTGGAATTTGATGTAGACCTCTGGAAAAGCAAGCAACATTTTTTTTGCGGGTACTTTTGCTTCTAGATTTCAGCCGCCATTAATAAAAGTTGGGATAAAATGTCAACCATGTGTACACGTCTGTCACCGTGAGCACATAGCTCTGGCCTGCGCACTATGGATGATGAAATCTTATCAGGTCAGCTGTAATCGAGAGTTATTAATATTATCCAACCAAACTCTATGGCTCGATGGAGTGTGTGTGCACGCCTCAAAGCTGCCTGAGGAGTAACTTGAAAACCGTTGCTTGTTGTGATTTTGATTTTACGACTCCAACAAATGATCATTTTCTTTTAATTTGCTGAAGATCATAATTTGTGTCGATGTCAAAACCCATTTTCTCTATTAAGCAAAAACAAGGAAGAATAGGATAAGGGTGTTGATGTGGAAAGGTGCCTGATAAATAAATGAAAAGATTATTTTCATTTATCAACCACAAAATATTTTTGTTTTGTTGTTTTGTATGCATAGAAACTAATACCTCTTAGCTATGACTCTATATGCATCACATGAAAACAGTAGAGAATGTGCTGCATGTTCATATTTTCTTAAAAAAACCTGAATACTTCAACCTTCTGGCTGCTGCCAGCTAAAGCCACTTAAGATCAAATGCTGCTGCAAGCGTCATTGAGTAATACTGTGATGAAACAAAATGATTTAAGAATTGGCTCCCCTGTTTCATATTTGAATTTTGTTGTCGAGCAGCGTTATTTGCCACTCAACACTTGGAAACATAAAAGCCTAATAAATATTTTCTTGCACAAGGCACGCCAAGTAATCTTTCTTGACAATTTCCAAACAAACAAGAAAATTGTCTCCAAATGTAATTGGGTCTGTAGACACTGCAACACTCGAAACCACGAGGCATGCCTGTGCTCAGCTAGAAGCCTACAGCTGAGTTCACCCTGCTTTATTATCTACACTTCTCTATAATCTGCCAAAACATGTGATCTCACCTTTTTTTTCTTTCAATAAAACTCAGATTCATTTTTAGTGAGGTGTGTGATAATCTGTGTGTGTGTGTGTGTGTCCGTGATTTCTTCTACAAGGTTCCGTCAGCTCCAGCTGGGTACCGACAGCCGTGTAGCAGAGCTGTCCAACCAGGCCAAGCTGCACTCCTTCGAAGCTGAACGTGCCCATTTGGTCAAAGATGAGACAGCTAAAGCTCTGGCCCAGTGCCAGGTGGAGTGTGAGAAGCAGCAGAAGAAACTGGAGGTACGGTACTTTGATAAAACAGACACTGCAAATGTATTCACAGTTTAAAGATGGCCAGATGGTTTAAATAATACTGTAGATATCATAACATCAAAGAGGCGCTGCATACTCCATACTTTTGAATTGTAATCGTAGTAACATGATGTAATTGTGGTGAAACCAAGTGGCAATTTCCAGGACTGAAAAATGAAGCTAACAAGAAATGGTCAATATCTGCATACCTCCAAATCAAGTCAGCTCCCATTGACCTCTATGTTAAAATGACCAACTTCCCAGTTAAAATAAATAGCCTCGTACAAAAAAAAACATTTTTATATAAGGCAATTATAAATTACATGTTGATTTGAAGGCCTTAAGTTAAACTGCTCAGTCACTTATAGTCAGTTTTAACAGATGTAGGGCTTCCCTTAAGCTAATAGGAAGCTATGTGGTAGGTACTAGGTCTTTAGGAAATACCCCACAATCCCATTATAAATGTTTCAGTTAGAAAGAAAAAGTATTAACATGAGAGGAGCTCTTCAGTCATGTTGTGACATGTTGTTAATTGCACTTTCATTTCAGGCAACGTGACACAATCATGCTAATAGCAGTGTCACAGCACACACTGTCCTCACATGATCTCTAGTACAGGTGGAGTTCTTAGCATTTGTAATCTGCCTCTGTGCACCTTAAGGTACATTCACCACCCTGCACTAACTTGTATTTGAGGTTTGAGTCACCTTGCATGCTCTTGAAGTGAAATTCTTCTAAGGTTAGAGTTCCCTTTTCTAGGTATTTCTAGGTATATAATTTTGTTTTTGTTTACTTGTTACTACATATTTCTTACTTTTTCTTTATCCTAAGGAGTGAATACTTGTGTATGAGAATTAGAATGCCAAGATGAAATTAATTGTGTGTGTGTTGCAAAATACACAGGAACAAAATGTACCACCCTCAAGTCCAACAGGTAAACAAATAAAAGCAGCACTGAAAGTCCAATCATTGTATCCCCCCCTCTCCCTTCTCAGCTTCTCACTCAGGAGTTTTACAGGCTACAGACGTCATCGGAGAAGCGGACGGCAGAGCTGCAAGCTCAGAATGCCGAGCAGGCATCTCGGCTGGAGACGTATGAAAAGCTTGAGCAGGAGTTGGACCAGGTCACCATGCAGGCTGCTGAAAGTAAGTACATAGCAGTAGTTCTATACTAGCCAGCACATTGAACACATAACTGGGAGGCTTAGCAAAACAAAAGCAAAGCAAGGCTGATATCAATACCTCTGTCTGGACAAACAAAGTGTTTGTGTTTGTGTATCTGTTGCCAGTTGAGAATGAAGAGGAGGCAGAGAGAGTTCTCTTCTCATACGGCTACGGAGCTAATGTTCCCACAACGGCCAAAAGACGACTAAAACAGAGGTACAGTCACATGAAACACTTATTATTCCACTGTGAGCAATAAAATGCACTAAACAGAGTTAGTGTTAGTGGGATCTCTTTTAACTAGGCTGCATCACTATAACAACTGATGCTGCAAATTAATAACTAAATAATCCTTCTGAGAAGTCTGTATCTTCTTGAAAATGGTCAAAATGGTGAGTTGTGAGCTCCCTGTTTATGTAAGAGGCTCCAGCCTGAAGTTGCAAATCAGGTGCTGATATGCATCTTGCTGTCATCCACATTGTCATTGTCACAGTCAGTATATGTTCAGTCTAGATTTCTACTGTTCACACAAGTTATATAATCCATAAAAAATGACCTGCAATCACAAACTACTGTATTCTTCATCATGTTTTGTAGTTTCCATAACTCTGTCTGTGTGTCTATTGTGCAGCGTTCACCTGGCCCGCAGGGTACTGCAGCTCGAGAGGCAAAACACGTCACTGAGGAGAGAGCTGGAGAGACACAAATCAGAGGCAGGACAGATATCTGAAGAGGTACACACATCTAGACACACAACACTCAGGTGCATGTCTACCAGGGCACTGTTGTTATGGGACAAAGTCCAATTTAATGTTCATTTAAAAGGATTGCAAGTCAGTACCTGCAAGCACACAGTTTCCCCTCTATTACAAATCTTCTACAGCTCAGGTTATAGTTACTCCACAGCTTCTATCTAAGCTGTAATGATTTGTTCCAGCTCATGACATAACATTATTACAGAGCCAGGCCTGGTGTCTCCTCTCTCATCAGCCACTATTTACCTTCTCACACCATCAAGACACTTTGCAACCATGACATTAAAGCAGGTTTGCGAAATAAATTAAAAAAAAAAAGCTGCCAAACACTACTATGTTTAGACACGTTACGTTAAGTTGCAGCATAATAAACTGCAAACTTCTTCAAGGACTAGAAGAGCAGTGAATCCTGCAAATATAGATACAATACTCTACCAGGGGTTAGAAGGAAGTAGAAACTAGCAGTAATGTATGTTAAAATCATCAAACCCACTTCAGCACTGATGTGAACATCCTCAGCTTTTTAATAGCTCTGGCAAATACCTGAGTCTACCTTTTAAGTCATGGCAGGTTGTCAAAGAGCAGACAGACACACTAGAGACTGCAGACAGATTTCTACGTAAAAGCTTGTTACATACTTCACAAGAACAGAGAAACTTGTTCTTGCTCTCAGAGCCCCGGGAAGAGAATGACGTCACTTTGCTCTTGGGGTGCTGGTTTGGGAGGTCTTGCAGCTTGTTCTCGACACATCGTCTGGGCAGAACCTTTTTTTTTTGCTGTGTCGTGTGATTGGTCAGAGTTTCAGGGTAGGAGTAGACCTTTTATTCAATCTGTTATGCTACGAGCACGAACATTATCAGCTTATCATCCCTCATTCAGGTAAACTATATTTATTTAACTATATTTGGGCAAACAAGCAAAACTACAAAATCCCAAAAAGTGACCCAATCCCAAATCTTCCTCCTCCTCTGCTTCAAACATGTTCACCTAAACTGCAGTGAATTGTCTTCAAAACCTGTTTGTGTGTGTAAGGGCTGTATAAGGGAGTTCTCTGAGAAGTACGACATGTCCCGGCCGAAACAAACTCTGTTTTTGTTCTTGCCATCCCAAGAAAATGAACAAATTTCTCTGTTCTCACGGAGTATGTATGTAACCAGCTTTCGTCTCAGTACCTGTCACACTTGTTGACATAGCGTGGAATGCTGCCAAAAGCCGTGACAGCCACACTCTTTATTCCCCAAACAATTCACTGCACAAATCATTGAGCTTTTGTTGTGTTTGGCACTCTGTGTTCATGTGTATACAACTCTCGTGTCTTTCATTTTGGGTGTGTGTGTATTTTGTTTGTGACCGCATGAGGACTCACATGGCTACCTCTTGTGAAGCAATACCTGAAATCCTCCAGTGAGGTTTGAAACTGTAAGAGTGACAGCTTTGGCGGCCAGTGAACTAGCTTTTTTCCTTTCTACTTATTATAATGTCAAAGAGAGGAGAGGGCGTGTACGGTAGAACAGAGAGTGTGGGCAGGTTTAAGACTAAATAAGCCACCCATTCAAATGTCAGCTGTGATTGACTAGCACTCGCCTGGATACCTCATGATTCATCAAGTATGAAAGAAAAAAAAGTGAAGAATTATACTTCCTATTCAGAAAGGCTAAGGGTGTTACCCACTTAACCACCCACACAAATGCTCTGATTAACTAACTATTGTCCTTACCCTCCCACCCAGTTCTACTCACTACTGGCTGGCTGTAAACGTGGTTTAATATGTAACACCCTAACTTTATCTATTGTTTAGCTGATTTTAAGCATGATACTGACTGAGCAGTAATGTATGCTTTTAATAAAAAGAATACAACTTAGATATGCCTTCATAAAAGTAACATTTATGGGCTCCCGAGCTGCCTTTGATAACATCAGAGATCAGAGGGAGATTTGCTTTATTTTATGATACTAACCACATGTATAATCTACTTTATTCCTTAAGTCCTAACATCAGGTTTTACAAGTGAATGTAAAAGTTGAGACACGTACACATGTGGTGGCCCACGTTTAGATCCTGTTGCAACATACCTGACTCTGGCATGCAATTAAAGTTAAAGCTAACATAGCGCAGAGAAGTAATTGTGCTGTAATGTCTATTGTAGTATATTCACATTGCATGTTACCCATCTCTCAGTTGCTGGCAGCCAACCAACTCCTTCAGCAGACGCAGCAGCCTTACAGCTTCCTGATTGACACAGTGAAACAAAGGGATGCACAAATCAACATGCTGAAGGAACGCATGGCCTCGCTCGAGGAAGACGTCAGGTACACATAAATATTTTATTTTAGTTTTCTCACAAAACTTTGTCACATTTTTAATTTGCTTGTGGTCACAGCAGCCTGCAAAAATACATCCCTCCCCCTCTTTGAGGTACCTCTGCTTTATCCTTGGCTCACACTGCCTGTGAGCAAATTTGTACGTGTGCATGAGTTGGTCCTTGCCCAAAGTCTGTTTCACATCAGCACTCTTACAGCTACCTGGCACTGACCTAAATCCCTGTTGTCACCCTCTGTATTTTAGTCAGACAAATATGCAAACTGATAGAAAGCAGGTTTTCTCTTGCTGCTCACTACCACTGAACGCTCACCTGGGGCAACAGGAGAGGGAAAAAATGCTGTCAAGCTTCTCAAACTTCCTCATCTGACAGAAATATTGAAGTTTTCCTGCGGCTGTGCAGGACTACCAATATAACAGCAGAGACACAGGAGATTCTCACTCACTGTCGTGTTTTACTCTGCTTATGTCTGTGCTGGTTTAATCACATTAACCGTTTTCTTGCTGATATTCAGAATTGGCCATTATGAATAATATTTATAAACCACAGTACAGTGAACAGCGGTGCAGCTTTTTTTTTTTTTTAAATCTATCTTACATGCTCTTACTTGTGTGCCTCACAGCCACAGGAAAAAACATTTCAGCAGCATTCTAAAAACGTAAAAGCCACAAACACTTGTTAAAGGCTTTTTGAGTTGTGTTTCTGTTATAGTGCTGTTTGTTTGATTTGTTTTAAATAAAAATGTAAACTTTACATCTAATCCTGAGTTTATCAAAAACTGACTTCCCTCTGAAATACAAAATGAAACAGACATCTACAGACACCTTACAGGCTTTTGGTGGATTTATGTTTTCACGGAAACCAGTATAAGCACCTAACACACTGAATTAAAAACAGTGTAGTAATGTTTCTATATTAACTCTTATGTCTCTGTCACAACCTGCAGTTCTCTGAGAAAAGAACGGAGTGCTCTGCAGCAGGTGAAAAACAATATGGCTGCCGATCTGGAGCGACTTCTCAACCATCGAGAGGTAAACATGGTGACGATGGCTAAAGATATTTTGCTGTCACATATAACAAAAAAGGGAGCAAAACAAGTTCGAGGGAATTATTTATTGACCAATCAGTTAATAATTTCATGTTTTGTGATTCAGAGAGTGGCTTGTTCAGTTTAATATTCCTCAAAAAGTAGCTGTTGACCCCTATTGTCTACTGTTTCTGTGTTTGCTAACATATTGTTGGTTATTGCTTCTGCTTTAACATGGGCATGTAAATATCTGCTGTAAAATTAATTAATGATCTTAACTTCGTTGAGAAGCATAACTAATCTTATTTTGATAGTCTGGACAAGGTATTGCACTGTGTTGCAATGTTTTCATCAAAATTGTATGCGCCTGTGTGTGTGTGTGTGTGTGTGTGTGTGTGCACGTCGGAGTGTGTTCCCCAAACCAGCCGTTTGCTGTATGAAGTATGTGCCCTGTCACAGACAGCTGTTCCCCCGCTTGGCTGTTTGAGATGCCTGTTGGGTGCGTGTGTGTGCTCGTGCGTGTGTGCGACATGCCAGGGCTCATGTCCTCAGAGGTGATAAATAGAACCGTGAAATGGCCCAGAGTCCTCCCCTCTGCCCTGCTGCTGCCACCCCTGCAGACCCTTGAGCTTGTTGAACTGACTGCAAGTCATCCCATAGTTGGACTTTAAGAGCTCAGCTGTGTCAGCCTGAGGACAAATATGTCACCAGGAAGCAGCGCATTCTTAGAAACAAATATTATAAAGCAAATGTTTCAGTCAAGTCAAATGTGACCTGGATATCTTTTTAAATTTTAGGCTTTCTGATCTCTACTCTGTCATTCCTCATAATCTCCTATTTATTGTTTTACTCTTGTTTCCACATCTCTCTCTTTTTTTACAAACCGTGTGATTCTGCAGGAGTTAGCAGTGATGAAGCAGGTCCTGATCAGCATGCAGTCCAGACAGGGAGACGCTCCAAACCTGTTGGAAACAGATAAAACTGCTATCAGGACCTCTGGTTCAGGAAAACTGCAGTCCAAACGTATCAACAGGGCAGCAGAGGAAGAATCACCAAACAAACCTAAACCCACTGTGTTTGTAAGTATCTTGACTCGCCAACACCCATGTGAGTCACACTACCTTAACCTGCTTGGACAGAAGTACAGACAAAACTTGATAGGACATGATTATTATCATTTAGTTTCATTTGAGTGTTTCTATGCAGATGGGCTGTAGTGTGTTACTGTGAAAGTCAGAATAAAGCTCTCGCTTCCACTTGCTGCGATGCACCTTGTATTTTTCTAAGATCGTTTATTTCTCTCTGTCTCTTCTGTTTGCAGACCAAAAAAGAAGCTCCTGATTGGTACCAGAAGCTGAAGCAGAAACCCAAATGAACATTTGTGCTGCTACTGATGTCTAGCATTCACTCAGGACTTTAACTGTAGGAGGTTTTATCAAGGATTTTGCATTGTAAACTTATAAACTACACATTTTTTATATCTTTGTTAAAAATAGAAAAGCAGAAAACCAGTTACCAGTGTGTTTTGTTTTTCTCATCCTTGGCTAAATATCATTCTGAGGGTAAATTCCCTGCATGCTGGTCCAAAATCGGAGGTATTACCTTCCACAAGGTACACATTCCTCCCTAACTGACTGCCCAAAAATTCCTCTTTCTTGGCTGTGGTCGTTTTATTAGGACTGTCTATCATTATTTTCTCATCTTTTCCAGGTTTTGCAGATACTGGTCACTACAGATGGACAGCACCGCAGGAAGTTTAGCCCTTGATTTTGCTCAAGCTGAGCTTCCTTTGGCTTTAAATATAGACATAGTAGACATACCTTTATCGTTTCAGACCATGTTCCTATTGGTGTCATATTAAACACAGCCAGAGGACTGCACTAAAGATGATTTGTCTCCTTTTCCCTCCCTGGTTGCATCTGTAAATATTCCTTTTAGTTCTGGATTTTTTTTGAAAGTGTACAACAACCAGGGTGCAGACACTTCAGACTAAAATAAAGGGGCATTCCACCTAAGCATGTTTTTTTTTTTTAAGGCTAAGGATGAGAAATTAAATAATTTCAAATCTATGTGAAAAGAGTAAAAAGAGTTTAAATTTTACAAACGAGGTGTGAACATTAAATAAAGCTATGAAATTTATTTTAACTATATTATATTCAAAACAGTGACTTTATGCTGAAAATGTCAGTTTTATTCTTAGACCTGAGACAGTTTGTCTAAAATTTGGACATTTTAAATTTATTCTCAGAGTGTTAATTTCTTTTTAACTTCTTTAATAAAAACTCCCTATGAGTATTTCTATTGTATGTACGTTGTGGCGACATTTTAACATTATTGTAAACATTTTTTTGTCTTTTTTCATTTTAAAAAAAAATCTTGCTCTGATTTTCTCCTTAATATCTGCAGGAAGAATATGAATAAATGTTGCGTAAGAAGGTTTTTACGCGTGTGTAACCTTCACACTACCTTTATGCGGCCTGCTCGGTCCTGTACACTTTACGACACTGTTGATAATGTATTTAGATGGAGCGTAGGGCGGTGGCCAGTGAATGAATGATCAAAGCGTTTCTGGAGGTTTGGGGGGCGGTGCGTGCTCTGTATTTACACTGGACCGCTCCGCCCTACAACGAGACAGAAAACTGTCTGTGGGCCGGAGGGATGAAACAAGTGGAAGGAGATGTAGCCGACAGGCACACTTCAATTACTCCACCACACGCACTACACCTCGTCGGACTCCGCTCTTTTCTCCGTAGCAGCATCCTCCGTTTTGCATAACAAGGCGAGCGATCATTTGCGGCGCTGCGTCGGAGCTTCATGGCCGCAACACTCACGATGAGCGGCGGCGTGCAGGAGGATCCTTTCTATCCGCTGCAGAAGGCGACTCTCTCCGCTGGATTTGCTTTAGAGGAGTCGGCGTTGTTTGGCTTGGATTGCAAGATTACCGACCCGGACAAGGCAGGACAGAATGACTACACACAGGTAACCCGGTTTACAGATCAGACCCACTTCACACATTAGTGATGCGTTTCATTGAATGGGCGTGGCAGATTGGTTGTAAAGCCAGGTTGTTTTTTTGGTGGCCTCCAAATTTTACTCGGCCTCGCTGCCTGCTGTTAATCATCACTTTTGTTTTTGCACTATTTTCGGTAATAAGCGAGCAGGCTGCGACCAGCTGGACGTGAAGCTGATCTGCTCCGCCTGCATTCACTGCATGTTTGCTGTGCCAGCCAGTTGGTCACCAGTTGTTGGTCCCCCCCTCTCCCTCCCTCCCTCCTCCTCCTCCCGTTTTACCATCATACCACGCTGACAACAACTGACTCCAGCTTCGGACAGAAAGGTCCCGGCAACTCTCTGTCCCCCACAGTTAGCAGTGAAACAGCAGAGGGGTGATATAACAGCTGGTACTAACAGGAGCCTTAAGGAGCAGCCCATCCCCAGACTGCTGCTGCTGCTGCTGCAGCGGGCAGGGAGGCATGGGTGTTTCCTCATTCCCTTTCATGTTGCTGTTTCATCCTCTGCTGCAGGGCTCCTCCAACTTTAATACTGATTCATATGAAGGAAAAAGTTGTTCACCTGTGGTGCCTGTGCTGAGCTGCTTTTTATCATGAAATTCCTATTCTGATCTGATTTTATTTCCACATGAACATAGCCTGACCCTCACTGTTGGCCTCAACAGCCAGCGGGTTTCTGAGTTCAGCCTTAGCAGGCAGAGAGGGAATGTGGCAGCCGCCTACTGATGACTACTTGATAAATGTTTTAGCAGTGACCGTCTTATCAAACCTTTGTCTTCTCAATATAGTGCCTCAGAGGTGCACATGTCAGAGCTGGGTACTTTTCATTTACCCAAAGTTTATTCTGTATATAAACCATTCTTTTTACGTGTTATTTGCCTTTTGTTTTTATCTGCAGACAAAGTGTGAGATGGACCGGTATCTCAGCCCTCAGCCTCTTCCTCATGCACCTCCTGCAGACAACCAGCAGAAGTCACACAGAGACAGCACATCTGTGGTGAACCAGTTCTTTCCTGATGATAACACCGGCACTCCCTACACACTCAACATGAATCTTTACCTCCCTGACGTTGCCTACCTGAGGATGGGCTTGTGTCAGCAGGTGCGGCCCTCTCAGCACCAGAATCACGCAGGTCTCACTCAGATCAAAACAGAATCCGCCTCCTCGTGTTTCTCCCCCAATTTACAGCCTCACTGCCCCAACACTACGCCCACAAGCAGCTGCAGCACATCTCGGCATGCCCCTGGCAGTATTGCCATGGAAACGTCAGCCATAAACATGACAGGGTTACCTGACTTTAGTGTTTTCAATCAGTCGGGCGGCAGACATGGTGGCGATTCAGTGCCAGAGGTGTTTGTCAAGCAGGAAATGTCTTCACAGTTTGAGCAGCATGCTCTCCACCACGACAACAGCGGGTCGCTGTTTCAGCTCCTAAACTCTGGCTTGGATCATCACCATGGCAATGGTATGGAGGCTCAGCATCAGCATCATCATCATCATCATCATCAGCAGCAGCAGCCGCAGATACAACACACTTCCGCCACCACAATCCACACGCCTTTCCATGACCTGCCAGGAGCTTCTTCTGCTTCTCAACAAGATCAAACCGCCAAGCCTGCCTACCACAGCCTGGGTGGTGGGGTGTACCCCCATCCTCATTCTCAGGCACACCCTCACTTCCTCCAGCAGCAGGTGCCCTACCTGCCACCCTCCCCGCCAAGCTCAGAGCCCGGCAGCCCTGACAGACAGAAGGAGCTTCTCCACACCATGTCACCTCCTCCATCCTATGCAGCTACAATTGCCTCCAAGCTGGCTAGTAGCACCCCAGGACTTGGACCTGGGACAGGACCAGGCAGCTTAGCTCTACCCCTAACCACAGGTCCCACAGCAGTCCCAGGCTCACCCACGGTCCTACCCCAAGCCCCTGTAGCAACCCCAGCTCCAAACCCAGCACAGAGCACCGCGCCTGTCCGCTACAACCGCAGGAACAACCCAGACCTGGAGAAAAGACGGATCCACCACTGTGATTACCCAGGTTAGAAGAATAACACACGTCCGCTGCTGTTCTGTATGCTGACATTTTTTCTTTTTTTCACTGCACTGTGGTCAGGTGAATGTCTGGTCACTCTCAAAGGTCGGCTTTATGAAAACCAGCTTTATTTTAAGACGCCCTGTGCATTTTTTTCAAATTATATGTTGCGTTTTGAATGACTTTCCCAGACCATCGTGTCACAATATGTGCCTAGGTCCAGGACAGAGAACATGCTGTACTGAAATTAGAATATTTTGGCAGCGCAGCCAGTGTGTCACTGCCTTTCAATCAAGCGTCTGGTTTTCAATAGCCATTGCACCCTCAGCTACACAATACTGTGGTTTTAAAGTCATTGCTGGTATGATTGTGGAATGAACCTGAGTAAGTGTGTGTGGGCGTGTTAACTAGATAGATATTTTCCTTGATCCTTTTTTCCCACATGTACATTTGCATACAGGCACACTTGAGATTGCTCACTCTGATTAAAGTATTTGTTTTAACTGGCACACACACTGTAAGCTGCTGTATGTGCAGCTACTTGTAGGATATGTAATGTCAACTAGCCTGTGGCAGCATGTAAAATAGGCTTAAGCAGAGCCTCCTGCTGCATGTTAGCGCACGTCTTTCTTCTTTAAAGTCAGATGAAGCAGATCCATCATATCCACAGATCCAAGTGTATATTAGTCACGCTGTGCTGCAGCTGCTCGTAGTTTAATCGTAGCAATGTGGGAAATTTTTTCATTTTTTTTTTATTTATAGTTGTGTTAAATGTTTCTTAAACTATTAAAATCCTGACTGCATATTTTACATTGTAATCCTCGTACTCAAAAATAATCTCAAAATAACTGTTATTAGTGCCTAATACCAAATCACAGTATTTATGGTGGCTGCATTTTAGTGAGTTTTGGGTTTCTGCAAAACAAACATTGATGACTTCTCATTCCACCCAGCTTCTGTTCTCCATTAGCTCAGATTTCTCACATACCACAGCTTAGTTTATTGGGTAAATACATATCTAACACATGTGAATGTGTGGATTAAGCTGTCTGTTTGTGTTTATCTCCTGTTGTCAGGCTGCAAGAAGGTCTACACCAAGTCCTCCCATCTGAAAGCCCACCTCAGGACTCACACGGGTAAGATGTTCCTCATAATTGATGAGAAAAAAAAAAGGACGCTGCCCAAAGGACTCGAATTTCAGTATCTGCGCTGGCACCATGTTGCTAGGCAGAATGTTGTCTTCTTGGCATGTGTGTGTAAATGTATCCTACCCCATTTCCATCCTCTGCCCAATATACTATTCCATCAAAACAGGTGGAAGTGACACACTTCTGCCAGGGGATGACTCTCAGACTATGTGGTCAGCGCTAGACGCGCGGTGCCATCTTTCTCCATGCCCATTTTAAAATTGTTTAAATGCTTTAATACACTTATAAATAAATATAAACAAGATGCGTCTGCACATCTTGTTCCTCTGCATGTTCCTTTCTCCTCTATGCGCCTAGTTTTTCCAATCTGCTTTCTTCTTTCACATTTACATCTTGAACTTTTGCTAAGTCAACAAACAAGTGCTTAGGTGTTGAGCCCCACCTAACAAAGCTCCAGCTAACAAAACAAAGCTTCTGTTGCTATCTACACATTCCTCACTCATCTGAATACACACACAAACATACACACACACACACATAAAATTCACTCTTGACCCAGAAGCTGTCCTACTTGTGAATCTGAACTGCTTGTTCAGAGCATGGTTGTGGGTGTGCGTGCCTTGCATTGCAGTATTGGGAACATGACACGACAATTAGATCTGGCATCGTTCATGCTGCAGGCTGATTGTGGTTATTACAGACCACAAGATGAGAACACAACACGTAAAAGGTTGTGTAGCAGTAACAACATATCCTCACTGCTTCTGTCAGCGTCAGCTCAGTTATTTACTTTCATTCATCTTGAGTCGACCTGTTTCTGTGCCATCCTCCCAACATCACCCCTCACTGGATCCCCCCTCCCTTATCTTTGTCTGTTACTCATTCTTCTTCTCTTATTCAGCTGCTTGAATACACACACATACACACACACACCTGTCAGTAATCTGTATGAGATGATTCCTAATGCATTTAGGTCCCAGTGGGAGTTCCCACTCTAATCTCCATCAACATCCATTACCCTGATTGTTTGTGTGTCTATCCATGTGTGTGTGAACACTTCTCTTTTTTCCCCCCCTCAGTGTCTTTTCATTGTCTCTCCTTATTGTGTTTAGTTTCAGGTGTGTGGGTTTGGTGACGGTTAATTTTGTAACAGGTTTGCTCTGGTTGTTTTAATGTCCCTGCAGAGCTTGTAGTGCTTCTTTTAAACTGCTGGTTTGCCCAAATTACAAAAAAAAACCTCAACTCACATTCATTGGTGGGTAGTTTTCCATGTGTCAATCAATTGGAAGCTGTTTATTGTGACTGGTAATCACTCAGAGTATTTTTTTTAGGTTTACTAAATAATTAAATATAGTATAGACATATTTCTAGCCATGTTTTTATGCATTTTAGGTTTGTAAAATAATAAATAGAGAAGTTGATGTTGAGTCAAAACTGCAGGTTTGACTCAACCTAACTTCCCTAATCAGAATAACAAATATCTACTGATCTTTATAAATCTGCAGCCGGTCACCATTGGAATAGAACATTTTCAAATAACGGTGTGAATCCAGTTAGGGCATTAATTACATAGAAACATGTACATACAGTCAAGATACAAAAAAAATCTAAATGTTTTAAGTTCTTGCGAAATGTCCCAGCTTGGGACGAATAAAGAACTTTTAGGGTTATTTACTACTACATTATTTTTAATGCCACAAATTAAACTTGGCTTTGCTCCTTTGTATTAAGTTATTGTGTAAATACGTATCACTACAGGTGATTCAGGTTTTTAGATTTTTTTTACGCCCACCTTTGAGCCTGTAGTTTCTGTATGCATTAGCCAAGTTGTCTGTGAAAGAGAGAGGCCACACTCACTTTAACACAGTGCCTGTGGCTGCAGCTTAGGTTTACTGGAAAACTGAGTGACAGACAAACGCAGTGCATTTATCAAAGAGAAAAATCCAGAGCTAAATGCAGAAGATACACAGCAGTTACCGTGAGAAACCTGCTGTTTGAGAGCTTGATGAATGCCTGTGAATGACAGTGTTATGACTGTATATGTTGTTAGACAACTGGAGTTTTCAGTAAAGCCTGTTTCCCCAGTTCCTCCACCCAGCTGGATGAATCATGTAAGTCAGAGAATTAGTTTGTATTTTCAGGATAATCAGTGTCATCAGACAGTACTGTCAGTACCTGTAAATTGACACAGCTCTGCTCTGTCTGTCGGTTAAGCAACAGCATCTGCTTAGGGCCTCTGTTCCCTCAGTTCATCTCAGGGCAGCTGCACTCATTATTTCCCTTTTTCCGTCTCCTGTCCTGCAGGTGAGAAGCCGTACCGGTGTACCTGGGACAACTGCGACTGGCGATTCGCCCGTTCGGATGAGCTGACACGTCATTACCGGAAACACACAGGCGCCAAACCCTTCCAGTGTGCTGTCTGCTCACGCTCCTTCTCCCGCTCCGACCACCTCGCCCTGCACATGAAGAGACACCAGAACTAGCAACTTTTGCACACACACATACACACTACTACATATACACAAGCACTATTTCAACACACACAAAGCACTCAAAGTTGCAATGTTACAAGCTGCCTGAGCAGCCTTCACTGACATCACTGCTCCTCCTGGTGCTGCTATCATGTGCTAAAATGGTGCGATAGCCTGACAAAATCTCTTAACCCAGAGTGGGACAATACAGAGGTTGTAAAGGAAAGAAGGGAGTGGCCAGATGAAGCTCCCAGCCCATTAACCTCCAGGTAAAGAATTCTTTGGACAATTGCAAAGAAGAAAAATAACAAAATGGTAGCTCCAAATTGTGATTTCAGTCAATTTGAACTCTTATGTGACTGGAATGAAAGCACTCAAAACATCTTTGTTCTTTAGTAACATAACTGGCTTCATTTTTTTTTTATTTTATTTTTTTGCAAAACTAATCAAGCCAAATCATTGTTTTTACTGGGTTTGTTAGTTTGTGCTTATAACTGGAAAATCCAGATTTTTGTTTTTACGAAATCCTTAGGTTTGCACTAGAATTGGAAATCTCAGCCTTGTTTCTGGCACGTGTCTCATTCACCACTGGAGCGATCATTATCACTACTGGACTGGATCTCAGTGAACGCCACACAAATCATTGCTGTTCAGATATTAAAAATTGAAGGCATTTATACTCTGGAGAGAGGGAAGAAAATGAGGGAGGAGATAGAGGGAAGAGTTTTGATTTTATAGAGAGGAGATCTGAGGATAACTGAGGAACAAGAGGGAGGTGGATGGATGCTAAAGAGCAGCACTTAGGTGATGAATTATTCAGGTTGTCTTTCAATGGATTTCTAACCAGAGAAATGTTCCCATAGACGCATCCTTCAGTTAAAATAGAATTGACGCACAAGCTTGAATTAAGCGTCTTCAGAATAGTCATGCAGCATTTGACTTCTTTTCAATGTTTTAACCAAAGTATTGTCATCAACACCTCTTAAGTGCCTCCTCCTCTGGTTCATGTGTTTTTTTTTGTCCTGTGGTAGCAGAGCTGAGTGTAGACAGTCCTGTAAATCACACATGGTGCTGTTTTTATTTTCTTTATCTGTAGACTTTTAGCCATCGTCATAGTAACGTAACAGGTTGGTTCTGGCCACTTCACGGACATCCTGATGTTGTGTGGTCCTTTTTTCTGAGGGGTGTTCACTCTCTCACTCTGTACACAGCTAACTCTGCTCTATCAGTCAAACAAACTTGGACATGTGGTTTGTTAAAGGATGGGTTCACTTCATTTTCATCTATATTTTGTTTTTGGCATAACCACAGTCCTTTACATGTGACACTGTGCATCTTTGGGCTCCATGCAAAAGCTTCATTTGCGCTTCTGGAGTGAATCTAGCACTACTTTAGAAATACAGTGACCACAAAAACTGTGACTGGTCCTCGTGGTAGTAGTAGCATCACATTTCCTCCTTACTCAATTTTCACCAAACTAGGCAGCGTTGTGTTATGTTTGGAGGTAAAAATAGACAACAAATTAACCTGGCAGCATACAAAGACATATCCCTTATCTCACTAGACAGTATCTCTGGTCAGACAAGCACAGAAAAGTCAACAGTATTTTAGACGTCTCTTCAGCATTCAATGATTATAGACCTCCAGTTCATCACTACACTTACGCTACCGTTCAAAAGTTTGGGGTCACTTGGAAATATGTATTTTTTTTAAAAAAATGTTTTTTTTTTCCAATGAAGATAAAGTAATCAGACATACAGTTTAGACATTGTTAATGTGGTAAATGACTATTCTAGTTAGAAAAGGCAGATTTTAATGGAATATATACAAAGGTACCGTATAAAGAGGCACTTTTCCAGCAACCATCACTCCTATGTTCTAACGGTACATTGTGTTAGCTAATCGTGCTAAAAAGGCTAATTGATGATTAGAAAAGGCCTGTGAAATTATGCTAGCACAGCAGAACTGTTATGCCGATCAGAGAAGCTATAGAACTGGCCTGGTGACCCCAAACTTAGTGTATGTACAGTATAGTAGTGTATGTGCATCCCTACAATACAAACACTACTATGTAGGTCACATGGACATTTAATAAAAAAGGTGAGAAGATTCTTTAATTTATTGCTAAGTTCAGATGTTGTCTTTTCATAGAACAGGTTCATTATCCAACACTTGCATACACAAACTATATTAATGTATATATGAACATGTCTGGAAAAAGTGCGAACCTATCCTTTAACATAGATCTCCATGTCCTTTTTGAGGGTGTGATTTAGCCTGCACCTATAACTGTATTTGTTCACTCACTGCAGGTAGCATCAAGATAATATAGCACTGTAATGTATCATGGTAAATCTGACTATTTATTTGATTGTGTCAAAGTGGGGGTTGTATCAGATCAGCCGTCTTTCTCCCCAGCAAAAATGCCTTAATGTAAATACATGCACTGTAAATACCTTTTTTGTTTATTTTTTTTCCTCTTTTGTTATTATTTTGTAACAATAGGGCAAAAAGAGGGAAAATGCCCCGCATCCAAAACTATATGAGCCTATATTTTTTCTTTTTTTTTGTCAAAGCGATTTTGAAGCCATTGTTTTATATATTGTCCTTCCAACAACTTATTTTGTAGATTTTTTTTCTTCCATGTTAAACGTTCCAAAGACAAAGTTTTTCTTCAACTGAGCGAAGCCAATGCTAATAAAGTCAAATGACACTTTTACATATGTGCTTTTTGTGCTAGATTGAATCGATTTCCTTCTTTGCCAAGAACATAACATGTAGTGGTTAAAATGTTCATGTAATTGTAGCCACCAATGTTTACACTGCTATGCACACTCTCTCCACACCCACATGTACTTGTACATATACAAGTGTCATGTAGTCGTGTGAATTTGCTGTATGTAAAATCTGGCCTAAAATGGCAGAGAAGCTTGTTGCAAATGTAAGATGTTTGCATTGAAACCCAAACCACAAGCTTTTCCTTCTCCTAAACCATTGAAAGTCTGAAAAAAAACACAAGTGAGAAAGAGATGTCCTACATAAAACCCAGATCCTGGGTGAATGTGGTGCCTTTCAGACAAGCCTTATCAGAACCTAAATAAAACAAACGATGCATAACCACACTTAATCTTTTAAAATCAGAACAAGGTTTCTTAAAAGCACTGATCCTTTGTGTCTTGGATTATACTGTGGTTAGGTCGTCATGCTTAAAAATTCAGCTTAAGCACAAAAGGAGATAAGAAGGAAAATGTGGAGGAGAGGCAAAACGGTCTTGTCCAGGACCTGCAAGTAACCTGCAGCACCCTTGCTGATCAACAAACAATAGTCCTTTGATATCCCAGCAAGAGACAATGGACAAGAAAATAAATCTGACCACCACTCGGGGACCGGAGGGGAATCCCACTGCATTGAAATGGACGTACAAACATGCACGCACACACACACACCATATGTTCTTGGTTTAAGTCATAAATGTAACCCGGGGTCTCTGCTGTAATCTACCTCAGATGTCAGAAACGAGGGAGGTAGAGGGGAGAGAGTGAAAGAAGTGAAATGCAGAACAATCTAAACAAAAGAATCTCTGGGGAGACCCAATCAACCACTTCCGTCCTCCTACATCTCCACAGCTTCTTCTACTCCTCCGCTCTTCTTATTTAATTTCATTTTTTTTTCTTTCTCTTTGTCTTTCCATGCACCATATCCCCCTCTCCTCCCCGGTGGAGTGTATTGTATGAAAGTCCAGGGGCGCTGCTCCATGGGTCAGAGTGGAGTCTGTTCTCATAACCTGCTCCACTCCTCATCTTTTCCCTGTTTTAAATCCTGTACCTCTTCTCCCTTAAGTCCTCTCTGCTCCATCTTTTCCTCCACCTGTAACTCATGAGGAGAATTTTTATTTTAGTTGTAAAATCTTGACTCCTTTTTTTGTGGCCAAGTCTTTATGAAAGCTTGCAGGTGTTTTCTGAGAATATTAAAAAAAAATAGGACAATTGTGACACACACTCTCACTCACACACAAACACACACACTGTGGTGATGAGTGAGTGGGAGCTACCGGTTCATGTTTTGGATCAACTAAATTAATGTCACACATCTGGAAGAAGGCTCCTGCCTGCTCCACCCTCTGCTGTGCTGCGTTGGTGTGATTCCCAGTTTCCCTTTGTGTGTGTGCGTGTGTTTGTGAGTGTGTATGCTGGTATAATGTTTCCAGAGCTCCTCTCCTGGAACAGACCACCCACTCAGAAGACCAATAGAATGACCATGGGGAGCGCGGAAAGACACAGACACACACACACGTAACTCCCTCCAAAATCAACCCTTTGCAATATTCTTAGAATAGAACATGTTGTTATCAAAGATGGAAGAGATAGCAGAACAGCTGACACAAAGTTAAAGATAATATCAGAAAGTGAGGAGGGTTTCATTTCAAGACGTTACGTTCATTTAAAAAAAATGTTGCCTCAGGTGAACTACGGAGTAGTTAGAGAATGTTAAAGGTTTAATATCAATATCAGCGCTGGTTGCTGATAAGAACTGTATGGTTCTCTATATTAGTAGTGTTGCCTAGAATATATTCAAAAAGTTGTTGAGACCCAGACTGCATCACTGCATCTTTCAACTCAACAGTAAAGCATTATCTGGGCAGTGCAGGCAACTGACACCCAGACCCCAGACCTTCAATAATCCTTGAGATGTGTAGTTCAAAGTTTGAACTACAACTAAAAATTGAAAAGTGAGGACTGTCTGGGAAAATTGACATTGTCTGTCTTAATACTGTCAAGCTCTACCTCAGTCCTGAGTGTTTATCACCAAAGGAGGATCACAAGAACACAAGATGTTCCTTCTTACAGCATAATGAAGAGGGCTGCTGAATTCAATGAATTCAATGAGGCTCGAAGTTGGGCCCTGTGCAACACACAGGAACATGTCCATGTGATTTCTAACAACAATCTACAAATTGTACAAAGAATCTGCCATTTCTGAAGTAGAGATCGCTTAAGCAATATGTAATCATCAATCAGACTTGGGTGCACAAATTCTAACCAAAGAAGAAAGAACAGCAGGCTCCCAGAAAAACCAAACCAAACCAGTGAGGTTCATGTGCCACAGGAGATCTTCTGTTTTCTGGAAGTGCCGTTGGTGAATCACATTGTTCCAAAGGCAACATGTCCTCATGGCAAAACCACACGTTTGGTTGATAATACACCCAGCAGATATGACATATGGTTATGTTCATGCTAATGGAACACATGGATGAATTGACCAAAATGTTACCTTTACAGGAGTAAAGGGAAGGCTGAATTGGGCAAAGCAAAAAGAAACAAAGTAAAGTAAGGCATTAAAAACAAAGGTAAGAGGTTAAATGAAGATCACAAATGACATTACAAACATGTTTTAAAAGAAAAACTCTACTTGCAAAGTCACATGTGGCTACCATCACACCTCAAACATGTAGAGATGTGGCTGGAGAAATACATATGCCCATTTTTAAGCACAAGCAAGTATCAACCTTAAACCTCATGTTACATTTTCCTGGTGAGGTTAGGCAGCTAAAGGAGAAAAATATTCAACATGAGAAGCTTGGGAGAAAGCTCTTCTACCAAATCAACACACGAGTGCCCAATATTCACACAAAACGGATGTTGTCAAAGCAGGTCCACATCAATCCACATAACTAATAGGAAAATTATGGCAGAACCTACAAACCAGTCACAGACTCTCAACACTGTTCCTGATGAAGAAAGTTCAGGTTCAGTTCTATTAGTCAGAAATCTATTGCAACAGTCCGCAGTCTATAAGTCTGGTAATCTTCCAATGGGTTCCACTGTATATAAGAGGAGTTCAAAGGACAAACCCATTAGCTTTCTGTCATATCAGACCAATATCTTTACACCTGAAAAAGACCCAGTTGCAATGATACCCTCTTGCTTTAACACTTAAAGTGTAGAAGTGGAGGTCTTTCGTAAGTTCTTATCATGATTTATGAAAAAAAAACATATATATATACCCTCACTATCCATATACTCAATCATATCTATTTGCTCACTGCAAGTGTCTCGAGTGTTATGACTGTACTGAACGCCTCCCTCACCAAACAGCTACCGGTAATAGTTTCCTCTTATTTTCTAACATATTATGTGGTGTCATAGATTAGAGGTGTTGAAGCACATGTGGTCACTATTTGGGTTGTCATACTGTCCGATAGCAGATAACTGATGGAATGTAACCAAGGATTCAACTAAAGATATGTTCAGACTGTTTTATAATTTTACTTTAATACACTATGTACTTAATAGAATCAGATAAATATATTCAACAGTATTGCATTACTAACATTTAAATTCCTGGGTGAAGAGTCACATTTAACTACCTGGCACAGTGTCCTATAATTCAAATTAATAGATTACCGTTACGACCCGGCTTACTAGGGAAAAGGAAAGTAACATAAACCAGTTGGAAATGATAAGGGAAGTTACCGTAATAAACTTATGTGTTACCTTTGTTGATTTTTTTCCAATTGACAAAGTCACACGCGGCAGCTGTCAAATAATACAATAAAAGAAGGGACAGCTCCAACAGTGAACAAAACAATAAAGTGCATGGGACTGACATATAGAAACAAGTGCCTCAACTAGTGCTACACTAACAAAAACGAGCATGACAATTCACAGTGCTAACAGTCGATGCAAGAAAACGAGAGGCGAGAACACAAAACACACTAGTACTCAGCATAATGCTAGCAAACATGAATAAGAATGCTTATGTAACCCAATGAGCAGCGGCGGGTCAGTGTTCCCATAACATTGTACTATCAATTAAAGATTTCAATTCATTTTCAGGTCAGAAGCAACATCTTGTCATCACAATATGGACAACAATTATTTACACACACAGAACCATTTAGGAAGATTTCTGTTCTCAAATAAGAAAAACCAACAAAACAGCAGAGGTGAGATCTTTCACGCATTCTGCTTTCAAACTCACAGGTAAGAAGCCACAGGGAAGCAGCAGGTCATGATGCAAGACCCACTCTCTGCCTACTCCATCCTCAGGACCAACTAGTACATCAATAGGGATACTCTCATCAGGCTGTTCAGGGCAAACCTGACATTTTGCATCTCCTGTTCAACATCTGACATTTCTCAGCATTATTTTTAGAAGCCAGTGCATAAAGCTTGTCTGAGCCTTTTCTGTAAGTCCCGCACAGACTGAGAATGTGTTTTGGGGTTGTGCCCCTGGGGATTGATGACAAAACAGAGGTCAATAAGGAGATGAGGCTCTCAACTAAGCATGAGGAAAAAAAAGCGCATGTACAAAATGTCTCACATACTTTCTCTATTCTTCCTCCTTCTTTTCCTCCAGTGTGCCTTAAAGGTCAAGAAGAGCCCTGTTAAATCTTTCACCCAGATTTCAATTTGGGTGGTAAGGGGTTGTACATGACTTAAAAATTCCTACATGTTTACACAGCTCTGCTACAACTTCACACTCAAAACAAGCTCCTTGATCACTATGCAGCCTGCATTGAAAGCCATAATGACTAATGAAGCTCTCCCATAACACTGCTAGAACTGTTGTAGCCGTCTGGCCCTTTGTTGTATATGCTTGTAGTAATTTTGTGTAGTGATCAGTTATGACAAATATGTTCATAGTGTCTTGAGTCCAGTTACTAAAATCTATACTTACTAGCTTGATGGGACCACTAACCTTGGTGTTAACCAATTTGGATGCCCTTTCTGCCCTGGCTTTTCCACTGCACACATTTTGCACAACTCCTACACAATAAAACCTTGCTCTGGCGAGTTCTCGATTTCTCTTAATGCCCATGTGTCCAGTCTCATCATCAACACCATGGATTGCTCTTTCCCTATGACTTTCGAGCATGACCAGCTGATGGAAAACATCACCCCTCTGGTTGAAACCAATTCAGTGCAGCACACCCTAACAAAATTAGTTTGGACTTTTCACGCAAAAAAGAGTGACTTGTGGCTCCTCAGATTCTTTGTCTAACACGTCATCATCAGACTGAGCTTCAAGAATGCCTAAGAGCCTTGCTAGAGCAAAATTTTACCATTGCAAAAGACAGCAGTCCCCCATAGGCATTTCAGGAAAAGCTGAGGGAACTGGAATCAGGACTGGGTCTTAAAGCACTATCCTCACACAATAATGATTCTACTGCAGGTATCATGCTGTCCATTTCCTGTTCACTTGTTTGTGACACTTCCTCTACATTGATACCATTAGCATGCTCAGATAGATACTCTGCCAACTCACAGGTTGGCACATCAACATAAACATAAAACATCATTAGTAAAATAAAAACACATACTGGCCTTTTACTGATGCTTACCTAGCAGGGAAAACAGAATATTATCAGGCGAAGCAGCAGCACAGATAGCATGGACAGACAGGTTCACCCAGCAGCTAACTTGAACTGAGCCGCCAGTAGCCCGAGCATCGGGCCGTCTTAAAGGGGCCACAGCACAATAATGCATTGGTATGGGCATTATAAACGAAATGTATCAAAACCGTGATATTTGTACAATATTTACATATTATCACGAGCCAACCGAAAACATTGTGGCTGGAAATTACAACCGGGTTTCACTTTCAGTCAAGAACACAGCCAGTACATAAGGACAGGCACATGGGTGGACAACACAGCCACCCGGTGAAACTTCAAATAAGTCCAGGGCTGCCCGCTGATTGGCCCAGCAATTTAGGCACGGAAGCAGACGAGCCAACCAACCAGCACGCCCCGCTGACGCAGAGGAGGTGAAACACGCATACGCAAAACACAACAACTTAAACGGCCTGGCTCCGTCAGTTACATAAATCAGCGTTAGTCACACTTAAAATAAAAAGCTGCTACCTAGCAAGCTGCCTACTTACCGGTAGCTGAGTTGACTGCATATCAGGCTTGTGAAGCAGGTTTAGCTAACAAACAAACATCATGTTTACAATAATATACATGATGTATATTATCATTTTATTTCCAATAACATATCTACATATCTGAGCATCTGTTTAAAAATGAATCTTTTTACATGTGAGCTAGCATCCCTGTTTAGCGCAGCAATGCCTATTTATGTTGTTATTTATACCTTTTTGACCTTTTAAATTTGATTTTAGGAAGTCACCAATGTAGAATTTTTTTTTTATTGGCTTCACTAGTTTTCACATTAGTTTTATGTAAACAAGGAAAAATTGGCTCTTTAACATTTTTTTTGCCAGACAAAACGTCACTAACAGAGTGATTCTTGGATTCAGAGGTTAATGAGAAGGGGTGAATTATTTTCATAAGACTGATCTGTTATCCACCCACAAAACTCTGCAACGTGTTTAACTCACAGACACACACACACAGACACATGTGGATTCAGAGGTCTTATTATATTCTGGCAGGTAAATAACTTGTGGCTCTGTGAGGCAGATTAGTGCCATGACAGGAAAGGCCTTTCTGAGTAAAGATAAAAAAACAGCTCTAAAGGAAAGGCATTCTTTCAATATTTGGTCACTTTTAAGCTGTAAAGTTGAGCAATATATTTGCATACATTTTCATTTCTGTACATATTTTTTTGGGGGTGGGGGTTAAAGGTGGTAAATAGTCAGATCTGACCACAACACCCACTCTCTAATTTTCATAATGTGAGGGGAACACAGTAATAGGTCAGTGACTTGTCAGCATGAGTATAGAACAGATGACGACTTAAAGCACTTATTTTTCTTTCTGTTGTTATCATTTCACTGTGAGAAACTAATCCTGTGAAATCTCTAGCGGGGGATTTTAAGTTCTTTTCATAACAGAAACGCACAAAATACAATACTGTCATTGTTAGGTCTTCATCATTCAGCAACATCCAATCACTTATCTTCAGAGAACATACTAAATTCCCGAAATTTAAAGTCCCAGTGAGGCAGTTCTGTTAAAACTATAGCTGACTATTATTTGATGTATTTCACAAGAAACATGCTGTATCCTCAGGCAGGACATAAATTCTGGTATTCACAAAGAGGTTTTAGTTGGAAACCGAGGTAGTTTGATTAAAGAGCTTAAATCACTTTTTTCAGGAAACACACTATAATGGTATTTTGATACATGCTAATAAAAATGTAGGAGGGTTTATTGCTAAATCTATATGCATGATGAATGAGAAAGTATGACTCCACTCTGACCACTTAATGAAATTACTTGCTTGCAAAGGGGAATTTCACTTTGATTTGCAGCAATGCATTGTTGTAAATACAAAGAAATAATCCAAAGATAATCTGACATCACATTAAACTGAATAATCATGTATGATTTTGACACATGAGCTCAGTTTCTGGAAGCCTTTTCTTAAAGCGTCCTCCCACATTACAAACACATCGCAGGCTGAGTGCAATAGCACTGCACTGCACGTAGGAGTGAAAATAATCTATCAGTAGTATGATAAACTGTCTGATAAGCACTGTGATACAGATGAAGTGTTGAACCTATAGGCTTCCTATAACAAGTGGCATCAGGCGTGTTCTATTATGTAATGTAAATAGCCACATAACATTTGGCTATTTGGCGAAAGAACAAAATGTGTCAGTAAAATGATCCTACATCTTTAAGTCTTTTCTGAGATTCCCACTTACTGACAGCCTAAGTTTGACAACAGTAAAGAATCTTATTGATTTTTAATTTAGAAATATCTTTATTATCCATAAATGTGGTGACAAAATTGTAATACAGGCACTGATGATGCTGTATGACCGCCACAGTAATCACAAGCTAGGTGGTTGTGGTGACATTCCTTCTCAAAATCATAAGCAGTGGTCAGTTAGTTACTCATGTTATATCATTGGGTAGTTACAGTTCATCCTCTGACTCACAGCATCACACAGTGATGTGAAAGAAGTCCAAAAACATACCTTCAGTTATTAGAAGTACATGTTTTTTTTGCCAAGTGTGCTGCTAGAGAGAACAGAATAAAGACCTTGCTACTTTTAAAGCTACAGTGCTCTTTAAGCTCTGAGATATTAAACAGATCCCATTAAAAGTTGCATATGATGTGTATATAAACACTCTTCTGATGTTACAGGAGTGATACTAATCCAGCTTGAACCTAAGTGTTATGGTTGTAAAATTATGAATTTTAATCAGTACTGTGTGAACTGTGTGTGTTGTTGTTTAAAATGAGGTGAAACATTTAAAAAGAAAGGAATAATCCAACTTTGGTTCCACTCAAAGACAAAAAAAGACATCTAAATGGATTTTTCTGGGCTGTGACTGAAGGAAAAGTATTTAGGAAAGAGGCCTTAAGTTAATAACAGTCATAAACCTAAACGTCCTTCACTAACCAGACCGGTTTACTAGGACCACTATCTTATTTTTAGCTCCGGCCTGGAGGAGTGTTTGCAGTGGGAGGAGTGTCCGGTGTTTTCACAGCTATGCCACTTTGTCCACTAAGACTCTTGTATTGGTATGACTCTCTAACTGGCAGCGTGTGCGCTCACATACTGTACGACACACATGCAGGAGGCATGTGGCTTCTTGTAGCTAAAGGATAAGCCCATAATTCTCTGTATGAATAGATGTTACATAATGAAAAGCAGTTCTGTGGCTTGTTCTAACCCGTCTAACCAGATACAGTAATCCTAATGTGTGTATGTGTGTGTGTGTCTGTGAGTTAAACACGTTGCAGAGTTTTGTGGGTGGATAACAGATCAGTCTTATGAAAATAATTCACTCCTTCTCATTAACCCTCACCTCTTCTTCCGATGAGATAAAACATTATCCTATTATATGATGAAGGCCTCTCTCTCATGCCTGAATCCCCCTGCTGCAGACAAAATATCCCCTAACACCTACACACAGTCACTGGACACATGGCTTAGACACACACACGTATATAAGGAGGTTAAGAATCACACATGCCCCCTCCTCCTTCCTCTCAGTTTTCTCTCTCCCCTTTCTTCTTTGGCAGCTGTGTGTCATTTAAAGTATTTTCTATGAAACCTGGTATTCATAACTGCTGGTCATGATTCCACCCTTGAGTCCTACTCACTTTATAATAGTTTAATGTGCACGAATTTGACCCTGTCCTGTTGTTTAGATGTGACCTGAGTGGGAGTAAAGAGGCCCACTTGACACACACACACTTACACACATACACACACACACACTACAGCTGTAAGCCATTGTTTCAATGGGAAATCTATCTATCTGTCTATTTATCTGTCTAGAGAAAACATGGTGATTCATGAGTGAGCCACCATCCACCAGGAAACATGACAGATACATGTTAGATCCCCTCTCTCTCTCTCTTTCACACACACACACACACACACACACACACACACACACACACACACACATTCACTCATGCCACCTGACTGGAAAACGATGACATGCAGCCCTTCCAGAAAGTTTTTTGACACCTTTATGTGAAGAAGAATTCATTATTATAGCAGCCTAATTAGCATCATGCCTGCCAGTGTCAAAAGTCCAGCGGCAGCCCTATCTACACAGGGCAGGCCCTTGTTCATGAAAACCATATTTCATGTCAAAATGAGTGAGATTTTTTTTTCCAGTTCCTCTCTTCTAGGAACGTGTAACAAGTGTTGCAACAGGCCAGCAGCAAAAAAACAGACATGGGCGACTGTGGTTAATCATTCTACATCAACGATCAACTCCTTTCTCAGACAAATACATATGTAACCAACCCAATAAAATATGAGCATGAAGGTGTCTTTATGTAATTTTCTATTAAAAAAAAAGGATGGTGGAGGTGCCCCCACAATCTGCCACTGACCTCTAAAGAGAAGATATCAAAGAATAGCCATAAATACAACCATTAGAGTGATTAGCGTGAAATACAACCAATGATTACAACACAATGACACGTGCTTGTGTAGGTGTAGGTTTGAGAGTTTGATTAAAAGAGGGCTGAGAATGTCATAACCTTGCACACATAGGACGGGTGGAGTCTCCAGACATCGTGGAGACAGAGGTTATAAAATTGAGTAAAGCATTTTCTCAGGATTGTAACTTTCATATTTGAGATGAGTAATGTCTATTAAATGCCCATAAAAAAAAAAAAAAAGCAAAGGTGTGTTTACGGTGTGTAAAGTAAGAGGCAGTGTGCTGTATACTGATATTTATACAAGTTACAGTGCAAGTGATGAGGAGCTGAACACACCAGGGCAACACCAACTGTAAAATAAATTTTTAAACCATGGAAAAAGACACAACATAATTTGTAAAAATATAAAGAATAGATGCGCCTGCTGTCATACCATAAATTGTCTAGTGTGCATTCAATGGTTTGTCTGTCAGTCAGACCTGCACAGCAGCCTTGCTACTATGCTGCCAATGCTAAAAATGCTACTACGCTGTGTAATTTATTGTTTTTAAGAGTTTAAGAGTATGTAAATATCAATAATATTTTCGGAATTATGGTTATATCTCAATATATTAAATCTTAGTTGCAGCAGCGGAAAGTATGTAGGTATAATAATAATAATGAAACTAAGATCTGTAGTAGTATAGTTTAAGCAAATATTTTATCATGATGATATAGTACATTATCATGCAATGTCAAAGATACACTGCAATATTTAAAGTATTAACCCCACCCTCACACAAACGTTACAGTCATTACAGTACATGTGAATGCACTCATACTTACAATCTAATAATAGGCAAGTTTATTTATGTACTATGAGAGTCTTCATTACATGGAATCTTCAAGATGACACAAGGCCATAAGTGAGGTAATAAATATTAAAAGGTTCAATTCACAGAATTACCTTGGTAGACACAACAGTGGCATGTTTCATTCAATCTCCTTATGTTTGCCGTCCTCTCTCATCTTTTTTTAGGAGTGTCACTATACATTTGCACACTATTCAACTTAGCAAAAAAATTATTGAACATTATTGAACATTTACTGTATATTATAAACAATAACACTTGAATCGATATATTTTCATTATATTTTAAGTATAGACATAGGTTTAGCTAAAAAGTGAAGGAGTATTAACAATCTGGTTTTTGCTGCTGTTTTTCCTGATGTGTGCCTCTCCAACTATCTGCACCACCACTGATCTTCCTCTCCCTCCCCTGTGTTTGTCCATCTCTGGGATCCTTTCTGTTTGAGACCCGGAGACGAGCTGCAGCTCAGTGCGCAGCTCTATTGATCTTTCTATTGTGTAACTTCTCCACAGGCTTCTCAGTTCTGTATAAATCATAATGAATCTTTGCTTTAGGCATGTAAGAGTCAGGCCTGCCTCGTTCTCCATCACTTGTTCATCCTGTCTTTATCCCTCACACACACACACACACCACAGTCAGAGGCAGAAATAATATTTTCCTTGAGAGCTTCTTGAACTCAGATGCAGATGGGAAAACATGCCACTATTTTTCAGCCAATCTGCCTCTTGTAGGAGGTTAAGTTGCCTTTCACTTTTTAGGAGGTCAGCCAGACAGTCTGTTACAGAGCATGTCATCAATAAGGCGCAAAAATAATTCAGTTACACAGTCTCACTTTGGTGCTCAGGCCAGTTTTAATCCACTTACCTTCAGGGCTGATCAATGGGCTGATGGTTAAAGTGGTGGAGGAGATGGTAATTTGCTTCCCTCTACTGGTTGCATCCTAATATGCAGCTTATATTTAACTGCTAAAAATGATGTTACCACTCACTGTGGCTGTATGGTTTGTTTGTTTGAATATTTTTGTATGACATTTGTGATTTTGGGTTTATTGGTCGTTAATTGGGACCAGTTTTTTTAATTTTGAGGGCAAACATAACTTCTCACATTACCACTGCTCCATCTTTTTCTACCACAGTATTTAAATGTCATTAACATGTAAAACAATTTCTGCAATAAATATTAGTATTTGTGTTCTTTTGTTCTTGACATTCAAATACTCCAACACAGGACATGTTTACCAAAACGAGAACATTTATTAGACACAGTGCATGGTGAAAATAGTGGTGGAGTTGCCACAGTTTACATGAAACTTTGTATTATTGTTGTTGTTGGTATTAGTTAATGCTTCGACTGCTTTTCAAGCTAAAAGAAAACTCTACAGAGTGTATACACACACACACACACACACACACACACTAAACAACAACATCAGTCCTTAGCAGGAAGAGCAGGATAAATGCACACAACGAGGGAGCCTTACACAGCACAGTGAGTCCTTCATAATGGGTCAAACCTGGTGAGAAACAAAAGCGGGAAGACCAGTCCTATCATAACCTCGGGACAAATAGGGAGTTGGCTTTGTAAGTTAACGTGCAGGTTTGGTTACTTAAGTGTTGAAAGTAAAATCTGAACATGGTGAGAACCATGAAAGCCTCTGATCTTGTTTTTTTTTCTCACCCAGAGAAGAATGGCTCCGCAAACCACAAACAGTCTTTGCAGAACAAACAGCCTCCAGCTTCTATAGCAACACAAATATCTGAAATGGTTCAAGACTATTCTGCTTCTTCTGAGCATGTTTTAATGACAACTAAACAATTGCATTTCATACCTTTATTGTAATTGGAGCTCAGTGTTCTAAAGGTTCATACAGATGATCTATGAATCCAATGACATTTAGGTAAGAGCTATGTTATAGCAGCCCCTGTCAATGAACAGGTAAAGCACACAAAATGAGTAGTTTTAGAAGAAGTACTTAAGTACAAGTACCGAATACTTCATTATAAGTCAAAATTAGCATGTAGCAAAAGCATTGAATACTTTGAATACTAGTTTTATCCCTCTGACTGATGGATTATTATATATGACATTATTGAATTTTATATTTAATGAAGCATCAGTGTGTGAGCAGCATGTCACTTCGATAAACTGAAAGCAAAGAGGGTTCTCTTTCATTTAATTTCTGTTTCACTAATCCTCCTCCGTACTTGTGAGACATGCCCCACACTCAAATCACAAACAGCACTGTGACGCACAAACCAGCTTTCCTTGCCATTTCTGATCATTCATTACAAAACAGTAATATTCTCCGAGCCTTCCACGAGGCGTCCACGAGTGTTGAGTTTTAATGAAGACACATTTACACAACAACCTTGTACATCTCACATTTTAGAAAGTTATTTGGTCCAGCATACACCAGTTATATTACACAGATTATTCCACTCTAACACTACATGCACGTACTCACATCCCTCCGGCCCTTCTGTGAAGCTAGATAACAAGTTCCATATCCTGCAGCAGTAAAAAACAGAATCATATGACAGTTTCACCAGTTGATAGTGCCCTGCATGGGATTATTATTATTATCATTATTATTAATATGATTATGAAAACACTTCTCCTGTTTTGGGTAATTCAGCTCTTCCAATACATCACCACTAATGTTGAACTCCTAATATCAACAAATCTTCCATGTACAGTGGTTTATTAGCACCTGTTAAGGTTATATAAGTTAATTTACTGTATATGTTATGAAGCCCTGAGGTCAGCCATTTTCACATTACTGAATCACTGAAAACACAATGGTCTCACCCATGATGTCAGACATCTGTACAGACTCTGCACACACATGGGCACCATTAAAGGAGAGTGAATCAGATTATAATAGGATTATATTTTTAACATCGAGTTTAGTTCTGGGACAAGACAAATATTTGTGTCTCCATCGGTACAGTTCCCAATTTACACACGTGACAGAAATTATGAAGATGAATGGAAGATTTCAGCAATTTGATGCCTATGCAGTGATTTACCCATGTAATGCAATTATCTAAATATCAAATGACCTTTTTTAGTAGTTAATCTGGATGTACTGATTTGAGTGTAAATGTAGTACAGTAGGACAAGTGCAAAAACATTTTCAGAATCTAAATATGGACTGTGATCATTATTATTATTAATTCCATGCTGTGCATGTTTTAATCTAATGTGTTTTAGTCACTCAAAACACTGAACTGCTGCAATGACTGAACTAAATGAGCAGAAAAAGGCACTGTAACATCTGATCCATGGCTGATCATTAGAGTGGGCTGAGTAGAGATTTCACATCACAGATCAACCTGAGAATTTAAACATCAGACACCATGTTTTTTTTTTATCTACAACCGTCATTTGAACTCAGATTACAAAGGCATCACAGCAGAGGATCCGCAGCTTCTGAAATATGATGAAAAAAATAGAGACCCACAGCTCTCTTTCTGCAAATGGGCTGATAACAATGTTTCAATAAGACCAGAAAAAAAACTTCAAAAACTGCCTCTCACACTCTCACATATCATTTGTTGCCAAGTAACTGTGGCCTTTCAGAGTCTCCGGTGCATAATTTCTCCTCTTATTTGTGGTCTGAGCTCAGTGATATAAAACCTCTGCAGGATGCAGCACATCCTCAAGGTGTGTGTAGGACAAATGCAGCTATATTTGTACATATATGTGGTGCACTGTACTCCGCTATATTCCACTCCATATGTGTTTTCCACTTGTCATCCTCTTTTTCTGTTGTAATGACTGGATTCATTCCCCTGGCAGGCGTTGCATTGTGGGCTTTTGATTCATTTCTGCCTGTAGAGTCAGAACAAAATGGTGGAATGGAAAGGAAGCTCTAGTTTATATATATATATATATATATATTCAGAGACTCGTGATTGATATTTTAGAAGCTGTATCAAATATCACTGATGCTGCGCTGTTGATCATGTTGCCTAATTTTAGCCAGCTATATATGAAAATAAGAAAACCACACGGCTGAAAAAAAGCTCAACTCTATAGCTCTAAAGTCATAAAATAACTTGTTAGTATGTTAGTAGTGAAAAAGCAGCTGAAATTACAGAAAGAAACGTCACATTAAAATCTGAATTAATGTGCAAATCCATCTATTGGTGGCAAAGCAAGAAGACATAAGAGAGCCTCAGTCAAAATTCAAATAAAGAAAACAATGTTTTTTTTTACATGGGCTGACTGATAAGTTTGTAGCCTGAGGTAGACGGAGTGAATCTTTGTAGCTTTGGACATGCAGAAAGAGTGACGACAACAGTGACTGCTGAGTGACCTTCTTCATTTTGGCGTTTTCACTCACACAGCACTGCAAACAGACATATTCTGCAAAATCACAAACAGGGCTTTATATAGCAATGACTGTGCAGCTCAACTCCCTCTACCTGAAGCCACAATCCTACCAATGAGCACGTGTGAGGGGCTTATTCTAAATAAAAAGCATGTACATAATAAAAACAATGGATGGGAGACTGTAAGTGGGCCAGAATACAGTGCAGTCAGCTGGACATCATGACAAGTGTGTAATATGCTGATATCAAACATTGTATTAAAATCACGAGCGGACATACGTGACATGATTACAAGGTAAATAGAGACATGGCTCACACACACATTAATGAGGACAACAATGCTTTGGATTAGTGAAAAAGTTAAAAAATCACAATCTTGAGTCTCAGAGTGATTATGGACAGACAGTAAACAAAATATTCACAAACATACTCTAAATCTACAGCGGAATCTTCTTCTGTTTTGGTTATGGTTTATTTTCTACCTCATCTGATTGGTGTTTTTTTATATAATTTACTTATATTTACAGATTTTATTCTATGAGAGGAGTGTATATTAACTTCTTTTGTTATTATTTCTAATCAAAACTAAGAGGATTATCTAATAAATATGCTAACTTTACAGCTCCTTTTTTAAAAGTGCAAGACTGTGATGGCGGGGAAAAGTGCATGAGTCCTGTCAGTCATCATGTTAATATAGCATCACACACATCTCTCCATGCTGACAGAGCATACCAAATCCTTTCAGCTAAACTGATTTTACATGTTGACTGCAGAACAGAGTGGGCTGTTCTTAAAGCTACAGGCAGCAGCAGTGTGGAGTGTTTCAGACGAATGTCCACCGCTTCTCTCACACCTCAGGAGGAGGCTGCTCTAAATCTAATAGATGGCAGGGAAAATGCTGCTGGATGAAAGCGAGCACTCACAAGATGAAGCCAGCATATCCTCAGTGTGCATTACTACCTTAGCTACACTGTCATAAAATGTTGTAAAGTAGGTGCCATGGTTTTTTTTTTAAAATCACCAGTCATTTGAATGTTTTCAGTGCCATTTGGCTTTATATAAGCAGGATGTGATTCAGTTTTTACTTCCTGGACTTGAATCTTGCCAAGTAAAATGATCCAAACACACTGCCTGTTGGCCAAGATTGTACTCGTTGCCTAGCAACATGGACTTTCTGACCATTTAATCAAGGAGAACATGTTCTGCCCTGCAAAGCTCAAGTACAGTTAACTCAAATGAGACAGATGAATAAGACTTTTTTCCCTGATGGTTGATGACTTGCAGATTTGGTGGCATTTATTTGGTTGTTAAAGACCCAAAACTTCTTCTTAATATGACTACTTGGATCCTGTATCGGCACAAGTTGCAAGAGAGATATTTGACCTATTTTTTTTCTGGGCTCTTTTTTAATGAGAGAGATGGTGGCGCTCTGCTGCGTGTAGCTTCATCTCACCCTCTAACACGCACAGTATGCAGCAACACGGCACATCTGGGTCACAAAAGCCAAACATTTTTACATCCTCATGTTCAATATCGCGCACACAAATGGCAGTTCCACTTACTAAATACACACGCACGCACACACACATTTTCAAAACTCCCCTGGAGCAGAAATCATTTTCACATTTAACAAGAGAACACCACAATCCAGACTCTTAGTGCATGCAGCGTGTGAACGTACCACAGTCCTGGTTTACTAAGCTTTTGTTACAGGGTCACAGGTGTTTCTGCAGACTGTAAATATTCTGATAAATAAAAGACATCGCACAGGAGATTCAGGCTCATAATTAACAAAGTGTTGAAACTTGTAGTCGACATCATGTAGGAGTGAAATCTTCTCATTTCATTGTTCTTTTTCTTCACCTCTCCCTGTGAATAAGCTCCTGCTGACAAATCCTTAGTAAATCTGAGTGGGTTAATAGTTGCAGTTGATTTATGTGAACTGTTCCATGGCTCATGATTCTCTATTGTGTAGTGTGCAGCTGTGTGTGTTAATGAATATTTACAGAGCCATATTAAAATGACCACAGAGACATAAGTTGGCACTGCTTCAGTATGATCACATAGACACAGACTCCAGAGTCTGTACAGCTGAGTGTGAATGTATGTGTGAGTATTGTGTGTGTGTGTGTGTGTTTTTTTTTATGTGTGTACGCCTTCTGTCTTCCTCCTCACTGTGTGGGGGAACAGTCGTCTAGATCCAGCAGCTCTCGGACCAGTCTCTCTCCAAACTGCGCTCGGCTGTAGCGTTTGACTGTGTAGGCGTCGGACATCTTGTAGAGGATGTACGCGTTGTTGATGGCGATGCTGATAGTCAGCCAGAACACCTGCTGCCAAGTCTTGTTGGGTTTGTGGAAGATAAAGTACCTGTATGAGGGCAAAAAATGGCTGCTGAGTCTCAGGTTGATATATGCAGATATGTTATTAATGAAATCAAATTCGATGCACATACTTGCTGTACTTGTCGTCATATTTGCAGATGTAGCTGAGGTGTGCTGCAAAGGCTTCGACAGCCAGGGGACATGGGATCTCTCCGCTTTTCCTCTTAATAATCATCCCTGTCAAAAACACACGTCACACACATGATGAGATCCAACTGAGGTGCCTCATCTTTTCTATCACCTGACACAGAACATTCAGATCTTTCATCTTTGTTAGAACTTTTTGTTCTTTGGTCCCTGGAGTGTGGCTTTGTTTAGTATCTTGCTACAGAGGTACAGTGCAAAATACTGCTCGTCTGGAAGGCCATTGTCCTCGAAACACATCCTGAACTGTCTCTGTGAGTATCTGTGTGATGTAGCCTTGAAAGTGCTTTTTGTTTCTTTAGTGGGCACCTTGCTTTGTCTTCCCTTTCCTCTTTTCTGGAAACTGCATTCACTTTCATCTAATCTATGAGAGAAATAATTATGAATGAGGTGCAGACGAATGTTTGCATAAGGATTTCTTCCAGCTGAATTCAAATGAAAAAAACTTTATCTGTCACCAGGGGGCAGATAAAGGGCACATAGGCACCACAACAATGACACAAAGCATTAGCAGGGGACTCAGTGTTTATCATACTGTCCTATTTAAAGTAATTACATAATATTACAACACTTAGTTGATGGCATTGGAAACTATTTGACTCCTAATGCTCAGAGGGAATACATTTTAACACACACACAAGCACACACACAAGAAAAAATCAATACTGGATCAAAGTGGTTTAACTGATCTGCTTCAGTGAGAGCCCACGCACACACACACTCCAGCGCTGAAACTAGGTTTAAAACCCACCAAAACTGTTTAATCATGAGTGGATTATGCTGCAAGAGGAGGGAAATATCATGATTATTTCATGGATTAGCATGGATTAGGTGCTCTCATTGATTCTCCTTGAAACAAACAACATCCAGAAATGACAAAACAAGTACTTTGGTGAGCACAAATCTTTCCATTTACCTTGTTTTGTTGGTGAGTAAGCATTGGTGAGGAACCTGAAGTGTCCCTTGTTGTACCAGCTGATCAGTGACATGCTGCCTTTCATCATAACACGTGATTGGCCACGCTGTGCCGGCGTGGCGCCGCAGACCAGCATGTTTTGTGGTAAGCCTGTACAGTCGCTCTTTCTGGTGCTCAGCAAACCACAGCAGTGGATATCTGAAGAGGGACAGAGAAGAGCTGCAACATTTCTCCTGAGCAGAGACGAAACAATGTTCTCAATTTGGAGAATGATTTCTATCTGTGTGTGTGTGTGCAGTAAGTGCTGCAGAATAATTAACTCTGCTAATTAATCCAGCAAGATAAAACTTGAAAGAAAAATGTCAGACAACGGCTTCACAGGCTCAGAGTCTTCCCGTGGTAGCGTCACCTAATTAGAATGACAAAATACTGATTGTATCTCTTCTTGTTCTTTACTTGACATGCTGCACTGTGTTGTGCGGTTGGTATTTATTATTAAGCGCTGCATTTTGCGTACCTTGTTTGCTGAATTCTGAGAAGAGGCTGAGGCTGGTGATGGACGGCCCCGTGAAGATGATGGTGTCCTTGCCTGAGATATTCTGGCAGAGCTGCTTTGCCACCAGGCTGTGGAGCTGCGGTTTGTTCTTCAAGGTGGCCAGACCGTCTGTTCCCTCCTTCAGATGGACTGAGATCTGCAGTGGAGATTTGTTTCAACAACAACGTAAGAAGGAACAAACAGCATGTACAAATCAAGCAACTGACTTTGACTTTGAAAGTACGCCGGTTCATTTTCCCGTTCTTAATAAATAGACTGAGAGCAATTTTCTTGTGTTACTTTTACATGATATACAATCTCTGAATGGGCACATTTATGGTTGATGTGGTGGGTTAAATACCCCAGAGTTTAACCTTAGCTGGAGTATTTTTGTTTTGCAGTGGTTTGCTTTCATAGGAAGCATTAACAGTGAACAAACAGACACTGACACCCACAAACAGTCCTGTGACCCTTTTGCACTTTCACAAGCTAAACAGCATTAGCCTGATTAGCCAGTGTCTACGTTAGACCCTATTAGACTAAGTGGTCAGTCCATGTGTGTGTGTGTGTGTTTGTACTGGCTAATGGAATCTCATTGATTCACTCCATTAACTCATTTTATTTCTTAGACTTTTTTCCCCCTTTCTCCCTCGACACAATTCATTTAGACAGAGATGATCTCAGTGGAGACACACGTCAGCGTACAGCCGCCTGGTAAGGACTGAGTGACTGCCAAATGGCTGCATAATATGAATCTAAATGACACATCACTCGGTTGAGGGATTATAAGAAAAAAAATGACTGTTTATTTGATTTATTTTAAACAAACAAAAAGTAAGCTTCTGGCTAAAGAAGGTAACAGGTTCCCCTGCAGTGTATGAACTCTTATGACTAGTACTCTGCTATTATTGACTTGCTGTGCATGCCTCAGGTCCTTCAGGTCATTTTAGCTATATTATATATAGTTGTTTTCTAATAAACAATTGCAAAATGATATCAATTAGTTTTAAAGTAGTAGTAGTAAAGTTTCCTTTTTGTCTTGTGTAATGACCTCTGTGATGGTCAGAGTGAGACAGGCTCTGTCAGTCGTCCTGCGGTGGTGTTACATAACCAGCGGGCGTAGGAGTGGAAGGTTCCAGTAAGGGCAAGGTTGTTAGTCAGCAGAGCAGCTCTGCATGTCTGAGATGTGACAACACATCCTGAACTCTAAAACAACATCAAGGGAAAATGTTTTTATATTTCTGATGTCGAAAAGATTGGTCCAGTCAAATTTAATACACACACACACACACACACACACACTCCTCCTGAGCACTGAGTGAGTCTACCTGACAGATGAATCCAGTGGAGGTGCACTGTCGAACCCAAAGGCTGAACTTCCTCTTCTTCCTCTTCCTCATCTCTCTTTCCGTACAGGTGGTGATGAAGATGGGGTCCTCGTCTATTAATGGCTCATGTAGAACCTGAAAAAAAAGGACAGGCGGTGTTTTCACACACATGAGTGTGTCCTTTTACATAACCATGCCACAAAAACAAAAGGTGATGACCTACACAAGGCTCTCTGTTTGTGATTGTGTGTGATGTAACTTTACAGTTAAGGGTGAGAAAGAATCGAAAATCCTCAGAAGTCTGTTGTACTGTGTGTACTCCACACTGTGGGAGAAAAAAATACACACTGTTCCCAGCACTGTGGAGCTCTGTCTGAGAAGTGTACTCCCTTGTCAGTCTCACAGTTTCTATCTGTCTGTCCTACTTTCCAATTCCTTGTCATAGTCATCATGTCAAAGCATCCAACTGATTCTAAACAATTTCAATATTTATTACTTATATTTTCCAACTTTGCATCTGCTCTCATTCATTTCCCTTGCTGATGAGCATAAACAGAAGACATGTTTAGTCACAAACAGCCGTGCGCCCCGCCGCTCTCTTGCATGTTTATTTCCCTGCTCACTGACTCTAAATTGGTAAGAAGAGGTCAGGTCAGAATCTGAGGATTTTCCCAGGCGGATTAAAGACCACATTTAAAAACTGGCACACATTCCCAAATCCAAACACTCACAACAAGCAGAGTTATAACACACAACAAATATTTGCATTTCAAATTTCTCTGGCCTCTCTCTTCCTTTGGTGTCCTCCTGATGATTTTACTGAAGTGAGTGTTAACCAGCAGCTCAGTCCTGCTCTTACACCACAATCGACCGGTCATTTTACTGTCAAATATGGAGTTATGGACTAGACAAGTAAAAAAATTGACAAGGCTATCTCTCCTTTGAATGGATGACATCACTCAAACCACAATGGCCTTTTAAGAGATATCACATCCTGCCAGCTGCTGCACAGCGACAGCTCCTGCACACCAGTGAAAATAAGGCCACATTTGTACATGAAGGCTTGAAGAAAATCATTTGCATGAGTTTGTTAATCTTGTATTGGACACAGACAGGAATAAAATCAATTTATCCAGTCACTGTGTTGCAGTGGATGTTCTGTGAGGGCTGCGACAAATGGCCTTAAAGATTTTACACGTGCTAATCAATACAGAGCAGTGGCATCAGTCCATCTTAATGACTCGAGCTGCTGCAGATATTCTGAAGTGTCACTGTGATGCTGAACAAAAAAAACTTATAAAAATACAAATAAATAAATTACAAGCATACAACTTGGCTAAATTGCTCATTGGCTTGCAAAGTAGCTAGCTTTGTTAAGAGGTCTGGCTAACAAACAAACCTGAGAATACAGAGCAGTCAATTTATAAAATGCATGAGGTATAATAAGGTTTTGTCCAGTTAATTCTGTCCAATAACATCATCACTAGTTCCAGCCCAGTACATGAAACTCTTTAAATTCAGTCTTTTAATGAGCAGATTACATTTCCATTGTCTGTGGAGCAACAGATTCACTCTGTACCACTCTCACTGGCACAGAAAAAGAAAAAGATAAAGCAAACTGGCCTACATACACACAAATCACCCCATCAACGCTAACAATGCACACACACACACAAAATTCTGTCTGAGTCAGTCTGCCCTAGATCTTTCTAATGAAATGAACCCAAGACTTGGGTTTGATATGAAGAGTTGATTGCTGGTAATCATCTCTCCCATTGAAGCAGATGAATCAAACACTTTCCAGGGCTTCATTCATTTTTAAAAGCCTGACAGCGGCTGCAGGGGTGATAACACATGCCACTGGAATATGATCAGCCACCCCCGGTGCACTCCTTCTAACCAGATTCTGAATATGAAAGCGTAATTTGTTTAACCTCAAAGGCAACCATCCTTGATTTCCATCACACCAGTAATCAAGGATGTGTAATTGCAGCCTCCTCTCATTCCTCAAACAGAGATCACTTTCTGTTTTGCCATCAGATACCTCAGAAACTGAGCTGGACTAAAGCTCACATTGTTATGAAAGAGCTGGTTTGAGCTGAAACAGGTCAATGATTCGTGGGTCTTCTCCAATCTGCAGTGCTGCTGCTCATCCAGAGAAGAAAGTAAAGTAGGAGTTTGAAAAAAAAAAGACACGATTCACCCAAAATAGAGAAGCAATGCTGGCGCTCCACTGCCCCAGTTGCATAAATGTGGATGTAATGCATACAAGTCCAACAGAAAACAAGCTGAAGTTAACTGTGGGAAAGCCTGTTAGAAATGAGTGCTCTACCAGAGACTCGCTGTGTAGACTGTTTTCAAGCTACTTAGGTGGTTTGTCCTACTTCAAACAGGATAATTGGACAATTGTATTAAAGTTGATATTTTTAAATATATATATATCCCCTTAGGTTAAACTGTATAGCAACAATATAGCTGAGAAAACAGTGATTCAACACATTTTGGGTCTTTTGTGTCTCATATTTTATGTATAACTTCTGTCTCAGCTCCATCTACTGCATAACTACCAAAAAATGTCTCCAAGAAGCTGAGAAGGAGGACTGTGGTTTGGCTCTGTGTCGGCCCTTCAGTTTGCTTTATTCAAACTCCCAGTGCTCATATATACTTCATTACATAAAGATATTCTCATTTACATATTTTTCTGTTTCTACTGTCAAAGACAGACTAAAGTGGTGGAACTGTAGTCCATCCTCAGGTTGTGAGAGACACATTACAGATATAACTGATACCACTGCAACAAGCATCCTGGCTCTCCAGCTTGGAGGTAGAGAAATATGAGGCTAAATGGTTAGCAGCAGCAGAACTTTCAAAACAAAAACATACACATAGAAGCTTTAAAGACTTTGCTGAGATTTCAGCTCTGGATACATGTAAGATGAACACTCAAAGAAAAAAAAACAGAAGGAAGTCTTTGCTATTGCTTAAATTATGATTAAAACATGATTATTGAGAGTTGTAGGCCTGCAGTACTGCACCCACCTGTGTCTGTGAAGGTCTGAAGGTGCAGCCGAACGACTGCTGCAGCGAGTCCAGGAATGGCTGGATCTTGTACAGGCCCTGGTTGCTCCCCTGCGATGGCCGAAAGGCCACAATATGGAAGTATTTGAGGATCTTCTCAAATCGTGCCTGGCTCATCTTCAGGGCAATGCTCCGGTTACTGAAGAATCCTGAGCTCCAGATGCTGAGCACAGACTCACAGTGGTGCACACTGGTGGAGATAACAAACCCCAGGAATGCCTTCATCTCTTGGGATGTGACAGGATGCCAGCCTTCATCTGAACCAAAGCGCTCCTGAAACTTCTTGGCATACATGTTGGTCTGAGTGACCATGTTTTGGATGCAGTTGTCTGGAACAAAGAGCTGGAAGAAGTCCAGGGCTGTGGCAGTGACTGACATCTTCTGAGCTGGGCCTGGATCAGAGAAAAATACAAATTATGACAAAGAAAACCAGACTGACACAAAAAGAGTCCCATGTGGCTTCACAAACACACACACGTACACACACTTGCTGAGTAAAATGTTTTTCCTTTGGACATAATTTTTTATTCTGTTGAACTGTCACTGTCACGGCTGTGTAGGATGCTGATACATCTGAAAAATACACCACATGTACAAAGAATAATCACTTGACTTTTTCATGAATGAGCCGCGGCAGCGTTTAGTATGAATGTCAGCATCCCAGGGCAGCTCTTAGATAGTTGACACGACATGACAGCCATCACACGGCCATGCTTGCCACAGTGTGGCGTTTCTACGCTCACAGGCAGCGACTGTTGATGCAGGCAATGAGTCAATATCGTGTTCTCATGTACTCCGATCAGGACAGGGTCATGAATGAGAGGCATCCATTCAACACCCTTTAAACTGCAAAAAACAGCATCTAAATAACATGCCAATTTATGTTTTAGGACCTTCTGCTGTTGGGAATCCTCCCTTTTTTTGTTTCCCTGCCGGACTCTCCATACTTTTACATCAGCTTGAATAAAACTAATCTGGTATTTATTAAGAGAGCCTCAAGTAATTTACTTAATTTATGTCAAAGTGATGTATTAGCCATTGCACTAAAACACATAAGACTAATGATTAAGAATTCTAATTGGCAACCATCTAACTAGAAAAGTTATGGAAACAACCAGCAGGGTCGGACCAAACTTTTCTGCCTTTAACAGATTTCCCCCTTGACTATTTGAGGGGAAAGTGACATTTAGCTCCTATTTAAGGACTTCCTGTCTGTTAGCTTTTAGCTGTTGCACTTGAATCCACCCAGTCGATACGAAATGCAGCGACAGGCTTGTGTTTGCTCTGGTAAATTAGAGATAGTCTCTGACGTTGTTGGATCTGTGAGAGGGAATTTGGACGCTGAACAGAGTGACTGCCGGCTCAATTGAACAGCACGATCTCATTATCCCTGAACAACGCAAAACAAGGTTTGGACTCTCTCTCTCTCTCTCTCTCTCTCCATCCTTTCTCTAGTCCTGAGTGGCTGCATCCAAAATAACAGAGGGCTTTTGCTTCATCAGTCTTTTAATGAATTGAAGATAATACATACAAGACAAGAAGTGGAAAAAAAGACTTGTGTACAAGCACTACCCACACGATGATGATGATTGGGAACTAGACAGCGGAGGTAGCCGAGGCAGCACTCAAAAATATTCTCATTTGCATCCCATTAGACTTGAAAGGCAAATGTAAAATGCAGCGTGACTTCCAGGCTGCTCTGTGATAAAAAAAATCATCAGACATTCAGACTGAAGGTCCACTGAGGCAAAATAATTTACCTCAGCTCATCTCAGAGGGAAGCCAGAAACACAACTCAGGGACAAGCTCGTCATTTCTATGGATAATGGAACCGTTTCATCTGCTGCAGAGAAAATATATCACATACTGCCAAGCCTGCGTCATTCTGATGTCACAGGTTTAAACGTTTTATGTAATACTCATTCTTCTGATATTAGCTGATGTTAGTCTGTATAGGAACATTGGAAATATTCATTTCCCATGTAGGCTGCACACACACACACAGACGTATAATCCCTCATGATTATCAGCTGTTGTAGTATTTCTATTGTCGAGGGACAAACATCTGCCTGGTAGAGCTTTTATGCTTGTGGATTAAAAGAGCGTAGAGAGATTACCGTGTATTTGGAGTGGATAAAGCCTCCATGCAGACTAAACACGTTCCGAGTTCAGTTTTTAGTGGAAACTAAAGAGAGGCATTTATAACAATCCTCACCTGAGACAAAAAAGTAGGATCAATCACAGAGAAAGTTGTCTGTGTTCTATTAACATGCACAGTTCTGTTAGAGTTGCTATTGTTCAGAGAGAGCGATATTGCTGGCTTCATCACCCTGTTAAGTGACTGTATTTGGTCATTCCAACATATTTTTCAGGCATCCTCACGACAAGAAATTTCTCTAAGCCTCCTGTATCTCTCTCTCCTCACCATTCTCTCTGCTCCTGCACACAGCCCCTCTGTTTTCAAAGTCTTTGTTGATCTCAGCCAAAAGCCCACACCGTTCCTCACAAGCCTGAAGAATTCAGAATTTTCTCTTGTTCTTTCTTGGTTGTGATCTTTTCAGAATGAAACATCGCTATGTTAGACCAAAGCAAGGACCTTGGACACTAAAAGACGCACCCTAAAACTGCAGTTCCTCAAATGGCTGCATCAGGTGAGCTCTGTTTACACCCTGAGAGTGGCTGCTTTGGATGACAGCTAACAGGTAGCCAGATGTCTACCTTTGTCACCTGCGTGTCTGGACTCCACTGATAAAACTTCCCCCATTTTGTGGTTTGCTAAACTAGCCGTGTTGCCAATATAGTGGTGGCCAAAGCCACCACACTGAGCTCCAAAAGTGTCCTGTGGTGGACCAAATTTAGTGACCTGTATCATAACACTTTCACTTTGGCAGACTGTTGAATCCAGCAATGTTGTATCCAATGTGTCTCACAGAGACAGAGAAGTTTTCATTAAATGGCTCAAAATCCTGAAATATTCTGATTCATAAAAATTACTGATTGGAAAAATATGTTAACATATATACTGTATTTTGATGTAGAAAATTACATTTCAGCTGGTGTGTGTTTCCTCAGATGTCTGCAGTGTAAGAGGACGTGCAGACACAGATAAGAGACAGATAAACTGACATATGGAGCAGCACTAATCTATCAGCCATGCTCAGTGATGTGAATGAATTAATATCTCTTTAATTCCCTTCATGATAAGATGGTTATATAATCTAGGATGTGGATGTATACTTCATAATCCTCAGGCTGGTCCTGTGCCACTCGCCTTGCCCTGCAAGAGATGTAGATAAAAAGCAGCACCTCTAAACCTGACCTTGTGCAAACCTAATTTTTAAACCCAAGCCAAAAACACAGCATGGTCTCCAAAGTTTTCAAAAACAAGGGTGGATCTCCTACTGTAAACAAATGCAGAACCAGCTGGACTCTGCATGAGGTTGACTGGATGATAACTGACAGTGCCTGATGATTTATGTACAAGGTGCACAGTGTCCACAGAGCATACCTGTCACTTCCAGCACTGTGTCAGCACATCGACAGATGCCAGACAGGTGGATAGAAGAATCACAGTCCAGCGTATGAGCCAACTCAGTGGAAACCTCATTTAGCGTAACAGCAGCTTCCTAAGCCATTAAAATCTGTAGATATGCTGAAGCTAAGAATGTACTCAGACATTAATGTGAGCGTGGCCTCTGATTACTCCAGGACTGAAGTGTGATTATGCCCTCTGGCAGTACTACAGTACATCCAGGCAGCTCCTAAAATCATTGTAGCCTGAAAAAGGAGGGTGGACTGTCAATGGCTGTGCAAACAGACAATAACTGCAGTCCAACAAAGCAGAGACACACCTGCTGCCACCATTGCTTAAGTCAACAGAGCTACACACAGAGCAGGGTGGTGCAGGGTATGGGGCTAGAGAACATCCTGTAACATTTGTCTCACCATTCATTCATGCACTTCAACACAGTTTGTTTGAGATTAGTTTGAGTGATTAAAACAGGCACTACTCCATGTCAGGGGCGGATTACTAAAGGACTACTAAAGTACTCAAGTTAGCTGAATAAATGGGTCTGTGGAGGGAAAAACAGAAAATCTAAAAATAAATAAAGCTATTATTTTTGTCCTACATAGCAACTGTATTCTGAGGTAGGCCAGTGTTATCATTTTCAATATAAAAATATAATATATAAAACCTTTGATCTTATTATTGGACCCTCACATACCTGGATTTTTGCCAATGCCATATATATTACAGTTACTTTTACGATCGATGATAGGGGTGATTTTGTTTTAACTTTCCAGCAATAGGATTTTCCACTGCAGGAGAGGCGCTAGGTCACATGACTAGGTGCTTTTTGACTGTAGGCACAAAAAGGAGCTTGAACATTAGTGTGTGTTTCACAAACACTGAGTGTGTGGATTAGCAAGGATGTTCCTGTAAATAAAAGGGAATGGCCCTATATCTGCAAGTTTCAATAAAATACACACAGTCTACAAGAGGCCCTGTAGAATTCATCCTAAGAGGAACTCACATGGTTCCTGCAGTGAAAAAACACATACAACCTGCTACAACCATATGCTTTATCCAAGTCTGGAATGGTGCAACATGTCACGGTGGGTACAGGCTGGCATCCCCAACCTATCCTCTTTCCCCACTGTATACACCCAAACTACACTAGCTGAAAAAGCAGTGTGAAGACACAGGCTTATTGACAGCATGGTGCAGGAGAAGCATGGAATACAGCAGTGTCACAATGCAGACACACAGATGTCACGCACATTCAAACAGACAGTTGGGAATCAACCTGGCAGAGAGGGACAGATTTGTTCATGACATGCATCCACATATGTAAAGTAAGACTTCGACCTGTTTCAATAAATTTCACCGCATGTCTCTCTCTCATACACACACACACACACAGGGCAGCATGTGTATCACAGCACCAAGGGGCGAGGTATCAAAGACTAAACCTTTACTCTCAACTTAACAGCAAATAACAATGCAGTGTCATGCTTCCCTACTACACACACACACACGCACTACTGAAACCAAAGCAGACAGCCTTTTGTGTGCTGTTGGGGGGGCCTGTCTGACCTGAAAACTGCACTGTTTGTGTCTGTGTCCATCCACTCACTCCACAGCCACGGGCAATTCTTCCCCACTGCACAAATGACCTTATTCATCTTGTCGTGTCTCACCATATGTCTCTTTGTACGGCGGCACCGTGACATCCTGCAGGGTCTCCGTCCAGCCCTCCTCCGCCGCCTGACTGTGGGACAGGGAACCCGGGGGACCGGCTGCGCTGCCTCCGCTGCTGCCGCCTCCTGCTCCCCCGCTGAGCCCACTTTCCTTATCGGCCCGTTTTTGGTGGTGGTGATGGTGGTGGTGGTGCTGATGATGGTGCTGCTCATCCTCGCCTATTTCTGCTATGTAGTTGTCGGAGTCAGAGTCACCGGTGGTGCTGTAGAAAGGATTGTCGCTGCTGTCATCCCCGGACTCGCCGAACACGTCGTCGGATATCTGCAGGCTCTCGTACCGGGAGCGGGCCGCTTCCAGGAGAGACAGCGCCTTCCGGCCGCACTCCGCCATCTCTCGCCCTCTCTCTGCGTGTAGTGATGCTGTTCTCCCACCTTCCTCCCTCTCTCTCTCTCACCCTTTTCACTACGGCTTCAGTGGCGTGCGAGTGGTCACGATCCCAGTGTGGCGGCTACACCCTCCCCCTGTCTAGAGTGTATGAATTATGATCCACCTGCCTCCACGGCCACCCGGCTCTGATGCGGAGCCCGGCGGTCAAAAAACGTGCGGACACCGGAGGAACTGTGAATCCTCTTCAAGGGTATATTTCCGCCCCCTATGCTCTGCAGACAGCGCTGCGCACTGGGCACATTTACCAATAGTTATGGCACAGCATCCGGGTTTGGGAGAGCAGCGATTTTTCCACACACACGGGAACACAGGGAGTGTAGTGGCTGCCGCCGCATCACCTGACAGCGGAGCCCTGCGCTGTCATCCAATAAGAGTCCAGAGAGGAGAAGCGATGGAGCAGAAAGGAAGAAATGTTAAAGATTATTATGATGGACACATTATGAGGAGGGTATTTAAAACGAAATCATCCATTTTCAATGAATTTGTGGGAAAACACACACATATTTCATATACAAGCACACATTTCTTCTCTTTTATCCTTTCACACATTAGGGTTTTCTGATAACTAAGCTTCTGAAAAGCTAATCATTTCAATCAAATTGTAGCATTAGGAAAACAAAAAGGATTTCTCCCCTTTTTAATCATTGTAATAAGAGGTAGGCCTACAGTTTGTCTTCTAGGCATATTAGAGAGAGCACAGACAAAATAAAACCATCGTCACTCAGAAAATGAGATAATAAAACTCCAACCTGTTTAGAGCAGAAACAGCCAAGACAAACAAATGGAAACCAAACGCTGATTTTCAAAGTTAATTAAATAAAAACTACTACTTTTGAGAAGTAACAATGAAATGTGAAAAAATATATTTGATAATGAGATCATAAGTCTTACACCATTAAACAGCACGTGAAGTAGTAAATAAAAGTAACATGCAACCTTTTAAATACTGACTGGAAATTTACACAGAACTGGAGACCCACAGAGCAGCGCCTCTCCCGGTCTCAGCGCGCTGTCATCACCAAGTATTGTGTGACATCTGCCGTTAGGGGGCAGCACTCGTATCGCAATCGGTCCTGATTCTTCTTCGTTGGTGCGCTTGCCATGTTTGCGGAAGCTTGGCTCTGGCTTCAGCAGCTAACTGAAGACTTGTCATTTTTTTATGTAGGTAGTTTGTATGTAGCTGTGTCTTTTATTCCAAAATGAATCTACCAAAAGGACCAGATTCTTTGTGCTTCGACAAGGATGTTTTCATGAAGGTGAGAACCTGTTAACGTTACGTTTTTCAGGAGCTAACGGTAGCGTGTGCTGTCAAACTAATTAGCATAATGCTATCTAGACGTCGATAGTTTATTTTGATGCTTCATTTCTCTGTCGTGAGTCGATTGTTTGTCAGTAACTATACACATTTTATCCAATGAGTAGGACAAAATGTTTACGCCTTAATGACAAACATATTGTCCAACAGTAAAGGTTGCCGTGCAGGAACCACAATACTGATCATATTTATGCGTAAAGCTTTATTTCTCCCTCTGTGTGTGTCTTGTTAAGTTTGTCTGTACCTCTATGCCACTGATGTCTGTAAGTTACAGTATATACATAGCTTACCACCCAATGCTCCATACATGTGTGACTCACTGTCCACAGGATGACTTTGACGTCGACCAGTTCGTGGCTGAGTGTCGGAAACATGTCCAGCTGGAGGAGATGAGAGAGGACCTGGAGCTCTACTACAAGCTGCTGAAAACGGCAATGGTGGAACTCATCAACAAGGACTATGCAGATTTTGTTAACCTATCCACAAACCTGGTCAGTCATTTTTCACAGTCACGGTCATTGGTAATGTAGTTTTCGAGTCGTAAGACTATTATCAGTGGCTGTCATTATTGAGATGTTTTTGAAGTCTTGTGGACATTAAAAATGTACCGATGCAATGAAATAATTGTTTTTAATCTGACCTCTATTTCTCTGCCTCAGGTGGGGATGGACAAAGCCCTTAATCAGCTCTCTGTGCCATTAGGACAGTTACGAGAGGAGGTTATGGTAAGTTGTGTATAAGCTTTAATACACCACTGCCACAGAGTGTTCGTGCATGTTTTTACCTGTGATTCTGTGCAGAGTCTGCGGTCATGTGTGAGCGAAGTAATACAGGCTATAGACAACCAGCTGTCCAGACAAGAAGACTTGCAGAAAAAAAAGGTTTAGTATTTCTTTTCGATTTGTTCGTGGTAGACAGTCTAGAATGACCTGCCAAATTGTGAGTACAATAAGTTATATATAATAAAGTATCATCTCCATCCATCAGGTGTGTGTATTGCGGCTGATTCAGGTGGTTCGCTCAGTGGAGAAGATTGAGAAAATCCTTCACTCGCAGAACTCCAAGGAATCCAGCTCACTGGAGATCAGCAGGTGAGGGTTTAACATGTTAATTCACCCACTACTATCTCCTGATACATTGTGATTGCATTGGTGAAACAAGACATGTACAATCATCTTGTACAAGGTCAAGTGTCAGCAATGGAGTAAAACTCACAGATTTGCATAGCGTAAGTGCTTGAATCGGAGGTTCAAATTGTTGAGCTTGGTCATTGTATGGAGATAATTCTCAGTCTCTGCATATGTCAGACTGTTTGACTATCTCTCTGTGTGTGCACAGTCCCTTGTTAGCAGGACAGATCCTGGAGAGGATCGCTACAGAATTCAATCAGCTGCAGTTCCATGCTGTACAGAGCAAAGGCATGCCCCTACTGGACAAAGTCAGACCTGTAAGTGTTAATGGGTCAATCAGTCAGACAGCTAAAAGGCAAAAGGCACTCAGTTAATCAATCAGTTGTCTTGACTGGCTGCTTGTCTGTGATCAATTGTAATTATCTAAAAAAAAAATCAGTTTCTGTGAATTCTTATAAGTGCTAATGGTTAAAGGACTTCTTAGAAAGCCCATACATACAGCCCATATCTACATTGAATACACATAGAGTATATTAAAATAAATAATGTATTCTTTGATGTCCTGCACCAGCGAATTGCAGGGATTACATCAATGCTGCAGCAGTCTTTGGAAGGCCTGCTTATTGAGGGCCTGCAGACATCCAACATAGACATGGTGCGTCACTGTCTCAGGACCTATGCCACAATAGATAAGACTCGGGATGCTGAAGCTCTGGTAGGACAGGTGCTGGTCAAACCATATATGGATCAGGTAAGCACATATTATACGTTCATTAGTAACATGGCTAGAAATTGTTTTGTTTGCAGGGAATCCTGCTGTAGTAAATGCTTTCTATAACACCTAAAAATTGAATCTGTTCTTCTGTTAGGTGATAGTTGAAGAGGTGGTGAAGTCCAGCCCATCTGGTCTCCAGCTGATGTATTCTAGGCTGTTAGAGTTTGTTCCCCACCACTGCAGAATACTTAAAGAGGTGACTGGAGGAGCCATATCCAGGTTAATATTCATTGAAGCACATTCATTGAAACCATTCAAAGACCACATAGTTCTTTGTTGTGCATTGAATACTGTTGTCTGGATTAGAAAAGCAAATTGTTTGCTTTCATCTGTTGCATTTGGCATGCAGACCAGGCTGTGTGATCTATGTTTTACACACCATTGATATATTTGAATATATTATATTAATATTATTGCAATACATCATTTACTAATCAGATTCTGCGTTTATCACCATATGTTTAACGTTCCCTCTCCTCAGTGACAAAGCTGACACAGTGCCTGGTTATGATTTCCTCGTTAACTCTGTGTGGCCGGAGATAATTAAAGGCATAGAGGAAAGGCTGTCTTACCTCTTCAACCCTGGAAATCCTGACATATTCTATGAGGTACATTGACACATCTGATGTGTTTGTGTATGTGTTTATGCATGACATGGTCACATGATTCAGAGTGTGATTGATTTTTTTTTTTTTTTTAAATCACGTTCCTTAGCGTTACAGTGTGAGTATGGAGTTTGTGCGGAGGTTTGAACGACAGTGCAGCTCACAAGCCAGCGTGAAGAGACTGAGAGTACATCCCTCATACACCAGTTTTCACAACAAATGGAACCTGCCGGTTTACTTTCAGCTACGGTGGGTATCATACTAGTACACTTGAAACTTCTACAGTGCTTATTCACACCACCACCAACACAAAACCAGCATTTTGCTGGTAGATTAGCAGACACTAATGAAAGGGGTCGCCTTAGATGTTGATTTAGTCTTATGAGCACCTTTTGTTTGATTGAACATCCAACAATAGTGATGTTCAGTCTGTATTTAATATAGTCAGAAGTGAATTTTTGCATAGCCTGTATTTTGAAGAATTGATCTGTCTTGCTTTAAGGACTCGAGAGATTAGCTTGTATTAAAATAACAGCCGGTCAGCATTTTTTTTGAGAATAAAGACAAGCTGGCAGATTCTCACAATCTGAAAAGCTAGTGTTCATAGGAATATGGGAATGTGCTTATGGTTGTGAATTGAGGATGTGTGTCAGCATATTACTAAACATGACAGTGGACCTTGACTTAAAGGCCATTGATCTGTGTGAAAAAACTAGACAAGCTGTTTGTGATCCTTCTCCCATCCCCCACACACGTACACACTGTAAAACACACAACACAGGGGTTCATCACTGCATGTTAATGATTGTGTCCCCATTTTGCAATATAAACCTCAACAGCTTGGCTTTTCTGGAAAGTTGGGCATTTCCTGGCCAACAATGTTGTTTCACACTATGAGCCTGTCAATGTCGAGCTAATAACACTGTATGTCGTACCTTGTTTTCCAGGTACAAGGAAATAGCAGGCCACCTTGAAAACGCCATAAGTGATGGTTTAGACGCAGCACCGGGTAGGAATTTATTCACCATCATGCAACACCAAATTTGTCTGTCTAATCTTTATTAACATTGACTGTGAGTCTGCTTGTGTCCAGCTGGCAGTGCATACCACCTACAGGTGTCTGAGGTGTTGTGGTCCTGCCTAGTGAGGTGTTGGTCAGACAAGGTCTATCTCTCACCTCTGGCCCATCGCTTCTGGAAGCTCACACTGCAGCTGTACTCACGATATGCCAAGTTTCTGGATGAGGTAAGCTAGACAAAGATGGATTTAAGATGTTAAGAGCTGCATACATTTTTCTTGTTTTTCATCTTGACTTGTTGTCCTCATAGGTATTGACTAAGACCTCTTCCCCTGAAGTGACTAAAGAGCCAACCAGGCCTCTGCCAAGCTCAGCCTCGTCCACATCCAGCCGAACATCACTGGACGAGGGAGGCAGTGAGAGTGGGAGCCCAACTTCCCTGTCTACTAAGCAGCTTGTTCACATTGCAGCAGACATCCAAAAACTGCAGGAGCAGGTGTGCACACACACACAAACCAATACTTCTTCATCTAACCTTTTTTAGTTTATTCAGTTTAACATTAACAATCTTCTCATATTTCTCGTAGATCCCGGATTTGTCAGAGACGATCAGACAGCGATTAGAAGCTGTCGGATTCCAAAACTTGGCTGTTGTGGAAGGTAAGCTGTTCAAAAGTTTCAGATCACTTTTGCTTTCCCTGTCTGATGTTAACATCAGGGGAATCTGTGACTGTGTATACCTTTCTCTTCTACATCAGATGCTCTAGCAGACTCCAAGGCTTGCCTCACAAGTAGCATTCCTGCTCTGAACACCAGGATGACTCAGCATCTTACTGAACGTTGCTGTCGCTTCCTGAAAAGCGCCTCCGAGGTCCCACGACTCTACCGTCGAACCAACAAAGTAGGTGAAGCTGCACACATGCACACTAATGCATGTCCCGTAAGTCCATTTGATTATTTTCTTAGATTTTACATTTCTCTAACCAGGATTCTCTGGATACACCTACCAAAATGTATCATACTACACTGCTACCTGATGTTTATTTAAATTGGCAAATGCAGTTTTGACACGGACTAATGACTGGAGAGCTAAAAAGGAATCTAAGACAGGAGCCGTGTGGGCTGGGACAATAAGGAACTTCTTAGCATAAGCAAACGGGTTTGTTTATTGATGCTTTTGACATTATGTTTTCTGTGTGTAGGACACACCTGTGCGTGCATCAGCATACATGGACAACGCCTTGCGTCCGTTACACCAGTTGTTAACTGACTCAACAGGGTTGGTCACTCCTAACACAGCACAAGAGTGGCTGCGAGTTGCACTGTCTGAGTGCACACAGAAGTAAGCCTGTAACACACTTCCACAAACAATAGTTTAACAGGCCCAGATGTAGTGCTAGAGAGCTGCAGTCATTTCATTGTTAAAGACGGATTCCTCTCTTTGTGTTTAGATACTATGAGACCATCTCTGAGGTGCTGAGCTCAGTGCGAAAGATGGAAGAAAGTCTGAAGAGATTAAAGCAAGCCAGAAAGGGTGCGAGCACGATTACTACAGCTGGAGCGAATGGTGGACCCACAGATGACAGCAAGATACGTCTTCAGCTGGCACTGGATGTCGAATATTTGGGGGAACAGGTATGCAATGTTTGCACCCTAGCATGCATCAGAATACTGTAGAAAAATCTGAAGTTACAGCATATATTATTTTGTATTGTGCGTCTCAGATTCAGAAGATGGGTCTTCAGCCAAATGACATCTCCATGTTTTCTGCTCTGATGGATCTCGTGAAAGAAGCCAGAGAACTCGCTGAACAGAACCAGTAAAGCATGTGACTCCTCAGTGACTGAAACCCTTTAACAGACTCTCCACAGTGGAGCTCAGGCTACAAAGAATGTAAGAAAACAGACACTACTAATCTTTAGGTACAAAAACATCTCGAATGTGGACTTCAGAACCACAATGCATTTCAAACAGAAGGAGCCTCCATATTCATGGAATGAACATGTTTCTGTTTCTTGGTGGATTAATCTGAGATAAACAACTGATAACATGTGTTCAAATCAAAGTTGTATAATATTATAATGTATGAATTTATTTGGGAATAAAACGAAGGACTTTGGATACATTTTTGAATGAGTATGTTTTAACTAACTACAAATGGTTTGACCCTCGGTACTACCAAAAAAAGCTGCAGTAATCCACGCAGAATCATTGTTGAACATTTTTAATTTAATATTTTGAGAAAGCAGAAAACCACTCACATCTCCTACTGTTCATAAATGTTGATGTACACATTTACAAATTGTTTTACATATTAACCCATGTTGAAACAATGAAACAGTCTGAACACTGTTGCTATACTTGGAAACAAATGTTTTATACTCACAAATCACACAATAAAAACAAAAATAGACTCTTAGTATAATACATGTATACAACATGTTGGTAATACTTCATGTTACTGTACTTACTACTGAACAATACTGTACAGAACTCTGCTACAATAAACGAATCAATGACTTCATAAATACTGATCAAGGCAGAAACTTCAGAGTTTCTGTGATGGCACTAAATGTTGCTTCACTTTCATCTAAACATTATTTTTGATGAAAAATGATATCATGCCCCTGCAGAGACATATGCTGCTCATGTCAGGTTTGTTTACATCTTTAGAGTGTAGGGTTGGTTATCTTACCCAGCATGAGGATGGCATTTGATTCTCCTTCTATAACAGAAAAGAAGAAAGGTCTGTTGATGGATAGCTTCAGAGGGACGCCCTCCTCTTGTCTCGTGTCCTGAGCTTCTGCTCCCTCTTCAGACATCTCAAACAGCACCTTGTTGACAGCCTGGGGAGAGACAAACAACGCAAATTATTGTGTACATCCATTTAGAATAAATTATGATAAGCTGACCACTCATCTTGCTCACCTTATCTATAGTGAAGGGTTTGATGTTGCTGAGCTGGCTAAACTCAGCCTGGGAACCAAGCAGTTTAGCCTCAATCTCTGGATCCATGTCAGTCAGCAGATCATGCAGATCAGTCACAGACGACAGGGAGAACTTCGGGAGAGACAACTCCAACAGACTGAAAGAGGGAAGTGGATTTTAAAACACCTTATAGCTGTTAATAACGTTGTTTAGTAATGGAGTTGTAACGGATTTGACTTGTTTAGTGTTTATAAAAAGTTAAATATTCACCCCTCTTGGAGCTTCTGATGCCAGCCAGACATGACGCCAGTGCGCAGCTTTGATTCTATGTCAGAGAGGCTGGCCCCTTCATGAGGCAGGACGAGCAACATGTAAGACCGTTTGCTGAGGGACAACTTTACAACAGTACACTGCCGCACCTTTAAGATAAAAAAAAAATAGTTAAGATTATAATGAGCTTGAATTTCCCACAAATCGGCATACAAATGAGACCTTATACCTTGTCGTTCAGGTAGTGGTACTGACCCGTGTGGGTCATCAGTGGGGCCATTACTGTGGTCGTTTCATCCACATGAAACTCTTGCAAAGAGGTTTTTTCAGGCTTGAAGGCAGTCCTCCAGTTGCCTGAGCAAGCACAACCAAAGAACACAGTTAGACAATACACACCTGTAACATGAAATCAACCCCAGATACATCGGGCTTCATCCCTGCTTTTTAATATGTGTTGTCTTGTTCACGCTGCTTTCCTGAAACAGACCTTGGAAGATGAAGGAGGTGATGAACAAAAGGTCGCTGCTGGAATTCACATCTTTGACGATTTGCTTCACCATTCCATGGGATGTCTTCTCCACAAAGCTGTTCACCAGCTGCTCTGCCTCTGGAGATTTGGAGAAGTCTATGCCTCTGATGAATGATGTATCAGAGAAGTCCTGCGTGCCCTGAATAAAGTCCTCAGACAGCCGAGCATCCTGGCGAGTAAAGGCCCAGACCTGGGTGGTAATTTCGTCTTTGGGACCATCATCCACCAGAGAGTTGATGCCCTGCAAGGTTTTAAGGACCTTGTGTCCATCCACTAAGGACACACAGTCCTCTCGGTCTGTGTCACTGCTCAGACCTAGTAGAAGCTGGAAGAAAAGTAAATGTATGGTTAGGAAAACAGCAAAGGACTTGCCTGGAATCCAGTCTTATTAGTGATAGAAAATGTAAAGCAAAGACCTGGAAAGAGCTTGCTGTTCTCTTGGAGGCCCCCAGGTAGAAAGTGACAAGGGATCCGTAGGTGTTGACTGGAGAGAGAAGGGTGTTGGTGCCCTGCTGTTTGCTGCTGAGAGCCTGGTACATCCTCAGACCCAAAGAGTTCATCAACTCTGCCAGGACCGCTGTCCTCTCTGTGATGTTCTGCCTTTGTGGATCCATCTTTGATGGGTCCCTGATGTCTGGTGTCAGAATTTCTATATCAAGGGGGGCCACTGGAAGTGTTTCCAGGGGCTTTATGATCTGGGGCTGCAGGGTCTCACAGCTGACATTCTCGGCAGCAAAAAGATGGAAAGGATGAACGTAGACTCGGTTGGCTTGGCCTCCTGACAGGCAGCAGCAGCAGCACAGTAGGAGGGCCAGAAGAGGGGACCGTAGTCTCTGCATTTCACCGATGCTTGGTAGTTTTCTTCTGGTGTTGGAAGAAAGACAGATGGTTTCAGTTCGACCTTACTTTGCGTGCATCAGCCTATCAAATGCTTGTTGTGCCCTTGGTGAGGCTATTGTTGTAAGTGTGTAAGCTTTCACACAGATCTGGCTGAATTGGATTTTCAGTCTGACAGGAACACTGGGCATAGAGCAGCATGTCAGTGATCGATTGATCGCTCTTTGTGCATTTTCTCTCCTGCTGGTCAGTGAATGAGAGCAGGCATTACTCTCTGCAACAGAGGTTGCATAGATAATGAAGACACATCTACGTATGTCCCACCGTGTTTGTGTGTTCACAGACAAAATAAGATAGATTATTCCATTCGGACATTGTTTACTCAGACCCTGTTGAAGCAGCACTCACAGAAATGTGTTTGAATTATCAGCATAGTATAAAATGATCAGAAATGCGCAGACGTGACAAATGCCGCTGTATTAATGTTATAGTAAGTCATAAAAACAACATTAAGATAAACAACATATACGGTATAATGTGCAAGTAAGAATGTTGATATTTAAATGTTGACTGAGATTTGAATGAACCATTGTTAAGAACCACAGTAAAAATAGGACAGTTACGCAGAAATGTGGACTGATGGACTCTCGGAGGAGCTGAGCAAACACTGGATTATCCTCTGTTTGGACATGTAGCACAGGACATGGCCTTGATCCCTGATCAATTAAACTCCAATGTACCAATACATAGCTAAATTACCAGTGTACCTGATGACTGATACAATAATGATTATTTATATTTAGAGACTTTGCAGAAATTAACCATTTAATTGAATGATTAAAAACATTTTTTTGGTATTAAAGAATATAATTGGTAAGTCTATTGATTTTTTTTAAACTTTAAAGTGTCTTCCCTCATCTGACAATTCACTCTGCTGAACACTCAAAATGCACGAATTTAGATAAAGTTAAAAAAAAAAAAAAAGAGAAGAAAAAGGTGCTCTTACCGATGGGTTCTGCGGTGGCTGAGTGAAGTCTGGCTCCTCTGCTCCCTCACTTTAATCCAGCCAGCCTGGACGTGGGGCTCCCACTCTGGTTACTGAATAACCAAACCAAAGTCAGGGGCTCCTGCTGCAGTGACTCACAGCCCGCTTTGTACTGACAAGCTGCTGTTATAGATAAATAGTCTGACGGAGAGAAGACCACCCAATGTCCCTCAACATGTTGACTTTAGCAGGATGATGCAAGCACATCCAGGAGGGGGTGAACGGGAGAACTCAGCTTCCACAAAACAGGAGTGAGAAGTAGAGGGACAGCCAGGCATGCCTGTGTTTGCCAGAGTGATTCACTGAAATGTCACCATGTTGTGGAAATGTTTGTGAAAGAGCACCGGATTATTCAAGCAACAGTTCAAGTAAACACATTCATGACAAGTCTACGCAGGAAACACACTCAGTGATTATTGTCCTAGTGTCAGTATTGACTCAACAATGCAAGCAAATACAGAAATGCTGCAAGTATGAAAGTGTTTCCAAGGTACTCTATTAAAGTGTTATGAGTTAAATTCTGGTGGACCCAAATGCAGACACAAACAGCAAAACAAAATTCAAACAAAAAGTGAGCTTAATAATTAAAGCCGACTAATATCCTGGGCGGCAAAATCCAATGATCCAAAAAGTGGGGACAAATACAGTCAAAACTAAAAACCAGAACTGGAGGCCTGGACAAAACACTGAAAACAAGGAGGCACGCAGTAAGATCACAGCACAAAAAGACAAAGACAAAGGGGGTGCACAAGACTGGAATACATGGGAGATAACAAGACACAGGTGAAGACAAATCAGGACGAGCAGGTAATCACAAAGGAGGGAAAACATGCGGAAGTAAAACACACGGAGATACACAAGAAAACAGCACTTTCAAAATAAAACAGGAACCAGCCAAAATAAAATAAAACACATCAGAAAAACATATGTACTAAAACAACCAACACGACCAGCAGAACATGGGGTCATGACCTGATGGGACCAGTGTTGGTGACTTTTCTTTGAGTTACTGCTGTTTACCCATCAGGCTTCTGCTTATACATATCTGATTATAACCTGGCTATTAAAATAATATGACAAGCGCCCACTGGGAACATTGTGATTGTCATTGTTTCTAATTTTACACGATTTACACCTGATACATGCAAATTTAGAAACCGCTTAAAAATAATTAGGTTCATCCTGACCACCTTAGACCCTCCAGATATTAATGAAGGTAGAAGAGACAGTTTTACTGCTATAACCTATCTAAATGCAGAGTAAACAATGGTGTTATAAGAGTCTGAGAGTGAGACTGTTATAAAAACTCTGACTTGTGGTACCAGCTGCTGTTTGTTATCTTGGAACACCTATAAGAGTCTTAGGATTTTATAACTGAAGTATAAAATATTCCCAACAATTGCTGGGAAAACTACATACACCTTTCAAAAGTTCAAACACTTCTTTGTGTAGCAATCAAGATGGTATTGCAATAAAGGGTGACTGTAATACAGAAAATCCTTTCACACAAAAGCTTGATTCGACGTGGCAGGATACACGGCAGGTTCTCAGGACTTTACAGTCCTGATATTATCTTTTACAAACACTGTTACCTGATAGGAAGCGAAGAGTCAATAAGTAACAAAGCTGAACTTAAGATAATTTTACATACCGTAAGTCATACAGTGAGATGGATTATTGTTGTTTCTGGTCTGATAAGCCTTTCTATCCCAGGACTCTGCTTGTTTTGGTAAAGATATGTGCAAAAGGAGCAAATAATTTTGCTTTTCTTGTGATTGAAAAGAGATCATGGTTTGGGTCTAGGTTACCACGGTAACAGCCTTCACCATCTTCTACAATACGATTTACTGACTGCTAAAGGGCCGACGCAGGTGACATGGTGCAGTTTGTGTGAATGACACCAGTTCTGACAAAAACTGCAAATATATTTTGTCACTATAATAGTTTTGAACATGATCAGACTATTTGGCTAAAAGTATGCACCAGCTGTAGCAGGATTCTTACAGTCAAAGCTCAAACTCTGTTTCTCTACCTGATCATCAATGTGTGGAAGATATTTTACTGCTACCTCATGTGCAGGTTCCCAAAAATGTCTTTAAAAGCAAATACCTTAACTACATCCTGAAAGTGGAGGTGAACAATCTTTGCTTACTGGTTATGATGAATAGCCAAGTGTGCGTTTCTCATGCATTATGGGTGCTATAACAGAGTCTGTAAACAGGCTGCTGAGTATAAAAGCTGCAGCATCCAGCTCTTGGAGCAGATTGGAAGGTGATTGTGTTCACCATGTGGGTTCTCTTGTTTCTTTACAGTGCGCTGGTCACAAGTGGATTAGAAGGTACTGTCTGATTTTCTTTTTGTCATATTTAGTCTGTTTAGGTTTTGGCTTATAGTTTATTATTCCTTAAAATGTACATTACACTGACCTTTTATTCATGTTTGTTTTATAATCCATCAGGTGCTGCTGCTGAATATTATACAACTCCAGGTACAACTCCAGGTTCGGTTTCTGGGGCCCATATTACCCTGTTTCAGAAAAAAATGTACTATGAAAATAAGATGCATGTTAGCTTAAAGGTCTGTGCTGATGTAAAATCTAAAAGGATGCATGTCTTTGAGCTGAGTCACAGAAGGTGTTGTGATTTCTGACAACAAATGTCTCTGCTTTTGTGTATATTCTGTGTTTTTTCAAAACAGATGATTACTTCCAAGAATCAACGTGGATAGAAGGTAAATAATAGATAATAATAAATATTACAAAAAATTGGGAGCATAATGTTAGTTCAAAGGTCTTTGTTTATTTATAATATATAGATTATATCTGTAATCTGACTCACAGAATGTTTGAATGCTTTGTAGGCATTAACAATAACCCCCCCCCTTCTCAAGTCTAAACATATTTCTTCCACTTTTACAAGAATGCCTTACAAGTGTTAAAGTGTTGAAGATGTCGCGAGACGTCTTCAGAAAAAGCTAAGAGTCCAGCTGCCTCAAATGAAACTCTTTGACACAGCTGCCTGTGTTTGACTCGAGCCACATCAACAAAGTCCACAAAGGAGCCCTTGTTTTGTTTCAAGAAATATGTGTTTTTTGGTCTGTGCCTATCGTAGCATTGAGCTTCAGTTGTCACGTTCCTATGATGCCATATACATCTACGATGGCCCTAGCACTAGTAGCAGCCTTCTGGGGATGTTGTGTGGCAGAAAAAACAGCACATTCTACTCCACCGGTCCTTCTTTAACTGTGCGCTTCAAGAGCGATAGTAGTGTTAGTTACTCAGGATTCCGTGCTTACTACAGAGCAGTAGGTAAGTCGCTCTGATTATGATCATTGTCATATTTACACACAATATCTAGTGTATTCATGTCTAAAGAAAGCTATAGTCTTTTAACACTGAGGCCAGCCAAGAACAGAAAGATTTTAAGTGATGGGAATTATTTCTATCTATGCTTTTAAGTATATTCTGTGTTTTTTCAAAACATATTATTCCACCCCAGGACCCAGGCCAACACCTACAGGTAAATAATAGATAATAATAAATATTTGTTTTATGATCCATCAGCTGCTGCTCAATTTGATACAAACAAAACCACAAAATTAAATAGCGTCACACGTTCGGTCTCGGAAAAACATGTACTATGAAAATCTGTAAAATCTATAAGGATGCATGTCTTTGAGCTGAGTCACAGAAAGTGTTGATGTGATTTCTGAAAACAAATGTCTCTGCTTTTGTGTATATTCTGTTTTTTTTTTTTTTTCAAAATTTCAGCTTTAGATTATTCCACCTCAACGGAGACATCACCCACAGGTAAATAATAGATAATAATAAATATTACAAAAAATATGGAGCATAATGTTAGTTCAAAGGTCTGTGTTTCTTTATAATCTATAGATTATAATCTGTAATCTGAGTCACAGAATGTGTTTGAATGCTTTGTAGACATTAACAATACCCCCTCCCACTCAAGTCTAAACATATTTCTTCCACTTTTACAAGAATGCCTTACAAGTGTTAAAGAGTGTTTGTGTGCAATTTGAGTGTGATGTCAACATCGTCCTGTGTCTCACAGCTCAGCCATCATGTCAATACAACTGCGGCAACTACATGGGAAGCTGCTCCTGCTCCAGCTCCTGCCAGTACTATGGCAACTGTTGTCCTGACTACAACGGTAAGTCTAACAGCTCAACAGTATGAACAGGTTTTCTGCAGACTTCTCTTGTGAGCAGCAGTCAGTCTGTCAGATTCCAGCGTAATATAATGCTGAGAGTGCATCATTGTTAATCTTGCAATGAACAAAGGAATCATATTTCTCTCTTTCTGTCACATAGATCACTGCCTTTCAACAACAAACCCCTCTGGATATGAAAGCACAGGTATAACACAGTCCCAGCTGCAGCTGATTGACTGATGTACATATGATGTTTGATATAAGGCTGAGAGTGTGATGAGAGAGACTTCTACACTTAGTAATAAAAGTTACAAACATTACAAAGCATGATGTTAGTTCAAAGTCTGTGTTTATTATTAATCTATAGATGATCAGGAAGTGTCTTAATGAGTTACAGGATGTGTTTGATTTCTGATTCATTAGTGCATTTCTCTTTGTTCTGTTTTTTCTTTAATCAGAGCCTGGCACACAAGATTCAAATCTGACAGGTAATGCAGGCTGGTTTTCAAAAGATATTTTTTATTATGATTCCTTCCATCCTAACAAGATTCCCAGTCCCAGGCCCACTGAAGCATTCCCACAGCAACAAACACCCGCAGGGCACCTGGACTCATAGCTCTGCAGCCCCAGAACTAAAGAAGCCACTTGAAGATGTGGCGAGACGTCTTTAGAAAAAGCTACGAGTCCAGTTGCCTCAAATTAAACTCTTTGACACGGCTGCCTGTGTTTGACTCAAGCCACATCAACAAAGTCCACAAAAGAGCCCTTGTTTTGTTCCAAGAAAACACAAACAAATTTGCACCGCCTGTTACTCGTCTTTTTACTTGTATGACAGCACTCATTGTGCCTTGTCTGATGATTTTTCTTCTTCACATGTAGACTGTGGTGGTTACCTGACTAGCAGCAGCGGCACCTTTTACAGCCCCAACTATCCAAACCCGTACCCAAACAATGCAGTATGTGTGTGGTACATCAGACTAAGTGGGCAACGTGTGGAACTGGAGTTATCTGATGTAAAGTAAGCAAGTGGTCTGCATATGTAGCTTTTGTGTGTGTTCATGCTGTATTGTGTGGCTTTACATTCAAACATGTGTTTTTTGGTCTGTGCCTATCGTAGCATTGAGCTTGAGTCGTCATGTTTCTATGATGCCATATACATCTACGATGGCCCTAGCACTAGTAGCAGCCTTCTGGGGATGTTGTGTGGCAGAAAAAACAGCACATTCTACTCCACCGGTCCTTCTTTAACTGTGAGCTTCAAGAGCGATAGTATTGTTAGTTACTCAGGATTCCGTGCTTACTACAGAGCAGTAGGTAAGTCGCTCTGATTATGATCATTGTCATATTTACACACAATATCTAGTGTATTCATGTCTAAAGAAAGCTATAGTCTTTTAACACTGAGGCCAGCCAAGAACAGAAAGATTTTAAGTGATGGGAATTATTTCTATCTATGCTTTTAAGTATATTCTGTGTTTTTTCAAAACATATTATTCCACCCCAGGACCAATGGAGCCAACACCTACAGGTAAATAATAGATAATAATAAATATTTGTTTTATGATCCATCAGCTGCTGCTCAATTTGATACAACTCCAGGTACAAACAAAACCACAAAATTAAATAGCGAAAAATATGGAGCATAATGTTAGTTCAAAGGTCTGTGTTTCTTTATAATCTATAGATTATAATCTGTAATCTGAGTCACAGAATGTGTTTGAATGCTTTGTAGACATTAACAATACCCCCTCCCACTCAAGTCTAAACATATTTCTTCCACTTTTACAAGAATGCCTTACAAGTGTTAAAGAGTGTTTGTGTGCAATTTGAGTGTGATGTCAACATCGTCCTGTGTCTCACAGCTCAGCCATCGTGTCAATACAACTGCGGCAACTACATGGGAAGCTGCTCCTGCTCCAGCTCCTGCCAGTACTATGGCAACTGTTGCCCAGACTACAACAGTAAGTCTAACAGCTCAACAGTATGAACAGGTTTTCTGCAGACTTCTCTTGTGAGCAGCACTCGGTCTGTCAGATTCCAGCGTAATATAATGCTGAGAGTGCATCGTTGTTAATCTTGCAATGAATGAATGAATCATATTCCTCTCTTTCTGTCACATAGATCACTGCCTTTCAACAACCACCCCCTCTGGATATGAAAGCACAGGTATCAAACAGTCCCAGCTGCAGCATTAAAGAGCATTTCACATTTCATACAAAGCTGAGAGTGTGATGTCAACATCGTCCTGTGTCTCACAGCTCAGCCATCATGTCAGTACAACTGCGGCAACTACATGGGAAGCTGCTCCTGCTCCAGCTCTTGTCAGTACTATGGCAACTGTTGTCCTGACTACAACTGTAAGTGCAGAGTCTTCTGTTGTTAAAGGGATCACTCCGTCAGATTCCTCAGTGCTCTCATGGACATGTTGTGATAATATTGTGTTTCAAAGTAAAAAGAAATGTGAAAAAACATCTTGTTTTCTGCAGCCTACTGTTACCAGCCCACTGTCAGCACTAACAGAACTACCACAGGTATAAAAACCTCTCAACAATCTCAATGTGAAACAATTCAATTACTTTTAACACATTTCTGTGTCACAGCTCGGCCATCATGTCGTTACAACTGCGGCTACAACATGGGAAGCTGCTCCTGCTCCAGCTCTTGTCAATACAATGGAAACTGTTGTCATGACTACAACTGTAGGTGTCAAGTCCAACAAATTGACATATACATATGACCACTGTGATAATGATGTGTTTCACAGTAAAAACAGATGCAAAAAGTCACTTTTAAAGTCACTATTATTTGTTTTTCTGCAGCATACTGCTACTCAACCACAGTCAGACCTACCTCAGGTATGAAAACCTCTCAACAACCTGAATGTGAAAGAAAACACACAGCAGCATTTATCATAACACTATGTCTTTGTCACAGCTCAGCCATCATGTCGCTATAACTGCGGCAACTACATGGGAAGCTGCTCCTGCTCCAGCTCCTGCCAGTACTATGGCAACTGTTGTCCTGACTACAACTGTAAGTGCAGAGTCTTCTGTTGTTAAAGGGATCACTCCGTCAGATTCCTCAGTGCTCTCATGGACACGTTGTGATAATATTTGGTTTCAAAGTAAAAAGAAATGTGAAAAAACATCTTGTTTTCTGCAGCCTACTGTTACCAGTCCACTGTCAGACCTACCAGATCTACCACAGGTATGAAAACCTCTCAACAATCTGAATGTGAAACAGTGAACAGGGCAATTACTTTTAACACATTCCTTTGTCACAGCTCAGCCATCATGTCGCTACAACTGTGGCTACAACATGGGAAGCTGCTCCTGCTCCAGCTCCTGCCAGTACTATGGCAACTGTTGTCCTGACTACAACTGTAAGTGCAGAATCTAATAAATCAACAGTTGTTAAAAGGATCACTCTGTCAGATTCCTCAGTGCTTCTTGTGATAATGTTGTGTTTCAAAGTAAAAAGAAATGTGAAAAAACATCTTGTTTTCTGCAGCCTACTGTTACCGGTCCACTGTCAGTACAGTCAGACCTACCACAGGTATGAAAACCTCTCAACAACCTGAATGTGAAAGAAAACACACAGCAGCATTTATCATAACACTATGTCTTTGTCACAGCTCGGCCATCATGTCGCTATAACTGTGGCTACCACATGGGAAGCTGCTCCTGCTCCAGCTCCTGCCAGTACTATGGCAACTGTTGTCCAGACTACAACTGTAAGTGCAGAGTCTAATAAATCAACTGAATTTTGTTAAAGGGATCACTCCGTCAGATTCCTCAGTGCTCTCATGGACGCATTGTGATAATATTTGGTTTCAAAGTAAAAAGAAATGTGACAAAACATCTTGTTTTCTGCAGCCTACTGTTACCAGTCCACTGTCAGACCTACCAGACCTTCCACAGGTATGAAAACCTCTCAACAATCTCAATGTGAAACAGTGAACAGGGCAATTACCTTTAACACATTCCTTTGTCACAGCATTGCCATCATGTCGCTACAACTGTGGCTACAACATGGGAAGCTGCTCCTGCTACAGCTCCTGCCAGTACTATGGCAACTGTTGTCCTGACTACAACTGTAAGTGCAGAGTCTTCTGTTGTTAAAGGGATCACTCCATCAGTTTCCTCAGTGCTCTCATGGACACGTTGTGATAATATTTGGTTTCAAAGTAAAAAGAAATGTGACAAAACATCTTGTTTTCTGCAGCCTACTGTTACCAGTCCACTGTCAGACCTACCAGATCTACCACAGGTATAAAAACCCCTCAACAATCTCAATGTGAAACAGTGAACAGGGCAATTACTTTTAACACATTTCTGTGTCACAGCTCGGCCATCATGTCGTTACAACTGTGGCTACCACATGGGAAGCTGCTCCTGCTCCAGCTCCTGCCAGTACTATGGCAACTGTTGTCCAGACTACAACTGTAAGTGCAGAGTCTAATAAATCAACTGAATTTTGTTAAAGGGATCACTCCGTCAGATTCCTCAGTGCTCTCATGGACGCATTGTGATAATATTTGGTTTCAAAGTAAAAAGAAATGTGACAAAACATCTTGTTTTCTGCAGCCTACTGTTACCAGTCCACTGTCAGACCTACCAGACCTTCCACAGGTATGAAAACCTCTCAACAATCTCAATGTGAAACAGTGAACAGGGCAATTACCTTTAACACATTCCTTTGTCACAGCATTGCCATCATGTCGCTACAACTGTGGCTACAACATGGGAAGCTGCTCCTGCTACAGCTCCTGCCAGTACTATGGCAACTGTTGTCCTGACTACAACTGTAAGTGCAGAGTCTTCTGTTGTTAAAGGGATCACTCCATCAGTTTCCTCAGTGCTCTCATGGACACGTTGTGATAATATTTGGTTTCAAAGTAAAAAGAAATGTGACAAAACATCTTGTTTTCTGCAGCCTACTGTTACCAGTCCACTGTCAGACCTACCAGATCTACCACAGGTATAAAAACCCCTCAACAATCTCAATGTGAAACAGTGAACAGGGCAATTACTTTTAACACATTTCTGTGTCACAGCTCGGCCATCATGTCGTTACAACTGTGGCTACCACATGGGAAGCTGCTCCTGCTCCAGCTCCTGCCAGTACTATGGCAACTGTTGTCCTGATTACAACTGTAAGTTAATGTAACACAAAAGTCATCACACCTCAACCACAGTTTTGGTTTGTTGATTTTCTTTTTCTTTTTAACAGCATACTGCAGTGTCACATCTCCGCCTCGTCCCATCCCAACCACAGGTTGGCCTCTCGGCATTTCATGATATCTTGTCTATTTATAATACAGAGAATTGATCGATAACTGTGTAACAGTGTATTTTAAATCTTTGAATAATCTCTGGGACTTTGTGTGTGTTGGGTTATCTGTGGTGAAATATATATAATAAATAATAACTAAGGTTAAATCTGTCAACCTTGTCTTACCTTCAGCTGGGTCATGTGGAGGATTTCTCTTCGGCTCTGGCACCTTCTCCAGTCCCAACCACCCCTACTACTACCAAGACAACGCCTATTGTGTCTGGCAGATTAAAGCAGAGCATGACCAACGTATCGTCCTGTCCTTCACATACCTGCAGTGAGTAAAGCATACTACACAACTACGCAGCATTACTGTATGAAATACAAACAGGGAAATTGTGTGATATTGTGTTTTTTTTTTTAAACAACAGACTGGAAAACTGCTGCTCCTGTGACTACATTTCCATCTACGACGGGCCATCTGTTGGTTCCAGATATTTAGGGAAACTTTGCAACAACACTGTGAGCACTTTCTACTCCTCCTCCAACTACATGACGGTGCTCTTCCGCACTGATGGTAGCGTGGTCGCCCAAGGTTTCCGTGCTGAGTTCTTCAGCTCTCTGCTACCAAGCTCAGGTACATTCAGAGTAGAACATGTAACATTTGGTAAATGTGTGTCAGTCTAAATGCTGAAGACAACTATACGAGATGATGATCATGGAGATCATCTTAAAGGGTAATTATTGGTTAATGGTTACCCATTCTATAGTTTTTCTTGTACCTTCACATGTGAACTAGAGGATGGATCCGTATGGGTTTGAATGAATGCTCATCCAGTGTGAACACACTCCTCTGTCAGGTCGAGTGGACTGCTCTTCAGACAAGATGACCATCGTTATTTCAAGGTCTTACCTAAACTCCGTGGGCTATGATGGCTACAATCTGTACTTGAATGACCCGTACTGCAGACCCCAGGTCTCCAGTAACCAGGTGGTCTTCAGTTTCCACAGTAACACTTGTGGCAACATCAGAGAGGTACACCTCACACATACACCTCATCAATCCACAGTGTTTCCCACAGATTGCTGTGATGTTGACATCATACTTTTATTTTCCTATGTCTTCCACTTCGAACAGTTCAACAATGGCAGAGTTGTGTACAGCAACACTGTCCGCAGTGAAGCCTCCTCCTCCGGAGTGATCACACGCCACTCCCACTTCAGACTGAATGTCACCTGTCAAATGGACCAGGACTCCGTGTCTCATACCATGTTCATTGTCAGAAATTCTGGTAACAGCACCATTACAGGCACAGGCAGATTCAACACCACCATGTCTTTCTACACATCCAGCAACTTCTACTATAAGGTTTGTTCGGGTATTTAAAGTCACAGTGCACACTTTTGCCTGCCTGTTCTGGTAATTATAGTTGCTCCTCTTTACTGCTTTGCTACCACAATGCCAAAGTGGAAATGTCTCCTCAGACACCAAATTTGAAACTCTGATGTACTGTGAAATACCAGTCCTGTTAGCTCAGCTCTGTCTGAATTTATCTAGCCAGAGCTTTCAAGTTCAGCTATATGGAACTATATGCACGTGGCATCAGTTCATTGTACTAATATTTTGCCTTTGAACTGTTAGGTGACTGAAGTACCTTATGAGGTGTCGCTCAACGAGAAAGTATTTGTCCAAGTGGACCTACCTAGGCGTGACAGCTCCCTGGTTCTCTTTATTGACACCTGTGTGGCATCACCATCACAGTATGATTTCCAGACCAGGTCTTACTACTTGATCCGTACCGGGTAAGATGAGCTGGCTTCTTCCCTGTTTTTAAAATGCAAAGTAGGGCATTTATAATAACTCAACATTACTTAAATTCTACCTTCTATTACACAGTACAGCACACAAATTGCTGCAGATATTTTCCCATGTTACACAGAAGTCTCAATGCATTAAAAACATTCTGCTGATAAACCTTCATACTTTTATTCAAACAAGATAGATTGCGTACTTGTGCATTTCATTAATTCATCCACTTTAAAACAATAATTCCAACACAGGAAGCCTCAGATGTCAGTATGATTTTCTGTAGTCTATGCATAAATCATATCTGTTTTCCCTTTAGATGTCCTGTGGATAGCACCTACCAGTCCTATGTTAGTGGCACTGCAGACTATGCCCGTTTTGCATTCAGGACCTTCAAGTTCCTGCAAGCTAAAGAGTCGGTGTACATCCAGTGCAGAGTCCTGATATGTCAGGCCTCTGACTACAGCTCCCGCTGCCGACGTGGCTGCATGAGGCGAGTAGCCAGAGACCTGGAGTCACAGCATGAAAGCCAAACTCTGCTTGTGGGTCCCATTAAACTCAAAGGTTTGTATGTATTTACACTGGATTTGGATATGAACAGTGTTTCAGATTCTTAGGATACAAGAAAGAAATCATTTTTACTATTCTCTTTACCAGACCCTGAAAAAAAGGAAGAAGAGCCCGAGAAGCAGAACAAGGTCTAACCTGACTCTGTAGTGACATGCTCCAATCAACTGTTCTTCATCTTGTCTTTCCTGTGACACTGAATTATACTCATCCTTTCTTTACTCTTTGTTGCATTACCTGATTAAAACATCATCAAAAGGCAATCTGTGTTTGCGATCTTCATGATGTCAAACTCCTGCATGAATAATGACTGCTGTCAATTTGTGAAGGAAAAAGCAACAAAGGACAAAGCACTATGCTGTTAGAAAACACTTTACTTATAAATTAGTTTGATTAATCCATCTCACAATAAAATGATTTGTCATCCCAGAGGGAGAGAGTGATCGCCGACAGGCTGTAACATTCACCATTAACTACAAACCTACAACACACTGAGAGAACATAAGGCAGTCATTACAAGATGTCCCTTATTACTGATAAGTATGGTAACAAGGAGGTGGTCCTAAAAACACTATGTTCTCCACACATGTTGCTAAGCAACAGACAACAGTACCCATGACGCGGGACAACCTTGCTAAAGTAGCAGTAGTACTGCAACACGATTTTTTTTTTGACACTGAACATTTATCCAACCATTCAGAATACAATACTCAGTAAATATTCATAAAAGCACTGGGATCCATATGATGAGTAAGGAACCTCAGTGTGTTATCACAAATGCTAAAACATGGCAACCCAGGTGCTACGTGGCAATTCTGAATAAGTGTTCACATGAGACACAAGACTTGGTGATTCTGTCCTAAACACAGAGATACTGAATATTAAAGTGACTTCGTACATTATCAAAAGGTCAGAATGTGACATGATTTAATTAAAAGGCTATTCGAAACCCTTTTACAGAGTGGGCGAAGTAACCATGATGGTACTTAAGGAAGGGCACTGAATGGAGTAACTTCAAAACAATACAACTTCAATAAAATCTATTTCAACAACTTAGCTAGCTGACCAAAAACCACAGATACAAAATTTGGCCAGATCCTACTATATAAACCAGCTGGAATTGATTCTAAAGTTTCTTAGCAGCATTCATGGAACACAATTTGGCAAAAAAAAAGCTACAATAGAAAAGTACAATGGCCAAACTTGTTTTCTAAGGTTCTGGGTTGGTTCTTTTTAAGTGAGAAGACAATATTGTAATAATATCTATTAGTATTTAAAGTAACAGTCCGCTCTCTATTGTGGACACATGAGAATGTGACTATATCAGGCACTGCAAAGAAATAGTAATAATGCACCTAGCACTGAAATAATTTCAACACGGCTTAAGAAAGATCACTCAAGGCCAACAGCTTCACTTCTGAGTTATGAGCGTTGAGAATATATTTGTGTGACTTAGCACACATAGGTGAAGGGCAGGTGATTTCCTTCTTATGGGAAAGTTCAGTCAATAAAAAAGTATGTCGAGACTCCATGAGTGTGATTTACTCAAAATATGTAGTTTAGAGTTTTATCAGTTTAAAGCTTGCCCATTTTTAAACCATGATCGGGTTGTAATGGGTCAAGTAATGCTGTTCATTTTTACTTAGATACTTTAATTTATAACTGTATGCAAAAGTCTGATATAAGATTTTTGTTTTAGGCAGGGAAGTTAATTTTCTGATAGTTTATGACAACATGCTAGTGTGATTTCACCACAAATAAATTCTCAACCTGTGGAAAACACTGATCATCCGTTCATAATACACTTCAATGGGCACCATACAAAATAAAACCGTCTGAATGTTAATGTTGTCCTATATAAGGCCAACATTAGATTAGGCTACATAAATGCCAGGTGAAAGACCGATAAATAAGGTTACTATGGAATTGATAAAACAAAGCTGTCCGTTTGAAGATCTTTCAAAGTTTTCTTTTTTCGACTTCTACTTGTGTTGCCCCCGCGCAAAATGACAGGCAAAGTCGTACTTGCTCTTGCACTTGTGGCCACAAATGTTGCACTGGAATGGGTTCTCGTAGCCGTGGCAGCCCATGTGAATGGTATAAAGGATGTTGTCAGGGAAATAGATGTCACAGTGCTGGCAGTGGTGCAGCATGTGAGGGTCCTGAAGGGCAGCGGACAGGCCCGGGGCTGGTGTACTGGGTTGGCTGTTTGAGATACTCGGGGTGCTGGTGCGTCCACTGTGCTCACTGCAAGGTCCCCCTCCAGGACTGCAACTACTGTGGGGCGGAGCCCGAGTCTCTGGGGTGACTGGGGAAGAAGAAGAAGCATGAGCCATATTGGCTGTGACAGCCACTGGAGCTGTGGCTGGGTGTGGCTGCTGGATGAGGAAGGGCTTCTCATCGACAATAGACTCTGCACCTGGAGACATGGGAGGCTGAGTCTGGGCTTGGGACTCTGAAGGGAGGCTGGCCAACTGGCCGGCCAAGGTTGAAAGTTGATTTAGAGGATTATCCATGACAACGTCATGGTGATGGTGATTTTGATCTGTGGGGAGCCCGTCCTCGACTGCTCGACTCTGATTATCATATGTTTCCTGACGCAAGTGGGGCAGCTCATGGGAAAAATCGTTCACATTATCAGCTTTGTGCACTACCATAGATGGAGGAGTGAAGTTGATGAGGAGACGACGGCCGTAGCCCAGAGAGCTGGCTTTTTTCTGCAAAACACTTAACATTTTCTTATGGGAAAGTGAGCGAGCGCCTTTCATTGGCAGGAGTTTGTGACGTCTGCGGCGATGGTGTGACAAGTTGCTACGGTCACTGCAGCGGAAGGAGCACAGCTCACACTTATAAGGCTTCTCCCCTGTGTGGGATCGCATGTGGGCCTCCAGATGGCGCTCATAGGCTGAGGCAAATGGGCAAAGTAGGCAGCGGTGAGGTTTCTCTCCTGTTTAATAGGGAAAAAACAAAGTAAGCAACAAACTCTGTCCATGTTTCCTCTGAAGATTAACTATGAAAACTTACCTGTATGAATTCGAATGTGCTCAATGAGTCGCGCTGTTCCTCTGGTGGCATAGTTGCAATAACGGCACTTGAGTTTGCCATCATAGGTCCTCTCAAAACCATCCACCAGGATCCCTGAGCTGTCCTCCAACGACATGTCCACTGAGGGGTGATCCAGTCCGTTTTGACTACAGTCTGTATATAGGAATGTTTAATGATCATTAAAACTGAAGCCTGTCTATACAATATTTCTATAACTGTCTTTTCATCTGATTACAAAAAAGCACTTTAAAGCGGAACAACAGAAGATAATCAGGATAATAGTTACAAAACAAATGCATATATACAAACATATTGAAAGGTATATAAAGGAATGACAATATCTGATTACTCTTGCAACAGCTGTTCATTAGAACATCTATAAAAGTGGACAGTGGTTCCCTAAATTGCAACAAAGCACTCCACAACTCATCTGAAAATCTCTACAGTAGAGTTTTACACAGAAAAGCACAAACAGCTTGTTACCTGCTGGCAGCTCGTCTGCCTCTTTGACGCCGCTGACAGAGCCTGATATCATGTTAACATGTTGAGTCTGCTGGCTCAGATACTCCTGGAAATCCTTCACAAAGTCCAGCGTGTCCGGCTTTTCCTCCCCCATTGAAATGAAGTGACGTGCAACACTAACAGAAAAACAGTTTGATGCGTATTACACAGGCGACCATAAGGATGCATTCGACACAAGTTGAAGACGTTACCTTACAATATAACTAAAAACAAACGGATCACACAGGAATCCAACCTGAATTTAGAAAAAGTATCACTATCAGGAAGCTAGCTAGATGTCCTTTAAAGATTCACACCTACCTCCCTTAAAGACAAGCTGTCAGTTAAATGTAACCGGTGTTTCTTGGTTTGGTTTAAAATGCCGTTTTATGGCTGTCGAGACACAAAGACAGAAAAAGCCTGGAAAATAATAACTGACAAGCAGGAAGTCTGCGCGGTCAGATGTCTGCTCGGTCGCTCCTACAAACCGCTCCTTATCATCGTCATGTTGTTACCAAAGCCACGTACGCTACGTTAGCCAAACAAACAACAACGTTAGCTTAGCTTTGTAAAAATAGATTTGTCAAAAGCAACGCTGGATTTTACTCGACGCTGACATTATTAAGGTTTCAGCATTTCACCACAAGTATTGCGACCGTTTCATATGTGGTTCGAGTCGATAAAGTTGTTACAATCCACGGAAAAATACAACCTCCTGTATCAAAACAATAAACCTGTTAAAGGGGTTAAAGTTCACTCTTTGTGCACCGATAAAAGCCGTCCGACCTCACAATGTGCACGCAACGAAAGGTTCCTAGCGGTCAGACGGTCAAAATATAAAGTCATACAGTTGCCTACATTATAAAAACATTAACATTAAAAATAGTATCGACAAATATATTATGATGTATGTATTTACTCACAGTTTTCTCTGGATTTAAAGACCAAAATGTTAAGATTTTACTGTCGGTAAGTCCTAAGAACGAAAAGGTAAGTTGATTTATCACAAATAATTTGTTTACAAATACGCCCTTATGAAAGTGATATATGGTGCTTTATTAATACAATTCACATAAAAGCTTATGTCTTTAAGTCTCATTCTATAACTGTATATCCTACCTCTGACTTCCTAAACATAAGCATACATTTCTCAATAATAGGTGGATGAATTTACAGTGTAAATGATATTTTGATACCACATAGATTGTGCACGGAAAAACATAGCCTATAAATATTACACTGAAATCCTAAAACAATGTTGTTGTTGTTGTTTTGTTTTGTTTTTACAGACTAGAATTTTAAATAACTACCAATTGCCACGAGCTAATGAAGTTAACTGATAGCCTGTCTGTTCACGTCTGCGACATGACACACTTTCAGATGTACATCTTTCAATTATGCTCAAGTGGCAAATGAGGCACAACAATTGTAATACTTTCAAAAGCTATTGACTCATTCATGTTTTATCACAATCAATAATTTAACAGTAAGGGCTTGGTGAAGATCGCATTGCCCCATTTGTGTCAAAGTTGTAGGAAAACCCACTGAGGAGAAGATGATAAATGACCAAGTAGAGTGAGACCACTGTATCCTTTTACCCAATTACAACTGCTTCTGTCAGAGCAACAGTATTACAACAGTAATGTAAACCTCCTGGCAGTGAACTTTGTAACATGAGGCACTCATTTAGTGTTTACAATAGCTACCTTCTATGTGCTATATCCTAACTGGGCTTGTGTGTAATGTCTTTCAGTGCCACTCCAGATAATTAAATATCCTTAAACGTACAAATCATTTTTTGACAGCTGACCCTGCATCTGCTAACACCCTGACCTCATGTGAGTACAGTTTCACAATTTGAACACAAGATGGCGTACATGCCTCAGTGGTGAAAATGGATGCTTTCCATTCTAACCTCATGCTGCTTTTAGACACAGGTGCTCAACATGACACAAAGCTAACACATGTAGGCTACTATTCTGCATAAATGCATGTGTTTCACTTGTCAGATTACACAGAACATGGTCGTTCCCCCTCGGTCTACGGTGCACAGTCAGGCTCGTCTCATCTTCCAGTTCCCTGGGAACAGTGGAAGACACGACAGTCGACCTCATCAGTTGAACCATGACCACCAGAGCAGCCAATTACATCACCTTCTAACAGCCTGTCCACACTAATGTTATTTTATTGCAATTTAATTATGCTCAGGTTTCCACTGGGGCCTGATCCTGTTGAATAATTAACACACCGCCACAATGATTTGTCGGCACCAAAAGACAAAGTACACACTTCTCTGTGCTCTCATTTGTTTCAGTGTCTTTGTTTTTAATTCCTACCCTATAAATAATTGAAACAATAATCTTATGTTGTATTTCCCACTAAGTATTTCCTGGAGTTAGAACCAATGTGGCCTTTCGATATCAGGGATGATTTATAAAGGCCAAAAAATTACTTAAGGGGAATAGTGGGTCAAACTTAATTTTGCATTAATGACATGTTCACTTCACGATACATTAAGCTGCAGGCAGCGTGTATGACAGCTAGTAATGCTTTAATGGGGCATATTAAGGCTGCCATCTTTGAATCACTGTGTGTTTTTCTTCTGCATACATTATAGAAATACATACCAATCCAAACATGATGTTTATTTACACAGTTACTCATGTATTTACATTTTTTGCAGAGGTCTGTCTTGAGTTTAACACCTTTATGAGACTTATATCAATTATATGAATACACAGACTTCTACATGTAGCATTGAGTTTCAGGACAACACCTGTCTTTGAGAACCTTGCAGTGTTATCCACTTGCTCTGATTCACATTTAAAAGCCCTGAATGAAAAGGTTCCCTTCTCCTCTTAACCGCTTGATTTACAGGCTGTTTGTGGTTTAACGCCACACCAGACAATTAATTCGCTCTTCCACTCCTGAAAGAAATTGGAATTTAATTTAGAGAAGCAAGTCCTAAGCAGTTTTTTAAGACCTGGTGTCATTTGTTGGGCTTGTGTAAAAGCTGCATTAAAGATCACCCTTGTGGAAAAGCTTTTTAATCCCAGACAAGTGCAGCCATAGTAACGGGAGCCTCTTGAAAGCAGAAAGGTGAAGGGGGACTTTGACAAGATTTATTCTTCTTGGACTGAGACTGTTTCTTTCTTGAGGTCTCCCGCTCCACGTGGAGCATTTGAAAAAGAACTGAGAGGTGGGGGATAGGATAAAGGAGGTATATATTAAGCTTTTCTTTCCTCTCACCACTTAATTTCCTTGCAGGCGCGCCTTGCGCCGTTGTAATGAATGTAATTGCTGCCTTTGATGAGAATGCTATTATCTGGATCACACTTTACATGGGCAAACAAGACTGCCCCCTCCCTCCACCCCCACCTCCCATTTAACTCAGCAGTGAGACCCCCCAATTATGCAGGGAACAAGTGGCTTTTCATAAAACCAGCGTGTCGCTCTTGATTGGTGAGGCTTGGAGCCGGCTACATGTGGACAAAGGATAGATTAGATGTGATATAGGCACACCAAAAACCCCATTTCCTTGATTAATTTCCTGCATGCTTCCCAGAAAGGTTCCACTCTCTCTCCATACTGAAGACTATCATCTCTCCCCCCTTTAAAGACAAACTTTCATCCTTTGATAGATGTGGCAACTCACTGGACAGACAGACATTTTATTGACCTAAGTTTGACCACAGCTGCTTGGGCTGTAGGAGAGAAGGGGAACAGAAAGAGAAACGTGTCACTTCAGCGTGGGAGGATGAGCTTATTTTTCTTATAGAAAGCTTCAAACCTTTGTGGTTGTACAGTATTGCTGCTTGCAGCCACCATCAACACTTTTTCATGTTGATCTTTTTTGCACTCTAATGTCATCACCATCAGCACACACAGGAGGAGGCACTCTCTCTCTCACACACACACAGAAGCACAATAAACACCCATTTGATAATAGTGGGCAACAGATATGATGGGACTTTATGAGGCGATGCGCGATAAAACTGCTGTCACCTTAGGAAGTCTTAGTGTGTTCTTCTGACTGCCTTATTAATGTATTCTCTCTCTTGCTTTCACACACACCTCAGCTTAACAACCTGGCATGATTCTGTCCAATATTCCACCAGCCTGAAATATCGGGAACAATCAAATAGACTGTCACATGTGACAAATTATACTATTACTGCTCAAAGATTGTCATCCTTGAAATGTATTCACAGCCATTCTTCTTTATCGGTGAGTGATTATTCCTCTAAGCAAGCAATTCCCCTGTGATAAATTGGTAATCAATTCATTTGACTATTATGCATTGGCTGCAAGGGATCTGCAGTGTTGGTCGGTCGTCCACTTGCAATGCGTACCAAACACTAACTCATGGTGTTGTTTGGGCCTGACGGATGCCGGCTGCCCCACCACCTGACTCTAAAAGGTTTATACCATCAGAAACAGGTTGCCATCCGGACTCAGTCACCACAGAAGAAAGAATTGGACAATATTTTGGACTGAAGTGGCATTTTAGCAGTATTTATTTGATGGTCCCACTACCAAAACCATGGGCCACAAATAAAGAAGATGGTATAATAGCTTTTGACTGGCCAGCTAGCTCCCGCCTTGAAATGAAGTGTCCAGTTGTGAGTTATCGTGACCAAACGTCATTTGTACAGCCTGAAAAGTGGGGACATTTTTCCAGCTTGTCACGCTCTGGCTATAGCTCATCGTCCTGAATGATGCCTCTGAACGCACAGTTGCCCTAATACGAGCATTTCACCGGCACCGCAAGAAGGTTCATAATGGATTAGCCTGTCCATAGGAAGATAATATAGTGCATCTAGTGGCACGTCCTTAAACACCAGTGGGAAACACGCAGAGAATCAACACTCAGCGTGACTGCCTGCAGTGGCCACATTTAACAGGAACATAGATTTAAGTTGTCTTTGACGTTTAGTCTGCAATTATCTGTCTGTTAATTAGGTTCATCAGCAGTAGAGACAGTAATATACTGTGAAGTAGAGCAAATGCCAAGTGTTGAGATATGTTGTGATGTTTTCTTAAAAATGATAAAAATATATATTGATTATCAGGTTGTGTTTTTTAAAAAAAAAAATCAAATGAGAAGTTAATTAATGAGACATTTCAGCTCTTCTCTAATAATTTAGCATTTTCTATTTTTTACAATATAAGTGTAAAATGTAATAGAAAGTAAATTCAGTTGTTTTTCTATTTTGTTTTATTAATTTAAAATGTTATTTATCTTATATTATTCACGTTTCTATATAGCTAACTTTTTCCTATTTCCTGACAGAACTACAGTTTAATAAAGGAAAAATCTAAAAGCTTCTTGTGTTTTCTTTTATATATTTAAACCTTTAAATGCCAGATCTACCATGTAAACAAATGTTCATGATCAAGGCATTTATCATGCCTTTCAAAATAAAGTCCATAAAGACCACCTAAGAAAAAAACACACACAAGATCCTTAAAACAGTAAAGAGCGGTCTGTGAAGGAAGTTTTAGATTAATGAGGCCTCTGCCCTTTGTGGATATTGATCAGCTGCAATCTGGCCAGGAACGATTTCCCATGCTGCCCTGTTATCATATTAATAATGTATCAACACCATGAACCAAAATGGTCACTGTATTCCTAAGAGACACACTAAAGAAAAAAGGCTCTGAGAAATGTGAGGGACACTTTTCAGTCCTCTGCTCTGAGTCCTGAACAGAGGGAAGGTTTACATTAATCACACTTTGAGAAAGAAACTTCTCTAAATTAATTAGTAAATTCCTGTAATTAGGAAAATAAATAAAATACAGAATTCCTATATATAAAGAAAACATGGCTCACATAATTATTATATAAACCTTTAGACTTTCTGGTTGGCTTAGAAATGTCACAAATTCCATTCTTAAACACACTTTTAATATTAAAATAAAATTAAAGAAAAAATTACCTATACCAGAATAACAATAACTTCTACCTTAATAATAAAAAAATCTACCTAGACAATTACAGAAAACTGCAGCAGACAACAGAAATAAAACCTCCATTTTATTTCTGCCTCAAATTGCTCATATTTCAGCCTGCATGTTTGTTTTTCTCACAGATTATATCCTTTTAGTAATACTTGCTTTATGTCAGCCGGCTGAGAGGAATACAAACAAAAATTGAAACGCAAACTGACAAAACAATTTCTCCCAAATAGTTTTGGTCTGTTTATCCAGATTATTCTTTAGGCCTTTATATAGAAGATCCTCCTTTAGATCCTTGCTTCGGATAAAAACACTTGAAGTACACCGTTTTTTATGTTATTTTACAGAACTTGTAGTTTAGAGTTGGACAAACGTCCCAATCGTGGGAAGGAAAATTCTACCTTATGGCTCCTAGTTCTGACAGCATTCATGGTTATGGAGTAACATAATGAGCTCTATCAATAGTCTTACATATATTGATCAAACCAGAAATTGCATTTGTCTCTTGTGTATTTTTGTGTGTAAAAATACAAACTTGTGTTTAAACTGTGGACTCTTGTGCCATTATGTGATTCAACACCCTTTAAGGACACTTTGAAAAATATCATACAGATATATATAAAAAAGTTATTCTTCAGCTTCAAAAGCCTCATTTGAGGCTGCTCCCTCTCTGCTGTGACTTCACGGCTCACCCTCCTGCAGGCATCGTTAGCAAGACGATGATGGGAGCTACCGCAGCCATAATGGGAGGGTTGACTGACCCCTGACCCCGTATTGATCCGCCGGCTCTGTCCAGCTGGGCCCCCCCAAACCCAGTCAGCTGGAGAGGTGTTTAAAAGCTAACACCCCGGCTCCCATCCACTCCACCACCCCCTCATTAATTACATCATTTACCTGTGACAGTGACAAACCTGCCTGGCCACGCCGCAGTTTATTAAGGTCACTGTATAAAACCCAGGCCAAAAAGTGCGCTCTCTCTCTTTCTGTGTGTGTGTGAGTGCTCAATGGTGAGTGAAAGACCCCATCTCATACAGTATGGGATTATGAGTATAGATGCATGCTCCAAAGGGGAGTGTGACTGCTCTGTCCAGCTCCTTAGTGCAGAAGTTTATTTTGATTTATTTGATATGTTGAACGACAAAGATTACCAATTTTCTCGTACAGACAAGAATATGAGTATAGATTCTAGAAACACAGGAGGAAGATAAAAACACAAACCAAACACCCAGGCAAAGTTTATCATTGTAGTCCTTGTAAAACACTGTGTGGGGAATGGTGTTTGACATGTTTTTGGATGAAATATAAAATCTTGTAGATTTAAGGCCACTTCCCTTTTTATGTCTTTGCTGTTTATACTTTCTTTGCTGGTTTGCTGACTCAGTCATTCTCCAGTCTGTGTTGTCTTAGCGGCTCATGAGCAGCTGGACGTCTGTGTGCCATTCATTCCTCAACCTGCTGGCTTTGCATCGCCTCTTATTTCTGCAGGTGTCTCTCTAGTTCTGCATCCACCTAAAAATCACCTCCTTCTCCCCTGCTCTCACCCCGCTGTCGCTACACCCCCCCCCCCCACCTCCTTCCTTTCCTCTTTACTATAGCTCCCAACACAATAAAAGACTATTGGTTTCCTCTTGCCATACTTTTCCCACTACACACTGGTGTTTCAATCTCGACTCAATCGAGAAGGCTGACCCGGAGACATAAAGAATTGGCTTTAAGGCTTTCAGAATGGAACTAAATCTGCTGCAGGTCACACTGGGGGAAAATAAGCGGCAAATGTAAGTAAGCATGAAATAGTTTTTCATAAATAATCCAAATGACAGCAGGCTTTCTAATGGTGCCAGGGGGCTGTAAAAGAATATGTTGCCAATTTCTCCCCTATTAAAGTGAAATAGAAAGCCAAATACATAACGGTGCTGACGGAAAAGTTGCATACTTGGGGCCCATTGCGGTGGAGATTGAGGACACAGTTGGGCATTAGAGGTAGTTGTAGTCGGAGGTAAGGTGTTGGAGTGATTGCTTGCTGTAGAGTCAAGGTCTTAGCACTGTGGGGAAAACGAATGCCCCTCCTTCACATCAAATCAATTGGTCAATAACTGCCCCCCCTCTTTTCCTGCATGTGCACAGGTAGCAGCTCTCATCTGTCACAGCGCAAATGTTCATTTGATTTGCACTTATGTTTTTACAAATAATCAATGTTCCATTTTGACTAATACAAGGCCCAGTAACTGTATACATTTTCAAGCAGGAGAAAAGGGAGAAAACAAGGCAAAGAGGTGTTAATGGAAATGTCATTGACAGAAAAGATAAATGTCACAATGCCTGACCAAAAGCCTAAAATAGCACAGAATCAGCTCAGCTGGTGACACAAAAACCTTCCATGTAAAAAGTAAATCTCAAATATAACACCATCATGTAAAGGTAAAGGCAGAAATACTGCACAGTACTTTACATACTTTACAGTGTGTGTTGTGACCACGCATAGTAAAAGTCTCCAATGAGTACATGAATGGAGTCATATTGCATAAAGTAATTCATTGGGCTGCTGTGTGTTAAGCAGCTATGTGAGGATACTCTTTGTTTGTGTGTGTGTGTCAGATAGAAAGTGATTTAAACTCCCCTTGAGTCAGACTGTTATTTATTGCTATTAAATGGTTAATTTTCCTAGGTGCCCTGAGGACTTAAGATGTGAAGAAGATAGAGTTGTCAAGGGTTGGTGTGAATGCTTGATATATTATAAGAGCAATTTTAAGAGATCCAGTAGGGATCTGTGGAGGTCCCTCATGTATGCAACTCTTACTTAACGACAGCAAAAATGATAAAACAACTCAGACGACTGTTGGTTTGAAATAGTTAATATAAAAATGTCTACAGTTACATAGCCTATTTACATTATGTAAACAATATAGCCAAGTAAAATGCAAAAAAATGAAGACTTTCAGAGAGCTGAGAGAGTAAAAACAAGATGAGAGGATTTTCTCTCAAAAAGGCCAGAGATCACTTTTTTTCCCTCTACAGTACAAAAGGGGGTGAAAATAATTTAAATAACAATAATGTACAGCTGCAATGCTACATGGAGCGCCGGAGCAGGGATACTAGCTAGTTAGCATATAGCATTATAAAGAAGGCAACTACCCAAGGTCAACCTTCTCACTACAAAGTTGGATTTTGTGAATAAATGTTATTGTCCCAATAATATCAATATAGCGTTGGAGTGGGACAGTCAACATAACTTATTTTTTTATTTATTTAAATATTACCATAATTCAGTATGAAATAAACACATTACACTAACTGTCTTTCTCACTCTAGTAAATGAGTGAATGTGTGTATCTGTGTGGGCCTCTCTTCTCTCTGCTCAAATTTCCTCTTATTAGGCAGTCCTGACAGCTGCTGGAAGAGGCTGAGGAGCCATACTAATCAGCTGACAGTAATAGCACTCTTTACCACACCACGACACAAGAGAGGGAGAAGAGACAGCAAACAAACGCCAATTACTGTCCGTCATGTGGAGAGAGAAGGGGAGGAGGGGGAGTCAGTTCGGGTACTCTTTATGATCATGTACTTCTTGCTATACTCACAGACCTAACAAGAGGGTCAGCAGAGTTGTATCCACAGGGAGGGTATGAGTATTAGTGTCAAGTAGGAAAACAAGTGTTTTGTTCTTTGACCTGGAGAGGGAGACTGTCTGTTTACTTCCTGTTGTCCACTTCAGTTTTGGGGGAAAATCATTTGCTAACACATCAGATGGCTGCAGGGTGTCCACAAGCTGATGGAAGAGCAGGAACAAAGAGCCAGTTAAAGTGCTATTAGTTTTGATTGGGTAGTAATGGGCCCTGATTCATTACTCAATGTATTGATCCATCAGTAATCAATTTTGGCTCATTCCCAACCCATAAGCTGAATCTCAATTTATTTCCTGATGTGTCTGAGACCAGCTGAAATTGACCCCGGCCCTGCACATACGTAATTCTGACGGAAAGATCTGGTGACTGTGGACTTCTGTCACATTACACTGGAGTGCACACATCAGTTACATGTGTCTTCTATGGGCTGCTGGCCTCAGAGGCTGGCAGACAAAATTGGAGCTCTGGAGAGACTGTTGGACATCTCTGGCCTGTGGATGCACCCTGCCTGTGATTCTGGGCTCACTCTGTTCTGCGGGTGGGTGGGGGTCTAAGGTAACACTTTCCCATCTCTCTCAGGATCACATCCCTGATACCAACAGCTCCTCAATAATGCAGTGACACAGAGAGATCAGCTGTCCCCGTGGATGTGGACAAGATAATATAGTGACACTGAGTGTGTGTTACACAAGTTCTCTGGGTCACGGCTCTGGGTTGGTAGCCAAGCTCTTTAGAACACAGTACAAGCAGTTAACCTTATTTGAATGAGTCTTTGAAGCTGGTGTGTAGTGCTCAGTGTAGAGGGAGACATTTTGAATTAAGTTAAGGGATCCATATGGTACATTTGGACACAATACGTCTGGGGAACTACATCTCCCAACCATCAACAAAAACAAGTCACTCATGGTTCCTCTTGTTAGGGTAGGGTTAGTAGCCTCATAAAATTGTGTTTTAAAAACACTCGCAGCAGCACACACACACACATATGTATACATATATATATATATATATATATATATATATATATGTTGGGAGAGAGAGGGAACTTACCAATTACCCCCTGTCTCTAATCCTAGTGCTGAGCTACATGTATAAATACACTCAAGTAGTATAAATCCTGGCTCTCAGCAAGCAGACTACTCCTTGATAACTTTGCTGATGTGTTTGCATCAGTCAATTATGTGATTAATAAGATATGAAACAAACAACTTCCCATTTTTTAAAACTACATTCTTGGTTGAATGGGTCGCCCGGGTCACATTTAGATATTGTTAAGTGGCTTTGAATAGCTCCCTTGATTTCACAGTTCCAAATGACCCGCGATAATCAGGTCATTAAAATGAGCCCATTCTCCACATCTGACACACTTCCACTCCCGCCTCATCTGAATAACAAATCAGCCGCTGTGTGCTTTTCTCACACAGAAAGGGGAGAGAGAGAAGAAAAAAAAAAGGGAACGGAGGGGAAACCGACTCTGTCTTTTATTTCTTGGTTAACCTTATCTCTATACTCAGAAGTAAAGATGGGAAGTAAGCTAGAGGGGAGAAAAGGTCCTGTCAAAAGTGCCAGAGCCTGTGTGAAAGTACCCGGTTTTCTTAATTCATCCCTTAGGACCGGATAAGTCTATCAATCTGTTAAATTGGAAAGCCATTAGGTGCCCTGGTTTATGTGTTTCAAGCTGTTAACTAGAGGCTGATTGATTGTTGTTCCTTTGATGGGATATGCTGATCTAATCTCACTGTGTGCACGTTTGCAATAAATTACACAATTCATTTCCCCCCATTTAGAAGGGGGGGGATCACACCTCCAGGCATGCCTACGCTCTGCAGGCAAAAGAGCAGGGAACCTATTTTATGGTGCCATTTAGCCCGCAAGCTTTCAGCAATCCCAGCTTTCTTTCTAACCCTCCTCCCTCACCCTCTACCCTTCCAAAAAATCGAAGCATAATCAAGGTGTATGTTTAGAAAATTTATTGTTATAATTTTCCCCCATAATCTCTTCCATTTTCCTGCAGCTGCACCGACATAGATCATCATCTAAAAAGAGAAAATGGATAGCAGTTTAAAATTTATCGGTCTTTGATTCTCAATTATACGTGTTTATGACTTCATCTGTCTTCAGTGACTTCAACCTTTTCCATTATGGTGGAATATTATTTGTACGGAATCCATTAAATTCACAAGGCAGGACCCTAATGGTAGGGCTGCAGCGATTTGCAGAGGGAAAAGTTTTGAAAGGTTGGCTTTAGGAAAAGCGTGGCTGTTATGACACAAGAAATTGCTTTATTGATGGTCTGCTCTGCTGCCTGTGCATTTGGCCATTTGTTACACGGCCCATATCTATATCTCAGGCTGACACTGATGAGAACTTTTCTGCTACCGTCTCCAGATTACCGAGTTGTAATGACACATACAGGCAGACGGGCTGAGTAAAAGCTGACAATCCAGGGCAGACTTTTTTTTTTTGGAGGTACAGAGGATGGACATTGAGACCAAGATGCCTGGAGGGGCTCAGGTGAAGCTGCTCATAATGGAGAAAAAGGGCTACATCACTCCCATGACTGCTTCCATCCAAACCTTACAGAGGTCATCATCTCTGGTGAGAAACAATAAAGAAAGAGAAAGGGTGATAAAATATGAGCAGGGGAGATAAAAAGGGGAATATATCTTCTATGTGCCCATAAGCTACATGTTTCTGATTATACCTTAAACAGACTGGACATAGAGTTATTGAACATTACAGCCTAATGTTACAAATACATTTGCTAGAAGAGCTGTCACCTTCATCTTCAATACACACTGTTTCCTGTTTGCACAGGAAGTAACTAGATTCTTCCAATCCAAGTGACAGCTGAATGACATCGAGCTGCTTTGATTGGCCCGGTGCAAGAGGCCGAGTAAAAGCTAATCAGGCTGTAATTCAAGATTCTTCTGGCCACTTACAATCAATACCTGCACAATCCCAATTAAAGCTTGCCGGGTCAGTGGACGGCCACCAATTCCTTTACAAGTTAAATGCAATACTTAAATCTAAAGCAATCTCGGTGTGGCCTTGGTTGGTTTAATGGCTCGTTCCAAGTGGAGTGTGCAGTTAAAGGTGCAGGAAGCACACAAGGCTGGACAGCTTTCAGTTTCGAGTGCTGCTGTCTGTGTGGATGCAGTTAGTACATGTTGTCCAACAGGATTCTGTGGAAAGTTCAATTTCCTTTTAATACCATGGATCGTGTTTCATCAACTGACATCCGTGTTTACCTGACAGAGTCATTTTTACGCTATCGGACTGTGTTTAGTTTGTTAAAACGGGCTGGTAACGCAGCACCATATGACTGTTGGTAGAATAGGCTAATATTGTTTCTTTCTTCAGTTTCAGTCAACCCTTAACAAACATGAGCACATATTGCTCATACACCACTCATCCTTTTTCAAGTACTGTGTGGAAAAGAAGTGCTGAGTTGGTACCGATTGCTGCCTGATCTGTGGGATCACATATAAACCATACCATAGCATATGATGCTAACGCTAAATAAAATACAGAAAATGAACACCAACAACAGTAAAAGGTTTATTTCCACAGCCTTTAATTGATTATTTATTATAGTGCGGTATAAGTACTTCCTGTACTTCCCTTTCCACTGATTCTATTTATCTTACAAATTTAGCTGTTATTTACTCTACAGATTAGGATTTTATAGTCATTTATTTGTTTATTAAAACAACATGTAATCATTACCACCTCCATCTTTTTTTTTTTTTTTACTTTTAAATGCTTTTACAAAAAAATGTTGAAAAGGCTTTCAAACTGCAGGATTTCTACAGAGCATTTTTACATTGCAGCATTACTATTTTTACTCACATGGAGGATTTAAATACCTCCACCAACACTGCCCACAGCCAAAAAATAAACTCACAGTTCCACTGTCAACATCTCTTATAGCCACCTAACCCCCTCCCCATTCCCTTTCCAGTTTTCTCTCTCTCTGAGCTTTTGCCATTGCATCCCTGTCTTTTATCACAATTTTGACCCACAGAAAGGAATTCTCACAAGATATCAAAACAAAAATCTATATTTAATATGGGAGCAATTACAAAGCAAAGTTGGCTGCACAGGGCTGTTGTCACCAGAGCGCGTGTTTTTCATCAAATAGGTCATTAGACGATGATGGATGTAAACCTATAAAGTATCTAAACTGGACCTTTTAACAAACCACGAGCAACACTATCATTTCTCTAATAGAACCTGCTGACCGTGTCATTCCCTCCTGCCATTTGTCATTTTTCCTTGTGAAATAATCAATATCTGGGCGCTTTGAAATAAATAATATAAAAGTCATAGTAACCTACCCGAGGAGCAACAAAAAAATAGACTTATGGAGCATTCAGAGAGCCTATGTGGCCTGTGGGCAAAGTGTGCTGCATGTTTCTAATCAATGCATAATATGAACTGTATTTTTTTTATATGCTTGTGTTCTTTCTATCCACACTTAAGTGTGTAGAATTTGTGGTGATCATACCACTCTTGATAAAAGCATATACAACTGAATGTGTTTAAACAGACACATTAGACTGAATAGTAAAGGTATAATGCAGCACACAACCACTGTGTGAATGCTTTTGACATAATGATAGACGTACAGCTGGGTTTGAAGTGCTCGTAGAGACGCTTTACAGCTTTTGTTACATGAATGGACAGTTCAACTCTTTTGTAGAGTTTTTTTTTTATTATTCAAATTGTCTGACTCCTGTGTTATTTTTGCTCCTGGACATAGAAAATTGCAGCTCGGCACTGTCTGAGAAAACAGACAGGATCAGCCATTTGTTGCCACTGTAGGCAAACTTCTTATAGTTTGTCCCTCGGCACAAATAACATTTGACATAGCTGTAGTATATTTAGCTCCATCAGCTCAATCACAGAGGGACGGTACACTGTTGGGATGTTGGAGGACTGCATGCAAGTGCAAGTGGGTCTCTGTAGCGTCACCAGGTTTTAAGAGTTAAAAAAAAAACATCAACAGAGCTTTGATGGAATGGACGACTACATCCAGATCCTCTACCTTCCTGATTCAGTATCATGAAGAGTCTAGTCTGGTAATAAGTGCCGTCAAATACCTGCAATGATGGCTTCCGTGAGGAAATGCTGTAATTACATCAGAGTAACAGGATATCTCCACTTGAGCAGCTCACTAAATGAATAACACATGTTAATTACACAGACAAGCCAGCACCATGTAAGGACTCAGATGCTGATGGAAAAATAGCAGCATGGCACCCAGTTTAACTTCATCACACACACACACACACACACACACACACACACACACACACACACACACACACACACCTTAAGGCTTTATGTCATGTGCCTGATGAATATTCTGATGACTGGAACAGGTGATGATTCATATCTGAAATGAGAAAATCATTTAAGTCACATCTGACACTCTGTCTGGGACTCTTACAAACATGTTTGTTACTTTAAATATATCAGCTGTTTTTTTTTTGGTGTAAGCACAGCACCTGTAGTCTGAACCGGAAGCTCCAGGTTTAACCTTAAATGTTTTATTTGGCTATTAGGGACCAGCCTTTGTGTCCAAATTGATGCTGACTCCCCCTAATGTGACGGTGTGATGACATCGTTGGCCCCACAACTCAGTTAAATTCAAGCCCAAACATATACGTCCACCTCCTCATGTGCATCCCCACCCAGCGGCCCACAGAGGGCGCCGTCTCCCCGTCCTTCATCCACACTGCCAGTTCCCAACCAATGGACTGCTTTTTAACAAGTCAATTAATATCAATGAGTGAATATACATAGCACATTTACAAAGAGTGCGATCTGAGGGATGAATTAACAACATCGATTAGGGAATAAGAAAAAGGGAAAGAAATGACCGTGTGACCCGCAGACATTGTGAAAGTGGCCTTCTTTGAAAATCAATGAAATATGAATCTAATCGCCCATTGTTGAATAGCTGCAGCCTGATCTCAGGCCTTTTTCATGTTGTCTTTCAGTCTTAGAAGCAGAAATTAGGGACTAGTTTTGATGAGAGAGCTGTCATGGAGACCACACTCCTGTTTCATTTAACTGCCAAGTAAAGGGAATATGAGAACGCCTGTGCACCAATAATAATAATAATACATTTTATGTATATCAGAAAACAAAAACATGATTAGCATGAGTAGCATTAGTGTATGAGTGTGTATGGCATTGTTGTACTGTTTGGTTGCTCTTAGTTGGTTGGTGACCTCACACTCACATATAAAGAGTTTATACAAAACTATGTTTTTAATTAATGCAATAAACTGATTAAAAAATAAAAAGGCCATGACAGAGGCCTGCAGCCAACTCAATATATAGGCCATGTTTTTCACTTTTTTAAATACAGTGATCGTTCCCCAATAACATATTGGTCTGTTATCAATTATTAGCCAAACAAAACAAAAGTTGTTTTTATTATTATAATTATTGTAATCCAACATGTGGTAAATATGAAACAAAGCACCTCCTGGAGTCTGCATGTCTCTGTCTGTGTGATGAGACACTTGTCCTGATGGTCCAAGCCTTTCTTTTTAGAGGCAACAGCCCTGTGTTCATTTGCAGCTAATTGGACTATGAGACCAATAACAGGGGAGCGCACACAGCCTGCAGCCAGAGCGCACAGAGGGGAGGACGCTCTCTCTCTCTCTCTCTTCCTCACTCTCTCTCTCTCTCTCTCTCTCTCTCTTCACCGTCTCTCCCTTAATCCCATTTGCCATTGTACATGCCCAATCGCCTATACTTTCCGCATTTAACTTGGATGACATTTTTATTTCATCATTAGCATCAGACGCCAGGCTGACAGACACGGTGGACACAGTTTGCGTTTTGACGAAAGAGCCCGGGATGAGACATCTCCATGTTTGTGCATTTTTTTTGTACCTCTGAAACTCTTTATTTTATTATTTTTCTAGCCTAGAAGGACGTGCGTTTAGACGCGCTCTGCAAGTGCGAAATCGAGTTTCCGAGAAGAATATAACAGGAACTCATCCCGTAGCAGAGAGGATATCGACAGTCTGTAAGTCAGCGTTGCCTTTTTTTTTTCTTTTTGTGAAAAAAAAAAATCTCGTTCCCGTGGTCCTCTGCGTTCAGACCACAACCACAGCGATGCCAGAGACAACGCAAGAGACGTGCGCTCCGGCCAAGGACTCTCCTTTCTTCATTAAGAACCTGCTGAACTGTGATAGCAAACCGTCCAAGCCCAAGCCCGTGCTGGCTGCCACCAAGGCGGCGTTAGAGGGAGGATTTTCCCTTTCCCAGGTGGGGGACTTCAACTTTCCACGCTTTGAACTGCCCGCACAGAGGTTCAGTCTACCGGCTCACTACTTGGAGCGCACCTCGGCGTGGTGGTACCCCTACACCCTGAGCTCAGCCGCCCATCTACACAGAACCGAAGGTAAGAGGAACAAATCACATACTGTCTCTAACATTATGGATAAGCTACAACTAATATTTTCTAAAAATAGAACATCTTGGCAGCAGCCAATCATCGAGCTTCCTCCTAAGAGATCAGAAGTGGATGTTGTGTTTTTGTTTCGTGACAAGATTGTGTCACCACAGTGACTGTATAGTAATGATTTAACACCTTGTCCTCGGTGAAGGCCTATTTTGTTATGCCACGGCGCGGGATAATAGATCAATAAAGTAACCCGCAGTGCATAAAATGAAGTAGACATGATCAAATCATCGGATGAGGTTGACGATGCGCAGCGTGCTTATGATTTGTCTATTGGAGCTCACCGTGCACATCTTACCCCAGAGGCTTGGCCACTGACAGCAGCTTCACCTGTTTCTGTGATTTATCCACACGCTGATGGGATAGTTACTAACAAAGTGCATTTTTAGGATAGGAACTCTTATTGAAACACGATTTAACATTAATAAAACAGGCCTGTAGTTTTTATACAGAGGTTTAATTTAAATATATTTGAACAGGGTGTTGTCAGCCTCTAAAATGGTTTATGTTTATGACGCAGGCCATTCTTTCTGGCACAGTTTACAACCATTTTAGTTTCCACTCACTCTCTCGTATCAACAGGCTGTAATAAATGCCCAAACCGTGTTTACGACCCAGTCTCTCTATGTGTGTCCCCATTTTAGTCACCGAGAAACCGGCAGCCAGAGACTCCTCTCCCACTTCGGGCACGGACAGAGATTCGCCGGACCTGGTACTCAAATCCGAGCCAGACACCAAAGACGACGACGATGAGGATGAACACAACAACAACAAAAGCAGCGATGAGATAATCCTAGAGGAAAGCGACACGGAAGAAGCCAAAAAAGACGAGCTGGAGGAGTGGAAGAAAAGAGACGATGACAAGAAGCCGTGCCGTAAGAAGAAGACGCGCACGGTGTTCTCCCGGAGCCAGGTGTTCCAGCTGGAGTCCACCTTCGACATGAAGCGGTACCTGAGCAGCTCAGAGCGAGCCGGCCTGGCCGCGTCCCTCCACCTTACGGAGACTCAAGTGAAGATCTGGTTTCAGAACAGGAGGAACAAGTGGAAAAGGCAGCTGGCCGCGGAGCTGGAGGCCGCCAACCTGAGCCACGCCGCGGCGCAGAGGATAGTCCGGGTGCCCATCCTCTACCACGAGAACTCGGCCTCGGAGAGCGGAGGCTCCACCACCAACGTACCCGTGAGCCAGCCGCTGCTCACCTTCCCGCATCCCGGCGTCTACTACTCCCATCCCATCGTCACATCTGTGCCGCTGCTCAGACCGGTTTGAGAGAAGTTTCAGTGGCACAAGGTGGTCTCATTTCCTGAATCAACTCATCAAAAAAGTAAAAAAAGACAGAATATTTTTATACAACTGAGTGAATGAAGAAAAAAAAGAAAGAAGAGACTGTCACTGTCAGGCCTACATGGACCATTTAGGCAAATATATCAAATATATTGTGTCATTTTCCATAAGGACGCTGTTTACACCTGCAATTAATTAATCACATTATTATTATTATTATTATTATTATTATTATTATTATTATTATCATCACCACCTCAGGAGTCCACCTGCTTACACTGCCTGATGAGCGTCTTATTATTTTCAGGCCAAATGAGTGTGGAAAAAAATGGCCTTGTTTACAAAAAAAAATGGCGGCCTACTTATCATCCAGCACACTCATTTGATTTTATTTACATTTTCAGAGTCGATAACACTATGATGTGCAATACACTGACAGTGTGGTGTGATTGGATCCGGAAAACACACATGTTTTTGTCATCTCTTCATGTTGGACTAGTGATGAGACTTTGTTGTAATTATTATTTTTCTTTATAAATCGCTTGACGGGGGACAATCAAGACACTCTGAGCTGTAAAATACCCATGTAGCTTTATGTTTAGTTTTAGTAGTTCTTACTCTTGTTCCCTCTACATGGACACGTCCTTCAAGCACAAGTCTCCTTAAGCTACTTTGTGTTTTTGAACAGGAGCGGCAATCGACTAAACTGGTGTACAAAATATGTAAATGTATATATTTAAATGAGGCGCGGAGGAGAAGGGGTTCCTCAGAGTTCTCCTTTGTACAGTAAAAAAAAACAAACAACGTTTTGATATTGTATTGAACCATGTTGTGAAATAAATGGAAAATATTCCTTACATTTTAGCACATTTTGTATGACTTATTTATTAGAAAACACACTTTAAATTTATATGTCTGTGTTTTATGGATTTGAAAATATATTTCAAATGTTTAATCCCCAACCCTCCGTCCGCGCGCACACACATGCACACACACACACACTTGGAGTACGGGCAGGTGGGTTTGGGTAATCATCTTATGGCGTTATGCACTTTAAAATGTTTTACATAAAAAGCGCCTCGGTCAATTAGATGGGTAATTGCTACCATCTTGGCAAAATTATGGGTAATGTATTCAGAAGAGGAAATTACTGCCCAAGTATGAGCTGCTGTCTTTTAATGTTGCATCATTTGCATCACCTGAATTTTTTACTGTCATCTTTACTTTTAATTCTCTGTTTATATTTCATGTTTGTATATTTACGCACAGTAATTTGTTTTAATTTATTTTGGACTTATTGTGGGAACATCAAGGAATTACCCATGATGTCTCTCATTTTAAATTTAGAGCTCGACAATTTAGGATAACTTCATAATCAATAGATTGTTTTTTAACTGTACATTTCACACTGTTAGATTTACGAAGTCTACACAGCTGTAGTCTAAATTATTAGCTCGTCTTAAAGAAAGAAAAAAGGTGTAAAATTTCAAATTAGAGATGAATTATTAAAACGGTACTTTGTAACACACACGATCCTACAGGTGTTAGTGGACACTAGAGCTCACACAGCATAAGCAACACATTTTTAAAGCTATAAAAACTATTGGTAAGATGAGAAGGCATGAGATGGCCCTGCTTGTTTATGGTACAAGGAAACACAGCCAATCTAAGTATTTTAATGGCTCTTCAGTTAGATTTATTATTTCGTGACTTAATAGAAAGTAATACAAAAAAAAATCGAAAATCACGATCATATTTTTACAGGATGCAGGTTAGACATCCTGCAGAGGCCGTCAAGACTGAACCATTTGACGCCTTTTAAATGAACAATTTTATTGTATTTTATTTTTTGAAATTCTGAAGGTGTCTTTCTAAAGTTACAAGTGCAAGAGTCAAGGGGAGGAGGCTTTGAGGGGAGGGAGGGAAGACTCCTCACGTCCTCAGTTGAGTTGTGCCGTAAAGCAGCAACTTATAGAACAGAAATAGAAAACAAAAACTTCTGATAACCAGTGATGCACAATAAATAGGATGCAGCATTTAATCATTTAAAGACTAGTTTAAAGATTTCCTTACGTTTTTGAATCTGAGCTTTATAAAATGAGGATGTGTACAGTCTACAGGCAAGGCAGGATTAATTAAAACGCAAGGACTGTGTTGTGTTTTTAAATAATGTGAAGACAGCTTCTGTCTGAGCCTGAAATATATCGCACAAAAATTTAAAAAATATTGTTTTGTCCAAACTAAATCAAACTTGAAAGGATTGTACGTAAAACCCAGAAGTGAAGCTCGTGTGTTTCTGTGTCTGAACAACCTTTTGTCACAGAGGCCATTTTCCGTTTCCATCTGCAGGCGCGTACAGTTATTGGAAATGAATCAGTCAGCTATAAACTCTATATGATGACCTCATCAGGAGACAAAGGGTTCATTCGAATATTGTCAGATCGCCCAAGTATATTGACGTCTACCTACCATGCACATTCAGCGCGGCCCCATTACCGCAAATTAATAGATTGGTATGGCATTATTCCTCTGGCATATATCGATCTGTAAACGTCTGCAGCACATTGCGTCAAGTAAGAGCAACGTCCACACGTCGCTTCGGCTCAGCATATGACCTTGATTTGCGCGCATAAATTGAAAAAATTACCACTCGATAATTTCCATTTGTGCGACATCTTTATGTAAAGGAGAGAAAAAAAATGAGGGGGGGGGGCAAAATCAGATAAAGTACATTTGCGGGAACGGGGACAAACGTACGTGACCGGGGACCGTGTTCAGTGTATTACATTAAAATGGAGAGCTGAATGGGTAATTTTGAGCCCTATCATGGGTTTTAGTGCCAGTTTGGAAACACAAGTGGGCCGACCACCTTGCATAATGCTAACCTCTCTCCCTGCCGCTGCTGGCATCTGATGCCATGTGTGCTTGATGACTGAAGTTGGGGACTTGTAGAGATTAAAACATTTGTTTGGCCTGAAATCAAGTTATCTGGATTTCCTTGAGTTTTGTGCATTACTGTGCACCAATATTTTACATATATGCAAATATATCACACCATAAACATCTTTTTGTATGGGAACATGTGCCAAACGTGGCTGTCTTCATGGAGGTGTCATACCTGTACCATCGTATCCCTTTCAGAAAACAAACTACAGTGTATTTCCCTGTGATTGTGCGATCCAACAACTCTTTTGACACTTCTTGAGGAGGAAATCTTGTTTTAAAGCCGTCCCATTTGCTTCCCTGATTGAATGCGAACATCAGATTTTCATCAAAGTTCTATTAAGTGAAACATAGGTTGCGGGGCACCGTCTGATTGGAACAGTTTAAATTTTAATTGTGTTTTTAATTTGACATATAGTTGCTGTGAAGAATGACACTGAAACGCCGAGGGGCGGTCGATTTTCTTAATTTCTCCCCGAGGAATTGATGAGTCTATCAGGGCAGTAGATTGGAAAGCCATTAAAACTCAATGGTTAGGTTGTTAATTGGAACTTGATGGATAGGAGCCCTTGGATAGGCTGTACTGATCCAATCTTCCTGACTTTGTGTTTTCCAATAAATTACCCAGTTCATTTCCACACTCAGATTACATAAATTGTACACCTCCAGGGCTCGGGTGCTCTGCTTGCGTTTACAACTCTCTCTCTCTGTCTCTCTCTCCCTCCCTTCCACACACACACGCACACAAATGCCTGAAAAAAGAGCAGGCCCCGCTTTCTTGAATGAAAATCGAAACATAATCAACGTTTATACTTAGAAAATTTATTGATATCATTTTCTCTGGTAATTTCCTTATTCTAGACTTGGACATGCCATATATCATAATACACACGTGTAAAGGGTCTTTGTTTAATATTTATCGAAGCTTGATTCCCAGATCAAAGCGCCTCATAACTTCATCTGTCTTTCTCAGACCTTTCTCTCCTGCTAAAGATCTTGTTCTCTTATTGCGGTAGGGCGGCCCGTGCACCACCTATCATTGTGATAGAGCACGAACTTATAGGCCACGCTGCTTTCATGCATCGGGCCTCGCCAGCCAGACCTGAACGCAGAAACACGAGAGTAAAGGACCAACATTTCCATACTGATAGCAGACGCTGCTCGGGATGGCCTATAAACGCCAACTCTGACATAAAAACAGCACGCGTAATTCACTCCCGCTGCACAATAGCAGCCTGTTATGTCCACTATCTCCCTGATGAGCCAATCTCACTTTGCAAAAGTCGTCTGAAAGTGATGAAGGCGGCTGCACCGACAAAGGTCTTTGTTTGAAAAGAGCGGCATATAAAATAAACCCATTTAACTGTCATTGCAGATTTCACGCCTTATGTGTAACCACCATAAATCCTGCATCCGCCCTGACTGCCCTCATATATTTGCCCCCCTTCAGTAAAGCCTCCCCTGCGTAAGCGTTTTAGTAAAATCGTTTAGCAGCTGCTGGCCCCGCTGCCAGTTGAGGATATTTACACGTGGATCCAGATGCATCTGTCTGACTGCTATGATGATGATGATGATGACGACAGAACCTGCTGTCAGCAACACGCCTGAACATCGAATTCTAGTTGTGTGTTGCTGCACGGGAAGGGCGCTGACATGATGATTAAAGCTGACCATTTGTAATGTGTCTGGGGCTTCCTTACAAAGCAGTGAAAGAGGGATAATGTGCCCGAACCTCCTGCTCGAGCCCCGCAGCTGTCACACACACACGCACGCACACACATACAACATGGGTGGTGGGACGCGCGCCCCCTCTACTCCCTCTCTCTCACACACGCACATACACAGAAGCGGGCGCCCTCTCAGCCCCCACCACCTCCAATCAATTAGTCAATCAATTAACCGGCCTCCACTCCACGCGCGGTCATCACGAGGCAGATTAGCTCAGTAATGATCAAATTAATTCTTAATCGTAGATAATGGACGCGGAATGAGTTTATTATTTTCAGGAAAAATGAGTTGGGCCTTTGTCTTTAGTTCTAAGGTAGTGCGCGCAATGCTGTCGTCACGCACTGGCCAATTAAGTATGCATGGGGTAATAGAAAAAAACCGGTCCTTACATAAGATGAGCTGACTGAGTGTAATACTGGTTAGATGTTTAAAGCATTATTAAAAAAAATCTGGAGCTTAAATCACATACTGTGTTCTAAAGAGAAAAGGGCACTTTTCAACAAAATGATAGGACTGAATAAAATCAACACATGCTCTTCTTTTGATTGGAAATATTTTACAGAAATTGTATAAGGAAAAATTAAAATATTCTAGGTGACCATGTGTTTTAGTGCTGTAACCTACTGTAAGTGCAGCTGAGTGCAGATACTCTTCTTCGTCTCTCTCGCTCTCCTCATCTCATCTCAAAAACCTTGACAGCAGTTTGAAATGTCCGGGCTTCTGTCGCAAGCTGCCATTGGCCCAGGAGGAGCTTACCTACATGCAAATGAAGCTACGCAACCTTGCTGCCTCTGATCCAGAGCGTGAGGAGGAGGACCAGGAATACACTCATGTTCCCCGAGCTCTAGAAAAAACACCTCCAACTCCTTCAATGTGAAAACTCCACAATTAAACAGGCAAGGGGGTAAAAAAAAGCGCTTTCGTAATTTTTACGCACCAATCGTGTAGAAAGCAATAACGGAATACAAGGGACAGACCGATTCAGTCAATACTTCAATACTGTTATGAAGCGAGAATGAGTAGCGCAGAAGACAGCGGGAGCAAGTGCTCGTCGGGCCCGATTTCCAGCTTTACCATCCAGTCTATTTTAGGCACGCCGTCCGATGAGCCGCGCTCCGGGACTAAGGAGCTCTCCAAGGGGCTGCCGCAGCAGCCGCAGCCGCCGCGGAGGCGCTCACTGTCGGTGTCCTCCGAGGAGGAGTGCAGCGGCGGGGAGGACTCAGCTGACTGCTTTTGCTCTGACACGGGTCACAGCGAGCCATGCACCCAGCACCAAGCCCACAACTTCTGTTTAGGTGAGGAGGAAATTATTATTATTATGATTATACTGCACTTCCTACCTACATTGTTTTTTTTAAGTCTGTTCTGTTTTTGTTTACACCTGACTGTCATACACAGACATTTCCACTTGTTTGTTATGTTCACACTATCATCACAGCAACAGAAGAGTGGAAGGTCGAATAATTAGCCCTCTGTCTTTTCCTCTCATTTCAAATTTAATTGAGCCTGCTAATTGATGAAACATGTTTCCAAAATGGCTGCACTACACGTCGTCAATTGAGCGTTAAATAGAGCGAGGATTTAATTAATAGCTTACAGTACACAGAGGATACTTATGCTGAATTGTTTATTTTAAAAGTCACAGGCTTTCAGCAGTCGATTATAGTAAGTCAGAGTTCACTCATGATGAACTCTCAAACCGAGTAAATGTTTTTTTTTGTTGGTTGCTTGTTTTAAAAGCATGCGTAAATCATGATACTCATCACCTCTTCCTCCTCTAACTGCTGCTGCTGCGTTCAGGTCCCGCTAAAGGACTTCTGCCTGGAAGCGACGGGCTCGCACGGCGGCCGCACCTGTCACAGCCTCTGCTGCAGGATTACAAGGAGGAACAGGAGAGACCGTGCCATCAAATGTCACCACTGTCCGAGGACAGACAGACAGACGGTGCGGACAAGCAGGGCAACACGGCCAAGAAAAAGACGCGCACGGTTTTCTCCCGGAGCCAGGTGTACCAGCTGGAGTCCACCTTCGACATGAAGCGGTACCTGAGCAGCTCGGAGCGGGCCTGCTTAGCCTCCAGCCTGCAGCTGACGGAGACTCAGGTCAAGACGTGGTTTCAGAACAGGAGGAACAAATGGAAACGGCAGCTCTCTGCTGAACTGGAGGCGGCCAACATGGCCCACGCCTCCGCACAGACACTCGTGGGGATGCCGCTGGTTTTCAGAGATAACTCCTTACTGCGTGTTCCGGTTCCCCGGTCTATCGCCTTTCCGACGCCCCTGTATTACCCCGGGAGCAACCTGCCAGCGTTACCTTTATACAACCTGTATAACAAAATCGAGTACTGATTGACTCTACTGTATGTTCACCACAAACTACAAAACAATACAGCATTCTTCTAAGTGTCTCCACATAACCCCTGTATATTAATTGTATCACTTTATTTGTTGAGAAAATTCTTATTATGCAGCAACTGTATGTCTCACGAGAAAACAGTCAGGCTTCCCTATATGTATAAAATACACCATGTGTATAATTAATTATAACAATTTTGTACTTTTATTTTTGTTTTCCTTCTCCTCTTCACAACTGATCCTGGAGTTCATATCACACTGAGAAAATAATTTCAATAATTGGTTTGTCATACATATTATAAAGAATCAGTGATTTTATTTCACCTGACAGGAAAAACAGAATTCTTCATTTTAAGGAAAAAAAATATCATTGTTTCTATTGTAAATTAGACCTTCAATAATAACCTTCTCATTCAATAAATTTTCTATTTCGGTGAAAATTATTCTTGCTTGGTTTGTTTTACACAGGGGCAATTATTTCTAGAAATTCTTAAGGTGCATAAAAAATATTACTCACTATAAATTTAATTATATTACAGGTTGCATAGCTGCAGTAATTCACTACTAAAGTGACTTATTTGAGGTGTTTAAAACAGTGTAAATACATAAGCACACGCTGCTTGAAGTACATCCTGCCTGGCTTGCCTATTTATCCTGTTATTAAATCAAATATTAGGTTGTGATCTTATAATGTGCATTTTAATATCAACTTAGAAGGGAAATAATCTTATGCAGTTATTTTAAGACTCATTCAGAGATGTATAAAATACAAATCTTTGTCTAAAACTTCTAAAGTCTGTCATATTAATTATGTATTTTTTTTTGGCTGCAATACTCACTAACTGGTATACCTGGCTGAACAAGCTGCCTTTATAAGATTAAGCACACTTCAGGCTGGAAAAGAGATGCACACTATCACTAGCCAATCGTGCCTCTGGGCGGGATCTTGTCTTATTTGAAGTCATGCCTCCTATGGCTCTCAAGCATCAGGCCTTGTAAGGGGAAACCTAATAAAGAGGCATATTGTAAAAAGTTCAAGACTCCGGCTGTCATTAAGCTGGGGGGGGGGGGGGGGGGCGATAAAATTGTGTCATTTGCCAGCTTTTCTTGGGTGTCACATCATGTACTAGGGACCCCCTCCTCCTCCTCTTCCTCCTCCTCCACCCCATCTACGCATCCCACCAATCTCTCACTGTGTGTGCTAATGGCTACATTACCTAGCAGAATCATGACTAGCCAGGCTCTGCTGCCCTGCAGATTATGCCTGACCCAATTTCTGCAACAGCCGCCCTGTGTTTCTGGGAAAATGGATAGCGTTAGACAACAGCAGTGATTTATGGGTAACTCCGGCACCAGCGGAGAGGTGAGGTGCAGGAGGATGAATTTGTGACAGAGAGAAAAGAGAGATAGAGAGAGGGATGGGGGACTGTAACGTTTATGAAAAGGAGCAATAGCTTTGGTTGAATGAAGCTGTTTATTAGTTTCCAAGTGGTCATTATGTCATCAGGTGTGACGGCAACGTGCCGCTCTTTTGGATGAATGTTTGCACCCCACTGACTGGCAGGAAATCTGCATGACCTGTCACCTGAGGTTGTTTGATTTACAAGACAGGGAGAGAAAGAAAGAGAGATGTGAGGAGTTGCTGTGAGGAGCACAGGAGGAGAATAGGTAGGAAGAAGAAGAAGAAGAGGAGGAGGAGGAGGAGGAGGGGTTCTATGTAACTATGTATCACTGCAATGGCAGGTGTGAATTACAAATTTTAATAGCAAGGCAATGAAAATGATTTGAAGTGGTTTAAACTGCAAAGAGACAGCGACTGGCATGGTGATGAAGATTTGTTGAGATGATATGTTGTGCCTTAGGATTCATCAAACCTGCCTGGTAAGGTGAAAAGCAAGTGTAATTCACTCTGTGGTATAATTTATGATGGGAGTAATGGAAACTGTGGACTACACACAGTGTGCAGAGACAGTGTGCACATGGGCAAATGGATTCTCCAGTTCATTTTAGAGCTTATTTACAAGATCATAATGAATTATCCTGAAACCTCCAGGTATCACCTCTTTTTACATCTTTAGATAAAATGATGAAGACCAAAACTAACTTAATCAGGACCCCATTAAATGTAAACAGGCAGCGAAAACATCATCTATCACATCACTTTTTTGTAAATCAGAAGATCTGTTTTTTTATTTTTATTTTATTTTTTTTAAATATTCCACCTTTTATCATTTATTTTAGACAAGGATTTTTTCCAGCTACCTCACAGCCATTTGATTTAAAGAGGGTATGTGCGGCTTCACATTAGAACCGGGGGTTATGAAGTATAACACCGCGAGCAGATGCAGAGCCTCGGGTCTGCCTCAAGACAAGAGTTTTAAAAGCGATCGCAATGCATTAAGCCAGACAACTCTCAAGACCTGTTTGCTCCCTAAATGAATTTGAGGGAAACGTAACAAGGTTTTTGAGGCAGGCCCTGTCATCCACTGGCTTTAACCAGCTTCTATATTTATGGGTTAATGGTTAAAAAGGAGAGCTTGGAGCAGAAGTGATTTTTCATGATTCTGTTTTATATCAACTGGAAATGAAGGAGCTGAAGGGAAATTGTGTTTGTGTCCCCACCTCACCACCCGCCCCCACCCTCTCCCCACAGCCTCAAACCCTTCTCCCACAACAGGAGAGGAATATGCTACCAGGCAAAAGCAACATATGTAGCATATGTAGGGCTATCATGAGTTTTACTTCTCCATTAATGTGTCTAAAAATCATATAATGACATCATCTTTAGAATTTGGAAAGAAAAAAAAAAGATGCTTACAATGAAAAATGATAACAAGCACTCACGACCATGCATCCATCCATCCAGGCCTCCAAATATGTGTTTGGGGCTAAACCACTGCAGTTCTGACAAATCTGCATGCTACTGGCAGCTAGCTGCATATGTTAGGTGCAACACCATTCTAGGATGATCGTCATGAGAAGCAATCTGATTGGTGACAGCCGAATAGTTCATTTAGCATTTACCATTTTTTTTTTTAGAACTATGCATGATGCATATTACTGAATTATTTTTATACTTTATTGTAGATGGTAAAAAGTGTTAAAGTGTTTGCACGACTTATTGAGATAAATTGAAAACATATAATGAATTATTCACATTACGCTGTTGTGTGTACTACTAACTTATCAACTTAAAGAATTATTTATTAATTTTAGCATCAACATTAATACCAGTTTATCCTGACACCACCAGAGGACTTAAATGCATCAAGCTTTTAAACAATATTATTGGGCATTGTTACTGTCATTAAGCAGTTATGCAAGCTGCTCTGTTATTTGAGCCACAAAGAAAAAAAAAACGTCACTTTCTACCCAAGAACAATGTTTAACCAAAAAATGTGAATTTTTGCCTTAATGGCAAAATGCATTATGTTTCCGAGTTAAATTACCAACCATTTCTTGAACTGTCTATTCTGAAGTGCCATTCTCTGTCCAATATGCATCAAACTATTATAGACTACAGTGCATGTGCAGAATTCAGCTATTACTCCAGAGGTAAGTCCATTAGCATTACCTTTGACACAATAATGGATGTGAGATACAATTTTCTGCTCTCCATTTTGTATTTGTAAGGATAATAGGGGGATTATCTTGAAGGCCTTATGCTACACACTCAAGTATGCGACCACAGAGACAGAGAGCTCTGCAACAGTTGTTTTCATGTCCTCCCCTCTCTCCCTCTACCCTTCCCTCGGCTCCAAGACCCTCTCAGAGAGAGGCAGGGAAGATAAAGCATGTCATTATTCTATTAAAGACCTACAATTTTTGTAATGGGACTTGCAGTGGTCGGCAGAAGTGCAGGCAGCTTCTTCAATATCCTGGACATTATTTGCTCGTTTAGTTAAATGATGTTTCTAATTCCCTCATAATTACTTGTAATGAGTCTGTCTCCCTCGTTTTGATGCGGCTACATCTTAATACAGCATGGCATTCTTTTTTAGGGATAATTACCTCTCATGAGGCTGGGGAGCACGGCTGGGGTTTGTTGCGCTGCACACGTGGCAAATTGGCTTGTTTCCTGCCATCTTGTCTTCCTGCAAATTGGTAAATTAAGTTTCTCGGCTGGAGCATTAGAACTGTTAAGTTTGCTTTCTCGGCTCCTTCAAATGATTGGCTTCACTGACAGAGAAATGGCTGCATATTCTGGGTTTTGTCTCATTAGCTTTGTAGAGATTTTTTCTTTTTTTATTATTTACAGATACAGCTGCTGTTATGGAAATAAAGATTGTATCATTAAATAAATTCAAAGGGGAACGTTGTGAGATTATTTAAGTCTTGACTATTATAAGTCAAATCACACAATTGAACTATAATTTAATGTCAGTCAAGGCCAAACCTCAAAGTCTGAACGATGGAATCATACAGGTCACATACAGTAATTATGTGTATATTATAATGCCAACAGACGTGGTACCATAAAATACACCTGCACACCCACTGTGTCAACAAAGCCAGGGGAGCAGTTCCATGAGTTTCTTCCTCACGATATTATCAAGGCAGATATGCAAATCTTTGTTATGTTAGGGATAACAAATGAATATTTTGTATTCCTAACTTCAAATAGGCAGATTTAAAAATACAAGCGGGCTTAGTATGGATTTTCCCTTTTCCGTTTCACCAGTGAGCAGACCCGTCTGTGTTGTCCCTCTGAAATGATCCAGCTGCCGCACTCCAACCGCAGCCATTGCAGGGTTGGCTAAGGGGTTTTTATTTCTAAGTGCTGATGTGTCGCAGACAGTTTGGCTCTACAAGGGCCTGTTACACGCCGATTAAAGAGAGGGAAGGAGTGCTCCCGCAGGGCGGCCTTGTACATTTACCCTAACCACAAAAAGGTCTAACGTTTACGCCCTGGTGCTGACATGACCTTCAAACAAGGTCCCTCTGCTGCCTGGGTGGATACTGGAACTGTCTGGAGGAGACCTGCAGTGGACCTAACAGACAGACAGGAAGAAATCATATCTTTTATATCAGGAATGGCATATCCTAGGAAGTGAAAAGATACGCGTTTTATTGGAAAATACAGGAAAGGATGGCTATTTTTCACATTTATATGGCAATATGTGATTTTCAAAAATGTTTTGTCAGTCTCACTGAATGCTGGAACATGATATGACAAGAATGTCTCCATTAAAATCACCTCCACTGAACAAACTGACAAACACAAAGGCCACTAAATAATTCAGCTCCAGTCATCTATTGGTGATAAACATATCACTGGTTATTGTTTTTATTTGTGAGACATGATATCAAGTGATCCCTTTTGTCTTTGCTGTTTTGGTGATCTGTTTGTTATGAGATTTGACAGTGAGGTCCTCTTAATACAGAGAGTTGGGATCTCTTTGTAAGAACCAAGTGGTCTCTTTGAGCTGCAGGGGTCTAGTGTATACAGAGATGATCTGTCACTTCAGTCTGAGACTGACTGCTGACCACATAGCCTGCAGCGCAGCAGCAGGGAGCACAATGAAAGCAGCACACTATCACCTGACAGCTAATTAGGGATCACTCCCCTGGAAGGGAATACACTGTCTTTGAGCGAATGAGAGAAAGAAAGCAAGAGGTCACTGAAATCCGTGTGAAGTGTCAGTCAAAGCCACAAGACACCTGCACTGTCTAAAGGCAGGTCCTTGAAGTGTGGCCTTGCTGATATGGGGGTGAAAATCAAATCTAAACAGTTTTTCTGCCTTGTCTCCCACAGGAGTGAATTATCTCTACATTCATAAACGCCTTTTTAAATTCCTCGGTTCAGCAACAGCAATTGTTCCCAATTTTGTCTGCTAGTGAGTGGAGCGTGTGTGTTTATATGTGCATCTAAGAGTGTGAGTCTATGGTTTATACGAGAGACCTGGGATTTCTTTGAAAACACATTTGTAACCATTAGTTGAGTGTAAGGTTTCATGTGCAGAGTGCATCCTCTGGACTGGTGTCAGAGTTTCTGCAAGGCCCTCTCTCTCTTGGAGGGACAGCACTGAGAGGAGAAGGAGGAGTAGGAGAGGGATGGAGGAGGTGGCGGTAGTGAGGGGGGTGCACTGGAGCCTAGGCGTCCCACCAACAATGCATCACGGCAGGCAGGGTGTAACCCGAGCCCCCCCTCTGGCCCTGATGTGGCCTGCCACAGCGCACTCCCTCTTGGCCCCTTTTGCACCCCCAAGATGCTTTTAAAGAGATTTAGTCAGCGAGAAAACAGTTCTTCAAAAGAAGCGTCGTCACATTAGAAAGGAATTAGCCAGGCCTGAGGCCAAGGATTCTCTGACCTGACTAATTCTGCACCCCTAAACAATCCGTCTCGGTGCTGGGCGGCTGGTGAGGCACGTTCTCAGTGTACTGGGGAGGAGTGGTTTTCACAGGGGAGATTCCCATGGTCCTGCAGGTACACAGACCCGACAGAGGTCATGGGGAAAGGTTACAGGGTTATCCATCTGTATAATGATCTGCAGGTAGATTTGAAAAAAAGTCCTATAAAACAAGTTGTTATAGGGAAAATGGGTCAAGGTAAATTTGATCATCTATAAAAAAACACTCTTTTCCAGTTGTTAGGGATCTTAACATGGACACAGACTCCAGTTTACACCATTTTCAGATCAATGCAGAGAAACCATATCAGCACTTGGCCACCTGTTCTTCCAAGCCTAGAGAGCCCACTGGCAACAACCTTTCCTCTCACTATTAGACAAACTAATGTGATTGGAGGGGGGGGGGGGTAACAGTAGGGAGGGGCAGAAACTTACAAGCTACATGCTGCAGGGTGGGACTCGACACCATCTCTTTTCCAGTGTCTCTGATGGTTAAGGAGCTACTATTGCCTTCAGCATGATCAGACTAACACACAGTGGGAGGCAGAGTGAAAGAGACAAAAGAGAAAACAGAAAACATGTATGACTTCCAGGCATCGGCACACACAAACACTGGATTTAGTCCATTTTAAAGGCCTATTGGGGTGTGTGATTGCAAATATTTAATAGGTGTTCTTATGTAGGTGTGTACATGCAAAAAAAGGTGATTGACTTTTTGTCAGTGTCGAGTCAAATGGAAAGGATGCAGTAGATAATTAGTAAACAGTACCAAGCTGCATGAAGCCCACTGACTATTTGGCAGTGTTTATATATATCTACCTCAGTCTCTTAGTTAGATTTTGTGTGTAGTGTATGTAAGTATACTTTGGCTCCGAAACCCACCAGCTCTTATGTGGTTAGACATTTGAGAGTGTAAAAGAAAACATACACTTGTTAAACCAGCAGGACTTAGAAATGGCACTGAATAATAGGCCAATTAGGAAGTGGGCCATCATGTCAAACTCATTTGCAAAGGGAAGGCTTAACCCTTGGGGTTCGAAGGTCAGGATCAAAGGGTGTCCCCCTTGGGACCGCACAGAGATCCTTGGAGAAACGCTGATCCCAAGCTTTTGTAAAGGAATCTTCTAATTACAATAAATCTCCACTGCAAGGTAAAGACAGGAGTGCCTGGTACAGTGGCTATATGATAGCTCTTTCCTGAGGGCCTGCAGGTAGTCTATAGATGTCTGGATAGATTGATAGGAGATAGTGGTTGCCACGAGGGTAGTGGCCTTTCATTTGCCCAGGTCAGAACCTCACAGGGTGATCACAGGTTTGGCAATTCAGGCTGACCAGCACCTCCGAGTCTTTTATCGCCTCTGGTGTGTAACTGGGTCTTTGACCTTGCCCACAGATTAGTATCAATATCAGTACTAGTGCTGGATTTAACCCCCCTTTTCTCAGAACTCTTTCTTTTATTGTCTTGTTTTCTCATAAAGGCACATCATGGTAGGCTTACTCTGACCATTAGTGTTCTGAACGCTGAACTACTTTACTATTTGTGTAGTGTAGTACCCTTCTCTAATTGCTTAATTGGTCATTAAAAAAAATATTTCAGGATAAATTCATTGTATCGTAGCTGAGATACAACTCCTTTAAATATTTTAGCACCTTGCCGCTCAAACAGGTATCAGCGTGGTCCCACTCACTACTTGGTTAAGGTCCAAAGCATCACATTTTAACACACAGAGTAACTTTAGTCAGAAAAGAGGAAAAAACTTGCATTTTTACACAACCTCACAAAGCAGGATAATGCACTATACCCTGTATTAAAACCTGTTGTAAGATTTTTTTTGTAAATGTGTTTGTGCTCACTGTCATACAACGAACGACAAAACTGCCTACAAGACAACAAACTGCCTATGAGGAAATCATACGTTAAGCTGTGTTTTCCCCTCTGCATATTGAATCGAGCTTGCAGAACAACATTCTTTGTTCCCTCTCAAAAGCAAAGTTGTATGACATTCTCTGTGCTTCTCAGTGAGAGCTACTGCCGGCCAAAGGGGAAGGAGAAGAGGAAAAGGAGGGGAGAGTAGCAGTTTGTTCTTCCTGCAATTAGCATTCACGGTTAGCTAAGCAGAACTAATGCAGCGAATCTTTGAGTCTCGCATTACCTGTCCTCTACTGCCGGAGTACCTGCAGGCCAGATTAAACTGTAGCAGCGACAAACCCCCAATGTATCCATTACAAGCCTTTTATTATTAGCTGTGTTATTGGTAATTCCCTTTGAATGGCCTTGACAAAAACTATGCATTGGCTAAGGCGGACTTCAAAAAAACAGGATACTGCATGGGTGTGGGTAATGTGCTAGTGATACTGTAATTTTGCAAACAAATAGAGTGAGAATTACGCCTGCACTGCCGTGGCATTGTTTGGCAGGGCTGACGAAAGGCCTAAGTCCCAGCGGCACATTTTGATCTGACCTGTTTTAAGTGACAGGCTTCCCATGACAACAGTTAGTGCTGTCACATGTCAACACAATAAGCATCTGCCCTCCAACGTCACTCCCTCATTGACTTCATTCATATTTTATGGCCCCTGTCTTTCGCAAACATGACTTTTTAAATTTCATCCACCTCCATTATGAAAACGCTCTGTTCCTTCATTTTAAATATAACTTTTGTGTCTGGCAGGGTCATCTCCGGCATGTTCTTTAACATCTAGGTCAAGACTGAATGATCTCATGACTCCCTTTTCAACTGGGACAGGATCAGGATATGGGTTCTCTGTGTCACCATTATAGGTTGTGGATGAAACGGCAATGATCTCATGAGTCTTAAGTGACAACAAAATGGCCACTTAGTAGAACTTGTCACGCAGTGCAGTTTACAGCCCCAATATTTTATTCACTTGTCTGTAGTTAAAAAAATAGACACACTTGAGTGTGTGTGTGAGAACAAGCAAAACAAAAGAGTACTGCAGTAATTTGTGATGAAAAAACAATAGACAATCAATGTTTCAGGCTCCATATTTTTCTTCATTTTCTCCTCCTCAGCATGTTGATTTGCTATGTTTATCCTCAGCTAATCATTATCAGTTCTCTGAAGTGTTGTCTTATCAGTTACAAACAGGTACAAAGCGGCACAAGTGCTCCCAATTGATCCACTAAAGACTCCCACTGTGACGAGGCCACTGTCTCGTCGAGCAGAGCCCAAGAAGAGACAGTGTTGCTTGAAATCAATAAGTCTTCCTGTGCCACCGGCTCTGCTAAAGTCCGCACTTGTAGTCACTGTGAATGTGTGAGAAATCATTCAAATACAAGTGATACTCAGTGCCACAGTGCAGCAGCATTGATGACATTAATCGCAGTAGTTGTATTCAAGCAATTTGAAACTGGCAGAATTGGCTTTACCCCGTGGAAGTCATCGGGATATATATTTGATTTTTCACTATTTTTATGACCACACACACAAACATGTCCCTGTTCAGCACTGACAGAATCGATTGATACAATCTGACCGATTGATTCCCTATGTCATATTCACCCACAACAAACAGCAAAACTTCTCCTAGCAACAAGCTTCTCCACTATTTTATTGGCTGTCATTGTGATAAATCTGTATTTTTCAATGCGCTATTTTCACACCAACACAGAGCAGCAGATGGCCACTTAAACATCAGTCCTTTGCATTTGAAACCTCACCACTGCTGTTATTTTCATGGTGATGCTCATGTTTGACTGCACAATCCTTTCTTCTATATGGATTAAAATGTGCTTTTTGGGTTTAAAAAAAAAAAGGGGGGGGGGGTAGTTGAAATCAGTTGGCAGCAATTTTACTAAAGGCTGCAACACATTCTACCAAATGGTCGAGGCAGTTTCATTTAATTAGTGCGGCAGTCTGTGTTTGATGTACAGGGTTTTAGCAGAAAATTGGTAAATGTTGCTGGACAGACAGGTGCACAAAACTGAAGCTGTTAACTGGGGTAATAACAGAGAAGCCTTGTTGCAGCAAATATATATATATATATATATATATATATATATATATATATATATATATATATATATATATATACACATACATTTCAATTTTATTGCCACATTTTGAACATGACTCAGTGTTAAAAATGAATGTGACACAACTGTCTAAAGTCAGGTTTGAACATCTACAAATACTTCATGAACACTGATTAAATGCACGAGGCACAACTCTGTCTCTCATGCTAATATTTCTGTTTGTATCGCTGTGTCTCCTCGTTGAACTGTGGCTACTTCCCTCTACTTCATGTCCAATCTAAATAAAAAAGATTGTAATATAATAAAGGACCCATAGTCCCTACTTATACAGTACTTATTGAGTGGAACATTGAGATTTATATAACTCCTCTCAACAAGAGAGAAAAGGAGAGAAAGAGGGAAAGAGTATTTCTCCATGATTGTGAGAGGGGTTTAAGGTTACCGACTAATTTCCCAGTCGTTATCCGTTGACAGCGCCACATCCGGTCTCCTCAGTGTTTTTCAACAGGGAACAGTACAATCTGTTATACTGTAGGGATCATCAGCTCTTCCTCAACCAATGATTACAAGTAATTACCTGTTTTTCTCTCTCTCTACCCATCCCTCCTCCTCTCAGTCTCTCTCTTTCTCTCTCTCTCACTCCCTTGAGCTATTACCCTAACTGGCTGTTGTGGAGCAAAAGAGGAGGTGTGTGGAGAACAAGGCAGGCTTTTATGGACTCCCCACCAGCACCACTCCACACCGCTCCATTTTGAAATTATCGAGTCCCCTTGCTTTTGAAGTCTCTGTAAGCGCACCCTCCTATTTACGAGATGGCTATGTACTTAAAGGTCACAGATTGATCAAGAGGTCCTAAAGATGGCCTTTTCACTGAAAGCACCGCAATACTGTGGTTTCCACAGGCCACATCTGTGCAAGGGGGGGAGGGTGGGGAAGGGAAAATAAAATGTATCACTCCCCCAAAGTCAGGCATATTCAGACTTTAATGTACAATTCCATTTACCCTGGAAAATGCCACAATTGAGTATGGAATTCACAATGAGCACAGCAATTTATCAGTGCTTTTTTGTCCATTTCTGTTGGCTCAAGCTTAAGAATATTTTACTTACTGATTACCCGGAGGTCATTTTATAAATGTGTCAGACTCCAACTGTTCAAACATGACACCTTCACGCCATTGTTTAGTCCATTTAAAAAAAAACACATTTGACACACTCGGGGGACACACACAGCAACATCAATATTTCTTACAACCTGGAAACCAGCCAGGTGTGTATGGAAACCTAAAAAATGATTCATGCTATTATAGAGACCATATAGCTTTTCACATATTTATACATTTTAATTCAACTGTGTGTTTCATTTATAAAGCATTACCTTTGATACTTGAATATATAATGTTTTTTTAAACAGGATATTTTATGTCTATCATCATGGCCTTAAAAAAAGCACTTGGCATTAGTTTTAGTCTCCACGTACTAATAAAACAAACTGGCCTCATTTCAGGATATTGTCTACAAAATGAGTGAAGATGGATATTATTTAACTAATGCAACTCTTTGTATCAGAATGTTTGTCTGAGACTTACTCACTCAGAAACACCAATATGTCAGCACTGAACAAAGCTGTACAAAACCACAGGCTTCGTTCATCATCATGAGGTCTCCCACTAAACTCACTCTGTTATTATTATTGATAGTCGGTGCCCTCAGCGTGTCTTATTTATTAGCCAACAGGGGATGAATGGGAGACAGGCAGACAGCATACACAGTGCCAATTTGACACTGTGTTTTAAAATATGCACACTGGCTGGGCAACTTGGCAGCAGCTCTGACTTCAAAATTTTATTGATTACATCACTCGCTGATATTATGATGCATGTCACATTTGACAACACTATAAGAAGAGGGGTCAGAGCACTAGGACTAATGAAACTGTTTTTCTTTTTTTTGGGTGGGGTGGGAAGGTGTAGGGGGGGTTTGAGAGATGGATGTTGTTTTCTACAACATTAACCTTGCAAATGGCTGCCAGAGAACAGCAATGTCTCACACCACACACACTCACACTCGCTGTCAACTCTGGCAACTTCCTGATGGTTGACATTAACACCAAGCCAAAAATCTCCAACCATTAAAAATACCTGTACTCACGCAGGGAGCTAAAATGAAGTCATATATTTTCAAATAAATGGAAATCTTATTAGCATCACAACACCGCTCATGGCAAAACAGTGGGTGATTTGAAAAGTGTCTCCTGCTGTCTGCTAGCGGGGATGACAGATGAGGTGAGGACAATATAAAGGGATTGGTGGGGTTGGGGTGTTGCTTGGTGGCTGCAGAGAAACAGACCCTGAGTTAAATCCCTTCAGAATGAGTAATCCTACATAATAATATCCTCATGTGTCTTGATAAGAGCAAACCCTGAACACGCCGACAGCATCCGTCAGCATGGTCTATGAAAACTCACTAACAACGTTATGGATCCTGAAGGCAGCTATATTCATGGCAAATATGCTCTGTGAACCTCTAATTTGGAAGCTATATCTTCTTTAACGACACCATTACCAGTGCCTATCACCATAACCGCATCCACAGCAACAATCCACACAAAATCTGCCATGTGAAACTGCGTTAAGATGGCTCACACATGAACCGGCTACAAACCCACACAACCAAAGGCTCTAAATGGTCTCTACAGACTGCATTAGCTATCTGGTATTGTTTTAACTGGGAAGTAATTAACTGACTTGGTCAATAAGCAGAATGGAGAGCTAGTCTGCGAGGTGTTTATAGGTCCCAAGAGTCACAGCTGAGGTGAAAGGGGAACAACAGAGCCCATCTATCCAAACTCAATGACCTGACAGATTCTCCACTAAAGGCGCACACTCATATCAATTATTGATGATATAAAAGAGACTTTTTAAAAAAAGTATAGCTGTCACACTGCAGGGTTTGAATGATACTGGTTTGTGCGTTTGATTGTACACATACATGTTTGTGTGAGACGTACTGTGGGGGTGTGTGTTAATCAGATGTGCTGAATGCACTTCCCATTTTTATTTTTTAACACGGTGCATGGAAAGGATCAGTAAATGGCTCCCTTTGCTAATCATCTCTGCTGTAGCAAGGGAAAAAGGGAGAGATAAATGTTTGAGTGGAGAGGTTGAGGGCGTCTCTTTCAGACCTGCCCCTGCTGTCTGTGAATAAAAGCCTGAAAAGGAGCCACAACGACAGGCTAGAAGTGAGTCCAACTGGGCTTTGAAAACGCTGCCTCTTCTCCAGGCCTTGGTGCTAATGCATCTGACTCAAAGGCTGTAAGCCAGCGAGAGAGAGAGAGAGAGAGAGAGAGAGAAAGGCAGGAAGAAAGAGAAAAAAGGAGAGAAAGGGGTTGAGAGACAGCGAACTGGTGCTACACAGGACAAAGAGCTCCAAGGTGTGTACTCGGTATTCAGTAATTGGTAAAAGAAGCTTCATTTCTTACAGTGATTTCCTGTCTTTTTACCGTCTCTGACAACCATGATGCTTTTAATAGGGGTATGAGTAGGGGCTATTCTGTGCACACCCCGCCTCCTCGAGCCCCCTCGAACACCAACCTGTCTGGCTGCTCAGCCTGACCACCCCTCCCATCTTCTTCTTCTTCTCTCTTCACAAAATAGAAAAAAAAGAAAAGAAAAAAAGCATTAACCATATTCTTTCTGTCATTCTCTCTCTTTGAATACCTCAAACCCCTTTAGCTTTAATCATTTCTGGATCAGACTCAGTCCAAATAAGCCAAGCCATTTTCTGCACTCAATTACTCCCTTAACAGCATCAAAAAGAGAAAGGATTCAGGTATAGTGAGGAGAGAAAGAGGGTGAGAGGGAGAAAATTGTGAAGCATCTTCATCCTCCGAAATGCTTTGAATGCTTCGAAAGGCTTTCTTTTTTAATGAAAAACCAGTAATAAGAGATGGTTCTGACTATAACAAAATGTTTACTGTCTGTTCGCTAGCTGTGAGCTCTTCACTCTCCCCAGATAAATTGTCGGAGAGAGGGAAAGGGGGAATAAAGGCTTGAAGAAATGGGCCTCCAAATTACTACATTTCCACCGAATCCTACTTTCATTACCAGGGAAAATATATCAGGAGGTACTTCACTCCGAAAGGTATTTTAATAATACATTACTTTTCTCATAACTACTCTTAACCTTTAGATACAATGCATTTTGGATGAATGCAGCTGTCACAGCTTGGTGTTCGGATAATGAGGAACTCTTATTTACTGTTGTCTGTCTGAGCAAGAGATTTCTCACATTGTACTGTGTGTCTGGCTCCTGTGCAGCCTTATATATGCAGTATATATATGTATGTACAGTCCAAACTTCAACGCTTCTTGTATAGGCCTGGATGAGGGCACGGTTTCATCCAACGCTTCTGGATATTTCATAAAAATGTATGCAGAAAGTGCATCTAAATAGGTTGCTCTTTTTCGTGAAGTAGCACTCAATCTATAAGCATGGGCTCCGGGCTCGAAAATGCTGCCCTGTTTTTCCTCATTGCCCAAATTGCCCACATTGTTCTAAATGCCCGCCAGTAGATACAAATCAAGTATGAAATGTGTGAACACCAACAGAGGTCAATAAAGCATGTCCACAGTAAAATAATGTGATTGATTTTTCTCTGTAGCTCTTTCCATACAGGATTCTGCAGAGCGCACATTGCCGATGATTACACAAAAACTGCTGATGGTTAATCATAATGGCTCGAGGTGAGCACTTTACTGTGGCACTCCCTCCTTCTCATACCCTGCGCTCATTTCCCCTCTTAGCCAGCTGATGGCCAGTAAGGTCAACATGACATGCATGCATCCCAGAATGCCATCCATACAGGCAAGAGCAGATGCCGCTGTTTGGATGCCTCACCGAGAGCCTCTACTGTCTCTGGTAGTTTCTCTCATTATATCAGTAGTGCTAGAATGGGTGCTAGGGTCGAACACTGAGCGCAGGGTGTACGCTTTTTCTAGGGTCCTCAACAGAGAAATAATATCTTTGTCTGCCAGTGGAATGCAAACAGTAAACAGAGAAAGTAAACAGGTAGATGTGAACCTCTTGTGCTGCAATAAATACTCCGGTCTAGACCACCAAAGGAACAATTCCATAAAGGGTCAACATGTTCAGTTTGAGGCTTCTGTTCTCCTTAGCTTGATGTCCAATCATGTTATTCTTGCCAAAACAAAACAGCATCATCAGCAAACCTGTCTCTCCAGGTAGCAGCCTCCAGGGCTGGGAAATAAAATCAATACGGAGGGTGGTTCTAAAAGCAAGACAATCCTATAGACTGCTATTTGTACAGCAACATAGTAGTGCATGTTATTGTCTATGATTACGTGGCTACAAGCCCAGGTCCACTCATGTTCCACTATGTTGTCTATATTTTGATTTTTTTTAGGAGTAAGGCGGACTTAGGTGACACCAACAAGGCAACCGATGCCAAATCTTCTGCTTTTATCAAGAGCCCCAAATATCAAATTCAACCATTTAACTTTTAAATATGTAGCAGAAAGACAAAACATACAGAACAACAGGTGATGCAAACACACTACATCTCTGGCTGCACTTTTGCTCACAAATGAACAGTGAGTTCACTGGAGGATGAATATGGTTCATTTACACATAATACCAACATGTTAGTGATACAGAGCTGGGTCAAATTTGTTCCTTTACTTCATGGGTTAAAGTCTATAGTAGGACTAATGCTGCCATTTACCACATCTTCTGCATTTACAGCCTCTGCAGGTCTATTAATTAAATATGCTTTGTGTTATACACTTTTATGAAATTAACATTTTCAACTTGAGTCAGGGAGTTGTGTCCTTGTGCCTAGCAAATCCCCGAGGACACATTCTTCACCTAATAAGAGCAAATTACAACAACACAGGGAATGAGTAAAGGCGTGCATGCTACTGCTGGACTCTAATAGGTTACATTGGGCATTAAAGAAAAGTTATGCATTTGGTGCTGAAAAGGAGGCTTCTGCAATGTCCTTTTAAAAACATACTCAAAATTATAGCTCTCTTCTTTGCAAAGATGATCATTTACAGCACACGAACAAAGCTGCCAGCTATCTAGGGTGTTAATTAAATCTAGATGCCTTTCAATGCATTTAAACACCCACTTTATATTTTCCACTTTTCATCTGTACATAACGTATTTTACCATTCCCTTATTATGCTTTTTTAAGGAGAAAATCTGTGCCAAATGAATGTTCACAGAGAAGAACAGAAGCTTTGACTCTTAATGGGTACGTTAGCTCTGCAAAGTCGCTAATGGATGATGCTAATTATCACAAGCTTGGAAGGCCACACAAAGGGAGTGGATCAATATGTGACGAGGCGGGCTCTACTCATTCATAGATGTTGGATGATGACATTCGCTCGAAACATGGCACTAGACAAGAGTGCATTGTAGGGCTGGGATGGTGGTGGTGACTGGGAGGGCGAGGACCAAGAGTGTTCTGCTCTTTCATTTCCAAAGCGTGTTGGCTCAAAGAGGATACTAATGCTTTCATAACAGCAGACAACAGGCAAGGGGAAGAGCAGTGCTGGTGGATAAAGGAAAACAAGGGAGCCTGAGTCTTAATGAATCTGATTGTACTGGGACGTAAACAGGTAGAGAAAAGTGGTGGAGAAGCTGTTGAAGAAAAAGTGTTAGCCAGATTTGGGCACAGGATCATAATTCATTATAAGCTTTGGCATGTTCGGTAGTCGGTATCAGTCTGTGGTTTAAGACAAAGTTATTTGTTTAACAGCTTGCTTAACAAGTAGACTCTTTTTGCGTTTCTGTCTATAAACTCAGCAGTTGGATACCTTCTTCTAAATGTTAAAGGCACCTGCAGTAACAAGCACTATTTTCTGCTTTTTTTCCTTATTGTACTACTACCAGACAGAATAAAGCCTGTTGGTCACTTCCATGTCAGTGTAATCTGTAATACTAGTCCCCAAGCCTGACCCTTTGGTAGGTGTAGCATGGGCATTCAGCCAAAACAGACAAGTGAACATTCAAACTAAAACATCTGAACACGTAACTGGATCCTCCACAACTTTGGGGGTAATTTGGACACAGCATGGCACACTTTCTTTTTGGGGGGCAATATCCTGCCCTGGACCCCTCCCTCCTTCCTTCTCCTCCCAGAGAGACCCATTGATCTGCTGTCTGGTGTGCCCTGTGTCTCCAGTATCAGGATAATTCCAGGTGGGATTGGTTTTCCCTTGTTACCTTGTAGTTGGGAGTCTTGTTCCTGCCCCTTCCTAATACTCTCCGCCTTAACTTCCCAATGGCAGTGGACACAACCAGTACACAACCATCTCTTTGTCCACAGTTTAAGGCAGGAAATAGAGGAATTGAGGAGATGTGGCTGAAAGATCTGAAGACGCTCCACCTGGAGTAGCAACAACTTCCTTAACCCCAAATTAGACTTGTTACAAGAAAGAATTGACAACTGTGAAGGGTTTGTCTGCCTAATTATTATTTTATCTTTACGGTCTTGTGTACACATAAGATCTAACAGTTTGTATACTGAGGAAAAACTGCAATATTCTCCAAAATAAGAATTTGGGCTGGCTGTGACACTGGACATCTCTTTTATACCAGCCCTCCTTTCCTACTGCCCTGAAATAATACCACGAGAGCTTCCTCTACAAAAGTTCTCAGCTCTCAATCAATTCTTATTTTCTGTTCATTGTCGCTGCTGGACAACACAAACAAACAAACAAGGCTTGAGAGAGCATCGTTTCATTTCCATATAGATGAAATGTGTGCAATGAAATAAGCAAGTGTCCATTTGTACAGAAGGGACAATGGTTTTCATCTTGATGCTTCAGCATTGTTCGAAGTGCTCCATGGATTACCTGAACAAAACACTAGATAGGATGATATTCACTGCATTGTAATTCTAAAAGGGCACTAATAGATTTTGCCAGTGTCTAAGCACTTGAGACATGAAAGAGGTTAAAGCAACATGGGAACTGAGATGATAGTACCCCCCTCTTCATTCTTATTTATTCCAGATGTCATTATACTCACTTATCTACACATGTGTGTCTAACTCGTTTTTGGCCATGCAGTGCTGTATCTGTGAGGAGTAACATTCTAACAGTGTTTATTGGTTTTATTTGCTCATTAATGACAAAGTGTACAAATAACGTGGGACAACAAGGTGAATTCTGAACAGGTTTTTAATTATTTTACCCTAGTTTCAATCAGAAAACTGTACAATGTGTTCTTCTCAAGACCATTTTGGTGTTCAAGTAAGGGATGGGATGATGTAAATACTAGATGTAAGGTGCCAATCACCTAACTAAAAAACATTGCTGATAATATAGCTGCTACAAAAGAAATAAACAGATTGAAGTATTGGTGAAGTCTGAACAAAAGTTCCGGCTTCTGAAGCCTATATAGAGTTCTGATAGACGCAATGATCAAGGTTTATATTCCTTTGATCTGCACAACCCCAGTTTTTTAGCAAACCTCTCAAGACCAGTTTCCTAGGCTTACACACACCAGTATCTCTCATCTCATGATGAAAAAGCTTGTGCTGTACACACAGCTAAACAATATTTCACTCCCAGGTTCCAGGTCCCATTTGAAGAGATCACATCGGGACATGAAAGCATTCTTTTTTCCTTATATCCCACCCCACTCATGTTCGCCTGAAGCGTCGATCCTCTGATGGTGGTAAATGAGTTAGAGACAATCCAAGTCTTGGGTAAATGGAGTAGTGAGCTGTTAATGCTGCTCGAGTGGTTGTAACAAAGCACTGAAGAGACATAAAATGCAGAAATAAAAAAAAAAAAAAAAAAAAACATACTTTCTTTAGACATGTTGCATGGCTGGAGATAAGCACAGACAACACATTAGCAAGACGCTAAAAGCTGAAGAAAGCCAACAAACACATTTTAACTGGACCCTGAACTTCAAATTTTAGTACCAGACTGCTGACACCAGTTAGTCAGCTGTCATGATTATTGTGCCGATGTCTAATTAAGCATCTTTCGGGAAAAATTATGCTAATGCAACCGTTGAATAACTTTTTTCCTCTCATAAGAGGTTAGTTGTTTTTAAATCTCGCCCAATTAGCACATTAAACACAAAGCGCTACAGAACCGAGCAGCACTGAAGCAAATGAGCCCACTAATCTAATTGTGAATTAATGAATGCTTTAAAGTGTTAGCAGCCAGTGCAATTGTAATTCAAAACAAGGTAAAATTAATCACAATAATTTTCTGTGAGAGAAAGTTAGCATTAACATAATTGAAGCAGAGAGGATAAAAAGGCCATGGCAGCATAAGGGGAGCACGAATAATCAGTAATCGTCCATGGAGGAAATTGTTTGTTATTCTAATTAATTATCTGCTGTACTTAATCACCTAAATTGCAAGTGAAAACAATTTTTTGGCTTTTTTTTTATACTAAAGAAGATGAACTATCCAAGGGTGTTTATTGGTGGGTGGGAGAGGGGTCACTAAAATGTCTGCCTTCATGTACACTACACTCTGGCATTAATTATTAAGTGTGTACTTTTCAGTTGTTTCCCTTAGCTTCATATCTCAAAGCCGTTCACCTTTTTTTTAGTGGAACAATGATCTGCTTTCACACTCCGAGCTTCTGAATAAAAGGCTTAAAATATTGGACTCCATCTGCGGCGATACAGTGTGCTGTACATCTGCTGTGCTTTACAGTCCCATCGCAGGTATGATAATCCTGAACAAGCAGCAACATTTATCCTGGACATGAGCGTGATTGTAATGATGTTGGGAGAGAATGTATCTGTTGCTTTCAGAGCATCTGTTGCCAATGCAGGCGCAATGGCATTAGCAGCAAAAAGCCATGGAACATTAACCGCTCCCAACAGAACTTCCAGATGGATTTTGTTCTAATGGCATCATTATACGCTAAATTAAAAGGCGGGTAAATGGAAGTGTAAAAATTTAAATGACTGAAAAAAAATATCTCTCAAGCTTGAGCTGTCTTTAGTGGAGGCCTCCGACAGAGAGATCGGGAGCCGAGTCGTGCAATGAGTGTTAATCATACGCATATATAAAATAGTAATGAAGAAATGAATAGTACAGTAGGGTGGCAGTACACATTACACTCAGTTATGTTTAACGCACCAGCTGAGACTGTAATGGCTGCTTTGCAGATGATGTGTTCGGCTTACATTTTTAACCTGTTGGATACTGTTTATGTGATTTCTCAAGCTAATGTGGTGATTTTATAAAATGTTGACATCTGTGATAGGCACTTATAGTTTGCTCTGTTTGTCTAATAATTACAACAAAAGTAAAGGTCTAACTAGCAAAAAAATCTACTTTATTAGTTACCTACTCCTGAGGGTAAAGGCCCTTCCATCACACATGATGTAAAACATATTAACGTATACTATCCAGTAATGCAAAGTACCCATGTAAATCTCTGGAAACCCTTTGACTCTGCTCTCTGCAGCATGTCAGATTTAAGGGCATATATATATATATATAATGTAATATAATTTAATTTATTTCATATATATTAAAAGTAACCTTGTCTGTTGTGTTGCCCTACATTGTGCAGATCTTTCTCAAAAGTAACCAGAATTTTTGGTGATGTGTTCAGAAATTATCAGGATAATTAAAATATGAAGGCTTTCTTGTAACAGACAGGAAGCAGCAGTGAGAGTGTCGAATAAGACACAGAGACATGAATACAGCATACAACTGTGAGCGCAGACTTGGGGTCAGCTGGGGTCCTGACCCTGACTGAGACCTTCTGCCCTCTGTCTGGGCCTCAACAGACACTCATGGCCTTAACCTTTACCCTTTGACAAGCTGTTATGTCCAAAATCATCTGCAAGATCCATGTCTGAGGGTCTGGTTCTTTCCTGGATCGATCAAACTCAAGGAGTGAACTTTTCCAAGGTCATCATGATATAGAGATGATATGTCATATACCAGATTTTATCTTATTATTGATGTTATCCCCCCTTCAGATGGATAAACACTTGTTTTTTATTTTAAAAACAGCAGGTTGTTGGTTGAGATCGTAAATGATTTTTCTGTGTTTCATGCTGCATTTCTTTGTTCAAATTGCTCTCAGAATAGGGCTCCAATGAAAGTAATTGAGGCTATGTTTTTACACCAACGGCACAGTGCGTTCTGTATTGCTGTGCGAAGGGTCGGCAGCACTCACTGTTGTGAAGAGGGATGAAAGAGAGGGAGTTTGAGCTGCTAGCCTCTGACCTGATAATTAAAAAGGAGAGATTCAACAAAATGCCATTATCAAAACAACTCTCCTAAACCCATTTAACACGACTTACTTCCTGAACACATAACGCTAATGTAACTGAGCAACCCTCTTGGTAATGATTGCGACTAATGTTCATATTGTCTACATTTAGCATGTGTTTTTTTTTTGTTATTAATTGTGTGGGTCTTTTTTGTACTCGCTGCTGCTGTGTGGTATGACTGCCATCATTCCCTCTTTATCTCATCAAATAGGCACATTTTCTGCTGTGTTTTCTCTGGACCATGCATCACAACTTTGCTGCCATTAACATTTATGTGAATTTAACTTTTGTGTGAAAGATCATTTCTGAATGATTTTTCTGCCTCCTGCTCCTCACCACAGTTTTGAGTGTCCCTTCACCGTGTTTGTCTGCCTCGACAAAAGCCTCATTAGAGGGTCCCAGCCATCTCGGTAATTGGGCCCATTTATTTCAAAGGTACATTTAATGGTGTCTCTTATTTTTCAGCAGCGTGCTGAGGATTAAAGTACAGTAGATCACAATGGTCCTTTTCTCTTGCTTCTATTTTCTTCATTTTAGTGGTGGCGAATTATTAAATTATTTTCACTTTTTCTTTCATCTGCAACGTACAATAAATTGTCCGGACCTCTTTAGTTAATGGCAGTGACAGTGGGTGTCAGTGCGTGTGTGTGAGTGTGTGCATACACAGTGTGTTTGTACATGTATGTGAATTTGTGTCTTCATGGTTTGTACTGTAAATATGCGGTTTTGCTTATGAGTGTGTACTGTATGTTTATGTGCACCTTTGCTTTCCTGTCGCTATACTGTAATACTCTGTGTGTGTGTGTGTGTGTGTGTGTGTGTGTGTGTTTTAAAGGGCATTTCCATATCTACTACAGAGGAGGGGTTGTGTGAGACACCCCTCAATCCTTTTATTATACACCCAAAACATCAAAAGCCACGTAAGCCACCAAGGTGGAGAGAAATTACTTTGTGTGTGATTTCTCTGCCTCCGACTCTCCTGTCAGCTCTCCCCTTTATGTCAGTAATTGTGGGTGATTATTTTAACTGTGAAAAGGGTACCAGGTAATAGAGGCTGATTAAATCCAATGGACAGCAGCCCAGACAACCCTTAAGACACAGCCGTGTAATAATAGTGAGAGCCGGCATCACCTACACAGCCTGTCCACTCACCTTATTTTCCGTGACATGAGGCCACATGCAATTTAATGCATTTATTGTAGTGTTGGTACCTATATTGACAGCCATAAACAGTTGTGGTTAAATTGAGTCTTACAGACCTGCCTTGGTTCTCTATGGTGGAGCTTATGTTTCAGAGAAAAAAAAATGTGCCAGTATATTCCAAAATGAAAAGAATGCACTCTCACACACACGCACACACACAACACACTATCATTTGGCAACCACAGACTGACACAACAGGGATTAGTGTCAGTGCACAGGTCTTTCTTTCAAAAAAACTAATATGAAAACCGTTACTGCCAAGAACTCCTCATTTTTCATTCCAAAACATGACACCTTGTAATCTCAACTGAAGATATCCAGTTAAAAGGCCTGTTGGAACAAGTGGAGCACAGTCACAATAGATAAGCAAACGACACCTTAATGCGAGCGACTTATGATGTGCTAATATGTTTATCTTACTCAGGAGGTGCGTTTATATGACAGATGACAATGAAAAATGTGTTGATGATCAGGGTATGATTGTTGTCAGTTCTCCAGAATTATATGTGGAATTTAACAATACTGTCTTAGACTTCTCTTTCTCTTTTTATACAATTTCAGTTTGTTAGAATTTGAAAATATTTCCATTAACTTAACACTAGAGACATTCTCCAACTTTTCTTGGTTGCCTTTAACAGCTTAGGATTTTTTGAAAAATCCAAATTGTGTGACGTTAGTCTCCTTTCTGAGTGCCTTGTCTTAGTGACACTAGCTAGCAATAGCTTCCACTGTAGCCATAAGTGATCTGACACTACAAAACAACTATGAGTAACATTTTCTAATAGCCAAGAGTGATGCATCACAGACAGTATAAACCAGCAAACCATAATTTGGCAAATCATGCTATTAATATAATGTACCGTAAATGAAGGTGAAACAGGCAGCATGCAACATACTTTTATCTAAAAAGTTTTACAGTGGAAACACATGAAATTTAGACATATTGCCTTCCAGGATGTTGCTGACTATTTAGAAAAAAAGACTTTTTTTTTTTTTTTAAATCAGCATCTACTGAGTTTGGAGTGAATTTTAAATGTGATCTTTATTGATGAACGTTGCTGGTTGAACAGGCCATGAGCACAAAGAAGTCTGTCTGTTGGTGGTGGTGCCAAGTCCGATATAAATCACGTCTCCTCCATGCTATTAACTTTTGGAGCTATAGGGAGGTTAGGAGTGAGGCTGCTACAGGAACATCCCCTACAGAGACCTTTGGTGGATGGGGGACTTTACACCCAAGTAAACAACTCTCCCTGCCCAGAGGGCAGCACCAACAATATCCCATCCATTACAAATAGTAGAGAAAGAAAGAGGGTGGAAAACAAGGAAGGAAAAGAAACAACAAACATTTATTTACTGTCACTGTTGTCATTTTTGCGGCCATTTTTTTCATGATTTACGATTGACTCAGAGAGAGGCTTGAGGTGAATTGATTGGGTCAGGTGAATTGGTCCTGGTATGTAAGGAGCTCATGTGTTGCTTTTAGGGAGAACTAGAATATACAAAATCATAAGAGAGAGTGAGAAGGAGAGAGGGAGAAGAACTTTCATCATGATGACAAGCCAGTTTGTCAAAGGCTTGTTGCACTAGGATACAATAAACAAAAGACAAAAGCAATGCATGCTATTATCTCAGGCATTACTTTGAAAGTAAAAACTGCATCAGAACCACCTAACTTAACATGAATATGAATGAACTACCATTACAGAGAGGAAAAGCTGCCTCTGAAATAAACGTCTCGTTATTCAGCAAACAAAACCACCAAGAATTCCTCAATCTAACAAAAGTCTTCCCATTGATGTAGGAGACACGCCTGTCACCATCATGGCTCTTGTGGGTTATGAGTTATGTCTCTAGGCTCCTGTGGGTTGTGCAATAATAGTAGTCTGATTATTTTAACTACTGTTGGCAACCAAGCACCTCACCTGAGCAGGATAAACATGCATTCCAGGAATGTCTCCACAACTCATTTGAATAGCATGTACACCTCTTTGACATTACAGCCAACATGTAACATTCAATGACACTATTTAGCGCTATTTACTCACAGAGCTCACCTAAACTCTGCCCCTTTAATAGAAGGACTAGTCAAGGTTAACTTATTATTTACCTTCCAAAAACTACCTAGTTAGGTTTAGGAATAGATTATAATTGTTTATATAAAGATGGAAAAACATTTCCTAAAGAGCTGTGGTGGATTTGGCCACAGCTATTTTAAGATGTGCCTGTAACTAAATAAGACAAGCAAGTGTCAGCAAGTGCTAGTTAAGCTGGTCATGACCTAAATTGTGTCTGACCTTATTATAACTTCAAACCATAAGTTTGAATTGTCAGTTTAAATATATGTATACTGTACCAGACTTTAAACATGTTTACGTCTGCTGTAAGTATATGAGGCACAGTTGGCTACTGACAAATGGGTGCAAGAAGCTTCTGCCTTAAAATAATAACAGCCAACACACATTTGTTCATAATATCATTTGACTGTTGTTTCTACTCTGTTTAATGAAAAAGTTCATGTGGTCACATCTTTGGCAGGTGTGTAAGAACAGATTTTGTTATGTTGTGTCTGAGAAGGTGCAGAGAATGTCTGGGATGGAAAGTACAGCGTAAGGTGACCCAGGCTTCTAGCTATGAACTCACCTGGATAAAGTGACCTGATACAGGTAATATATATTGTCTTTGCCTTCAAAGACCAAAGAGACATTTATTACAACTGATCTGTATGTATGCCAAGATTTAGACTCAGACAGTACATTTAACTCTCTAATACCCTTAATTATTTATCTATGCAAATAGGTTAAGGCTGAAAAAACAATATGTTGTTGGTCAGATTATTTTAGAAGGTATTACATGGATTTTAAAGACATAACACTGATCTTAGTTGGTGCTATCATTCCCACATTTAATCTCTGTGCATGTTTCACCCTGTGCTGCAGCTGCTCGATGTACCTTAATGTGACAGCATTCAATTCAGACGTGAGCCACGTTGAAAGTGATACAGACATGTTAGGCAGCTGTCATGACTTGCATGTAAAAGAGCAGAGTCCCTAGTCACATATTAGACCAGTATCATTAATTGTTGCCTTATTAGTTTAGAGGGTTTGTCTAAAACTGCGTAAAGATGACATTTAAGGTTTTACTTTTAATTCTTTTTTATTTTTGTGGACTGAGGACAGTTGACCTATGAGCCAAAGTTGCAGTTAGAATTGAAAAAGTAAAAGATAGAATGGCAGAGGAGAGAAAAGAAATGGAAAGAAGAGGTACAGCAAGTGATTATTGAGAAGACAAAGACCCCGCTGTCTTAGGCCTGACAGCACCCTCTACATCAGGTGCACCCCCTCCCTTCCCCCCACCTCCCTCCATCCATCCCTGAGCTCGCCATCCAATTCCATCCAGACAAGGGAATTTCCTCCCACCCCCCTATCACCACCCAACCATTATCCATTTATTCCTCCATTCATCTCTTCTTTCTCCAACAAATGAAAATAATAACACCAAACAACACAACAACCAACAGTTCGCTGTCCCTCCTTTCTCCAACCTTACATCCAAATCTCTACTCGGCTCAGGATGACGGGTCTTTTGATCAGACCTCTCAGTTCAGTCCCAGTGGGGGAAAGAGATACGTCTGAATCACGCAAAGAATGTAACTGGCAGGTTTTGGTGTGGTCTAGTCATCCTGTCTGCCAGTGAATTCCGTACAGTGCAGGCCAACAGTCGAGACGCCTGTGCTGAAGCAAGTATTTGGTGTCACAGACAAAGCTGGTTTTGCATTACATTAGATTATTCAGACACTTTGAGACAACCGGCCAACTCACAATAGAATTACAGATGAAGCGCTTGCTTATAAAGGTTTACATTCTTAAGATAAGCAAGGACAGGAGTTATTGACTGTGTGCCTAAACATCGTCTGTGTCAGTTTCAAGAGATGTGAACTTGGTGGCTGAATACTCTTGCCTGTGGATTTCCCCAGGCCTTCAATCAAAGTTTGAGTTGTTGTTACTGAATAAGGTGTTTGTGCAGCATGAGCCACCAGGGAGAGATTTCTAACACACAAACACCAACTGTAGCACTGTGTAAAAGGTAAAAGAAGGACGACTAATTGACTAAAGTCGCATGCGTCAGGTAAAAAGTGACACATTAGCTCTGTCGTAGATGCTGTCATGTGTATCGACCTTATTATAATCAAACTTTCTTTTTTTCCCCCTACACAGACATTTTGTGCTCCTTAATTAAACTACACAGTTTCTGTTTTTCCACAGTGTGCTCTCACCAAAACAATAGTCGTCAAATTTTAGAGCCTATTCTGGCACATTCCGTGTGTCACATCTGCACCTTTTAAATGTAAACCTTTAGATCACACAGTGGTCTGTTACTACATGGCACGAAATGACTCACAAAAATCCCTAAATGCATCTCAATGACCTGCAACATGAGGGGGAAGAGTATTCTGCCATGTTGTTAAAATACTTGGTAGGTGATATGAATCCATTTTCTGTCACTGTTACAAGCACATTTCAACTAATAAGAACATTTCTTGCCATCAGTCCAACAAAATAATCCTAGTATCACCTGAAATAATACTTTAAGCCTTAAGGATTACAAAGACTGCTGTAGACTTCTGCACCCAGCCACAGCTGAAATAACGTATTAAGAAAAAAGGTGCATTCCCCTCTACACCCCCCCCCCCTTTTTTTTTTTTTTTTTTTTTTTTTTAGAAATCTAGACCCTCAGGGTGCAGACATGGGACAAAAAGAGTTTTAGCTCACACTTGTGACCCAGTGAGATATGCGCCCTGCAGCATGAAACACAAAGGCAACAACACAGGTGATTCTACACATGCTCCTGCTTTTTCAACACTTGTACTCTCTGTCTTTGTCACCCCCCTGCTACTTAGTGACATCAACCTTTGGCATACCGACAGCCTGGACCAGGTTTCAATTTACAGAGCAACAGACAGATCATCTATGGAGTCATTTTTGCACAATTGATTTGTATATGTACTATTGGCATTTATTGCGTGACATCAGCAAGTGTCACAAGCTGTCAATGAGGAAAGCGTTGAAGGAAGACAGATGTTTCCTAATTCACGCAAAGAATGTAACTGGATTGAATTTGGACGGCGGTGTCACTTTCTTGTTACTTGAATTAAGTTTCAATTGTGCCAATGGACAATACAATGGTCTCCTGAGATATGGCGATAAGAGGTCGGGACCTGAAACTGAAGCTTAGAGTGCTTAGAGTTTCAGGGGTAGGTAACCTTTCACATAATTTTCATCCTCTACACCCAAACAAATTCACCTCTGAAAGCCTTGCTTAAGGTCTTCTAATGTCTTAATGGTTCTTCACATTAGTTAACGAAGGGTGGAAGGGTGGAAGGGTGGAAGGAAGGAAGGAAGGAATATTGCAGCCAGTTGTGAGACTATTTAACTGGCATTGAGTAATGACACATACTTTGTAGGTGCCGGAGATGTGTCATCACCTGCATGTTTGCCATTCAATCCGCACAACTTTTTTCTTGTTGATTTACACAATAGCTGAACATGAGCATGGATGGGGCCGCAGTTTTACCCCGAGCTACCAGTGCCGAGTTACAAGTGAACCCGGCACAGAAAGGTAAAGCCAAACCAGTATGGTCTCAGAAGCACAAAGTTCATGGAAGAAAATTGTGTTGATTTGGTTAATAGCAACTAACTGTAAGGAAAAAAAATCAGTGCAGGGAAAAAAGGATGTTACAGAAAATGTAAAGACGTCACAGAGCAGTGCCCAGAAAGGTGTGTACGTCATTTATCTACAGTGCTTTATCATTAATGTCACCGTGTATGATATGTACATACATTAGATACATATATAAGTGGATTACAGTGCATGATATGGATGTTGTGTTTGTTTTTTTTCCAGCCTTTTGTCAGATTTTGGGAAGGACACTATCTTAATTTAATCCTTGTTTGGGAATTCCCAGAGTATTTATGGCTATCATTACCGTCTGGGCTGCATTGTGTGATGAGCTACCTGATGCAACCAGACAAACAGTATGCCTGCACTGACAGCATTAAGGGAAATGAATGAGGCACACACACATGGGTGGGCTTTATGTGCACACACACAGACAAACACACACACACAGATTTCTACATTTTGGCAGAGCATATCACTCACAGTCCACATTTTACTGCATTGTTTGGTCAAAAGCCATCCACTCTAGCCCACACCTGCTCTGCAGCACGACTTTGCATGTAGAGCCCTCCACAAACATCTGTTTTCAGCAAAAGCCCCATTAGATGTGTAACGTGCTGTTTGGTGACATGCACCCGTTGGCTTAATCACCAGATTTGCAAAGTTACGACCTCAATCACCGTTTCCAACTTTAAAATAGCTCTGCCTTCAGCCCGACTTGGCTAACAGGAAACCATTAAAGCACCAGCAATTACCATTCCCATCCATCCACACGGTCCCTATTTTAATCTGTTTAAGTGCATTTTCTACGCAAGGTTAAAATATGAATCCCCGCCGCCCCCTCCTCTCCTCGATGAGGCAGGGTTTTTCTGGCTTACTTGAGAGCACAATTTACGACTGATTTAATTTAGCCTCCGCAAACATTTCTAATGACATTAGGCCCAGTGCATATACTGACTGCCTCTCCCTCTTATTCCATTAACTCCTAAATCAGGTTTAAAGACCATACTGATGCTGGGTGCTATTATGGGTGATTATCAAAACAACAGACAATGGGGCAAAGTGTTTACTAACTGATTTAGCCATAATTTTGCGTAACCAGGACAGATGGGAACACTACAAATTACAGATCAATCTTTTCAATAATGAAGGACCTTACAGTGTGTTCACTCAGTCGGTCACATCCATTGTTTCAGGAAGCAACACAACACGCACAGCTTGTACAAAACCGAAAACATTACTGAAGAATAAAACGTATCACCCAAAAAAAAGGGACAAAAAAGATGGAATGACTTGTGCAGATCAGAACAAACATAACATTCTCCTGTGATCAAAACAAGCTAAACACTGGACCTCACTCAGCTCCTATTCATTCATTCATGACTAAAATCTGAAGGGCTCTCTTGCATCATGGTTATTCAGCTTGTTTGACAAGGACTAATGATGGCCGTCCATCTGCATACATGCTTACAGCTGTCCCATCCTCATCCTTTACCTCATCCAGGTAATGATTGTGTTATTAACCCTGAACCCTTTTTCAAATTGTTATTAACTGCTGCAGGAGAGAATGGGACTCAAACTGTCTCCGCTCACCTGTCACCAAAGCACCGCGGAAGATGGTTTGATCCCGGCTGGCTATCAGTCATTGTCAGAGATGCAGAGCGAGGAGGGAGAGAGCGATCACATCCATGCAAGAAGTGATCCTCATGAATTCAATTTTATTCAGTGTTTTGGTGAAATCTTGATATAGTGTCAATTTTGCATTGATTATTTTTTTCTACAGTGGAACTTGTTGGATGCTTGATGACTTTTTACATGCAGGGCAGTCTAATAGACTGAAGTGATTCTTCTTATTCTTCTTAGTAAATTCAACAAGCTAGTGGAAACTGCTGCAACAAGGCTCTGCTGCAACTATTGCAGATTTATAGGATGGTTTGCATTGTACAGTGCATAATCAGTTCATCATGTAATCCTCATATAGAAATTCAAGAAATTCCCCATGCTAGCTAGATCATGCAACAGTACATGTTTGAGGTGTTGACTGCTTGACTTTTTACTTTAAGAGATTTGATAATAATGGAAAAAAACCCCATTTCAAATATTGAATTAGATATCAGTTTTGTTGACATCTCACCCAAGAAAATGTCAAGCTAAGCTAAATATACCCCTGTACAAGCCAGCATGAGAGAGAATGAGCATAATACAGTAACACAGGCCTGTAAATACCTTTCAGAAAGCTGTGTTTCCTGAAACACTACCTCCTTCCAATAAGCCTGTGTACCAGACACCAGTAAAAAGTAAATGTGTGTTTACTGTAAGATATCAGAGAATGAGAAGCCAGCAAAAAAAAACAGCCTGACAACATGCAGCATGATTGTGTGTGTGTGGATCTGCAGGGTTACAGGTGAGGTGTAACCGCAGGTTGGACAGGCCCTCGTGGCCTCTCCCAGTGATAGATATGCTAATACCCTCCATTCACTCCACTTCACTCCCTTTATTTCCCACAATTAAAGCAAACGTCAGTGAAACTGTAATTAAGCTGTGTCCAGGCAAAAGAGTGCCTGCTGCTTTTAATGAAGTCCCATTGATTCTTCCTTTATTTGCTATTGGTCTCCCTACAACATCCGCTGGCCTGAAATAAATGAAAGGTAAAAGTGATGCTTATCAGGGGCCAGATTGTACATTGTACCAGACTGTTTCGTTAAAAAACAAGATGCATTTGCCAGAAGCACATACAGAGATATTATTATACGTGTGTATTTGTGAAACTCACACTCTTGTATGTGTGTGTATGTTGCTGTGGTTTTGTGTGTCGATCCAGCTGGTCTGTGTGCTAATTAGCAGCACTAGCTTCCCTCTCCATAAGTCTGAAAGGCTAAATGTGAATACAAGTTTCCAAACAAAAGCAAAGCAGACTCTGCTATTTGTGAAACAGAGATGACCTTGTGTAATCAATACCGTACAATTTAAAAAATGCAAAAAGCAATTAGCCAGATTGAGCTCTTGCTGAGGGCAAAATTGGTCTGATTGGAAGTCCAATGAGAGCACAATTAAAGATAAAAGGTTTGCTCAGGCAGAAGGGCAGAGTCAAACTGTCAATTGGTTAGAAACACAGCTGGAAATACTAGCCAGTCAGTTTATACCTACTACACTTAACTTTTCATTTAAAAGGACTAATCAATCAACCTGCTGGAAATAAACATTTTTGTTTGGAACCTTGTTTTTAAATTTGGATTTTCTGCAGTAACATGATTCTATAATAAGTTGCTCCATTATTATTTATAACCTTTATTCTTTTCAGCTGTTCAGGAATAAAACTGGTGGGTACTTATGTCAGCTTGACTTGGAAGAACAGTGTGTCACAGTGAACTTTTTCACAACAATACACCTGATAGTGTTAGTCAATCTAAGGATCTTGGTCAACCTCTTAGACAGTGATGAAATCATGCATCAAAAAGGACTGAATAGTCTGGATATCAATCCTGATTAAACTAAAATTAATTCAAGCTACCCCTAAAAACCGAATACTTATATTTATGACCCATTTTGTTGACTTCAATTTACACCATAATTACATTCCCTTAAAAAAAAAAAGTTTTTCCTACTGCAGCTCACTGGGCTGACATCTGTGTTACAGCAGGCACAGCAGCTGCCAGGCATGAATGAACAGAGAAAGTACTAGAAATTTGATTATCTTTAGTTAGTTAGTTAGATTATCTTTAGTACTGTTACTGTTTCTTTCATATTTTGAGTCACACACACACTCACACACCACTCAAACCATTTATACTAGTGCAATAAATAAATAAATACGTAAAAGGTCAAAATATGTTTTGCCCTTTTGTAAACACACTAGCCATTTGATTTAATCTTAAATATGTAAACACGGTTGTTTGCATGTCTTTCAACCAGTACACACCTGGTTCTCATACCAGGGTAGAGTAAACTTGCACTTACAGTAACTGATACAAAGCAGTATGTAAAAAATCATTTCAGTGTTGTAAATGGTTTGACTACATATATAGATTTTATTACTCACATTGACATCTTATCACAAATTCTTCCCACTGCTCACATTTGGATATGCAAATCCCTAAATATGCAAATTAGCAGCACATAGAACATCTTTCTGTTGATTCTAACACTGAATACATTTCTTTATCCATATTCTGAACATCTGCAGCACCTACAGTCAACGTAAATCTGCACTTACTAATGCCAAGACACCTGCCACCAAAGAAAAAAAGCAAGGCAACTGGACTTTCTTTGAGGGGAGCAGCAAAACTTTAAGGACTTTCTACCTTCTGAATGAAATGAAACGTATCCATCAAAAGTGAAGGAGGAAGTGGTGAAATGTTTTAAAGCTACAAACTCAGCAGAAGTAGGAGGACAACAAAAAAACACTGTTTCCTGACAGATAGGTGTTCATCTTTCATTCACTATGATTTATGAGCATGGCTGTTGTGTTGTGTAACCTGAACCAAGCAGTTTAAACTATGATGACAATTCCTACTAAACTAAAGGAAGTAGCATTGCTCCTAATCTAACCAAACCATGAGAGCAGGAAACCAAAGATTTCTATTTTTATTGGTATATAGTAAGTGGTTACTGCTGGTGTGTTTTTTTTAACTGCACTTTCTAGAGATTCAGAGTGTCACTTGTGGGATGCTGCCAGCTGACCGTTAACTGCGTGTCTGTGTGAGTTAACTTCTTTTACAAATGTATTTCCACTGTGTTGTGCTGTAGTGCAGAGTTTAAATGTTGTTTGCATGCAGTCTGTGTTCAGCTTATTCTAGCTACAAAATGTATGCATACTTGTCAACACTGGCATTATAATGGCTTTCTAATCTTTGTTGTATACATTGTTATGGAGGACATATACCAACATATTGTTGTGTTTCATCCAAAATAAGTGACTCTTTGGTGCACAAGAATCCTTTTAAGGTACATATACATAATTATATAAAAACAGTTGATTTCTACTTATTTTCCTCCACTTTGACAAAAGGTAATGATGTGTTGAATGACTGGAAAATACATGCAGAGTGCTTTCAGTCAACTGGCATGTTAACAAGGCCAATATTAAAAACACATTTCTCAATACACCAACCTGTGTACTGTATTGTAATGGGTATTACATCAGACAGAAGGCACATTAATTTAAATGCGGTGCAGAAGCTTCTTGCTGATGCCTCCTATGCCTGAAATGTGAACTGAAATTACCCCAAACGAATATCACCCTCTAATGGATTAATAGCATGATTTCATTAAAAAAAAAAAAAAATCTATTATGAAGAGCAAACCAACAGAAAAGAAAGATCAGGGTGGCGAAGAGAAAAAAAAACATGTTTAATGGTTTTCCACCTGGGGGAAAGAGTAATTCAAATCTGTATATTGTACGCTTATTGAGTACATTTTTGTCTCATTCACCACAGAAAATGGCATCGTGATAAACAAAAGAAACCACACAAAAGACACCATCAACAAGCTTGAAATAATGCAGCCCCTTGTCTCCCCTTTCTCCTCACTAAGTAACCACCCCTTCTCATATAATTACAAGCACTAACTGTCAGCCTGTCTGTCTTTGCAACAAACTGGTTTGGGTCCTGGCCAACGTGAAGAATGTCAGTGGTAAGTAAAATTAACAAGCTTAATCTAAACGCAAACCCTTGGAGACAGATATGAAATGCATCTTCAATAACAAGAGCCTGATAATGTACTTCTCCATCTGCCCCCCCCCAACCCCTCCTCTTCCTTCACTGTTTTCTCCTCCTCCTCCTCCTCGTCTTTTCATCCTCCTCTAACAGATCTTCCGATAAATTAACTGCTTTTTAGTTTGCAGCTCCGGTCCCCATTAATCCATATGGAGAGAAGTGTAGTCAAGTTACACTAGAGAGAAGAGAACTGGTACATTTTAGCGATGCAATTAGGGCCCATTAGTCTTGGCTTTAATTAGAAGGCTGGAGCGTTGATATTTCAAGTGCTGGTTTGTGCTGGTGTTGTGTTTCCCCGCAGCATCGCCCGTCTCCGTCCTGGAGTAGGAGTCTGTCTGGCGCGTGTGTGCTGTTTTGTGCTTTTTAATACTGTTTCTATTCTGAATACATACACTGTCAGGTTCTGACATTTCAGCTGAGTGTCATTTTGAAAAACGCAGAGATAACATGTCAAATAAAGGGGGAGGGAAACAAGGAAGAGACTGAAGGGGAAAAGATGGAGGTGTTAATGTGACAAAGGGGAGACTAAAATATGCAGGAGAGAAGAAGAGAAGCAGAGAGAATTGGGAAAAAAATGAGTAAGAGATGAGTGAGGAGTTAAAACCCGAAGCCTCAGAGTCAAATTGATCTGCTTGAGGTGCCACATTTAATTGTTAGCCAACAGACAGACATGACATCTTAGCTCTGCCGCTCTTTCCCCAGCCACATTAGCCAACCACACCGCTTCATGTTCACAGAGTGGAGGCAGACTGTCTGGAGGAGGAGCAACACTCACCATCCTCTCCTTCCTGACTCATCACTGCTCCTCTGACTCTCAGCCCACAACAGGCAAGGTCACAGAAGACCCAAAAAAAATACAAAAAAATAAATAATGGATTACACATGTCTGTGTAAGACAGTTCGTCAAAGTCAAAGTAAAATGCATAGTTTTCTTTTTACATGAAAACAGACCATGCAGCGTTTAAATAAAAACATCAAGTTAAACTTAAACTGTCCTTGTCTCTTCACTGTGCTCAGCTTATTATGATTCGTCTGTCTCAATGGCTTTAATACAGTAAGCAGTCTGTTTGCACTGCAGCACATAGAACAGATCTATTCTCTGCTGCCCACATTTATACTTAACTAAGTCTTTTATCTGCAGCAGTAAAATTAATAGTCATTTATTACAGAACTTGTTGAGCTACTATATTTTACAAAAGAGGTATCCTTAAATATAGTTAATACATTAATTAATATTAATTTCCTTAATTAATATTAATTAACTGTGGGTAGCCTGCTTCTATGTTATTAATTAACTGTAATATTAATCTCTTTTAAAATCTACTTATACATTACCATTTATTATCGTTGGGGTTACATTACATTAGTGGTAAATAATAAATTTGGCATCCAATTTATGTAATAACATAATGAAGTAATCAATGCAAGCCTCGCTATGTGATTTTTTTTCTTTTTTTACATCTCAGGAAAGATGTTAATGCACCATAAAAAAACACTAGGCAGCCCTTGACAAAGCTTTATTGTATACGACAAGTCGTTCACACTGCAAAACCTGTTCCGTCTGCTCAAGGCACCAACTGTAAAAGTTAAGATCCTCCACTCAGACAACAAATCTGCAACATTTCTAGATTACAACATACCATTGACACTTTGCTGTCACCTTCATCTAAAGCTAAATATTTTCTCATAGCAGTTTTATCTTTCCTCTAAATACACTGTAAGTTGCACAATCTCATCAGACTTTCACTGGTGGCCCGACAGCAATGTGCTGTCAGCTGGTTCATGGACCTGTCGCAGGGACAAGAGGGGGCCCCAGGGTAAGAGGGAACCCAAACTACAAGAAGCAGTGGAGTGTGTGTGTTCACGTGTGTAACTATAATAAAATGACAGAGAGACTAGTGAAGAACATCTGAACAATGCTGACAAGTTGTTCTATGGATTACATGGAGTCAGAATAACCCAGAATTCTAAAGATATGACATCAGCCTTTGGACTTTCCTCTTAGGAGTACACCATGCTATCAGAAGGCAATTTGACTGAACATTCTCAAAGAAAAAAATAGTCATAATTTTCTTAGATTTGAAAATTTTCAATCAGAATTCTGATTTTTTGGTTTTACAGAATTCAGGGGGGATTATATCAGAACATCTGTAGAATTCACAAAAAGTCACAACCTCATATTTTAGCCCTCATCCTCTACTGTATGTTCACAACTGTCGTATTTCCTACAATAAATGGTGTTAACAAAGTTTCGCATTACACCAACACAGGGAGAATTGCTATTTAATATGGCAACGTAGTGTAAAAAATGTGTCAGAGTCAGAAGGGTGACTGTGTCCATTTTTCATGCAGTGAATCTTTGGCAGCTCAGAGTGAGGCTGAGACCAAAGCTCCTTCATGTCTCTGTCTGTTTACAGGGCAAGCAAATCAAAGATGTGTCTCATTTCAGAGGCTGTAAAAGTGCGCCTGGGGATGGATCAGGTGTCTCTGATACACCCAATCCTCCCCGAGCAGCCTCTACTTACAGGCTACCAATCCATGTATCCTCCAAATGAACACTGCAAACAAGCAGGGTAATTAAGTGTTCTCAGGAATAAATTGTTATCTTTTCAAGTAATCTTAAGCACGGCCTCGTGGCCATCACAACTAAATCATCTGCTGCTTACTGAAATAATTTTATTCTCCTCAAAATAAATAAATAAATAAATACTAAATAAATCAAATCAAATCTTACCAGAAGAAAGCAATGAGAAATATTGCAAAACTAATAATCAATTGAACCTGGGAGATTTCCGGGTTTACCAGCTATGACATTTTAAACTTTCCACGGTAACAGTAACACAAACAGGGCATATCAGTTTATCATATGCAGCTCTATTAGTGCTTTTAGCGCATCATAGCTATGGGCTTTTTCCTCTTATTCTATGAAAAAAAAAAAAGAAAATCAATGGAGGTTTTCTGTTGAGTTTTATCTTGCAATATTTTGTTTCTTGTGGTGGATTTGTTTCCTGAGTGGTCACGAATGAAGCCCATCTAATCGAAACATCAATTTATTATCTGAAAGTGCTTGTTCAATGAAAAAAGGGGGGAAAAAAACACTACATTTTTTCCTGGAAATTTCACAGGCTAACATCCGCTGCTGCCTGAAACGAAATATGACTTAATGTTTTTGATGCACTTACAGTCATCAAAGTTTATTTCTGGGACGGAAAGTGAGGGAGCTGTTAGCTTGTGTCTAGATGAGTGATTTAAAGGTGATTTAAAGCTGCAGAGCGGAGATGTCGGTTGAATGACAGAACCAAGTCTCCTGACATTCATCCCTCCTTCTGAAGCCAGCAGGGTGGCAAACGGCAGCATGGACAGACCCATTACAGACAGCCAAACGGCTTCCATTTACAAATATTTTTTTGTAAATACTATATCATGTTCTTAACACAGCAGGTCCCTTGGGCTGTGCAAAGAGCCCTGTGAGAGTATGGCTGGATGTCAGTATTGGGGCTTGTATCGAACTGCCAGCATCTGGAGGCTGTAGGTGTCTGTCCCATGTTCACGAAGAGAGAAAACCATCGTGGAAAACATCCTGGGGGATCCTGCCTTCTGCTGCTTTAAGAGATTAAGAGGCACATGCAAGGCACCCCCCCCCCCCAACACACACACAAACACACACAAACCCACCTGCCACCACATCGACACACTCATATAGTACATACAACACGTGGTGGCTCTCATACTCTGCAGCCTTTACCTCCCCTACACATACACAAACAGCCGCAGACGCCCCCCCCCCCTGATTAGCTCATAATGGACGACTGATGTCCCTGAGACCCTCAGGACCTCCCCAGGGAGCCCCTTCAACTATGACCCCCATCTCCACCCTGCACTCCACCTTCTTAAAACACACTAAATAATCCTTCATTTGACAGCAGCTTGAATGAAACTCAGCTTAGAGCCGCATCATTTGCCCCGGACAATAGAATATTGATAAATGACTCATTGTAAAGCGTTTTCTTCCATTTTGTATATCTATATAGGGAACGAAATTCAGGCTGAGCAGATCATGGTGTTCACTAATATAATGCTGAAGTAAGATTTAATCAAGTTATGTATACATTTCTAAAACGGACATTGCAAATGACACATCAGGGCATTATTTTGTGCACTAATCACAGTATATACTGAATTTTATGATATATCATTATGTTCTTGACAATTATTCCATGTTGGTCCATAATTAGGAAATTAAAATGACTTTTCTTATTGTTCTTGGTCATACTGTTCACATTAGCCATTAGCCTCTCAGAGTAATACACTAAAAATGTGCTCTGTACAGTTGTTTATTTTTTTGTTTGTTTTTTAATATAGTATTTCCATGCTTTAGAAATGAAGTCAGAGAGGAAAAAAAGCACATTTTATAAGCCACGTGCAACTGGGCCTGTGCCACCATGGAGACAATATCCAGCAGATTCATCAGAGCAAGCAATTAATCACCTCACTCTAAAATAAACAAAACAGGGATCCTAAACATGCACCTATTAAATCAGCAAGCGGGGCTGGGTGGCTGCTTTTAGATGCAACATTTACATGTAATTATCTTCTTATATAATTAAGTGCATTCAGTTAACAAGCATCTTGCTAACGGGCCACATTGCTTACCCAAACGAGCGGCGGGCAGCCCAGAACGCTGAGTGAGAGAGTAATTACAGCTCAGCATGCCAGTGTTAATGGAAGTGATCTAAAAAAAATCATCACTGAAGAGTGAGTGGAGGGAGGAGGAAGCAAAGGGGAGAGGGAAGGAAAGAAGGAAGGAGGCTTCTGAATTTCTACTATTAATGGAAAGGGGCAGCGTGAAATCGCTGAGTGGGTGTAGTCATTGAAATTTTTGTTTGATGACCCAAAATTTCAACTCGATAGAAATTAATATCACTTAATGTGAAGCTTCATGTTTGCAATTAAGTTGCAATACACTACAACATCTACTTTAACAGGAGCAAACATGCTGAACCTAAAACACTTAATATCAAATTGCAATACAAACATATACAGTGTGAGTACTACTAAGAGATATAATAATTATGAGGACTTGTGCCTTAAAGGAATGGTTAACAAAATAATCTTATTTACTTATTAAACTTCAAACCTAGTGAGTGTTACAGTTGCCAGAGCAGCATTCGGGGTCAGCGCCACATAGATGCCAAGACTGTGCTGTGACCATCTCCAACAAAAGCTCAGACACACAATTCCCCTCTGTTCCACCTCCATACACACAGCGCATTCAGATGCAATGCAGCTGCAATACACTTTTCCATGTCTGTGTGTAAAGGGGGGATAATTGTGTGGAACTGGCTCAGTATAATCTCTGTGTCACATCAGATGGTATTTAACACAGAGATCCAGCATAAAAGTAGCACCAAACCTTTACAAACACCTTTGCAAAAACCCCAAAACTCATAAAGAGATCTCTGAAATAAAAAACATCATACAGATTTTGGTGGCTTGTGTGCAGAAAGATGTGTTTTACCTGAGCTGTTACACCGATATAGCCATTCAAAAAAAACAATAGTGACTACGTATGTGTGTGTGTATGTGTTTCACTGATGTTAGCACTGACACCGAGGTCCACCCTCAGTTCAACCAAACACTTTTCTTTGATTCCACGCTGCTCAGCCATGAGCTCATCCTGCCTGGGGCAACAGGGGGACAACAGAGTGAACTTTGTCACACTCTACTCTGCAATATCACTTACTTATCTGTCTGGGAGTGTAACACATAGCCATGTTTGATTCCAGGCATATAACTAATCAAGCCTTAACAACACAAGTATGCGTGCAATTGATAATTTACAGTAAATTCCATATTACATGTAATTCCTGTCCTGATGTGCAGTTGTTTTATTGTTATTTCACTATATCAGATTGATTTCCAATTTTTGTTTCTACAATAGCAAAGCCCATTCGTGCCTTTAAATTTTTAAGAAATCCAAGCTTTTTCTTCGCCTGCAGCCACACACCACAACAATGGACAGCCTTCACATGTCATGTCAAACCACAATCCTTTCTGTGGACACCCCACTCTGTCATCCCTGTCACAACTGCACCAGATAACCTCCTAAATCCACACATTAAAAATCCCAAATACCCTCAAAGTCAGCACCATTGTTAGCCTAATATTGGTCTACAAGAGTACCCAGGTGAAACCCACAACACAACCCAGCCAGCTCGGGTTCAAAGAGCCACATTGAATGGCTGCCAACATTCCTCACAATGCGCTGATCGCAACAGCTTATAGTGAAATTATGATACAAACTATGCAGCAAGTGAGTAAGGAATATCAGGTCCCTTTGTCCCGGTGCTTTCTATTGAGTTCAATAAACACTTACGCACTCTAAAGGACTCAAGCTCAAGAAGGGACAATGGCTCCCTTCAGAACTCGACACCAGACCTTTAACAATACAAAAATACTCTATCCTCCAAAGACTAATTGATGTTATTCGCCTTTTGATAAGTCAGAGGTAGGCAGACGTAATAGTAAGGAATATACGCACTGCTTTTGATGGCCTGTAACAAGAGTAACTGGAGTACAAAGAAAGAGAAACAACAAAAAATGCAACGTTTTTGGTTGCTTATTACTGAAGCCATGATCATTTGTTTTCAGGGAAACAACACTGTAATTTGAATAGGGACAGGCTTTAAAAAGGGAATTGCCGCTGTGTGCTTAAAGGACCTGGAACAGTCAGCCACTGGCCTGTGAGCATATTGGTTATTGATATTGTCTCTCTGTGTGGGTCTCTCTTTCACTCACACACACACACTGCATCTGGCCTCTGAACACAACAGCTGAAAAAGCCCTCAGAACCAGGGTGAAACAAATACATTTGCACTTTTTTCTTTGGCAGCAAAAGCTGGCAGGTGAAATTGGTGGCTGTGCTGTCTGACAACTTGGCTGTAGTGCCATCTACTGGTGAGAGACACCAGGGCCGAGAGGAGCACACTGGAGGAAAACAACAAAGTGATTCATATGTAGGTGAACAGGGGTTAGATTTCACCATTTCATATATACATGCTTTTCTGTCCATCCTCCAAAACAAAATATACCACTCAAAAAGTGAGAAAAATGTACTTGAAAAACATATGTTGAATACTGCATATGCCTTCAGAGGCTACGATAGGGGAGGCTGCAGGGAAAGAAGACAGGAGAATGGCATAAGGGTATAAACTTTTTCTAAACTGCTAGCTATAGCCCTCCAGGGAGCCAAAGAAGAAAACCTCACCAAACCGCAAGACAAAAGCAGCATTTAAAAGAGCATTCACTTTGAATGACAAGTGTAATAGAGGCTGGTGATGCACCTGGCAGGAGAGAGAATCCCCCCATAGACAAAATACAACATGTGTTCTCGGGTTAACAAATTCAGATGATCATGTTTTTAAATGCCTTTTACTTCTCGGCGTATCTTTCCCTGCAGCCAGTCAAAAAGGGCTCAAGACTTTTCTTCACAGCGTGCAAAGATCTGTAATATATCATCGACCACCACAATGAAATGGGACATTAAGGCTGAGATGACATCATGCAGCATGCCTCGAGGACAAATATAGATCATGTTTATCTTTAACAGATGATTCATTTGTGACATGGTAAAGAGATCTTCGCTGACTGCTAAGGAAATGTCTGTGCATTCGACTGATCTGCTTAGCGGTACTAGGGTCGCCTTCATTGCTGCTCTGGTAAGTTAGAAAAAGCACATTTATTTTTCTTAAAGATGGAATATTTTAAATAGATATTTGTGCATGTTCTATCCTGGCCTGTTGGTGAGCCAAAGTTGCACATTGATTAACAATTAAACAACCCAACTGAGAAAAGATTATTATGAAATTTAAACTAAGAAAATAGACAAGGGACAAAAACAAAAAGGTATAATGCAATCTTTCTTACAGTTGAGTTTTTTTTCCCTCATCTCACCTCCCTCCTCATTCCCCAAACCCTTGGGAAGCAGCACTCCGAGGTCTTTCATTTGAGCTTGCATTATGCCCCTGTATCTCTGCTCATTTTTCATCCGCATTGCATTAAGTATTGATATTGATTTCTTGTAAATGGTGGCGAAATGGATGGCTCGCACTTTTTTGTGTTATTGTTCTGCAGCACTTGTAGGTAATTTATTATGGCTGAGGGTCCGGTGAGGCCTCCCAGTTCTGTGTCCCTCCTCCTGATGGAGCGTGCCAACCTGACTAACAAAACACACCATGAGCTGAAAGGCCACTCATGAGGAGAGTGAAGCATGAAGAAAAGTGTGTGCACACACACTGTATCCCTCTCACAGCATCGCTCACATTCATGGTCCACCATAAACCAGCGAACATAAGAGGGTCCCCCTCTGAAAACACACAGCAATAAACTTAAAAACGCCAACTTTACAGGCATTTCTCAATCTTAACATGAGAGTTGTGCAGTGGGCAACTATTTTACTTCTCCTTTCCTCCTATTTTTGAATATTATTCTTTTTAGTGCTGTAGCAGCACTTGTACTGAAATCCATTCCCAGTTTTGTGACAAAGCGTGGCCTTCTTGACAAACTGGAGTGGTTTACTTGCATTGTCATCCTGGCCAATTTCTTTTCCCTGCTGCCGCGGCCCCAGCAGTCTATTTGCATTTCAATAGCCTCTCTGTCTGCCTCTATATTGCCTGATATTATGTCTGCCTTGTATGAATTCGAATTCAATGTCTGCATCTGCTGTTCCGCTCCTAAGCAGTCCTTGCGAAAAAAAAGGTGACCATATGAAATAAGTCTGCAAGTAAAAGACGTTGATGGTGTGTGATGATGTAAACCGAGACAAACACATAATGTAGGCCTGCGTGCAGATTTTCTTCTGTTTACATTCATGTTGTACTTTTAGATAAAAGTGTAACAGAACAAGAAGGTAAATGGAATTGCCATGATTTTAATAGTACTATGCTGTTCTGTCTTAGATGCAGAGAAATGCACAGTTCATGATCCAGACATCTGTTCCTGAGGTACAGAAAGGCGCTGCGGTAAAACCGATATGTCCTGTTTACCGTCTCTGTCACCACAACACCAGCACTTGGCCACAAACCCTTGGCTGGTGCCACAGTGTCGGACACCATGGGTCACATGACCCACACCAGAGTCCCACAGAGGTCCCTCAGGTCTCCCAGAATGCCATCCTCTCCAGCCGACTCCCTCTCTTTCTCTTGCAGGATGGGATATATGGGATGTCAGAGGGCCACAGATAGTTCTTGTTAAAGCCTTGAAGATTTACTGGAATTTCTGCTTTTAAGAGATATAAAGTGCCAATGGCTGATTAATCTCAGTTCATGGGATATTGAAGAGAAGATGGAGGCATATGGGGAGAATATCAGTTAAGTTGGAAATCCTGTGCTTCCTTTTTTGAGGAAACTACAAGAGTTAGTTTCACTCTGAAAATATTTCTATACAAAATCATGTGCAAAAAAGTGCAACAAAAATGTATGCATCCATCCTCTTTATCCACTGGCACAAAGGCATGTTTCCACCCCTCCTCTTAATGTTAACCTCTGCCAAATGTAGCTTCTGTTCAGAAACAATTAATGCCAACCAGTGTTAGGGTGCGCAGGCAGACTAACAGCTGTGTTTGGGCCACTTGTTGTGCCTCCAGCACAGATAATTACAGCAATCCAAAAGCAGAGCAGCCGCTCGGGGAGTTTAATAATGTACAAGTAGTCGCTATCTCTTTATAGATCATGTTACTGCAGCACTCACTGACGTGTAATTTAGATCAATCAAAAAATATGGCAGGGCTATGAAACCAGTGCCTTTGATAATAGTTGGCAGGTAGTAGTCACCCCCCTGTTGTCGAAGCATCTGATATAAAAGGCTTTATTTCGCCCGCCATCAAGGGGCCTGGTGTGCTAGGATGTGTAACCCAGGCAACAGATACATAAAGCATTATGGGACTTGATTTAATTTGTCTAAATGGGAGCTGGAGTATCTTGGTTCTCAGTTCGAATGTCCCTGTTAACCACCACTACAATGTAATGGGCTCCTCAACTTGGAGCAGCTGATTGTGTCCTGCTGGTATAGGAGGTTTTCCACTATATGATGTTTTCAGTTTGAATGTGTGTGTGTACATGTGCAATCATGCTGAATGTGTGAATGCAGACAAATTGCTTGTACTAAGTTTGGACTGTTTTGGAAGGGTTACTTCAAAAATGTGTCACTACAGATGCCATAAATGTAACTTTTCTATACAACTTATACTCTAACAACAAGCTTCTCTGCCATTTTCTTGGCTACCTTATAGTGACAAGGCATTATATCCACACAAGCAGACCCTAATAATAATAATAATAATAAACACTGGTCATTACGATCATCTTGAAAATTCAATGACTGCTGTTGTTTTTGTAGTGAGACTAGGCTGGTTACTCCCAACAGTGACAACAAATACATAACCATAGTGAAAGAGTGGCATCACAAATATTCCATAAATGATCCTTTCAGGGTTTTGTTTCCGTGAAGTTCCCACAATCTGCCTTTAATATATTTTGAGGTCAGTAACTTAACTGGAGGCCAAAGCTTTATTCAGCAGCTTTCAGTGTGTATAAAAGCCATGAAAGTCATCACAGGTCAATCTTTGTTCTGAGGTAGGAACTCCTTTTGCTAAATTTGGTCCATTGTGTATTTTCATATACTGTATGAGCTCCCTGTTTCAGCTCGTTTGAAGAACTATTTGAACCAAGACAATTTGGCCGGTAATACCTGGGTATCATTTTCTGCCTTTGCATGGGACTCTCCTTGCCTCTGGCTTGTTTTAAACTATCAGAACAATTCAAGTAGCTTCCTCTCCTTGTCCTACTTCTAACTTCCCCTCTCGCTTCCCTCCCTTCCCTGCTTTCAACCCTCTTTGTTTTAAATGGCAATTCATCCCGTTCGTCCGCTCAGCCACGTTAAACATCAATTTCCTCACCGAGCACACATTACGACCCAATAGAAGAAATAAAATCTCAGTCATTTATTGTGCAACCCCCTCCTTCTCCTTGTCCTCCTACTCTCCCCCCTTTTTTTCTGGCACTGCTATCCACCATTGGAACCCTCATCAAAGCAGCTCACATCCAACAACAAGGGACTAGCTACACAACAATGCCGATGCCATTCGACTTCCTCTTAAGTCGTTTTATACTTACTGCAAAACAGTAACGATTTCAAGGGCCTTTGAATTCCTCCAAGAGGCACCAGGCTTTATAAAACATGCATGAGGTGTTCAGTAAACAATGCCCAATGGTCTTATTCCTTTTAAATAAAACTATTTCCATGAGATGTAAGAGAGACTTTAATATTGCCTTAAATATTAAAAGAGAGAACTGAGCCTCATCAATTTTTCATTTATTGGGCCTGCGTGTAAGGAGTCATCAATCTCAAAAGAAATTACTGACATTTTCATTTCAAATAAAAAAGGGTACACTTTATCCAGCGGTAATAGGGATTGCCACTCTAACACAGGGAGCATTAAATGGCTTCTGGAGTGCTGAAAATGAGAACATTTTCTTCTTTTTTGTCTCAGAACAGATTGTGGTTTTTAACCTTGTGAAGCAAACATGCATGAAATTGCTAAATAAAATGCAGCATATTACCCTGCGAGCCTTTAAAGGTGGAATGAACAAAATCAATAATAGTCTGCCTTAACAAGTGCATATTCACTTTTGTCCAACAAGCCCTGGACTCACTGAAGTAATAACCGCTTGGTTGTTTTGCTGTTTTGTTGATATTGATATCCTGCGACATAAATTCATTGTTCGACTCCACTGTTGTTATGATACATTGTTATAAATGTCTCCATCATTACATACAGCACCTCTACGCCTGTTAGCCTTTAGGCTTGAAGGTTTGTAATTACTGCACAATAAACAAATGGTTTGGGTAATGGGGGAAAGGGTCTGGGGCCTACAGGCACAGAGAGGATTAGAGGGAAAGGAGCCCACTTTTCACCCCCACCCCCAAAAAAAAAAACCCTTAGCCCCCTCACTACCAGACCTGTCCCACACGTCTCACCACAGCTCCCCCTGTGGAATCACCCGTGCTGAATTATAAATCTCTGAGCAGTGTTGATATATCATCAACCGAGCACATACATCGCAGAGTGGGAAATAAGGGTTACAGTAGGCCAGGATTTATAACAAAAGCTTGACATATGCTGCTAATTCACCTTGACAACACTGTCACTTCCTGAAAAATTGTCCAGCAGAAGAAGAGTTTGTATGCAGCCTCACTGCCAGGCACTTCCCAGGATGCAGGCGACTCCACCCATAATGGATGAATATTTGTTTATAATTTCTACACACTCTGACAAGTCTGGTTGTCAGTCCCCAAGCTCGCCCCGCGTGCCACTGTCTCATTTGCATAGGTAGATTGAGACGCCGCGAGCGTAACGAGGTCGGCCTGTGTGTTGGTTGATGGAGGGCGCTGATGAATAGAGCTCCCTCCACATCATGGCACCTTAGTAAATGTTTGATTAGTTTTGAATGGATTACTGTTAGATTATCGGGTTTGGGACCCAAACTGAGACGCGGCTCTGAGAATGTCCCTTACGGGTGTCCTGTGACAGGACAGCAGGCTGTTTGTTGACAGCAGAGGGTGGAGGCCATGTTTGCTTTTGTGTTGCTGTCCAAATGTTTGATAGTGCCATCACTCCCCCTTTTTCAAACTTTAACATTTGGAATAAAAATAGAAAAGTATCTCAAGGTTAGAGATATCATCTGCTGAGATCTGGGTGGACAGAGAGACAGACGTTAAAAGTAAAAAAGCTTTCACACAGAAATGCTCGACAATAATTCTTAAATGGAAAATAACTCAATAAAAGTTTGCAGATTTCTGGAACCATTGCTCTCATATCAGCTCAGCGTTACAGGGATATTTAACGGGTTGGTGGAAATCTCATCGTCAGACAGCTATAAATTTCCCGCGGCTGCTGTACGACGCTCTTATATTGCTTGTGTGGCAATCAGACTGGTGATTATATGGGTAATGAAACATGTGCCTCCTCCCGGTGTCTGCCCCCTCTATGGCTTGTCTCTTTCTATCTCTTCCCCTAACTTTTCTTTCTCTCTCTCTGGTTAAAGCTGGTGATGGATGGACCGTAACTATTAGAGGGAGCAGTAACCCATCAGTTCCGAGGCCTATTATGCACAGTTGGATGCTGGGTAAAAGGAGGTGCGAGCCACGGAAGAGCGACACCATGGCAGGCTGCCTCACAGGTTAACGCTAAACCCACCGCCCACCCCTAACACTTTCCCCCTTCTGTCTTGCCTCTTGACAGTGCCGCCGCTGCCATTGTGCTCCTTCTCTTTCAATCTGTTTAGCTTCCTGTTGTGACCTTTCATACAGTCAAATATATTAGCGAGCGGTGCACTCTCATTAAAACAGTGCATTAACCAAAAGACTCTTTGGAGTCTAAATGACAGCCGAAGGAACTGAAAGCTAATAGCCGTGGGCAGTTGGGGAAACTTAACTCATGAATCAGTGTGCTAATGCTGGAGCAGCAAGCCTGGAGCACTGTAAGCGTGCTGCACAATCTCCATTGCCTCCCCCCTTCTTTATCCACTCTCTCTACCCTCTCTATTGCTTACTTTTACTCCCTTCTTTCTCTCTGCTTTTCCCTCTCATATTCACCATCATCACATTCCACTTCTCCCTGACACATTTATCTTTTCTCTCTCTTTTACTTGATCATGCCAGCCCTGTCCTGCTGTCTTATTTGTTCATTTCATCCTGTGTTCTCCTCTCTATATTGAATTGCGCTTCTCATTGGTGCCATCATTTCACTTCCTGCTCTTACTGTTCTTTCCTTCCTAACTTTTTTTACCCACTCATTGTTTTCAAAGGGGTTGAAAGAAAAAAAGAGAAGGAGAAAAGGAAGACGAGTAAAAGAGGAGAGACTAAAAGCTCATTACTTTTCCCTCTGATGGGAGAAAATGAGTGAGGGGGCAATAATAAAGCTTGAATTTTTCAATACTGTTAAAAATGGGGCTCTGACAGCTCACCGCCAGTGCAAGGGACAGGCGCCGACAACGCATGGTGAGCCACCGAATTAGCAATACCATACATCATAAAATCTAATTAAATCAAGGAGCAGAATCAAATTAGTTTTCTGTGACTCAAACCGCCCGCCAAAAGGGCTCTATTAAATGAGCTGTAGAGAGGGAATTAAATAATTCACAGTGAGGGATTTTGCATTTATACAAAAATTGTGCACTTAATTGTCCGTGCTATATTACAGATTTGGCCTTATGTTAACAATGAGCCTAAAGCACACTTACTCGTGTGCACTGGGCACACATTAGGGCCTACATGGTCGACAAGGCTTCAAACTAAGGGGATATTAGAGTAACCATCGGCTCGATAGCACTAGTATAGTAGAGCAGGCAAAGGGTGCACTGATTGTATGCCACAGTATGCAGAATGAAAGGCAACAGTGTTGAAAATAGGGTTAAACAGTGATTTAGATGTGAATATTACACACGATATTACATTTTGATGCTTCAAAAGTTATGTTTGGACACACAGTGCGATGTGGGCTTTGGACTTATTGAGAAACCCACAGGTAGACCATCACACTAAGCATGTCAGATGAAGTTCTGTCATGAAAATGGAGCACTTTTGTTACAGCGCCGTGCGAGCATTCAACCATCTCAGCTATTCTCTTCATCTCTCACCCACCCATTCTTTTTTTCCTTCAATCTCCCGCGCTTCCCTCCCTGGCATCAAAACAGCACAACTTTATTATAGTCGCTGTCAATACTGTAATAATAAAAGAACGTGGAGGGGAGAGACTACCATATTACACTTTTAACGAGAATATAGCAGATGCACATTGAGTGAACATTGAGTTTTAAAACTTGTCGGCGTGTGATTTGTGGCCTTGTCAGTACAAATATTTTTCAATGTCATAGCGGCAAGCCGGGGCTGTCACTTCGGCGGTCAGTTGGGATGGGGGGAGGGGGGTGGGACGCAAAACACAATGATCTGGCCCTTAATGGAGAACCGCTGGGACTGGCATGGAGGTGATGAAGCACTGTTTAGTTTGCGGCTGCCATATTTCTGCTTGGGGACGCTATTATAAAACACAGTGTTATTTTGTCAGATTTCAATCATGAGCCTGGTTATTTGTCACCGACTGTCACATTGTTAGGGCAAGTCAGGCTGACGGTGAAAAATGGCCTGTCCCAGTCCAACCCCCGGCTCTGGAGAAGGACAGAGTTTTCTTTGGTCCAGACGTAAAACTAAAAACAGCTGTTTACATCTGCTGTTCCACTTCTTTGTCTGATATGGGCATACTATTACATAGACCTTTGAGTATCACCCAATGTGATACTATTTTATTAATGTGCATAATTTCAATAGCTACACACTCATTTATTTGGATGCAAATATGACTTATTTCCATGGTAATTCAACAATATAAATACAAAACACAAACAAAGTACTACATTTGTTTCTGCAGCTCCCTTTCCTTGGTTACCCCACTGCGTTCTTCATGCATTATGATACCTAAATGCTTCATAAGATTGCTGGTGTACATTCTGTACTCTGAGCTATTTTAACAATCGGATTTCCCAGTGTAAAATTTGACAAATTGAATTACACGAAACTATTAGTTTCACAATGTAGCTTTTATCTCAATCTGTCCAACCACTCTCCATTTCAGTCATCTTCAGAGGTAATCAGAGGGTCAGTGTGTCTTTGTTCAGCAGGAGTGACAGAAGCATCAAAGCAGCATCAAACCACGGGGAGCTATGGTTTAATTTCCTTCAATAAAATGTGCTCCTAGGTGGGCTTTACTCACACATGACCTTATTGTGCTTCCTTATAGGAAAGGTATTAAGATCTTTCTGAACACCCTGCGCTGCTCATAAGAAGTCTCAGTTGGACACATGAAGATCCAGATGGGGTCAAACTTAACAACATCTCTATTGTTGAATCTTCAGTTTCTACTTTGAGTCTGCAGAGCATCCATTTGTTTGCTAATCCTTGATTCAACAACGCCTCACTAAATACTTGAGGAATTGTATCTGTGTGAGGACAGATTAGAAAGTGATTTCTAGCAAGCAGTTCAGTGACATATGATGAACGTTATATGCCCCTGCACACTCACTCCTGCCTTTATAATTTTCCATTTAATTTTCCTTTTCAGCGGTTACATCTTTTGTTGAACTGTAGAGGGAAAACAAGATTCTGCCTCCTCTTTGATTTGCTTACTGACATTGAAATCGGCTTTTCAGTTCACTGTACATGTCAGTCATCCCTCAGTAACTTCCAAAATCATATTAGCTTTATTTCCCTGTTGCCCTTGGTGTTTGAGCATCATGGCATCAACCGAAAAATATAGGGAAACATGTCAGACATTTCCTTCAATTTTATGCCAAATGTCTGTACAGTAGATGCTGTTGATACACAACTGTCTGCCAATCTAAAGGTATGCAAATAGAATTTGATTACTTACAGTGGCTTCTGTTTGTTGAGAGACAGATGACACTGTTCATCTTTGTCCCTGAATAAATACTGTGTTATTGCCTCAGCCTGGGTGCCAGCCCTCTCATCTTCTAACAAACTGATTTTTGTGAATTAACCGAAATATGTAAAGCAAAGATTACACACACACATATATACACACACACAACAACCATTAGCTTTGGCTGGCATGATAGCCATTAGCACACTGTTTCTAGTTGTGTGCGTTTCATTCCAAAAGAAGAATCATTTACATAATGTGTGTTTTCCCCAAACGGTGTGAACAACCGGCACTCTGTGTAGGTTTCCTGCTGGCAAATGTTTCAAACTGACCTCGGGAAACGGTCCATCCACAAACGCTGCGCTGTTACAACCATAATGGGCCTTTTACTTGTTTTCGTGTATACGTGTGTGTGTATCTGCAAGCATGCAGATGAGCGTGTCCAGATATGCACACTTATGTATGCCTGCGCGTGTGTCAATGGCTGATGACTCTGCACCAGTCGGGCGGCTTTTATACGTATTAATATTAATATGTGCCTGAGCTGTAGCACATCATATCCCTGCCCTGTGGTGCCAAGTGTCCAAGGGTGGCCATTATCATCCTGTTCTGACTGTCAGTGAACCTAGAGGAAAGTAAGATAGGCATGTTGACTAGCGTGGTGGGGTCAAACAGTCAGGCTAATACAGCTCAAACCACCAGCAGTGGTGTGGATACTGTGAAATGTGCATCCATTTGTATGGCAATTCTGCGTGAAATGCATCCCTTAATGCTTACGTGCTTAAGGCCTACACACTGACACACACAGATATGTTTCACTCGCTATACAGAAACAAAAAATAGGCAGTAAAAATTTCCTCCACGCTGATGTTTATCAGGCACCTTGACATGTACGACACATGACTATTCTTTCCAGGCTAAGTTGGTGTCTTGGTCCTGAGGGTAGTATTGATGATAATGTTAACCATGACTCATAAAATCAATCAATCAATGGAATATTAAATGCATATGTCTGGAAGGTTGTCAGTGGAGCGCTCAGGGGTGAATCTCCAATAGCCTGTCTCGGGTTTATTGCCTTTTATGGGGGGTTCCACCAAAGCACTGTTTCCACGAAAATCCACCTGTACAGTATATCAAAGAGGCTGACAGACAGAAAGGAGAAGAGACAAGCAAACACTCACCATTGCTCTCTCCTCTCTCTTTTATGCACACAGGAAGAAAACACCCCCCCCTGCCACTGCACACCAAAATAGATGAATTTTGCTTCAACAAAGGAGGTATGGTAATTAAATGGAAGATAAGGCCATTCAGAATGCCCAAGACTGTGCCAAGCAAATATCCTGATCAGCTTAAAATCAACCAAGTGGGACAAAATAACAAAAATCCAAATTGGTTGGTCTAGATCAACTAGATAGGGCTTTCAATATAATACACAACAATGGGCGAAATGAATAGGAATCAAATTACAAGAGCTGTGATATGGCATGGAACTGCATGGGGGAATTCAAGCACAATCACTTTCCAATGTGGCTTCCAATATTGCAGCCAATCCTCACACGATTCATATCCGATCACAAATAATGTTTATCACCCTCATATCTCTCTCCCTAATGGAAAAGGCCTAGTGTTGGGGTTTAAGGAGTGCATTCATTTTTAATGAGGTCTGGGCATTGGCCAGAATGAAATGAACAGGCAGACTTTTTGGAACACAGACTAGGAAAGACCAGCAGTAAAAGGTCAATCCTTTCTTTCTAATTTGACCACGTTATGTTCAAATCAGAGTAGCTAAGCTGTTTATAGCCGAGCAGCATTTTCAGTAGGAAGTTTTGGATTTGTTGTGGGGAAAAAAAATATCTATAAATGGAAATTCAGAAGTGAATGGTGAATGATATCTTATTTCATACGGGACAGCTGTGACAACTTGTTTACCCACTAACACATTTGTAATGTTGTAAATGGTGTAGTTTAACCAAAATAATTATTCTTTTTTGGTTTGGTATGTAGTTTGGTCCCAAACAAACCTACACAAAAATTAAAATACGGCGATATCGGTCCAAACCCCAACCTCTAAAGACACAGCTAAAGAGACGCTAAAATAAAATCTGGAAAACTGCAAATCCCTGAGTGACCACTGAAGACTGGTCCCAGAAATATGGCAATGCACACAGACCATGCTAAAATGCCCAACTGCAATTCCAAACAGGAATTAACATGTCTACAGCATGACTTTATGACAACTAAGGGGTGAATGACCGTGACAAAGTTGGTTTAAGGTCATAGGACGGGAGGGGGGTGGACTACTGAGACACAAGACTCTCACAAGGAGGAGACTTAAGTGAGAGTCCTATATGCAACCATTACTTTTTAGACTTCAGTCTCAGTTTCTCCCATTTGCAACTAATTTCTCCACCACATTCTTGGCTGTTGCAGTGATGAGTCCCACATAGACCAGCAAATTTACACACATATGTTTATTCAATAGTGTTTTTATACAGTAATTTACCCACTACTGTGAGGTGGAGCTGCATTCAATGCATACAACACAAAGTGATGTTTCAAAACATAAGATTCAGCAGCTTCAAATATGCTTGTTTGCTAATCATTTTTCTTTAAAAAAAAGGATCTATGACAATATTACAATATCTATTTTAGAACTTTGATATGCAACAATTATGCCTTCAGAGGTATCAAAACAAAATCAGAATCACTTGAACCAAGCAATTCTCTGTTGAGTTTGTGAGTTCAAGAGGACCATCACATATTATGTAAAGTAAGCTCTCATGCAAGAGAAGACACTCCTATTTTATGTCTAATTCTGGAGGAGAAGATGTATTTTCTGCTTCCCCAGGAAGCATGATTGGTGTGTGACTGTGTATCGTGATGAGATCACTTGGCGGGGATGAGGATAAAATGTCGCTTAGGATAATGTGATTGCCCTTAAGGTACAAGGAGGTGAATTATATTCCCTGATTTATAATCTGAAAATTAAAGACTCACTCATTTTCTAATTTAATTCCACCTTCAATGGAACAATGTTCACTCTGAGCCAAATTGGCGAATAATGTTACTAATTCAGATGCAGATGTAATTTCTATTCGGGGGGCTACGGCGCGTGGTGATGAACGAGTCCCGGATGGATCGTTGCCACTCCTATCTCCCCGTCTCGACAATTCCCCAGCAGTTGTGATAATAACCTGAGCAATAAAGGAGGGATAGGCAGTGCTACCCTGTTCCACTCCTCACACCTCAAGTCATCTGATACTTCATCTAATAGTATTTCTGTCCTTTCCTGTGTCACTCTGTCTTAGCTGACACTGCACCCTTTCATAGAGAAAAACAGAGTATGGCTAGTATTATAGATGTAAAACTGCATTAACACAAAGACTCTTAATAACCTGCATAATTACTGCTGCCTTCTGCAATGCAAAAAAGTCATTGCAATAAATCTGCTGTTAAAAACTTGATTGAATGCAGGGTAAATGTCAAGGTAATTATGAGGCAGTGAGGGTTAAAAGCAACGTTAAATCCTCCTGCAGAGTGCTGACATTCAAGCGAAGGAGGAAGAGATGGCGAGGGAAGAAGGAGGCGAGAGGGCTGAGTTTGTGAATGTATCAGCCAATATGAATCCAACACTTCCTCAATTGTCACTGGCCTTTTATTTATGAACGGGAACCATTTGAGATATGACCTTTCTATGACTGGTTTCTTCCTGCGCGCTAATGGGTCCCATTAAGGACAGAATTCATCATGTAAAATATCATAATGGCACAAACACGTTCAGTCTTCACGTGTGAATTTTGAATTACAGCTATTTCCGTGTTCACTTGACCTGGCTGGGAAACCTTTACCCTCGACACAAAAGTTCATCGAGTTAGAATAAAAGGAAGACAAAAAGAAATGTGTGCACCCACTTCTTTACCCAACAAGATCCTGGGGCTTAGAAGGGAAGTGTGCTATGTCCTTCCATTTACCGCAGACACATAGATATCAGAAGAACTTAGCAAAGGGGAATGGCAGAGGTCAGTTCATTTACTCACCATGCCACCTTGGTGAGGAGTTGAGGTCAGGTGAAGTAGGGGAGGTGGGGTGGAGCTGTTCTTCATCTTGTAGCCCCCTCTTCAGAGCCTAATGATCTGCTGAGCATAATGACCCCGAGACGATAAGACCTCTACAAGCCTTGACGAGGCCTCCACTCCAACCCCCTGCTCACAGTCACTTCAGAAATAATGTGAAAGAGAAGATTTTTTTTTTTTTGCCGTTTTGTTCTCCCTCCTTCACAGTCCACCGTTCCTCTCCCTACTATCCACCCCAGCCACTGTACAAGCCATGGCTCCATGACAAAAAGCCAATAGAGTTAGCTGCCAAGGCTTGGAGCTCTGAGAGGGATAACTGGCGCAGAAGGTTAAAGCAACAATGTGCTCAGCCCCATTGAGCTGCTCCTTCTGTGCTGACAGTGAATGTGTGCATGCGTGTGTGTGTGCGCACGTCTCCAAATAAGTGTGTATATAAGGTGTCAAGGGTCATTAAAATGTATATGCTCTGATATATCTAAAAAGAACACCTGTTCACTTAATAAAGAGGGTCTCATTTGATTTCAATCAAACCCTAGTTATGAGTTTAAGAGTTTAGAATAAACTCAATGCAGTTATTGTGTAGAATGGGGCAAGACAAAGTGGAAGCAGGATTTGCCTCAGTAGAAATGTTAATCATTAGCTCCTGAATGCTTAACAGTCATTTGACTGAGTCTGAAGAAAGCAAATGTGAGCATTACAAATGGCTTTCTTTCACAGAAAATTTCACAATTTCAAGGCTTCTCCACAGAGCGGATGCAGCGACAGTGAAAGGTGTGATATCACATCTCTGCAAAACCATAATGGGGCCTTGTTGGAAAATGACAGGTGTACGAATGAGGCCCTCTCTTTTCCTAAGTACGGCAAACCGCGGTCATTTCACTCTGCTTTGTTTTTAGCGTAATAGGCCCATTTACAAAATGTCGCTGAAATTAATGTGGGACAAACGCAGCGGTAACTGAGCCAACTAATTTTTGCTCATTCAGCTTGAATTATTAATAGGTGAGAAATATACCATATGCTTTCAGCGGAACGGCATACATTCATTTTATACGGAATTGCCGCTGTTTTGTGAAAAGTGTAAGTAGCTTAACTGCTCTTTTCAAAAGACGTGACTTATATGGAGGCCTTAATGATGTATAAATCAGCTCATGTAATTACGCTTCCAGCTGCTGCCTACGGCCAGGGCTGGAACTATAGGCCCCTCAGCACCACCAAGACTACAGCCTCCATCACCTGAATCCTTTTTAATCAAGCAGCACTACATTTCTCTTCTCAGATCACACCATCATGACTTAGAGAGAGGAAACGTGTACAAAAGAGCTGGAAAATTGCGTGTTTGTACATTTGTACAAATACTTATATTCTTCATTTTAAAGTTCACTGCAAAATCAAAAATTCTAATTCAGGAAAGTAGCATTCTTATGATGACTTGTGATGCTCAAAGTGGCAAAAACACCTGGTTATTGAAGATGGCACCAACACAAATGCAATGCTTGTGGGAATAAGGTCTGTAGAGGTTGCTGCTGCCTCCCCAAGCAATATCCCCCAAACACTCATGGACAATCTAGATGGATAAACGTAGGCATTTAATTTTTAAGTTGCCATGTTTACATATATATTTCTCTGAAAATATAAGCAAATACACTGACAAACAACATCTATAAAACTTCCTTCTTTACACATGCACCACAGTACTGGTCTGTTATTACAGCTTTCAGTGCAGAGTTTAGCTATAATGTGGTTTTGGTCTTGGTGAAGAGATGCAGCACCACCTAGTGTACAGTCACAACTACAGCTTCAAGCCATCTTTCCTTTCAGTGATACCTTTGTTAGTTATTCTTCACAAACAATACATTCAGTGTCCATTAATATACATTAGCTGGAGGTCGCTGAAGTTTTCTGAAGTCCTTTTTGCCACGTTTGGTTGTTTAAGCGCTTCGTGCACATTGGCTCAATAATAGAGTGGGTGTTGAATATATTTAATTCGTCAAGATAAACATCATGATTCTGGCAAAAACACAGAGATTTCTCTCGGTCAACCTATGTTCAAGAATCAGATTTATAGGAACAATGGCAGTGTTGAAGAACAGCTCTGATGTCTTTCTTTGTATGTAGGTTCTATCTTTGAAAAGCCATATGCTTTGCATATACAAACCCCATTTGTTTGGTGGAGCTAAGAAAGATGCAAAGTGCTGTGGTCGTGCTGACCCAATAAGGCCACTGGCAAACAACAGAAAAGCAACCAAAACAACGGTTACTGTACAACAATGTGTTCTGAAATATTTCTATTCCAGAGAAAAGCTGTGGTTATTGGAATTTAAATGTGGATGTCAGTATGCCTTTGTTGTGACCTGCTGCATCAGTTATCATTTACATGCACTCCTCATCCTGAGGTCACAAATATCTTTTTCATGCAAATGAGTTCTGTATAACCAGAAACACAGTATACCTGGAGTCATTGTTTGAATAATCGAAACGAATCTATGAGTAAACATCAACAACCTTCAGGTGTCTAAATAAAATAGATTTATATATTTAATAATCTGACTTATTTGCTCATCTAAAACAAAACGTAAACACAAATTAATCCAAAATTGCAACTCCCCATCTGCTTTGTCTGCTATCTGGATGTTTGTAACAAAGATGGACATCTTAATGGTGAGCAGCAGAGTGAAACCATATTGGGATTAATGACCAAGCGCCTCCTTGTTAATTGTCACATCAAACAAACAGGTCCTAATTGACAAAGGTTCTAGCTTGGTGCTAAGTGGACACAGAGTGGGCGCTGCCTCTGGATTGGTCTCTTTGTCTGCTTTCATTAGTGGGTCAAGCCCCTACATTAAGAAGCCCACACTGGAGTCGTGTTTTCTTTGGTGGGTAATGAAACACACACCTGCTACTCTCAGCCAGTGAATAGAAACTTGAATCTAATATCACCGTCATGTGGCTTATATTAGGGCTTACAATGCCTATGTTTTGTGTTTGTGTTGCACGCCTGTGCCTCTAGTTGTGCTGCAGTTTTAAGACAAAGGCAGAAAAGAAATATAAGAGCAAAAGATTAAAGAAACAAACTTACATTCAAGTTCGTCTGAAACTGACTGCATCCCATGTGGCCTGCTGCAGCCTGAGGAGAAGAAGAAGAAAAATGATTAAGAAACTCAGTAATAACATTTGCTCATCAAAACATGTAAATTTGCAGTTCATATAAAGGCACATTGGGCAAAAAAAAGAAGAAAGAAATAGGCATGAACACAGAGATTGTTCAAATTGTCTTTGTCAAATTTATATACATGTGCACATGCATACGAACACACACACAAACACACACCAACACACACACAAGCAAACATGCTGCATCCATCTTGAAATGCTAATTTATGATTAGCATCATTATGCAGTAGTGTAATTTCACAAAAGCCTTCCCACAGTGGTGCACAAAAGGCTCATTCACCGCCAGAGCTGCTCTGTGTGGGGAAGAATTATGGCACGCAGATGAATTCATTCATGTGGGAAAGGATTTATTCGATAATTATAGACCTTCACAGTTTTAATGCCACTTAATGAGGAGCTTGCATAGTATGATTCCTACTTGGGCTGACGAATGGATGTTGGTTTTTATTCTGGTGTGTTTTTTGTTTGGCTCCGCACAACATCTGTTGGCCTTTCTATGCTGCACACAAGCCAAAGCCGAGATTAGGGGTCCTGAATTTTCTCTCAGTGTATTCTACAATAAGTAGGCAGTTAATTAATAGGGTGGTGGTCAGGTATGAATCAATTTTGTAATAACAGTGGGTAAAATACTAAATACCACTGCTCCCCTTCTATGTAATAATTTGTAAGATGTTTGACCTATGATAAAAAATATATATATCCGTTATCTGGTCTAGAAGCTGATGATAAACACATAATCATACATCACCCAGTTCAAGGCCGTCGCTCCCTGACAGCAATGTTTACCATAATGTAAGTCTTAATGCCTCCTAGCCATGTTGCATTGGAGAGGTAATTAAGTTGCCAAAGTTTAATTGCTCAATCATCAGCAGTTAACAAAGAGGCGTCACTGCCTCCCCACTATACTTTCAATGTACTATATTTATAATGGCTAACAATTACAGCAAGGGCCCTTTAGCCGGGATAGCACTAGTAAAAGCTGCCGGCACTAATGAAAAGCTGTAATCACTCTGCCCACAGCAGTTATTAGTAGGAAATTATGGGTCAGTTGAAGGGCTAGCAGTTATATGCATTAAGATAAATAACACCACAGCTTGTACAGAAAAAAATGAATGAGCGGCATATGAACCTCTTATTCCACCCATAATAACTTTTATTTCAAGATTTAAAAAAAAGAGACACTGTTAAGTTACGTAAGCTTTAAAATCTGATGTATACAAATCCATGCGTTTACTGGTTCCTAAAAAAATAATTGAGGACATACCAGCATGGTTGATAAGTTTATGGCTAAAGCAGAGATACAGGTCTGCCTGTGCAGGTCGACTTGTTGAGTGATTGTGCCCCTGCAAAAAATATACAGCTGTAACCTGTACGAAATAATTTCAACATATAGTATGTGCAACTTTGGCTCATTTTGGCTCCTCTGGTAACTTTTAGAGGACCGATGTTTCTTTCTAACATTGTCTCTTCTGTGCAGTTAATCCTGTGATGTCAAGTATGTTCTAGCAGGCAGAGAATTGTAGGTCAGAATAACCACAAAAACCACTGGCTTGCACACTATGTCGCATAAGGAACATCATAGTATTTTTTCTGTAGTACATCTAAAAAATGATATACTGGGACATTCCTGGCATACAAAGGGTGTATTTGTAGTTTTAGGAAAGACTTTCCTCAAGGATATATGTTCCATGACAGCTTTAAGCCTTCTTCTTTGGGTCACAAACTCATCATATATACATATTTTATAATAATAGTGAACAGCATGCATTCAGTATACATCATTCAGAAATCAACTTTTAAGGCTTGACTGATTGACCAGCCATTTTGGCTTACTGATCAATGCATTTCCCTTTGCCAGCAGAAGTATTCTCTGCTAACACTAATTGCAGCATTACTATGCAGAGTTGAGTGTAACCCCTTTTCTTCCCTTGTCCTGTCTCCCTTTCTGTGCCTTTCTCTCTCTCTCTCTCTCTCTCTCTCTCTCTCTCTCTCTCTCTCTCTCCCACCTTTCTTTCACTGCTTCTCCCTGCCACACTCCCTCATCCTGTTTGGTTGCTCAGCCAGGCCTGGAGGAATGCCACGTCTCTTTAATCGAGTCTTCATTACTGGTGACTCTGTGAAGCTCGGCTGTCTGACACTAAAGGGGGCTAGCTGAGGGAGAAGCGTGGCCTCCGTGTGGAAGAGGCCTCTCCATACAAGACTGAACAATCGCCAGGCATTCTGCCTCCATTAATGAGAAGCATCCCCACTGCAGAGCAGTCCCCAGGCAGCTTCACAGGGTGGAATGCTTGGCCCCTGTCACTCATAGCATCGCTGAGGGCTATTAGCAATTCATTAAGTGACTGACTGACTGCCTAGCTGTATCAATTAGGGGATAGTTGATATGTCTGTTATTGTCAGACTCTGAGATTGCACTGCTTTCCATTCAGCATCTGCATTTGGTTTTGTGCTCAGGCAGAGCTGCTGTTGTGTGTGGGTGGGTATGTGTGTGTGTGGGGGGGTGGGGAGGGGGTGGGGGGGTGTCCCTCAGCAAGGCAATAATGCTAAAATAATCAATGGAAATATGAACATTGATTTTCACAAAATGATCTCAACAGAGCATATAGGATATTAAAGACAGTGTTTTGTCTAGTTCAATTTCTGAAATCCTCCACTCACTAATAGTTTAAAAGGAAAATTGTTGCCATCTGGAGGTAAAATTAAGTATTGTCAGAAAAATAAAAGTCAGCAGGTCAAACCCTGAACCTCTGTTGATGCAGATAAATTATGGTCACAGTTGTTTTGAAAACTCAAACCGCCGTTGTCTTATTAAAATACAGCCATTTTCTTGTGTGTAACGGTCATTCGAGTAAACGGGTAAACTGGGATTTTCCATGGCACCAACTGAATCTCTTCTACCGGTAAATCAGTTATTCTATGCATTCATCAATCAACAGGAACATGAAATAAAGAGTGTGTATGCCAAACTCTCAAGTGATTACTGTTAATATTCTGATGTAAGAGAGCGTAAGAAAGTATATGAAATTTGTTTAACAGCCACCATCTTTGTGGCCTTGCCTAGCTAGTGTATAAAATGTCCCCAAAGAGTCGACCGTTGTTTGAAGCCAGCTAGGCAAATCTCAGGCAAATTCTCCGTTGTTGTTCACAAACATGATTCCTCATTTCACTCTATGCATTTAGATAAGAGCACACTCCTTTGCATGCATATCTGATCAGTCCTTATGAAGATTCAAACTGCGATGACCGGCATCACAAATACAGAAGCAGTCGATGAAAAGCTAAATATAAAAAGCGTTGTGTGAAAGTAGCTCTACACATGTCTATTTACTTACATAGGCCTTATTTGCATTGAAAACTGTAGAGAGACAACAGCCTCCTTCCGGCTTTGGTGGCCGCTCTCTTTCAACTGTCACTGTCGGCTCCGACTGCTCCTGCTGCTGCTTTTAATGTCACACCCAACCGGCCTGTGACTTTGCATGATTCCAACTCAGGCAGTGACTCCTTTCTCAAAAAGAAATTCATTTAAATGTCATATAAATGACAGAAATGTTATAATGTATATCCAAAGAGCAGGTGTTGTTGTGCATATAAGCCTGTACGGTATATTGATATATTGTTTTTTATTGCAATGCCGAGGTGATCCTCTAATGCTAATCTATGTCACTGCATGCTACATAAGTCTCTAGGTAAGGTTTATCACACTCCTTGGAGCTCAGCTCTTTAGATAGGTGTCAGCAGTGCTTCATGAAAAAACAGTCAGATCACGATAACATGAAAAGGCAACAAAAGACACGCAGATAATGATAACGCCAATTATCGCATTTTGTTCAGGGGTTGGCGGCAACGGCATTAAATAAAGTCACCATTACCTGATAAATGGCTGAACAAAACTCTTTTCACTCCTGTGAAATTATTTGGCAGCCATTAGCAATGCAGTGCAATGCCAGTGATTGACGTTGTTGTCTACTTAGCAGTGACAAGGGATATGTGTGTGTGAGGAGGGGTCAGTCAGCTGGGAAGGGGGGTCAGTGCAAGGGGATTGAACGGGGTCTGCGTTGTTGCCAAACGGGGGGTGAGGGTGTATTGGCGTGTAGACAATGAGCCGCGGCCAGTGCTGAAAGGCCCATTCTGCGGATCCCTGTTAGCTGTCTATTATCCACGGTCTCCAGGGGGCTGCTAAATAGAGGGCATGTGTTAGGCAGACATTTATCATGTAATTACAGCACTAGGATCCGTTTCTGATGGTGTGTGATGATTACTAATAATTACTGTGCATTTCACGCCTGCAAAGGGCCCAGATGGGGTCCCAGGGCGTCAATACAAAGGAAGGGAGGGAGGTAGAAGGAGGAAAAAAAAGGGAGGAGGGAGGAAAATGTGAAGACATGGAAAGACAGATGAAGAGGGAGAGAAGAGGAAGAGTGTCTCACCTTAACCATTTAGAGGTGCTCATTAGCCAAATGAATTGATCCATGTGTCTGATTCATAATTGCAGTAAAGGGCTTGGTCATTTCAGGCTATTGAAATAGCCAGTGTTTATATATCTGGCGCCCTCCTGTGCTTGTTTTGAAAGGGATTTGAACAAGCGGCAGCCTCTCGGGCTGAGAGAGGTAATCACTGCAGAAGTGTTAGAAAATTTTGGTCCCTGTTGATAATCACCCTATTCACAACATCATAACTCAGAACAGCAAATTAAAATACTGTAGCGTTTAATTGCAATGATATGTGGAAAGAAATCTTCAGGATTCCACCTACAACCTAGTATACACATTTACGCACCACAAAACTTACAGCAAGACTTCCAGTGAGTTGATTTGTAGGATCATGGCTGATATACACTCATACTCAAAAAGGTTTTATATCTGTGGCAAGGACTAAATGAATGTGCTGAAACCAGGGTTTAAATTAAAAAGAGAAACACCCTCTTATGAAAGCAGCCATCTTGCCTCTGTCACAGTCAGGGAATGGGTCTGTGTGCTACTGGAACCGATGTGGGTGAAATACAGTGGTTCACTGTTGTATTTCTGCCCTCTACAGGAATCTGGATAAATCAAAGGGGTCAAGCTGCCACTGATATGATGTAGTAAGGAAAGCTGGAATGGGTTATACTGTGGAGAGTATGCTTTCTGTATCTTGGTGTGTGTGTGTGTGTGTGTCATGGAGACCTGCATCCAGGAACTGTAAAGGACAGATCTACAGCAGGTGCAGCAGTGGCTTGAATGCTGCTGTCAAGTATCTTCACCCATCCTTTTACCAGAAGCCCCATGTGCCCCCCCCCCATAAATTCTCACATTAACCTGCAGAGCAAAATGAGGTAGTCCTCTTTACTCTTTGCAGCCACCCTCCTTGTAAATACTACAAGGTCTCCACCTGGTCAAGGTAAGCCTGAATGAAACCCACTCATTGGAAGCGTTTTACCTGCAGCACAAAAGCCATCTGAATCAATATAGGAGGGGAGGGAGACGGATTGGTTGGGGAAGATGAGGACCGTCCTGTTTAATAGAAACAAATTGCTCTCCACTTCCCGGTGACACAGATAGCAGACCATTTGTGCCTGCTGGCCTTTGTTGGGAACAACAGAAAGGAAATGTACTCATCCTGGCCAGGGATAAAGTTCGGGGCTTTTTGTTACAAGCCAGTTACCTTAGCTTCTGCGCCCACCCCCTTGAACAAGCACAGCGGTTAAGTAGTTCAGGTGCCTGCTACATTCTGTTAGATTAAAGGTCCCTGCTTTTGGCCTGAGTTGAATTGCCTCAGCTGGAGCACAGGGAGGAAAGGGAAGGGGGGGGGGGGGCAAAGTTGTAGGGCCATGGGGCATGAATAGACGTCTTGTGCGTGCTCACGGAAGCGAAACGTTTTGGGACAGCCGGCCAGCCTCTCTCTACACCAAGAACCTGAAAGAAAGTCTGTAAGGGTCATTGGCCCAACCCCTCCTCACCCTCACTCGGTTGCTCACTTTATATGGTCACCCACATTTTCCCCCCAGGTTGGTGGAAGGCTGTACATTTGTTTGCAACAAGGACCAGGGCAGGTGGGTAGAGGGTAGGATCTCAAAGGCCTTTTTGAAAGCTGAAAAACACACATACTGTTGCCCCTATGGAACATGGGCCTAAAGAAAATCGACACAATGCACACAGGAGATTGGGGGTGAGGGGTGGGGTTTCTGAGTAACTGTGCGCCAATGTGCACCTGTGCTGCCCACTCACTTACACAGAGTGGCAGTAAATTCAGACCCTCTGGAAGAGTGAGTTGAACAAAAGGTGATTGACACATGACACATTAAAGGTTCAGCGTACAGAGTGTCTATTGGTTTTGCCAGTGCAGGTTTGATTGTGTAAAAAATTCTTCAGCTGTGTTCAGAGATCGATAGAAATTAGTGATTCACTTTCAGGAGCTAGATTACATCTACATGTCAGCATTGTGTCATCAGTAGTGTTTCTCCATCACACCTGTACTTGTATTACTTTTTCTTCCCAGCTGAGTCACCTGAATATTGTCGGTAATTTATGGACAGGATGCAGCACGAAACAGCACAGCAAAACCTCAAAATGTGTTGTAATAACACGCAACATGACTCAGTCTGTCAAACTTATACAACACGAGGGGATACAATTCCAGTATCAGATCACATTATCTTGAAATTGGTCAAGCGATGATGCATACAAAGTCTGACCATGTCTGACTTCCACAAACTCATTCCCAAGGAACAGGGTCAAGTACGAGAGTCAGAGGTGAAGGCTGCCCTACAGGATTAGATTCTAGTCTGTGGGGAAATATTTGTGGTGTGCATGTGCAGGAGTGGAGCATTTTTGTGATCCCACTAAGAGTGACAAACACCCTGGCTATATGTTCTGAACTCAAACAGAACGGGTTCATCTCTTTGGATAATTACATCACGTGACAGGATTGCAAGGAGGCCAGGGTGCTGTATCACTTTATAGAACAAACCACATGCCTCCAGTCTGTGTGACATGAAGTAAATGTTCAGTAATCCACATCTTAATCTTGTGCCGCGCTCAGCGCAGCTTAAAGAAACTGATACTCCTGTGACTACTTTAGCGGCTGATTGTGTTACCTTTACAATTCGGCTTCCCCTCCTTCCTGTTTTGTACCCTTTGGAATGCCCAATAAAAGTATCCCGCTGTGGTTTTCCACCTGCACAAGAGAGGATATAGCAGAGGTCTGGGGTCAGAATTAATATGCAACCCCGTTTGGAATCAAAGGTTTAGATACTACAACAACACTGAGGAGGTAAGGGTCATTTAATGAAAGTAGAAAGAATGACTATAACCTCAAAAATATTGTTGTTGCATTAACAAGTGATCACTACCATTTATAAAGCTGTACTAAGGTTCTCTGTGTGTTTCCATTGCACTGCAGAATCCACCAGCCTCTCAAGGTCACATATGAATATCCCAACTTCCCCAGTTTCTTATTTTTGTATGCTGCAGGGGTCTTGTGTTTATTCTTTAGTAGCACAACAAATCTTTTACAGCATTTAACCAATCAGAATGCAGCCCTGCCCTACCATTTTTCTTGGACACTCTGTAGTTCATACCTCTTTTTAGGTATCTTTCTCCACTAAAAACACCCCTCAAAAGACGTCATACTGGGTGAAACATGCACAAAAGTGAAACTAGAAGTAGTTTGTTTTAACTTTTGACAATTCGAATAAATTCCTGTCAGTTGTTTATGGTCAGTAAAAAATTTGAATGACAAGGGATTGACATGTGCCATTTCATTCAACTTCCCTTTGGGAAGGGAAGTAAATCTTTCAACTTAACTGCTCAATGTGGTTAGAGTTTTCTTTGGTCACCAGGTGTTGTTGACATAATGGACAACAACAAAACACAGGAAAGATAAGACAACCTTCATATGCTCTAGTTTTTAAAAATATAAATCACTTGTATGTTGTGATCCTTACTTTTTCTTTTAATTACTTTCTACACAATAAGTATTCATAAGGAAACACTGTGGTTATGGTTGTCAACAGACAGTAACATATTTCTTTTCTTCCTCTGAATTTTTTCATTCTCTGCAGGGGGAGGCAATTTATCTGTCATTGCTTCTAAAAGAGGTAGCCCACTTTGCACCCCCCCTCCACCCCTCCACCCCATTATACTGACAGCAGCCTTATTAGTCACAAGGGAAACCAGCCGCCACATGAATTTGGCCACTGTTCACCTATGGGGCCAGGGCAAGCCTCTTTTTACAATAGCGCCAATGATGTTGGGATTTTCTTTTCAGTTATTATTTGATAAATATATTAATTATGACCTGGGGATGACAGTCCAATCAGATTGTCAGGCACCCAGTCATGGGCCCCCACCTCCCTCTTTGGTGATAAGTTCTCTCAGGTTTCCAGAGCTGTCATCCAGAGGGCTTGGACTTCTTATCAGCACTGGGCCCTTTCTATGGATAATTTCCTGTGTGTCGTAATTAAATGGTGGCCCTCTGATGGCAAGCGCCTCCACTTTTTAATGTATGAACCTCTTGTTTATTTCTGTGGGGATGAGTTAGAGATGTGCAGACCCTTGATGAGGTTCAAGATGATTAAAGTTTTGAGACTAAACAAAGCTAAAGTAAGTAAGTAATTATTTATTATCTGTCCTTGAAGTGGCCAACAAATTATCTGGAAATACACTGCCGTCTATTATTTGTATTTTTTGCAAATAAAAGCCAGATGTTTTTTGACAAGCGTTTGTCAATGGTTTAAAAACAGGGAAGCTCAGAAAATCAAATCTGAAAACTGGTCAGTAATATCTAGTAATAGTAACCCAACAAGCTTGATTCTGGTTTAGAGACTAGACTTAAGCATCCAGGACATCAATGAACATGTTTAAAGAAGCAAAGTAATATTAGGACACTGGTAGAAGGCAAGGAAGGAAGTAACCTCCAGACCAGCTGTAGGGGAGTGCCACCACAGTATAAAGAAGCTTGAGCAACTAAATGAATGGCTCAGAAGTTAGGTTTGCTTCAGGGACTTTTACAAGCTCAGAAAAACTTAATGAGACAGTGTCTGCAGGATACTATGCATGATGCTGCAGATCTTTAACAACTCTGCTTCATGCTAAACAGGCTCTACAAGGTCTATATTTGGACATATTGTACCGGTACACAAAACAGCTGATGCTCAAAAAGAGGTGGAACTCAAATGCAGATGCACAGGCCGGTAAGCGACTTAATGGTAAATAGAAGATCATCTCATCACAAAGGTTATTGTGAGGCAACACAAATACGATATGTGTTACAGAAAATGTTGGACTGGAATACAAACAATATGTGTGCTGATATAGTCCAAAGAGGGGAACGCGTGTCCCCTGATCCTTTATCCGACATGTGGCAAATATGCAGAGCTGCATTCAAGAGGAGATGTGAGACAGGGGTTTCCCTGCTCCTGTTCGAACCACCAAATCAGCCTCTGTGCCACTGGGGCTTGTCTGACAGCCGTCTGGACTTTAAAAAGGGGTGATAACTTAATTTCTACTCATGTCAACACTGCTGCAGGGGGCCAAGAGGAAACTGTGGGCCCATTGTGTATCTGTCATGTCATCCTGCATTTTGTGGCCCCAAGAATGAAAAATATTTAAGTGGCTTTGATGTCCCGGATCTTGTTGAACTGCTCTGATGGTCTAAAAGCATTTGAGGTCGACTCTCCTTGATGCTCATCTCACTTGTGTCTTCATCCATTTATCCTCAGCCTGTAAATCATCCAGATATATTTGTGTGCCTGTGCACTCTTAGCTTGTTGGGCATGAAAGTTCAGCAATGTGTAGGGCTGCATGCCCACAGCCAGCAATAGTGCCATGTACCCTAACTGAAGCAGACACAAGTGTAGGGCTTATGCTGGAACAACCCTGAGTTGAGGGCGTTGACAGCAGCTTCTATCTGCCAATCTCCCTGTGGATATTGTTGCAGTACTGGCAGACAGACAGCCAAAGCTTGTGGGTTAACAGATCCCTTCTGTCAGCAGGTTATCATTTCCAATTAAACCCTTTCATCTAAACGTACAGTCAACTCCTTGGCAAGCAAAAAAATGCTCTGAATAAGACATTATTAGTCCATTTCAACAGGTTCCCATTTTTTTCAACCTCTGCTCTGTAACTGAAGGGGTTGGACAATCTTTTAAAGCATTACGGTTCTAGATTCTTCAGCTATCTTGATCCAAATAGCTTAGAACTTCAGCCGTCTATGGTGGTCACGTTCTGTTTAGAGATAAACTTTCAAAATTGCATCGGATTGACACACTGGCATGTCCTCCCTAACATGTGTACCAGCACAAGGGCCTTTTTGTCCTGCTTTGTTCTGCAGGGACCTGCTGTGGACAGCACTGTTCCTATCCAGTATGCAGGAGACATGAAGGAATGCGTGCAGAGCTCAGTAACTGTCTGTTGAAAAAGCCCTCACAACGTCTCATTTCCTTTAATAAGATGGCCTCTAAGGCATCCGGATGGACCAACTAAATACAGATTAACCCTCAGCATCGTCAACAACCACTCAATCAACATGCCTAACTCACTTGTACACATGTGTGTTGGTGTGTGTTGGTGTGTGTGTGCAAGCATACTTAAAGAACATACTTTACAAAACTATCAGAAACTATTTGTTCCGATGATGCAATTTGTTAAAAATCTGTTCTTTTTTTAGTTTGAAGCATTCAAAAATAAAGTCCCAGCATTGCCATTATGCCTCAGGCCTAGGCTGTCTTGCAAAGTTATCTACAAACCTTCACAGTGGTGTCTGGTGTTGTGTTTCCACTCAACACTGTACTTCCACTGTACAACAACATAAACTGCTAGTTTCATATTTCATATTATGAATATTCATAATTGTCCCTTACCCTGCTCCTCTACTGATTTAATTACCCTTTCTGTTAGTAATCACAACACTTCACAGAACAACACATTACGATAATAGCTTTGGTATCTCAGAGCTATTTAGCAGAAAAAAAATTGTGACCTCATTCTAGAGAAAGTCACAACAGTCAGACTAAAAATAAGACTCAATTTTTGTTTCTCCAACAGACCACGTGGCACCTCAAAAGGATAGTTTATGCAAATAATCCTTTCAGGCCACATGAGGATACTGCATCTGGAGTCAAACATTAATCAAAGAGGAGGCAAGAGATAATGACAGATGATGACAGATAATGGCATGTGTTAGCAGCAACTCTTTAAATCTTCTGCAACAGCTACATTAGAATGCGTATTACAGTTGATAAAAAAACACAAAAGTGAATTGCAGGAGTGTGATTTAACTCCAAGCTTCTACACAGAAGTCAAAACATGACATACTTCAATCTCAAACATTTTTCTGCATAGGTGTAAAATGAATGCTCTACTTTTGCTCTTCAGACTGTTTATGTCATGCAACTTTGACAAATGCAGACAATTCCCTGGTAGACGGCAATAAAGTGTAGTACATGCTACATACAAATTCATCCACAGTACATTTCCACGTCACATCTAAGTAATGGAAATGAATCAACATTTCTGCACTATTCCTGAGTATTTTAATCAAAAACCTATTGGTTAATTTTCTTTATTTGACCTCAAAAAGCTCTGATCCCACTTGGTCTCCTTGTTGAGTGAAGCAAGTAAAAGCATGCTCCCACTGCTCCAGGGCATAATGAGCTGCAGTGCAGCTTGGCTACAACCTTTAAACCCATCTGTAGTTCCTGGCCAACTACTCTGGCATGCAGGTTTGCTGTGCGCTTCGTCTAGTTTTACAAAGAGGGGTTTTAAGTGCAATTCAATTCACAATTTCCTCCTTAAAGTAAGATACACTCTCCGAAATGTAGCCCCTCTAACCCACACCAACTTCCTGCTCAAAGACACAAAAGTGTACACTAAGAAAGCAGTCAAGAATACAGTTAAGTGCAGCATTAAGCCCAATTTCAGATTGACTCTCTTTCCATCTGCTTAAGCTGCTTTAATCGGACAATAATACTTTATTTATTCAGACAGGGGGACAGACTTGTCCACTGCTGAGTTGGAGAGGCTGCACTTTGGGAACTTGGAGTGAAGGGACAGTTGAGGGAGGGAGAGAAAGTGAAAATATGACAGAGATAAAGAGAGAAAGGATGAGGAAGGAGAAAGAAAAAGAGGGAGTATTATCAGGGCACTAGTACCTGAGGTAAAGGTACACCGTCAGAAATACTAGGATAATCCTCTTGGTTTTAATGGTTTTGAAATGCTATGAAAGATTAGGTAAACAGTACATTTGATTAATGGGAAAAGAAGTCAATTGGCCATGGAGCGTGAAGCTGCACACAAAGCTCCTTTCATATCCTGGTGCTGCTGAGAGCAGAGATGGTCACAGGGATGTCTTGGCATGAATAAGATTTTGTAGGCTGCATACCTCCCCTGGAGAGAGTGCAATCTCACACTTTCTGAAGGCTTGGAAACCTGACCGAGGATGAGGAAGTATTGATGTGTGACACACACACACACACACACACAAGTTGAACTGCAAGGTAAGTCAGGAAGTAAAAGGAGAATAATAAGGGATGATACCATTCCGGTTTTAACGACAAGATTTCATGACAAGATGAATGTTTCACTTACTCATCACTTAAATTTCTAAACACACCTTTGACAAAGTAGATCTCTGCAGCCGCCCCTTCTGATCCCTCTCCATATCCTCTCTCCAGGTAAAGGTCAGCAAGCCCAGGTGCTTGCCCTCCACTTGACTCCTTTCCAACAGACTGTGGCTAAAGCAGATTCTGCAGTGACCCATTCTAACTCAATGTCATCTATGCATGATCAAATACCTGCAAAACAGATTAGCTGGGCCAAGCCAAGGCCTCAGGTCTAGGGCATTAGTCATATGGCAGTTAGGGTGGTGGAGGAGGGGAGGACCAGAATTAACTGAAAAGCTCATTCAGAAAAGCTTTTTTAACTCAAGACAGACACTGAACATATATTATGTAAACACATTTTGCTTGGCAAAGATTAGCTGCCAGATTTGTTTTATCAAATATGATCTAGGTAAGGTAACCATGGCTACAGATAATACAAACCATGAACCTAAACCTTGACATTGGACATGACGAGGTACAAATTAATCAGATGTTGTTGTTATTCCCAATAACATTAGACCGATCAGATTCTAGGAGAAGAGTATGTATAAAAACTTAAAGGATAAGCCTCCAAATTTAATTTAGAAATTGCAGCTAATGAAAATATGTTTTGCAGTTACAATTATCCACTCCTAATAACACATGTATTGTAAATAATGTAGACATATACTGTGCAGCCATATAAAATACTACATACTAGTCCTTCAGGATCACCACAAAACAAATAACAAAAACTATATCAACTGTTCTGTGTCAAATGTCATCCTAAAGGTCATCCTTAACCACTGCCTGTTTAAGAACAGAGTTGACTAGAAAGGAGGTTAATCGCTGAGCACAACAAACAGGTTGATTTGTTTGGTTTGTTGGAACTCTTGACCTCGACCCATGGGACATCCTTTACTGCCAAGATCAGAAGACTGAGATAAACCAACGGTGCTGCATAAACTGACATTTTCTTTGTATTCATTTACACTAATATTTAACATTCCAGGACAAAACTTTCTTCATTCTTTGTATGAACAATGCAGGGCTTTTTTTTTTCTTAAGACATATTTTTATGCACACAGCTATGACTCAACATGCTTCAGGATACCAGAGAATCCAGGATGGTGGTTAATCCCCCATCCATGGCCAGAGGCAGCACAAGGCAGCATAAGCTCTCCTGTCCTCCCTGCTATCACCTGCCTATTTACTGCCATGCCATGCCCACGGCGCTTTCAGCCACTCTCCTTCCCCTTCTCTTTTCCTCTCTTTCCATCCGCTAATCCTCTTTAAGGACATTACCTGCTAATATATCCAGTCAGAAGGTATAAAAGCCCAGCTATCTCTTTACTGCCATCGGCAGTAGGCTAAATAGGCCATTAAAGGAGGAAGGCAAATGGGTGGATATCGTGGTTTTGACCCCAAAATACCATTCAGATCTTGGTCTATCTGAGTGGCTGTCTGAGGTGTGGCTTGGTCACAAGGAGCTGAAGGAGAGGAAGGTGATTGTGGTTAAACAGCTACAGTGTGGTTTACTAAGGCATTTCAAAAGATCAAATGTTTTTTTCACTTATGAATGGTTTGTTAAAAGCACACATGATGGCAAGCTTCATGGTTGGCAGATCAGGAACTATCGGGTGTTTTACATTTATTTAAACTTCACACTCACATGGCAAAGTGAGGTAACTGTTGACAATATTCAACACAAATAACCAAAAGACTTGTAAACAAATAATTTATTGATGGAAACAAAAGGCAAAATATTTTTGGTTTATTTCCTGAATGAGTTGATTTTCTGTAACTAAACGTAACATTTTGGAACCCATACCTTCATAATTAGCTTGGCTGATTATTAGGCTTACATGTGTTAACAATAAGGGAAAATCTGTATATATATATATATATATATATATATATATATATATATATATATATATATATATATATATATAAAAATTACAATAAAATATTGTAGTATATATTATATCATCATCCATCAGTACCGTTTACCTGTGCATCAAATTTTTACAATAAACCAACGTAAATAAAAGGCTTAATTAGATCTTAAAGACTACAATCTACATTTTGAGATAAAACAAATATGTTTGATCTCTTACTCTTATGTTGGGCAGGTTAACCTGCAGGCCAACAAAGTTCACTTGTTGACATGGCCTCAAGGCAGGACAGCTGTTCATTTTACTGCTAATGGAGTGCCACTGACATCCCTGTAATGAGACAGCACTAATGAGTGCTGACAGCATACATCAACTCACCTCCACACCAGCCACCAGAGCATACTGAGAGCAGAGAGTGCCCTCCTGTGGCCAAAACCGCAAATGACACCAACACCCAGGTGTCGCAACAAATAGATTCCCCCTGTCCTTTCCTGTCTCTGTCAAACATGTGACATCGTAGTAGAGTAATACTCTATATGAATCATCACTTATAGAAGCAAACCATTTAATCACTAAAATCAATTATATAGAATAGTGGTAGAAAAACATCTTTCAAATGTTTAAGGTAACAGTAAAATAAGCTAACCATCAACAATAAGTCACACAGAGGTTAGCTGAATATTATTGATAATCTAAGGTCACAAGCTAACAGTCAGATCTTTGTGTTTGGGTGTTTAATGCAGAAAAGTGTCTACAGTGAGTATGTGCCCATCAAAAGTGAATATGGAGAGATAGAAGAGGTTGCTTGGTTGGATGTGTGTCATTGAGCTGAGGAAGAGGAGGGATGCCAGCGGGATGTATTATGGAAAAGGAAGTTGCTAGAGTCACTGTGACCCCTCTTGACAATATAAGCTGAAAAAAATCCTTGGTCCTGTGATCATGTGAATGTGTTTGACACAAAACACTGACCAAAACCTTGCTTTAGATTTCTGTGTTGAGGCTGACTAGTAATACCAATGACTAGTTGACCACTAGAGGGAAGCATTGCATCAGAAGTGTTAAAGCAGAAGCCGTACATGTGCAACTGCTACTTATCATGGCTATAAATTTCAGTATCTCTTCTGAATTTAACCTGTATTGCAAGTAAATACTTGCCAAATCTAACAAAAAAATCATCTTTGAACATAATTTAGTCATTATGCATTTAACTGAACTGAACATTGCTCTTTGTGTAGATTGAGATCTGTAATGTCAAAAACATTTTAAACCCTTTTACTCCCTCCTCAAACAGCTGTATGAATGTGACTGTTATGAAGTAGTGTGAGCCGTCAGGGAGGGGCAGGGGACTGACAGATCATCACATCATCCACCCACGCCTCAGACAGGGTGGGTGTGAGGATGTGGTGCCTCTGCTGCGTGACAGCACTAGCTTCTTATTGCAGTCTACTAGAAAACAGACCAATCCTGCAGTCCTTATTCTCCCCTGAAAGGGGTGCAGCAACTTCCTCTGCACACACACCAAAGCCTTTAATACTGCTTTTCACAAGACAGAGCTTTTCCAGCACTTCTCTTTAATAAAGCTTTTATGGTCAGAAAGGTATGGGTGACACTTGCAGCAGACTGTATTGACTAGTCAGAACATCCTGCGCTAAAACATTACCCATCATTTTTACGTGTCCTCTGTCAAGGTACCAGCTCACTGGTTTGACTCTCTCTTCTTTTTCACTTAAACCCATTACTTCTGTTGCTGTGAACATTTGAAAGCATCATCCCACATCCTGTGTGCAGAGTGCAAACAGCACTTTCTCTGAAATTGTACAACAATGCCAAAAAAGGTACAAAGCTACAACAAAGAATATTTTCCAAGACCCTATGTGCTATAGCTACAGAGATGAAGGAGAAATGATCAGAAAAGAATCTGACAACAATATAAGAAAAGACTTTGGGTTTAGAGAAAAGTGTTATTTCTGAAGTAGCTAATTTTTTTATAATAGAGGAATCTACATACAAATTTGATCATTCAGACAGCCAGACAGATATTATAGTAGCTATTTGTCAATTATCAAAAGTCAAAAACAAAATTAAAGAGCCTCATAACCACCATTGTATGCAGGCAAAAAGAAGTCCATTGGCCAAACAGCACAGCTGCATTTTGGTACTTAATGTATCCATACTTTAGCTTCTGGCATACACCCAGACTTATCACGTTTGATAGTGCAACTATGCTTAACTATTAGCACAAAACAGAGGGTGGTGGGATGGATATATCAATATCAGACAATAAAGTCAATGATGTCACTTTACTTTACTTTACTATTTTCAGTCACAGCTTGATGTGAATTTATTTTGGTTCAGAAAAAAATCCGTTCTTGGGTTAAAACAAACCCCTGAGCAATGTCGAATGCAAATTTGTCCTGTCTGCAGCAAGTCTCTGAGTGCCATCCTCAGATCTACCACAAGGACCCGAGAATGACGCAGTCCTGTCCGAGAAAGCTGATTTTGCATGGATTATACAACTTTTAATAGATATTAGGTATACAAAGGCATTTAAAGAAGGGAACATCTTAATCTGATTAATGAAGAATTTTTGATTTTGGAAGAATTACAGAGTTGATTCAAATAGCAAATATCTAGCAAATATAATGTGTTCTGCTACTGTACAGTATTTGACCTTCATGCACTTTGCATTTGCAACACAATCATCCCCTCCAGAGAATATATTGCAGAAACATATTTGCATGCTTTATGTATAAATTAGAGTCACACAACCACCAATGAAAGCGTGCAATATACTACATCATGCAAAAGCATTGACCATGTATATATGTGGACATGAGGTGAATTCTGCAGAAGTGAGAAGCCAGTCTAAGGACAAACAAACAAACAATAATACAAAAAGACAGCCTCTGAAATTGTGCATGAGCCAGTTGGGGCTGCAGCCAGGCATGTGTTCATTCAGCCACAGGCACAAAGCATTTGTCGCTCGCTACCGCTGTTCTGCATCATGCATGCTTTACTAAGCTCATGGACTAAGCTCAATATCTAACCTGTTCCTTCTTTAAAATCTTAAAGCCAGAGGATGATGTTTTTTTTAATAAGATTTCTGTTCTCGAGGAATCCTTTAATTCCTGCAGAAATTGAAGGCCAGGGACACAAAGACAAATTTGCAACTACCAGCAGAGACCAGATGATGAATAAAGCCAAGCATACGATGGTCCTGACCTGTACCATCGGGATCCCTCATTAAAACTCAGTCAGTGCTACATACTAAAAAAAGAAAAAACTACTACTGGAAGCTGCTTGCTGTCACAGCTGCATACAGTGATGTTACACTCATTACCACAGAAAGGACATCAAAGCAGATGGGCCAGCACGATTATCAGAGCCTGGAATGGCTGCAACAATTTATGTACGACCAAGAAATAAGCAGCCATTTGAGGTTTAGCCAATAGAAGAAGCAGAGCTTTGGCTGTACATATAATTCATCATGAAGTCTGACACCTGATAGAGGGGCAAACAAGAAGCACTGATTCACAACACATTTAAAAGCTTGTACAGAACAGCTTAGTTATCTTTTTGATTTATCCATTTTGTAAAATTACCTGCTTTTAACCACTGTACACATGCCTTCCACAATAGGAAAGACCATTGTCTCTCTATGGCCTAATCTGAGGTGGGAAAGTTCTCCTCAAGTCTGCTGATGAAACATTACATGTGCAAAATGGACACCAATCAATTTAATGGTACAGTCCGTTTTAATAAGCTTATTCATGTAAAAGAAAAACTATGCTAACAGATGGTTTTGCTCTGCAGAGCACACAAAATAATGATGACAACTGAAGTCTGTGATCTTTTCTCAGTAACAGTGGGTATGAATGTATTTGAATATTTACACATGCTAGCCATAAGCCAACACAACACAAGAAACCTACCGCTGCTCAGTGGAACAACAAACTAAACAGACAGTCCATGCATTCAATTTTATCACAATTTAAGTCTAAACATCAACAACACAACAGCAAGGCTGACTCCGGATAATAAACCCAGCTAGCTTGGATGCTAATCAAACATGCACCTAGCTAGTCACGACATTCGGTTATCAGTAAAAGAAAACACAAGCAGCACAGCAGTAGAAGATTAACTCACCGTCATAAAGGGCAGCAGAACGTGTTCATTCATTAAAAAAATCCAAAACAACGTGTAATAGAAAGCAGGAACTGGACAGCACAATCAGTAAAATTTAGAACTTCCGCGCTATGCACCTGCAGGAATATGATTGGACGACACCTGCAACACGAGTGTGCAATAGCCAATCATTATGAAACAGCTGCTTCCGCCTTTAAAACGACATCCTTTATTAACCTGAATGTTTCTAAGGAGAAACAGCACGTAAAGTTATAATAATAGTTTACCTGTTGTTTGAAGTTCTTGAATTTGGTAGTGTTTAGGTATTTTTTTTATCTTCCCACTTGATGTCGCCTGCAATTCATGCAGGCTATAAAAACAAAAGAGCATCACTTTATTTCTCTATTTCTCCCACCTAGTTATTATGTGTGTGTATTTTAAGTAAGGTGTGGAGCAGTAATACGTCACCACAGTGCAGCGTCTGAAGAGACTTTGGGGAATTATAAGTATGGCTGTGTGTAGCTGTAACCTTCCACCTCATTAACTCTCAGTCTGTAAGTAAATGAAGTTGAACTTTATCCTGGTTAAGGGCAGCACTGCAGAGGACTGACGCAGGGTAAAAAAAAAGAAAGAAAGATTTAATTCAGCTTCACCATATTTCCTGCAGTGTGTGGAAAATGGCAGTAAGTGAAAAACCTGGAATTAGACATAATTTTAATAAAATCTGTGATGGTCGAATAAATAAACTGGTTTCACTCATCTTGTAGCCAAACAGTGGAACATACTCCTTCCAAACAAACACGCAGACTAGTAATTATGGTCAAGGAGTTAATTAAATCATTTATTTGACAATTAGTTGTTTTAACAACAGGTCTTGTGGTAAATGGCATGTTTTATGTAAAGAAGGATTTGTTTAATTTGGATTTTATGTTGCAGTGACTGCAGCGACTGCAATCTGAATTCTTAAGAACATATTTCCACCACTAATTTGGCCTTTACTCTTCAGAATCACTTAACTTTGTGCACAGACTGCAGCTTCCACTGTGTTCCATCTGAATGTTATTTTCCCAGTCGGGCGTTAACTGAACTGTAAGGAGGACACATTTAGAATATTTAATTCCTCCTTGCATTTTTAAGCTCTTCTTGCTGTTACGCACAAGTACATGTAATCCAAAAGTAGGAATAATGTTATAAAACCTGAACATCAAGCATTAAAGCCAGCTCAAGTTACAAGCAAAGGTAAAGTGAAATTTGTTTATCATGGCTGTACATAATAAAATAGATACTTTACATAGGTACAATTTTGACTCACAATTTCATCTTCATTCTTCTAAGCTGCTCCACATCATTTTTCCCTCCATTAATGCAACCACAATAACAGGTAATGGAAATGACACATAATAATGTGGCTCTCACTGGTGCCATAAGGACTACTTTTACTTTTGATCCTTTAATGACAACAAATATGGTCATTATATCCACCTGTGTACATCTTCAGGCAGATTACAGCAACGTTTGTGCTATTTTAAGGAGACAAATTGATTGTATGCAGCCTATCCTGAGCTCCTTATAGTGGTTTCACCTGATGATCCTCAAACAGCTCTGTACATGTCTTCAGTTTTCCCAAACGACTTCCCAAATGTCTAAATAAAGATCAAGATGTATTCTCATGAAAAATTAAGCATTATTCACATTCTGCCTTCACTTCCAGGGCTGGAGGCTGCACATAGTGTTCTGTTGTTTGCCTTGAGGCGGTGGTACTGCTGCAATGTGGACTAATAACCATGGATGTAGAAGTCCAGCTGCACTTCCTCTGTTCTCTCTGTCCACGCATTCATTTGTGAATGTGGATTAATAAGTGTTTGGTGCTGATAAACTATAATAAGCGCAGTGATACTATGCACTGTAGTCACACTCTCTCGCAAAACAGCGAATTAAGGAAAAGAACTTAATCTACAGATGTTTTCTTTCCTCAAATGATCTCACTGCCAAACTGGCGAATTCAACGTGACGCTTATGACATCAGCCTTACCACCAGCCACGTAATCGTGCGTCGTGCTTCTATTTTTATACTAAAAAGCTATTTTTGAACAGGGGCGCACCAGCGTGCTTTAGACTGTGCCAGAGAAGACAATTGGCTATAAGTAGATAGACACACTGAAATCTTTAAGTAGGCCCACTTCAGCGTCCTTTTCAGAGCTGTCCATCATGCCAGAGCGCAATTGCGCAGCGAGGAACCCCTGAACAGTGAGACCAGTGGCATGACCAGAGGAAAAAACTACCGCAGCGCCTCAAGAGAACAAGCATCCTGCTGTGACCCCATTCCCATGAAACAGACTTCCAAATTCCCTCACATCTATCAGGTGAGCACTCTGTGTGAGATTTCACTACTACAGTACAATCGTCGACGCTGTTGGAGGGATCGTTTCGGTTATTGTTGAAGACATTTGGATCCAGAGGAGGGTAAGAATGGCCATGTATTGGACTCATATACGCTGTAGCTGCAACTCGCAATGACAGTCTGCAGCAGGACTGTGGATGCGCTCTTCAAAAGTCTGGATATTTGAGAGGAAGCGTCATGGACGCAGCGGACATAGTTGCTTCTGTGCTGGTTTTGGGGATTATAGTCGTGTCGCTGCTGTCCAACGTTGTGGTGCTGATCTGCTTTCTTTACAACCCGGAGATCCGCAAACAGGTACCCGGTCTTTTTATTCTCAACTTGACTTTTTGCAACCTGTTGCTAAGCGTGTCCAACATGCCTCTAACTCTGATCGGGCTCATTACCACGGGCCACCCCGGAGGCAGCGGCTTCTGTCAGATTGTGGGTTTCCTCGACACTTTCCTCACCACAAACTCCATGCTCAGCATGGCAGCTCTCAGCATCGATAGATGGGTGGCGGTGGTGTTCCCACTGAGCTACCACTCAAGAATACGCCACCGGGATGCAGTGATAGCGCTGGGATACACGTGGATACACTCACTTTGCTTCTCCACAGTGGCCACCTGCTGCTCCTGGTTCGGCTACCACCACCTTTACGCATCGTGTACTCTCTGCAATGGCAGGGCAAAGGGAGCCGGGACGCAGTTCATCGTTTTCACCGTTGCTTTGCACTCTCTCACTTTCCTCCTCACGCTGATCGTGTTGTGTGTAACGTATCTGAAAGTGCTAAAAGTTGCAAGGTTTCACTGTAAACGCATCGACGTGATCACTATGCAGACGTTGGTGCTGCTTGTGGATATTCACCCCAGGTAAACAACCATTAAAAATGCATTCAGTCTAATCCATTCTCATCTGAATTCATCTCAGCCTTTATTTTGACCAGTATGTGAAGTAGGCTCAAGAAACATATTGATCATCTGGCAAAAATAGTGCCAACATAAACAGGATTTTTTTTCTCTTTGCTGTTTATAAGTTTTTAAGCCTTTATTTTCTTCCTTGTGGGAGTTTGTTGCTTTTATAATTATAGAAAAAAGAAGAAATTTTTCTGTCCAATTTTGTTGGTTGAACAAAACATACTCTTATGATTCCTGGTCAAATTATAATGAAAATTTGAATTGCTTTTCCATCCTCATTTACATAATTAATGTGCAGTGGAGAAAATCTTCGGTGTAATTGTCAGATAGATACAACAGCACACAGTTCTCTGCTTCCTTCATGTCCATCCCACATGTTTTCTTTACAGTCTGCCTCATTATGCCAGCATGTCTCTGATCATGCCTCCCGGGTAGATAATGGTACCTGTGTGTGCTTTGGCAGTGTGCGGCAGAAATGCTTGGATGAGCAGAAGCGGAGGAGGCAGAGAGCCACCAAGAAGATCAGTACATTCATCGGCACATTTGTGGTGTGTTTCACTCCTTATGTCATCACAAGGTGAGCAGAATCAATAGTAGGTCATTGTTGATGGGGTTATTGTGTGTGTGTTTATTCATTGTCGTGCCTTTAATATGACAGAGTCCCAAACACAGTACTGACATTTCAGTGAAGTGAAGTGACATTTTCACTGTAATACAGCACTGAGGGGAGGCTTACATGCTTTAGGTGTCTTCTACTCCAGTTATCTAAGAAATAGCTCTTTGCCTGTGGATCGTGACTGACTTGTTTCCTTTGTGTCTGCTTTATTTGAGGTAGAATCGTAGAACTCTTCTCCCCAGGGCCCATAAGCCCACACTGGGGCGTCCTGTCCAAATGTTTGGCCTACAGCAAAGCAGCAAGCGACCCGTTTGTCTACTCGCTGCTGCGTCACCAGTACAGGAAGACCTGCAGCCTTCTGGCAAACAAAGTCCTCAAGAGGAGTCCGCTCAACTCCTCCTCCATCAGGACAGAGAACAACACAGGGAGGGGCAACAACAATGCAGCCGACAACATCCAACCACCAACCAACAAGCCACTTGGCCAGTGATGGTACTTTAAATGTCTTGGACGTGCATCTTGTTATGAGGTTTGTAATTGGACATGGGTAGTGTGACGGCAGACTGACCTCTCTGTGATGGTGTGAGTTTGTCACCTGATTAGTTGTTGAAGGGAAAGGCTGGCAATATTATTAAGAACAAATCAAATCCAAAAGCAACATAGTTAGACCCATAATCTGTTCAACTTCAAAATATGTTTGTTTCCCTATGAAAAAACACCACATTTGGAACATATGATCATACTGACCAATGTCATCTTATAATGAGACCAATAAAGGTACAACAGTCCAACCACAGAGGTGGGCAGGATGGATGAATGGATGGATAAAAGACCAGTGAATATTTTCTAGCCTTTTCTTTGAAAAAAAAAAACAGCCACTTCTGTAGGTTGTGTGTGTACTGTAGTTTGTAACATTTAGTATTTGATAAAAAGAGTGTCAGTTTCTAATCAAATAGTTTTGTAGCACACTGTTGGTAAATTTGTGTCAAAAAGCCAGTGTAAAATTGAAAGCAACATCATGGTGACTAACTTGTTTATTTTCTCGCACCATATCCACAATTTAGAACACGGGAAGTTTTTCATTACCTCATATGGTATATTCACGTGACACTGAGTGGGCCTTTAGATGTGATAAGTGTAACATACAGCCTGTACTGAATGGCTTTGTAACTTCTGACCTCAGTCATGATTATCATGCTGGATAAAGTACTGTATGATGATGATGTTGATAGTACTGGTGTGCAAAGTATTGCTGCACACTGACGTGTATTGTAACTGTGAGGCCTGAGTTCTAAAGTGCCTTTTAGACATTGAGCTCTCAGAATTAACCCAAAAACAACAGAGGAAACTTTCACATTCCATAACTTTCTCAGTATTTTGCGCTTTGGTTAAATGTGATGATGAAGTCTGTAAGCAGATTGTTTTCTTTGTTGTTGTTAGTAGCAATTTTATTGTAAACTTCACCTCACTGTTTTGTTGCATCAGGCAAAATGGGGTGAAATATGTTTTGAATGTGGTAGCAGCAACTATTCATTAATGTGTAATTAAAATATCAGCTGATGTCACGCTAGTGGCCGTGTGACATCTGAGTTCTTCTTTTGGCAACACTGGCAGATCAGGATGTTGTGTTTTTACTTTACTGTGACAGTATGAGGCCTTTAACAGGCAAAACAATATATTTATTTTTGTCAAAACTGTGTCGGATTTTTGCTAAATACAGTTGTGATTATAATGCAATAAATGCTGTGCATTTTGATATTTGAAAGTTTCTTCTTACATATGTGTAATTCACTGCTTTGTGTTCTGTGTGTGCTGAGTTGAGCAGATTTGTATGGGAACAATGGCTTTACCTCTGCCAACACTTACTCTCCTACACTGATCAAGTCAAGGAGAAAGAATAATTAATTTGAAAAATCATTTAAGATGTGAGCCTCCCACCACCGCTGCCGTTGACGTGGCAGCAGAACAAAGACTTTTTACAAAAGCATCAGGACTGAAAGTTAAAGGCTCTCTTTAATTGCGGAGCTGCTAGCAGGAGAAAAGAATAAAAGAAACCAAGAAAGAGAGATGAAGGTGGGCATTAGTTTGGGCATCCCTATCTGTGTCTCTTCACTGAATGAAATAAAAAATATGAAACAATCTTATCATCAATCAAAGCTGCAGTCTGCATCTTTATTATCCACCGGGGTGAAGCTGTATTTACCATATCACTACAGAGCACACCACCAAGGCCAATTAGTGAAAAGTATTCAGAAAGTTTGGAAGAATCCCCAGTCTGGAGGTGTGCATACACCACATCTCACTGGGAGACTCAGTGAGTGGGAGAGAGGCAGACACAAACCTGCCATACACCAAACGCTGTTGTGTACAGACCTTGTGATTAAGACACAGTGCGTAGGAAGTACAAGAAAGCAGAGGAAGAAGGAAACTAAAATGAGTGCACAGGCTGACTTCATGCCACCCTGGTGTCAGGGTGGTTCCCCCTGCACCATGAAGTAAAGATGTGTATCCAAGCAACGGAGGAAAAATTGCTGATTGACACAAAGTGTCTTTTTCTGCCAGATTCAACAATTTGTAAAAAAGGTAGAACCTCTGTTCTGTGTCTCTGTTCATGTTAGAGAACACTAGAGCTAGAACACTGCTTTGGTTAGTATCTCTACAACAAAACAGATAATGTCAAAATGTCTTGGTAACTTCAGTTTTACTAATCGCTCTGGAAATGGATCTCTCAAATTACCACGACAGACGTCATGAGAATTTAAGAAGCAGAGCTGCTGCTGGAGAGCTTGCTGCATTAGATATATTTCTTTAAACGACTGTAGTAAAATAAATTGGCTGTCAAATGTGCAAAACCTCCTGAGTAAGTGGAGTCACCCATGTGCAACAACTTCTTTTAATCAGTGGCAGTAACACCGAGCTGAATAAATAATGAATCACACACACAGAGAGAGAAAGTTAACTGATTGATCTTTTTAATTTCTGTATTCCAACAACAGAGCAAACAATATGTTTCACTGTACGCTCCCTCAGCTTTGCTCATTAATCATGAACATACATAGCAGGTGTTACACATCGGTAGGTGTTCAAACATCACAATTCACAGTGAACCAAGCATTAGGATAATGATTACCGTCCTCTGTTTTTGTCTCACTTATGTCTCTTTTCTTCTTTGTTCTCGTCCTTAAAGGTTTCTTTAAACAACACAACTCTGCCAGTGAGCCGGTTTGCCCGCCAACTTAAATATTATATGAATCATGAGAATGTTAGACTCAAATGTCATAGTATTCCCCTTGCCCTTAAGCTAACAGCCGAGCACTGCTCGCAGAACTAATAAAAAAAGACCATCTATTTCTGTCCAGGAATGCTGTATTTGTTTTTGCTGTGGGCTGTGATGGGTTTTTTTTTCTTATCTGGCTCAAAGGCATTTAGAGCAATGTTTAAAGAGTATCACTGCCTTCAAACCTCCAATGCACAGTTTTCTGTATCCTCAAGGACTTCAGACCAACACATTTGATTCCATCCATTAATAATGATTGTGACATGTATTTGTATTAATGCACAGATTCAAAGAGGAGATGATTTCATCGCAACATAAATAAAGCAGCAACATTTTTGATAATAAGTGTAAGCCACCATAAGCACTGCACCACATGTCTCCTGCAAAAATGTCAGGCAAACATTATAATAATGCTGCAACCATCTGTTCAGCAAGAAAACGTGTACGTGTGTGTGTGTGTGTGTGTGTGTGTGTGTTTGAAAAAGGGACAAACAGATTTAAGAGAAAAAAGTCGAGGAATCACCAGAAGGAATCACTGGGCCACAAATCACGTTCTAATCCTTTCAGTAGCTGTCACAACATTTTATATTGAAGCGTAAATGTCAATTTGTTGCTTTATAAAGTCAGAGAATCATGAAACCTCTGCAGGAGTACTACTTTAGGTGGTTGTTAATATTTCTTAAACAACTAAAATTGAACTTTGTGGTGTCAGAGGAAATTAAGGAGCCTGGTAGTGTCACTTTACTTGTGCATGATCCTAATGAGGAATAATTTTATTTTTATGGTATATTTCATACTGTGAATCAAAGGAGAACTTAACAATGGAAACTGAATTTGTATTTGTAGCAGGCTTTTAACATAAAGGTCTATGGGAATGGAGTCAGTTTTAGAGCTCTCATCTCTACAGCTGCTTTCAGCTGTCCTTTGGTGTGCCATGTTTGTTTAGTAGAGTGTAATCCACAGTGGAAGCTGAAGATCATCAACTCGTCAGCTTTAATCTGCAGAGGACCCATGATGGATTCTTTGTAAAAATATTCCACTGCATTCATGAGTAGATTCAGGACTGGATGAATTTTTCAAAATATGACATCCGTTAAAGCATTATTGATCTGATTATTTCTCTTGGAGATGCAATCTAAACCACATTGGGACCCCACACCTCTATGCAAATACATCCAATTGTGTGTCCTGCTATGAGAACCACCTTCCTACAATCTTAGAATATGCTGTATGTACTGCATGATAATCAGGCTGTATGTTACAGAGAAGGGAATGATTCTCATGCACACAGAGTGAAGGTTACTGAGAGGCATAACGAATATGCAAACACTGAGTCTCTACTCCTGCTGCTTCTTCGTGTGTGAGTCACACCCACAGCTGAGTAATGCTGCCCTGAATCGAACCGAAAACTCAAGAGGAGGGAATTCTTCCACACGTTTTGTTTAAAAATAGAACAGCAAAATATGCTCTTTACTTTTTTTTTTATTCCTAATCAAGATTCAAGATGAGACAGCAGACATGCTAAGGTGTAACAACGGGGCTCTTATGCGAATGTGAATAATGAAGGAGTCTATTTACATGCAAAGTGCTTTTTGAAGAATACTCAGGAGTACTGTGTGATAACTTGCATGGCTGCTTTTACCAGGCGCGGCATGTTTTATTTTTTGGTGGGTTTAGCTGTGCCAGCTGCTGTAAGGGCTTTGCTGCTGCTGACAGTTAATGAGAAGATGATGTAGTAGGGTGACTCACTTTCAACCATCTGCTTAATGATCAGAAGATAACAATAACCGTCAGAAGTTTGGGTGAGTGTACAATTTGGATGTACGACAGATGGCTTCCACTGAAACTTTTGATTGGTGTCCAATACTTAAAAACATGATTTTTAATTGATTTATTGAAGTAAACTCTCTTTTTATAGCATGGGTTGATGATAAACTCTAACTGCAGACTTGATATTATTTGCTTTGTGTAATTTACAACTTTATGTATTGAAGATTTTATGTGAGATAGAGGGTTTTATTATTTGTAGTGTATGTGTGTGTGCTAGATAAATACAAGCTGCAGCATTCAGTACACAAAAGTTAAAGGGTTAACGGCACTGTGAGACCAGTTTTTGCAGACATGCAGCTCTGTGCTGTAGCTTAGCATGGTGGCCGATGTATTTACATCAACTCTAACCATGTTTCTAGTTACTACTAATTGCTGCTGGTGTTGTTCTGCAAGTACAATGGTGCATAGTGCCAGTTTTACATATAATTATTTCATTACTGTGCTCCTGATGAGTAAATACATCATGTGTAAATAACAGCACATCATTACAGAGAAAGTGGTTTCACTTTCCCAGGGCTGTTTACCAGTAACAGATTCTTTTCTGACCTTTAAGCCTTCAGTTAACATGCTGCCCATGTTTACCAGTCCCGCCCGGTATACAAAGCACATATTCAGACAGCTGCCTCCACTGATGGTGCGCTGCATGCAGACTCCCAACAAATCCATCCATTAACTTGACTCGGCAGTGCGTCAGATTCAATATGATTTCTCTTGTGCAACATTCATAGAATGCGCAATATGTCACGTGCAATAATTGGAGTAATCAGTGTTGCAGGCTGTTAGTTTATCTATCCATAGCATCTTCTCTTATTCACACAGCATCAGATAAACACACTATTGTATCACTGCCATGTGTCAGTTTGCTGAGATAAACCTCAGGCTATGAGCTGATGCTATGAAATGCACCTGACAGGGATTTCCACCTTTTTCATTACCTTGCTGTCAGCCACAGTGAAAGCTGTGTGCAGTAAAAATGTGCCAAAAAGAGCCAGTCTGACATGACTTACGATTAAAAATCCCATCATACAATAACTGAGACCAAAGAGGGGCACATCCAAACTGACACAGGGGGAGATGCATCCTTTTTAAGGATAGATCCTAGATCTTAAAGGAAGGTTAAAGGAAAAAGCAGAAGTGAAGACCCCACTCATGATTGTGCTATATTTTAACAGATAAACCTATTCTGATGCTGTGTGAAGAATAAGGAGAGAGGGGTATTCACATGCAACAGGATGTTACCATATATGTCCTTTTCCACTCAGTCAATGCACTCAGCCACAGAGGAAATCTCCAAGAGAAATGTAAGGAGAGTGCCATTCTAAGAAGAGGCACAGAAAGGCCGGTGGAGGGATTGGGAATCTATCAGAAGAACAGAGAACAAAACTGATCTACGCCATTATTGTTTGAGCCAGCTAAGAGCCCATGGCTTAGGGAAAATCCATCAAGTCATTTCATTAGGACAGACCTCGGCAGTGAAAAGATCTGGAGACAATGGAGCCACTTTCTGGAGAACAGCGGTTACACATGAATAAGCCTCTCTCACAGAGGTCAAATGAACATGCAAGCTGTGAAAAGGGGAATTACTGTCAAGTGAAAACACTTGATAAGAATGACCACGGGAGACCTGAAATTGCAGATGACCTTCTTGTAATTTCCCTGACGTAAAAGCACGTACAATTCATTCATCTGCATGTCCAATATCGGATGCTTCCACACTGTTATTAAGAAATGACGCAAGGCGGGTATGTCGATTCAGAGGTAAACTATGGTGACGTAAGTGGTGCAACGGTTAACACCCCCTCTTCAAAAAATAGTGGGTTGATTGTGTGGTCAGTGCATGCGTAGGCTGTCTCTGGTGTTCTTACCTTGTGAGACAGAAAGCTTCATCACACAAGAGTCTCTTCAGAGTGCTGTGAGGAGCTGCTGCAGGTGTGACAGCAGTCTACAGTCACAATAGTGACAGTTGTATCTAGTCCTAACACATGTTGGTCAAGTGAACTGAAGGTGAACCTGTATAAGTGTGGCTGCTGTGCTCCAGAGCACTACAGTACTGTCTACAATGGCAGGCTATGTAGCATTAATGTTTTATACTAACTACCTCACCACACACACACATACACAGAGAGAGAGAGAGAGAGCCTTCAGCTGATTAAGCAGCATCATCACTGACAGAGGCGGACATCCATTAGCATGCATGTGTGGATGTGTGAGTGTGGTTGTGTGGATGTGTCAGAGAGGGAACAGAGAGTATAATGGCTGGCATGACATTAACCTGACAGAGGGGGAAACATCGTCACCTGCTGCGAGCCATGAAGGCTCCTTATCCGTTTCCAATGCTCCACTAGCCACATGTCTCACTAATAAGGTGAGCGAGACGAGATGATATGTTTGATAGCATCCGCACAGGAGAAACCCATCCTTGATGTGACATTATTTTTAACCACAGAGCAAGAACAAGTGTGTTAGAGCATTTAATAAGGCACTGGACCATTTAATATAAATGGAGATTCCAATATTCTTCTGTTGGATAGAAAATAATGGCAGATTCTTATTTCACACAATTCTGAATCATTATGCATCACATTGTAAAAGTGATTTTTATCACATTTTAAGTTTCACATAATTATTTATGAGTCAGATGTAAGAGAACACAGCAGCTGCAGACTGACGCTCACACACACAAAAGAAGCAGCATGATTAATTATTATCTTCATTAGCTTTTACACACTTTTTTCAGCAAGATAAGATTTATTGTTAAGAGTTGGGACATAAGGAAAGAAGAGAAAGACAGGAAGTCATATTTTTGATCTCCAAAATAATAAATAAATTGCTGCTGAAAACTAAACCCACAACAGAACACAAACTCATCTATCCACCCTGTATTTAAACATCGTGACCTCTTATACCTGTGTGAAATGATCATACTGTATGTAGAAAGCCATTATCTTTCATGCAGTATAGCATATGTGTATTTCTCCTGTGACACTACCAGGGGAAACATACACAAAAATGGTTGCTTTTCTTACAATGATAATAAAAAGGCAGAGTCCCTGCAGAGGGCCACTCTATTGTGCAATCAAATGAGATAGCAGGATGAACTTCCTCTCGCTGAAATTGAAGTCATAGCTGAGTTCAACCATGACTGATTGCCTTTTCTCAGGCCCAGAAGTACACAGAGATTTATCTCTATCATTCTTTTGCTCTGTCTCTGCAAGCGTAAAATGAGACACGTTGCCGTTCAGAGAGGTCGACTCTTGTTGCTGATGATGGGCGTTCATGAGGAAACAGATCCAATATACACAAAGTCAGGATGTATACCTCTGTAACACACTGCTGATCCTACACAGGGTCATTTGTTTGTGTTTCCTTCTGTGTAAAAAAAGCAACAATACTGATTTTGTTTGCTTTTCTATAAACATTGTATCACTCATATCAAATTTATTCTCAAGCTAATATTAATAATGTCTGCTAGTGAGACTTTGCAGCTCTGCTCCATAAATGGATCGACTCGCGGGACCCATTATTCCACATTATGTGACAGTGTCTAGATTATATTCTGTATCAGTGATAAATATGATGTTTACTCCGAGCCAAGTTATCACATGTAAACAACACAATATGTTGAATCCCCAAATGACAAAATCAGATATTTAGATGAAGTAGCAGATAATATAAAAAAGGAGAATGCCATGAAGTGGCTTCTGGTGCCTGATGTGACTAACCTGATGTGAGGCACAGCAGAAGATGCTTAGAAAGTAATGAAAATATGGATGCCATTCCATTTAGCAAATTCTAATTCCCAGACTGGCCCTGGTTGACTGGAAAACATTGATTTGTATTGACTGGTAGGTTGCTGCCTCTTTAAAGGACCATTACACCAAAGATCACACCAGAGAGGATCGTTATAGAGTGATATGTTCTCTAAATTTGGGTTCCAAGGTGTTACAGGGGGAAAGACAAAATTATTAGCCCCCCCCCCCCCCCCCATAAAAATTAGGCTACTCTTTCTTTAAGCTCAAATTAAATGCTTACAGCATCGTTCAGTTAAAGCATAGACTACATTGCCTAACAGTGATTTGTACTATGGCTAAAAAAGAGGACAGATCTTTAGGGGGGTAATAATATTGACCCTGGAATGAAGTGTCAGATATTTCACTATTATGAAGCAGCATTCTGACATCCTTTGTTCAAATTACAGGTTTTAATTAAGAAGTCTGACAAAGTGCTGCTGGAGAAGAACTGTACTAATAATCATGTCTGCTTTTCAGTCTAATCAGATTGTCAAAAAATTGGATTCATTAGTTATAGCAGCAGATGTGTCTTATTTGCTGTGACCACGATGATACAAGGACGTCATTGTGCTTATACATGTGGTTTTTTTCTTTAACAGTGTTGTTGTTCTCCTGGAAACCAGAGATACTTTGTAGAAGCTAAGAAACTTTTAATTCAGCGCAATCAACAACAGCAAAGGAATGAAAATAAAATACATACAGGACAACTCATGCAGAATAACACAAAAGCTCATTTAATTAAATTTAGCAACGGCAGTTTCCGGTCCAGCCAAACAATGAGTTTGATTCCTCCCTGTTGTAACTTATAATATTGGACTTAATATGGGATGAGTTCAACAAAACCTAAAAAACTGTATTGGGTTAATGCCAAATATATCCTGGAGGAAGTCATCATTGTGAGACCTTCTTTGCTTTGAGCCTATGTGCTGCTGCAGGTCCAGGCTAATGATCTTTGCTCACTGCATTCTCAATTGATTGAGTAATCAGTGAGCTGAGGATGCTTCAAAATTTCAGTGGCTTCTTTTCCTCACAAGCATCCTTATCCCCAAAGAGGAAGCATCATGGCCTCATGTTTTCATCTATTATTTATTGATTTTTTTTTATCATAGCTTGTGAAATATTTTTTCATCTATGGTGTACTTTTGAGCAAGGCACAAAACCACTGTAATAAAACTGCTCAGACATGATGATGAAGATGATGAAAATGTTTTTTTCTCATCAGTTTCCAGGTGTGAGGAGTTGGAACTGTGAAATTTGGTGTGAAAAGGAATGATGCAAGAAAAAAGCTCTCACATACACTCTCGCAGCTTAAACACACACACAAACACACACACACACTACTGTGTGCACTATCACACGTCCTTGACAAAATGGAAGAATGTCAGAAGACACCTTATCAGTCTCTTTTTCCGCCTGGAAGAAGGATTACTATCATATCAACTGAAGAGGGCAATCAGCCTGTCAACTGTCGTCATCGTGACGCCAACAACATCGTAAATGCATAAAATCAAACTCCTATAAGATGCTCAGCCTCCACGGGCCCTTTCTCTGTCTGTGACCTTTGATTTTCCATCTTCAATAACTACATATTGACGAGTAAAATGTCACCTGTAATCTGAATAGTGTTAATTGTAATAGGCCAAACTGTCCAGTGAGGTACAATGGAGTAATTTTCTGAAAAGGTGGCATGAAGTGAAAATAGAAGAGTAAAATAACTCATCCATGTACAAGAGCAGTTTATGTAAGCGAATCTCCAGAGACATTTTAGTGCAGTCTGAGAGTGTAATTTTACTTACACAGAAAGCAAAGAGAAAAAATGTGAAGACAAATCATTTTACAATGTTGTCTTCCCTTGACAGAAACAAAAGCAATTACAGAAGAGAGAGAGGAAGGAAAATAGTCTTATATCATCACAGTAGTGATTTGCAACTCTCCTGATTCCTTGGCTGAAATAAAATAAAAATATTATATTTAACAACTCCCAAGGAGATTAGAAGGCCAAAAGAACTGCGGATGAGGCGCTGCTGAATTCCAGTGACATCACCACACAAGAGACCACTGACCGGATCCATGACATGACAAATCGATCTCCCAGGAACGTGTGCATACAGTTATCCACGTGTCCTGAAACTCCTTGTGCCTGATAAGGGCGGATTTATTACAACACTTTGTTAGAGACCTCTGATTTTTGCTCAGTGGTTGCCATTATTTATCATCTTTATGTGATATAATTTAACATTCTGTGTGGTAAAGCTGCCTGAAACACAAAGATGACCTGTAGTCTCACGTTCGGTGGCTGTTCCAGTGTCCATAATGCTCTAGTGAGTTATTGTGAATAAAACATTGTTCCTAGATTTTATCTGATATTCACTAAAGTATTCTGGTTTAGTTGTTACACATTATTGTGTATTCTCTCAGCAGCTCAGTCATGTGGCACAGTTTCCTCTGTGAAGAGGATTGTGGGTAAGAAAATCCAAAGTATGTCCAAAGATGTAGCAAGTAGAACATCCTGGTGTTTTTGGCATATTACAACTAACATACTACATGATGGTGCGCAACTAATTCTTTTTCTGGAATATTAAAAAATAAAAAATAATAAATAATGGACACTGGAGAGCAGCCAATGTTACACTGAGATCTCACGCTGTGTTATAGTGCCCTCTTGTGGTGGCTCTGTAAAATGTATTATTAACTTGAAGTAAATTAAAAATTGAATAAAATAGAAACACAAGCCTCCTTTTATTATCATGATTTGATAATCCACTCACAGTCTTTAAAAAACAAATAAATATCACAAACACTCCTATTCAAGGCCCTCTGTGTCCTTTCATTGTACATTATTTTCTTCGCTCTGATCATTCACATGTGTCCATTCAGGTGTTCCTCCAGAGGAACGCCTTGTTGTCCAGCACACTTGCCAACTTCATGTTGAAAGGACGGTGAAATTCACTGAGGAGGTTTCTGGTGGCTGGAAGCATAGGACCAAGGTTTCTGTCTGCTACACGCCTGGTGTTAGACATGGGCCGTTTACTCACTGCTGCCTCCACCTGCTCCGACAAAGGACCTGCAATGAATGAAGCTTTTAATGTACAGAGCTCGTCACTCAGACTCTATGTTGTTGTTGCAGCTCTTTCGGATACACACCTACACCCAGGAAATCAAAAACCTTCTTTATGGTCACTTTGAGGCTGGCTGCATAGTCTTCCAGTCGAAGGACTAGAATGTGCTCCCTGTGAAAAACTGTCAGCCAGTCCAGTACGAAAACGATGTACATGCCCAGATTCAGTCTGACCTGTGTGGAAAAATAAAAACAAAAACCAAATTTCATCTTTTAATGGTGCATGGATGGTAAACCTTCAAACTACTACAACTCTCAATGTAATGTCATATGACTCAAACAGTATGCCACATGGAGGGCATGGTAAACAGAATATGTTCCACTTACTGAAAAAGACATATGACTGAAAAATACTTTGTCTGCAATAATCATTTAACAGTTGTACAGACACTTTATGTCCTCAAGGGGGCACCACAGCACAACACCTCTGCTGAAACTAGGCTGCTGTGGTCTGACCTATCAGCAGACTGGCAGTACTCTTCCTCTCCTCTGTAACAGCAATGTAAACTACATGGGATTTTTCGGACTCTGCAGTGTTAGAGTTGATTGCTGCTTTTACTGCAGTAGATCTCAGTAGATCTCAGTAGATCAGTGACAGAGGTCACATGTCAGCTCACTGTCTGATAGAATAAAGGGTCTAAGAGGGTTTTATGCAGCAAATATTCTAGATTTGAAAGAGCTGTAATTATTCTTAATCATTTAAATGCAGAATTTAATTAGAGCTGACCGGCATGGCGTTTGAGAGGCTGGTGTTGTAGACGCAGGAGCGCAGTGACCTCTCAGACAGACAGGAGTGAAACAACTGCACTGACTCTACGACCTTCTGATGGAAGTCCTCTGCCGATTTGTTGGCCATCTTAAAGTACAGGTAGTCAGAGTAAAGCCTGGAAGCACAGTTAAACACACTTTCTTTAATCAGCTGGAAGAAGGGAATTAAATTTCGCTTGACAAACAGGAATCCTTCAACAATGACAAATGACAGCAAATCCCTTTAGAAGCAATTAAACCTGTCAGGATGGATTTCTTTCTTCGTACCTCTCCACTGGATCTCTGAGCATGATGATGATTTTGGCACCAGGCTGGACTGCATGGATGAAGTCCTGAGCCAGGAAGGGGGGCTCTGTTGTCTCCTCTCTGTCTCCATGGAGATAGCTCCAGGCTTGGTTGTCCCACATTGTGGATGCACTGGCTTCACCTGTCAAGACACTGACAGTCTGAGTATCACCGTGGGTAACAACAGTTTATTTAAAATGCAGCGAGTGGTAGAAACTGAATTTTTTAGGTCAAAAACACTGATGCTCCAACTGCAAGCATTGGTGACTCATTAAAGTAAATAAAAACAAAGTGTTAGTCATATGCAAATACTTTTTGAGGGGTTGCATATCATTTTCTCACTGTCAGACAAACTTTTCACCCACTCTCTGTGTACATTTCTAAATACAAGAGGCTGTACGCATTAGACCACAAACTATGTAGAACAATGTGGTATTTCCCTGCAGCTCTTCACTGCACTGCTTCTGAGTCGAGAGCCATTTGTAGGAAAATCCACTGAAAATGACCCCAACAATAAATGACACAGCTGTATTTATTTTTAATCAGGATCTGGATCCAGTCGTCCCTCAAAAGACGCCCTAAATGAAAACTTTAAAGACTAAAGATTCTTCCATCTGATGCATGATGGGCGCTAACATTACCACAAACCATCCCCACCCACACACACACAAACGCTTTCACATGTGTTCACCTGTTATGAGCTGCACTGCTCGGTGGTCCCCAGATGAGTTTCCACTGATTCCTTCTTGGATGTTGTAGGCGGCCAAATCAAACAGATCCAGGTAATCTTCCACAGGGAAACTTTCCTGGAAGCCATCTTTGAAACGGATATAACCTGCAGCCCGAGGTAACACTCATTATAAACTCATTTATGGACTGCCCTGCCATAGGATGCATTTAATGAACTGCTTTTGAACCTGGTAACACAAAACCTTCTCTGGATAATAATCAGGTTGTCTGCATGCACATTATACATTTTAAACATTTATTATGTATTAGTGACTGAAGCCATTGCAGTCATTCTCGATGTGTTGCACTTCCTGCAGGAAGCTGGCTATAAAAACTCTCCAGGGAGGAGAATTAATGAGGCCTTTTAACTGTGAAGCAGCTGCAGAGGGACTTATGTTATAGTCAGCAGCATTTGATTAGCTTTAGCTTAATTTTACAAGCTTTAGCTGTAATTCTACATGTGGACGTTTTTACAGTGACTGTGAAATGTGTGTCACAGCTGATGTTTTGAATTTGATCATGAGATGGTGGAACTGAATGCATCTTGCAGTTGGGAATTTTATTAAACGTTTACAAATGTTATGAAAAGTGAGTAAACTGGGAGTCAACCAGCTCCAGTTCAAGTTTAGAAGCAACTATGCTAATAATGGTTTGCTTTAAAAAATATTAACTTTAGGTTTATGGTTTATTAAAGGAATATTTTCACATTTAGGCAAAAAACAAAGGTCCACATCGGGAGGTTACAGCAGATAACAGGGGAACCGGTCACAATGAGTTTGCTTCCAGTGCAGGACCTTTTTCCCCTGTATTTTAATGTTATTTTATGTTGCTGTTTCTTCTTTTTTTATTATTTGAGTGGAAATGACATTGACAGCGATGGCTGCTGTTTGTTGTTGTTGTTGTTGTTGCTTGATTATGTTTAGAAGAAGAACGATTACAGATAAATGCTTGTACAATTCTTTACCATTGAAAAATTACGATCAAGGTCCAATGTAATAAATATATTGGTGCTGCCACCACATAACCTATTTTTCACTGTTTAGATTTTGTTTAATCTGTCTGAGGCAACAATATTTGCAAAGTGGTGGCCGTGACTGGAGACTTTCTTCAGTCTCTGCTGGTTGCCTAGCAACATGGCAGGGACCACAAGGTTTTAGAAAGTTACTTTCTGCAGATAGTTCAGTGCATACAGAGCTCAGCTGTCTCCTGGTTTTAGCTGTATATACAATGGAAAGATATGATATGAGGAGTGACTGATAAATTTAAAATGCCTTACCGAAACGTTTTCTGGTCCACCAGTGCGGCTCCTTCATGGTGTTGAACCTGACCTCTGGATGTAGCAGCAGTCTATGAAACAAGTCTGTTGTACCGCACTTTGGTTGCCCAATGATGTAGAAGTACGGCAAGCACCGCAAGCGAAAGTGTTTGCCTTCCCTGTAGAGTAAGTGGTGGCGGAAGCCGGCCCTCAGGCGGTCACACGCAGTCTTGAAAGCTTTGGAGCGCAGGGTAAAGAGGTTCCTCCTGTAGGGATCAGCACTGAGATCATGACTGGAGAACTCCTCGTACCAGCAAGGGCTCTTGATGCCAGGCAGGAAATTACGAGGAATTGCAGCGAACAACTGCACAGAGGAAGGAAAAGCTGAATTTGGCTTCACAGAATTAAAGCATGACGTAGATAACAGCAGACATAAGAAGAGTCAAAACATCCATAATTCACAGGCACATTACATGACTCCACAGCTTGTCAACTGGTGTGTCATCACCTGCTTGGCCTCTGTTATTGCTTTAAAAATACACTCATACACCACTAATTGGTATCCATCTTATAGACCCACTTCTTTGTAGCTGTGATTTACAGCTTAACTAGCAGATGTGCTAATGCTCTTTCTATAACTACTGCCAACGATGTGTTGTAAAGTAGAAACACACGATGAGGACATGCACCGACACCCGTCAACACTTAGTGAGAGTGTTCCTAGCAAATGCTGGTCATTATGAACTGCATAAATGAAAGCCTTTACTACAGAGTTGATTGAAGGTTGTATGCAATGTAACAGCGCCAATATATCTAACCGTAACTTGACACAATGTCTTCTATACGTACATGTGAGTCTGTATCCATGACATCCTTTTCTTTGGGCACCTTCCTCGGTGTATATTCCTGTTTGGAGCTGATGAGCTTTACCAGCAGTTTGATGTCTAAAGTCTTTTCGAATGAAACTTCAGATGGCGTCGCCGGTCTGAGCTGATAAGGTGATGGAGTGAACAAAAGTCCTTTCTTGTCCCACATGAGGACATAGGAGGCCATGATGAGGAATGTCAATGTCAAGGCTAGAAGGAAGCTCACCACTTTGACTTTAGAGATGCTCTGCAGGTTGGTTAAAAACAGCAGAGGAACCTGCCTCACGTCCAGATTTTCAGGCCCGTTTGTGTGAGTAAAGTCAAAGAATGTCCTGACAGGCCGTTTGCTGTAGTGTTCAGCCATAGGCAGACTGTGGAGGCTGTAACCGTGGTCCCTTTTGGGGTTGCTCCCATCTGACACTGACATACTGACACAGTGTCTGAGTAGGCATGTAGAAAGAGATACAAGGAGATTATTGTCTAAAAATAAGTTCAGGTTTCACCTGGGAGAGGTTGTGTTTTTAATCTGCAGGTCATCTTTTGTGTTGCTCTGTCGCTGTGAACAGGGCCTCCTGTAAAACAGAAACACATGTTAAAACACATTTCAACCACAGTGCTGCACTGTTTCCTGTAAAGTATTTTAGTCATCCCCTATAAGACCAAAAAAAAAAGGTGGTCTGAACATTTTTAATATCGCTGCCACTCTGATGCATCAGAGTTCAGACTTGCTCCCATTACAGGAGTCACCTTTAAAGCATCTGAGGTCAGCTGCGGAGTGTGTGTGGTCTGCTGTATGGAGAGCTTTATGATGAAAGCTGTACAGCACATGCAAAGACCAGCTCCAACAAGAGACCTTCAAGGTCAGAATAATAGTTACTTTGTAATTCAAAACTAGAAACACATGATTATTTTTCAGTGAGCTAAAAGCACTGAGGGTTCTATTTTGTTAACCTGGAAATGTTTTTTTTTTCCTAGATCAAGAGAAAGGACTGTTAGGTATTGATACAGGTGGACAAGCAGTGTGGCAAGTGCACGTATTGTGTTTTCCTTTCTCACCACATGAATAATAAGAATGTAGGCATTATTATTTCAAGGTTGGTGTGCTAATAAATTTCTCATGCTGAAGTGTAAAATGTTTTTAAATCACTTCTCTGACAGTTTTTCTTTTCAGATTTTTTTCTAACAATCCCACTGGACCAGGTAATTAAAACAGAACCAGCAAGCCTCAATTTACAGTGTATTTATTCTTACTGCACAACAGGACCTCTTAAAATGCAGCCTCAGTATCATTATGCGACTCCACCTGATCACACTGTCATCATTAAAGAAGTATGCTAGGGAAGGGGAAGTTTATCATAAACCAAGGTGTTTGATTGGTAAAATAAAGTAAACCAAATAACCAAGCAGGTAGTTAACAAAAAGAAAAAAGAAACAAAACAAACAGGGCACAGAAAAAAAACAGGGCACATGCGGTTAAAAACTAAACCAGAGCCTAAGCGCTAAGCTAAGCTAAACAAAACCGAGAGGCGAAAACACAAAACAAACGAAGCCTCAGCATGGTGCTAGCTACTAGCTACACACGAATCCAACCGATTACAAAATGAAGCACGGAGCACACAGTAACACAGCAACCCAGTCGACACAGAACAAGAGTCACTCGGGCAACTGCAAACTCCAACACAGCTGCATCGGCGGAAAGCCGGCGTCATTTTTGAAGCTTCCGGTCCTCCCGCTGATTGGCCCAGTAATCTTTGTCGTAGCCGTAGTTCAGCCAATCAACGGACATAAGGTGGACAGGTCCACACAAACAACAGAGGGGTGAAAAATAAATTAAAAAATGGGGCCGTAACAAGTATAATAAAATCACCTCTGCTTCTGTGCATGGTGCATCAAACCAGTGAAACAATTGTAACAAATATATATGATGATTGTATAAGAAACTTCAACTAGCTCAGACATTCACTTTTAGACAATTACATGGCTACAGCACACAGAAGTAACCTCAGTCAGCCAGATGGAAGATACAAACACTCCAGCCTTTGGAGGCCCTGCCTGTCTCACCTGCAACCATGACATGGTTCCATTAGGTACATGTTTCCATTAGTGTGAGACTAGCCAGTAGACACAAGCTTACTTAAAGACTGAAGCTGAAACAGGAGGCTAGCGGGCAGGAAGCAAGCTGACTCTGAAGCAGGAGCTAAAACGGGCGTGAGGTTATGTGACTCAAGCAGGAAGCTAGAAATGTGGAGGCTTGCTAGGAGAACTTTAGGTTAGTACTCAGAGGAGCATAGTGGCTAACTTCTTACAGGTGTGTGGACCTAAAAAGAACTAAACCCTCAGCTCTGTTGGTCCCCGTAGTTTGGCTCAAAGTCAGAAGGAGCAGTCTTCTGAAAGCAGATTCATTTGTAGGCCTATGTGTAATTTAATTATTCTGCAGTCTGCATCAGTAAGGGTTTGAATATGTGCACAAAAGGCTTCAGAAGTCCAGCAGAAAAAAAACCCTCACACACTTGCAGATTTCATAATGGAGAAGCTCTGAGTATTTGCAGACTTATCAGGAATGCATGCTGATATATGAGCTCGGAAATGGCTTATTTTTTTCTGTTAGAGGTGCTATGGGCTTAATTAAATGAAGTATTGGTACAGAGGTGAGCTCTTCAGTAGTTAGTAGGTAGCAACTGTTCTGCTTCTCATAGTGATTTTAATTTATATTTGTTATATATTTCCGTTTATTTCTGCAGTTTTTATTCTTTTTAATGATGCCTTTGCGGCTGTGTTTTTTGACAAATACCCCATTGATGACATCCTCTGTTCCTCCCTACGCTCATTTTCTTCTACCTCTGCATATCTTTGTTTCTACATACGCAGGTAATCGTTATCATCTCTGGTCTCTGAAGCTCTTAATCTATTATTCCTATTAAGCACTGATGTCTGGCTCGAGCGAAATTTCAAAGAGTGTAGGGGAAAAGAGAGATTTGAAAATGTGACCGTTCAAAAAATAAGACAGTGAGAGTAAAGGGTAAAGTGGCGGAGATGAAAGAAACAGTATGAGAATAAGCAGGAAAGAAGACTTTAGACCTCTTTAGTCTGAGAATCGATCGAAGGCAGTAAGCCCACGGCAGGTGGGATTGACTCAGGTGAAAATCCACCATCAAAATCCTGAATTCAAAATTGCAGGACACCTCTGCTGTGTCAGGCTGGATCTATCAAAGTCAGAATGGGATGTTATTCACCATGTTTGTTGCAAACTCTAAGACACTTTATGGTGATATAAATCCTAGCTGCTTTTTTTCTGAAGTGCCAGGACATAATGTAAGATTGCCCAGCAGCTTACACAGTAATTTGAAACTCACATTATAGTACCAAAAGTTCAGGCTGGAAACACTTTGCAGAATCATAATTCAGAGCTCAAGTGTTTCTACTAAGTGGTAGAAGACATTTATATTTGTGCACAGTACACTATGATCATATAATACCAACATCTTTGTAAGACTGAATCTGTGAAACTGTGGGGTGAAAGCAGACGAGTGTTTGACTGAACAGCTGAGCTGGGATGAGGCCAATCATACAGAGGTGGTGAAACGAGCTAAGCTTCTATGTTACATTAACAAAGATGAGACACGTTCACCAAGCAGTTTTACACATATAGTATAAATAGGCACTTTGCCATATTTAGGGCAAACTACAGCTCATCTTTTCCAGATACACTAACATTGTGGCATAGGAGCCCTTAGACACTCACAAAGTCCATCCTACCCTTTGGACCAAATCAACATATTATAGATTGTGTGCTGGCTTGAAAGTTTCATGGCCCCTGGAGAATTAACGATGATGCTTGCAGTGAGTTCCTGACCTTTTGATAGTTCTGCTGTGAGGCCAAGATTTCCCAATATTTTGGAAAAAAATGGGATGTTTGCCATGGAATTCAGAAAACACAACTAAACACTCACAGAAAGTTTTTTTTTCTCAAAAAAACGAAAGAGCACATTCAGGTCAAAATATCAGCTTTGCACAACATATCCTATGAACTCAAGTCCATGCTCATTAAACACTGTCTTGCTGTCTGACAAGTCTCCCACCACTACATCTACTATTCCTGAAACAACTCAGCTTCCTTAAAGACAAATATACTTAATGCAGATGTGATGTACATCTCTGTGCATCTCTGTGCATCACACACACATTCTCACCTCTTCTGAAACATGTTTTAATGATGTCTTTGTGTTTATATATGTATAAACACATCCTGACCTTACACAGTACACTCTGTGACTGGTACTTGGATGAATCCCAGCACCGAGGCACAAGAAAAACCTGACGCCACAAAAGGAAATAAAACAGCCTCCCTGCTGACGGGGACGTCAGACAAAGACAGATGGGACACAAAACTGAGGTAATAATAAAACTTTCTCTGTGTGGCTGAAAAGGAAATCAAAAGTCAAAGTCATTTGAAGGAAAGAAAACAGCAATTACTTCCTGCTGTGAGGTGCTGGGCTTCCTTTTTCTTTCTGAAGCTGCTTTTGCATTCAGAATACGTATGAAATCTTCACAGGAAATCCAGAAGTGCCCCGAGAGCCCGAATATCTCAGGAAACTGGCATAATCCACCTGGTCGTGCTGGACTGTTCCTCCATTTCCTCCTGACTTCCCTGTTTTCTGTCACTGGAGAATGATGTCGCCTTCACGGGAATCCTAATGTCTTAATTTGTTAATTTGGTAGACTATTGAAGCAACAGCCTTCAAGTAAACATGCTAAAAAAAGAAGCATTAAGCTGCTTGTTTCACCACAGGGCACCATGACATCTGGAGTGCAGATGTGGTTTTCAGTTACATTTGTTGATGCATGTCAGTGTATATATCTGCATGCAAATGTGTTTGCTTGCTGTACGTTGTTTGATTTAAGCAGGAATATAAAAGTAATGTGACATTAATAGCAAGCAGAGAACATCTGAAGCCTTATACCTAAGAGGAGTAGGGAGGTGTGAAGACATGAAGTGCATCCGGTGGTCAACCTGGGTGGGCAAGCCCCTCAAAAACCTACTCCTTTCCTGATCATAGCTAATTATGATAACACATCATGATCATGCTACTGTAGTTTTTACATGCAGTTTTAGCAATTAACTTAATGAGTTAAATGTTTACCAGTAGGCTGCAAATCACAGTTGTTTTATTGTGTTAAAAGCCAGTTAAATCTGAGCAGATCTGCCTGATTATTCCTTCCATTTGATTAACAAGCACAGGAGCCAAATTAACCGCAGCTCTGTGTTTTCCTTGAACATGACGCATGTCTCCTTCTGAGCAGTGAACTCGCCTCTACCTGTTCTGCTGGAAAACACTCAGGCAGAGCTGTCCAGCCACCTCAGATCGCTTTTGACTGTAAATGAAGACGTATAACTGTAAATCCTGTTTGCACACACAGTTTGTTCCTACAACATGCAGCAACTTGACTGCATTGATCGGATTTCTTTCTTGTGAACTAAACAGTGAAAAAATCTACTACTACCTTTAGACTGTGATTAGTATGTACCGTGAATGTAATAATTATATCTGTAGAATGACTCACAATGTCTCTGCCTTATGTTTCACTTGGAGTTCTGCCTGATCCCACATAATAATGCTTTTAATACGTTACAGAAAATATTTGTGTTGGCTGGTGACTCAGAGTGGATTCAGGGTTGCAGCACGTATGCAGCTAATCAGAGCAGTTTGAAGGAAAAATCTTAATGGATGCAACATTAGAAAGGGACATGACCTCTGCCTAAGCACTCGTTATATGAAGTATATGTTGAACATATTTTGATGGTCCTTATATCACTTTTTGCTGGTCCCATTCATAATGTGTAATGACCCACTTGTTATCATCATGTTTAGGCGTATCACTGGTATTTCCAATTTCTGTGAGGAGTTCAAAAATCAGTAATCAATGCTGAGTCAAAAACCAACAATATAATGTTAGTGTAATTAATGCAGTGTCACAGTAATTTGGTTTGCAGGTGACCTTACAGCCCCATGATTCTGTGAGGCCACCAATCCAGTGAATGTAATTATTTTTCAAAACAAAACAGTTTGTGAGTTAAAAGATGAATTTGACATTATTTGTTTTACTTCTATTTTAAGATCTTAAGATTGATCTTTTAAGTGTGTTGGAGGAGATTTAAGATTTTGAATGAAAAATGATCAGGGTGACTGAGAACATCCATTGACGTACATTCAGTAGGTGCTTTATCAGTCATTATTAATGGGTGCAATGTGTTGAAGCCACATCCTTTCTTCTTGCTGTTTTTGTTTCATTTTGCTTTTTTATGTTTATTTTTATTATCTGTTGACATTTGGTTATTTTTAGGGAGTTTATTCCTATGACCAGAAAATCTGGGTTACTTTGACCACATTAGAACACACCATGACACACTGTGTGGGCAAAACGTGAATATACAGCACATACAGGACAGTATGGGATGGAATAATATGTGATCATAATACCAGTTGTTTTGTTTGAAATCTAGTCAAACAAGACCATTTTAAAGAATGACAGAATACGTTTTTAAATTAAGGGCATTGAAGTGCAAATTTTGATGCTGCGACTGTAGAAAATATGATGTCAAAACACATCATCAGAATGAAAAGAAAAACAAACATCATCCATCAGGAAAATTGCTCAACTGAAAGAGCAGAACAACAGAGTGATGGATGCAGATAAGAGTCCTTAAAACCCTTCTCATGTTAGAAATAATAATACACAGCTTATCATGCATTACTGAAGCCTGTTGTCATCTCAGGTTAAAAACTACAGACTCTTGAAATAGAAACTCTGCCGTGTTGCCAAAACACTTTAGTATCATGCAGTCCTCCCACATTCCTAATGCTGTGTTACAGAATCCTTTTCTTCCATTTGTGGCAGACCCCCAGAGTCCAGTCTAAACAATCTGATATGGTACGACTCGCTCGCTCTCACTTCTCATACTTGTAGCATTACCTAAACATCTGAAGCGCTGGCTCTGACCAAAAGAACCACGGCTTTGACATCTCAGACATTTGTTCCACAAATTCTAAAGGGGGGCAACCTAAAACCTTCCTGCCCAGCAGACCAGACGGACTGCAGCAGCCGCGGTGAGGTTTCAGCTAGGGTGTGTACAGAGTCCACCCCCCTCCTCCCCTCTTCTCTGATTAACAAAAGAATACAACTAAAGTAATTCAGGATCCGTGCTCAGAGGCAGGTTTGTCCAAAGGTCATCTGCCGTCCTGTCAGGACCTGAAAATGAACTGAGCGCCAAGAGTGCACAAAGAGATCTTGATTTCAAACCCCATCAACAAACCACTTCTGGGCTTGTTTGCAGCCATGCAGAGAAGGAAACATTTGTGCACCATGACAGGAATCTGCTCTCAGATGTTGACGAAGAACACTCCAGTTTGTTATGCTATGGTCTGCTTCTGGCTCATCACACAGTCCTGTTTGTGATGACTAAACCCCTGGTCCTGTACCCCCCTGGACTTGACACTGAGATGTTGTGCAGCTGTTCAGGGAGGGGTGCTGTTTACACACAAACTTTGAGCAATACTACAGCTCATTTCTGGACATTCAAACACTGTATGCAGTGTTCTGTAGCGTCTGTGGCTTCTCCAATGTCGCAGAGCTCTGATCTGCTGTCAGGTTGTCCGACACATCGTCACAGTTCTCTTTGAGATGGTTTTAACAAGGCGAATTAAACAAAAAAACTCTTCAATTATAAGAATAAAAACTTTTAAATAATTAAAGAAAAAACAGAATTCAGCAAAGCAAACAAATACGACAATACAACATCTCCTCACTGTTTTTGTCATTGATTATCTTGGACAAACGTACTCACGCTGGAGTTGCTGTTTATTCCGCGCGTCTCTTGTGCATCTGGTCACGATCCATTGTGAACACAGCTGAAGGGAAACAAACCGACTCGACAAGTGTGTGAAACGTTCGCGAGAATAAAGGATGAGCCTCCTCACTGTGAGCGGTGTTCATGCTGAAAAAACGCCGGTAAGGCGGGTTAGTGTCCATCGGACTGAGCTGTGCTGCGCGCAACAGAGAGGAGAGGAGGAGAAAGGGGAGGCGCGCATGTGGAGGCGCAGCACCATCCAACAGCAGCCTGTTACTTTATCTGCTGTATCTATAAATGCTTTTATTGATTAGGGTCTGATGAATGATGTATCACTGAAGAATAAGCTGAGTAAGTAAAAGTGAAGTAAATGATTCATTGATAATTAAAAGTACAATAAAAAGTAGATGAAAATAATATCTCATTTAAAGAAAATACTATTAATGATTGCTAGAGAGTAATAAATGCTCCAAAAAACCCTCCTTTGTAAAAATGACTGGAACAAAGTGACTATTTTGTGCGCATCGATAAGATTAGCCTGCCAGTTGCTACTTAATTAGCATAACTAGCTATGCTACTTAGCTTAGCATAACTAGCTATGCTCAGCCAACATACCAAAGTATCCAGATCCATGCAGCATATCTGAGCCACAGCTAGCTGGCTAACTTAGCTTGCTTGCTAATTTCATTATTAGCAAAATGTCTTAATTTGATTTTTATTTAACCAAATGTGATACATGCGGTATGGATTTTAGCTTAATAGTTGCTTTGCTAAGAGCAACACAAGTCAGTGTTAGCTGAGCAGCTAGCTGTAGCTGAGCTGGTGCTCCTCGCTGTAATTCAGTTGTCATTATGCCGTGAACACTCATCATGTTGACGAGATGTTTCTGTTTCTTTCGTTCGGAGTTTGTAAAGCTCCTGCAGCATGTTTTTTAATAAAAATGTTTTTCCCTCCTGTTCCCCAAAACTCAACAGATCATTAGCATGCACACTCTAAACAGTCCTTCTGTGAGCTCGGCTGCAACGTGAGGATTTTTGCTTTCATGGACTCTTTGCAGCACTTACAGCCCTGATATAATCTGTGATATAATCTGTGTTATAATCTGTGTTATTGTGAGGTTTCATTGCAGTTTTAATGAACTGCCTTCCCTTTATTCATCAGAACCTGTCCTCATAGTGGACTGAGAAATGTTGATATTTGTATGAGTGGCACCCTGCAACTAGAGACATGTCATGGTTGTGTAATATCTACATTGTTACCTGAAGAGCTGTCATGTGTATGTGACAGGTGGTTATGACTGGTCCTCTTTTATTGGATTTCTTTCTTCTTCTTCATTAGTTGTTATGACTCATTCTGTGTGAGTGGGAGTCACAGGGACTAATGATAAAACCACAAGCTCAGCTAAAATGAAACTCAACTGCAGGTCCACACAAGTACGTGACAGTAGTGTTTTGTTATGTAATTCATTCTGTGGGAAAAAAACTTGTGAATCCTGGAGTATTGTTTGTATAATACTGATGATAATAATACTGATACATTATGTCGAGAAATTGTTAGTCTTTGTTCCTCGATTCTGCTGAAAGGTGTCATTTAACTCCCATAAAAAGACAGCACCATATAAACGTATCAAAAAGATCAGCTGGATAAAACTTGATAATCATGATGAAATAAACCCTTTCAGTTCACTGTACGTTCACACACATAGTGGCTTCTCAAGTCGCTGACACGTTTCCTCCTCTTTACAGGAAGGAAATTAATTCTCTTGTCGAGATCCAACTCCCTCATCATTCCTCATGACATCTGTTTCTTGCAGGGAATAAACAGGCAAAAAAAATGCCATGATGTTCATCTTTGGAGCTCCCACCCGTTGCAACTTTAAAGAGGTGAGATGGTTCATTTTTGACAAGTGAAAGAGGCCGCCCTGGGAAAGCAGCGCTGCTATAAGACGATAAAGTCCCATTTGAATAAAGTGCCTCCCCCTATTAGAGCGTATCCATATGCATGAGAGTCTAATTGCTGTTAATTCCTGCTAAATTGACTGGGAATTTATTCACATTTCATGGAGAAGCACAAGCTGGGGCTGAATTGAGGTTAGCAGTAAGATTTCCTGCACTCAGCGAATTAGTTATAATCAGTTTGAATGAATCAGATGTGCTTCATGTAGTTACATTCAACAACATTAAATTATCTTATCAGTATTGGCTGTTCCTGAATAGTTAGTCTCATTCGTATTTAGTCAAATATCTCCAAAGAAACTAGTGAAAAGTTTAACTGTGTCCCTAATTTTTCTTTTCATTTAAACACTTTCATGGAGCATACAGGTCTGTTCTTCACAGAAATCTAGAAATGATGTCATCAACACTGTCCAAATCGTGAACAATCAGCCCTTTCTTCAACTCAATAAAGAGGCAGATGTCAAATCAGGTGAATGGTGTTGTTCGAGTTCAAATCCGTGACTTCTGGGCTGCACTGTTGCTGTGGTGAGGCAACACTCTGCTCTCTGTAGTGGGCCCCTGAAAGTCTGACCTTTTTTGTAGTCTACCAGTGGAGCTTAGACTGCACCCCAGAAAGTGTTTTTCTTGGGAGATGTTGACACTGTTTTGGTGAGCCTATGCATCACTGTTCACTGTTCACATCAAGTTACTGAAAAGTTTCTAAGATTTTGCCTCAAAAATGGTAGATTGTCTCTGTCTCTTGACATTTTGTGACAAATTTGCTTCTCATCAGGCCCAAGGAGGTTCAGGACATGAGGAGAGCTCACACCTTGGTCATTTGGAGTTTGTTGTGAGTACACTAATATTTTTCGGAGAAACCCAGCTTGATTACATTGTACTCTAAGTCACATTAATGTTGTGTCAATGACCAGCCCTTCAGGATGGAATGACCAGGCTGGTCATTGTGTCCAATGTCTCCAATGGCCTTTTCCTCTGCCATGTTTGAAATCAGCAATCCACTTCTCCATGCCAGAGCACCCGCCACCAGTGTTGTTTCAATGTTCTTAGGTAGTTAACTGTGTGTGTTTGTAGTGAGCTGTATGACTCATATCCTACTGTAGGCCACAGATACATCACCCTTGGTGTTGTTTATGTGTCACACTTTATTCTTTCTTCTAAAGCTCATGTTAATTTCCTATACTCACCATAAGTCCAAACACTCCTCAGCTGTATATAGAAAATGCATATATAAACATATAGACCTGCAAACTTCCTGTCATCTCTGCAGGAAGTTGACACTTTCTTCAAAGAGCTGTGAGGGTGCTCAGCAAGGTGTGGATGTTTGTTTACATGGTTGTTGGAGATCCGTGAAGGGAGGCCAGGCTCATTAAAGCTACTCTGCATACAGCACCGGAGTCAAATATTAAGACGTCAGCTCAGCTCGGAGTGTTTTCTATTCAGCAGAGAGACATTCAGATTTCATCAGTAAGCAGAGGCTACTGTGCTCATGAGAGGTGAGGAGGCAGACAGACGGTTGCATCTCTGTTCCAAAGCAAACAGATTTCATGAGAATGTCATTAGTTCACTCAGCAGCCGTTAAAAGATAATGTCCTCTAATGATGTGTTGGAGCTGCTTGTGTGTGAGGGAGGATGAGCTCACTTCTAACACTGTGGTCTTTGACTTTGAGACAGACTGTAATTAACAGCACAATGTCCTCCTCTGTGTTATTAGCAGAGCTGACCTTTGAATGCATCTGATCAGCGAAACAACACATCTGGTAAAGCTGCAGTGTTTGAAAACAGCAAAGGTGGACTGAATATTAAACAGAAGCTGTCAGTGAGAGGAAGTTTCTCCAATTATTGGAAGTCTGTTGTTGCTTTGTTTTGATCAGAAGCTACAGCATTTCTCTGCTTGAGCACTTCCTTTGTATTATTCAATATGTATCCTCAAAAATTATTACGTGATACAATTTAGTAAAGAGTCAATCCTCCACTGGAGGGAGCTGTTTCTTTTCTTCATTCGTACTGTCAGGGGCAGTTCTGAATAGAATCCAATCCAAACTTAAACCCAACCAAAGCAGAAGTAACCCAATGAACACAAAGGGTTCAAAACAACTCCAACACACTGGAAACACACAAGATGATCAAGGCAAGGCAAGGCAAGCTTTATTTATATAGCACCATTCATACACAAGGCAATTCAGAGTGCTTTACATAAGATGAAATCACAGAATAAAAACATATTAAAACATTAAATTAAGAAGGAAATTAAAATAATAAAAAAAAAATAAAATCATAAAATCATAAAAAACATCAAATAAAATCAGGATGATTAAATGAGAAGAGTGCAGTCAAGAAATTAGGAGAACGCTGCAGTAAACAAATGAGTTTTCAGGCCTGACTTAAATGAAGTGACTGTCTGAGCAGACCTCAGGTGTTCAGGAAGGCTGTTCCACAGGTGAGGGGCAGAGTAACTGAATCCTGCTTCACTCTGTCTGGTTCTGACCCTGGGTCCACACAGTAGGCCTGTCCCTGATGATCTCAAGCGTCTGGATGGTTCATAGGGAACCAATAAGTCCAGGATGTATTTTGGTCCAAGACCATTCAGTGCTTTGTAGACCAGGAGTAAAGTTTTGAAATGGATCCTTTGACTCACAGGAAGCCAGTGCAGTGATTTGAGGACCGGTGTGATGTGGTCCATTTTCCTGGTGTTACTCAGAACTCTAGCAGCAGCATTTTGGACCAGCTGCAGCTGCCTGACTGATTTTTTGCTAAGACCTGTGAGGACGCCATTACAATAATCTAGCCTACTGAAAATAAATGCATGAATAAGTTTTTCTGTGTCTTGTTTGGACAGAAAGCCCTTGATCCTAGCAATGTTTTTCAGGTGGTAATAGGCAGACTTAGTAATGGCTTTTACATGGGTGTTAAAATTCAGGTCTGAGTCGAGTATTACACCGAGATTTCTGGCTTGGTTTGTGACCTTCAGTGACATGGAGTCAAGGTAAGCACTGATCTTAGCTCTTTCATTTTGGGGCCAAAAACGATCATCTCTGTTTTGTCAGCATTGAGCTGGAGAAAGTTCTGGCTCATCCACTCATTGATTTGTTGAGTACACTTACTTAGTGAGTGTAAGGGACTGTAGTCATGTGATGACACTGATATATAAAGCTGTGTGTCATCTGCATAGGTGTGGTAGGAGATGTTGTGCTGTTCTATGATCTGAGCTAGGGGCAGCATGTAGATGTTGAACAGAAGTGGTCCAAGAATGGACCCTTGAGGAACCCCGCATGTGATTTTAGTTCGGTCAGACTCATAGTTACCAATTGACACAAAGTAGTCCCTATAATGTAAGTAAGATTTGAACCAGTTTAACACAGTGCCAGTAAATCCCACCCACTGCTCCAGCCTGTCGAGCAGTATGTTGTGATCAACAGTATCAAATGCAGCACTAAGGTCCAGCAGCACTAAGACAGAGACTTTGGATGCATCATTATTCTGATGTATGTCATTTAAGACCTTAATAAGTGCAGTCTCAGTGCTGTGGTGTGCTCGAAATCCAGACTGGAATTCATTAAAAAGATTGTTTTGCACCAAAAATACATGAATTTGTTGAAAAACAGCCTTTTCAATGACCTTTCCCAGAAAAGGAAGGTTAGATATTGGCCTGTAGTTATTTATTGCTGAAGCATCCAGATTTGATTTTTTGAGCAGAGGTTTGATTACTGCAGTTTTCAGGGCCTGGGGAAACTGCCCTGACTGAAGAGAGCTGTTAACTATCAGCAACACATCTGACGATATGCAGTTAAAAACGTTTTTAAGAAAATGTGTAGGCAGATTGTCAAGTGAGCATGTTGTGGGTTTTAACTGTTTAACAGTTTCTGTCAGTGCTGTATTATCTAGAAGGTTAAAATGTGCCAGCTTAACTGGTGGATGAGAAGGCACAAGTGACATTATGGTTTTGCCAGAGCTAGAGCTACATACTGTTTGTCTTATTTTTAACACTTTATCTGTGAAAAAAGATGCAAAGTCATTGCATGACTTTTTAGACAACAGTTCAGGTGGGACTGATACTCCTGGGTTTGTTAGTCTGTCTATAACAGAGAACAATGTGCGAGCATTGTTGTCTTGCATTTTTCAGTTCCTGTTGTAGTTATGTAGGCTCTCTTTGTAAATGTTATAATGAACCTGGAGTTTAGTTATTCTCCATCTGCGTTCTGCCTGTCTGCAGACTCTTTTTTGAGCTTTAACCAGTGTGGCATTTCTCCAAGGTGACTTTTTCCTTCCTGACAGAACTTTGGTTCTGATTGGGGCAATTGAATCAATAACAGTCATAACTTTGGAACTGAAACTGTTTACAAGGTCGTCAACAGGAGCTGTGGGCAGGGTTGGTGATGGTACAAAAGCCTGTGTGAACAGTGCACAGGTGTTATCATTAATGTGATGCTTTCTGATCACCTTTCCTTCTACCTTGTTGGGATTAGCAGGGTTGGTCGTTTTAAACGCAACACAGTAATGATCAGAAAGAGCAACATCGGTCACCACAACCTCAGAGATGTTCAGACCTTTGGAAATAACTACATCCAGTATATGTCCCTTGTTATGTGTTGAGTCTGTTACATGCTGTGACAGCCCAAAGCTATCTAGGATGTTAAAGAGTTCTTTGGCACTTCCATCATTAGGATAGTCAATGCACATAATAGACAATAGTTTGGCAAACTCATCAAAGAACTTTGCATTGTATTTCGGGGTTTTGTAAATAACTGCAAAGGTTGCTTGACAGGAGGATTTTAGCTGAAGAGCAACATATTCAAAAGAGTCAAACTTTCCATAGGACACCTTTTTGCACTGGAGGCAGTCATTAAACAAAATGGCGACTCCTCCTCCTTTCTTGTGCAATCTTGCTTCACTCATGAAACCAAAGTTAGGAGGAGTAGACTCAATAAGAACTGCTGCACAATTGTCTTGCCCCAACCAAGTTTCAGTTAAAAACATAAAATCCAGATGGTGCTTTTGAATAAAATCATTAATTAAGAACCTGTGTCCTGTCTATGTTCAGGGACAGACTGTGGCTGACATTGAATAGATTTTAAATTTGATAGTACATTTCTTGGATGATGGGGCTTTCTTTTCCTTTTACTTATCAAAACATGAATTGATGAAGCTACGCTGTGGGAGAGTGCTCTCTCCCTGGGCCTCAGGTTGGTAGTGGGATTATTATGGGTACAAGTCCTCAAACAGCAGAAGCCCTGGGTGTCCTAGTCCCTGATTGCAGCCTTGGTGTTGTTAAAGGCCTTAGAGGCCAGTGCTCTGGGTGGTGGCCGGGGAGGCTTAGATGGTGTGCTTAGGGGAGTGGAAGAGGGAGGGGTGGGTTGGGTTGACCTGAGCTGCATAATCTGGGGGGAGGACGGAGGGGAGCATCTTGGGGGCCTTGAGGGAGGTGTCTGGGGGGATGCTGGTGGATGTTTCAGTGTTGAGGTTAGGACCTTGATCTGGCTAGATTGGGGGTGAGGGGGACCATTTTGATCCCAGACTTCACCAAACTCTCCATGTGACTTGGAAACCCAAGAGGTGAAGCAGGGGGGGAGATGGATATCGAGGAGTTGGAAGAGGATGTAGCTGACGCGGTGCAGGGCTGTAGTGCAGGAGGTGAGGTGGGGAGATCCGGTGAAGCGGTCCTGCTGTTGTCCCCCTGCAGCTGGTGTTCACTTTGCAGTGGAGCCTTAGGCTGGGCCCAGGGGGGGTCGGAGGCGTTTCGGTGTCTCACAGAGTGGAGAAGATTATCGGTTAGCCGCCTCAGTCCACGTCCATTCAGATGAGGGCCTCTTCCTTTGAACAGGTCATCACGTTCCCAGAACAGGTTGAAGTTATCGATGAAGGTCACTGCATGTGTCTCACAGGTCTTAGACAGCCAAGTATTCAGTGCAAGCAGGCGCCTGAATTTATTTATCCTTCTATCAATGTTTGGGAGCGGCCTGCTGATAAATGATTGGACTTCCAGTTTGTTGAGTATCTCTAAAAGTTTAGAGAAATCTTTTTTCAGCAGTTCTGATTCGCCCCTGTTGGTGTCAACTGCACCCACATGCAGAATGATCTGTTTGACTCCTGGGTGGTTTGACATGACCTGAGGGAGAAGTCCTGTTATATCAGTGACCATGGCACTCGGATAGCTGCATGTGAGCATTCTTTCATTCTTGACATCAGTGATAGCGCCGTCTCCAAGCAGCAGGATATCTTTGTCCTTCACTTCTGACACAGATTCTCTGCCTCTGTGTGCCTGATGTTTTGTCTTCGTCTCCCTCTCTGTTTTATTCTTTATGTCCCATTTCTTATTGACTGCATTGTATACTGGCTCGTTTACAGCCAACTCAGACAATGGTTGATATTTGTTTCTGAGCTGTATGCCTGGTGATGCAGCGTATACCCCGCTGATATTATCATTCATTTTTCTCATTCTGTGTCTTTTTGGTTGGCGCCAAGTGTATGCCAGGTGGCATCAGTCTGTTTAGGACCAGCTTTCATAAGTTTTGGAAAGGACACAGTGTCGTCCAGGTTTAGCATATCAGCAGCAGAATCATAATTAACACTGCATTTTGTTAATGCAGATTTAGTCTTCTTACCACCGGGTGTGATCGGGAGAGTCTCATGGAGTCCTTTTTCCATTTCCAGGGCAAAAATCTTTGCTTTAAGCTCGGTGATTTCCTGAAGATAATTCCAGCAGTTTTGGCAGCGTAAGCTTGTTGTGGTGTCTGCTCCAGACATTTCTTCACTAGGCTGATGAGTAGACAAAGTGAGCTGCAGCAGGTCCGTTGATTTGTTTAAAAAGTTAAAATCCAAACATCCAGTGATATAAAACGTATCATGGGTATAAGATTGAACTGTAAAATCTTTGTGGGTAAAAAGAGTGAAAGATAAAAAGGTAAAAAGTAAAGTAAAGGCAGGCAAGAGCAGGAGCAAGCAGAAAAGCAGAGAGATCAGGCAGAAACTGAGAGGAAACACACCTTAAATACACCTGGAAGGGGAAGACAATTAGACACAGGTGGAGCACATTAGGGCGGGGACAGGTAATCAACAAGGAGGGAAAAACACACCAGGAAGTAAAAACTGACACAAGGATACACAAAGGGGCGGAGCTTACCAATTATAAACAGGAAACAATCAAACAAACCATGGAGGCACAATCACAGAGAAATAACCAGGATTAAATGAAAAAAACAAGAACAACAGAATACAGAATCATGACACGTCGTACACCAAACGGATGTCAGAATGATGTTTGTACCATCAAGAAATCATCCAATAACCAACCTGCTGGTTAGAGCCCGCCTTCACCAACAAAACAGCTTCTGGACTGACTGGATGCTTCTTTGATTCATTATCTTGTTCTACCATGGAAGGGACCTTCTCAAAGGGATTAATAAAGTATATTCTATTCTATTCAGTATGTAGCATACGTCACCAGGTAAACAAAATGATGATGTCAGGCAATATGATCTGGTGTGTTCTGTTAATGTAAATGTAACATCATGTTTACATGCATTAGACATAAATAAAGGATTGTTTTCATAATGGATACTGTAATATATTACAAAAGGTACCCTAAAATAACATTTATAACAGAAGAGTTGGGTTTTACAGTGAAGTCACCCGAGGGTTTGTCTAATAATATCTGGCCTGAGTTAATACGCGGTAGAATCATTTTATCCTGAAGTCTGACTGTTATGAGAACATTTACGTCCTCCATGTGATGATGAGGAACACAGTTGTGTCAGCTCTGGTTAAATTCAGCTGAAACTTAAAGTTGATTCAGGATCTGGAATCCCCCCTCATCTTATTCATGATTAAATCACAAGCCCCTTCCCTGGAAAATCTCTTTTCATCCAGTGGCTGACTCTTGTGCCAGCAGTCATGTAATCAGCATGTCTGTGTGCAAAGATTAGAACAGATGAAGTCAAAACATTTGTGAGTAAAAGGCAAAGATGGACCTAGACAAGCTTTAAACAGTGGTGTGTGCCAGAGGTTTATTGAAGACATTGCTCATGCACTCAGCAAGACATTTCTGGACTGTCTCAATCTAAAAAAACAAAAACAAAAAAAACCCTAAAACTGTGGAGTCATCCAAATATTTCCCCTGAACTGAGATGAGTCCAGCAGCCTCTCTCTGTGTGTCTAATTGCTCATACTGTAGCTCATTCTGTGGCTTCTTTCATTGTTTTGCCACTTTGAATGTTCTGCCTCTCACAGGGAACTTCTGCGTAGAAATTGCTTTATCAAAACCACCTCGTTCATCATAGGAAGGAAGAAATCAATAAGAGAGGGCAAAGCCAGACTGAATGAGACAAAATATTGACTTTCTCACACACTCTGCTCCCTCAGGCAAATCCAGAGACAAAATCCAGTCAAAATAGAATTTGCTGCTGCAAATGGAAATTCAGATTTCATTATAAACACAGAAGAAGATACTTCAGTACTTGCAGATTTCTTTTTCATTACATTCTTTCCTAATGAGTGCTAACAGCTGGGGAAGGCGGCTAAAACGATGACAGACCGCAGGCAAACATAAGGAAGTGTTTAGATTATGAAGACATCTTTTTGTTCAAACACAGAAGCTGTCTGTCGCTGAGTAATGTGTGTTTCCAAGGATGTAGGAAGACTTTAACAGCTGGTGTTAGAACCGTAACGCATGGATGTTCAGCAACTCTTGCTCCCATCAATGATCCTGATTAAGTTTTCATGACTTCCGTGGCTTGTCATTGAACCGACCCAGAGATGAAGTGGTACAGTACAGCCGCTCATGTCTGGCAGTTAAGCCTTGAACCTCAGAGGATACTCCTTTAACAACAAAAAAAACCTCAACCTGACTTTCACTGTCCACAGCTGATTAAAAGACCATTACGAGTTCAGTCAGCTCCTTCTGCCAACTGACTGAAGACATCAGTTTTATCTCCTCCTGCCTCGCCAGGGGTCCCCGCTGCACTGGTAAATGCAGCTGAAATACAAAACATCTAAAAGAGACGTCAAGCAAAAAGATGTCTGTAATGCAAGACCATCATCATTCGATTTGATGCCATTCTCTTTGTGTTCGTCCACCATATTACTCACAGCAGATCCTCATGCTTCCAGCAGACCTACAGATGTTTAGAGAATTATCTCATGTGACACATGTGTCTGTGTTGGGTTAGTTTTACTATAAAAATGCAGATTAACAATCACCAAACAACCACTTTAATGGTAAAAAGTGTGACTGAATTTAAGACATTTTGATACCATCCAGTATTTAGTTCCATCTATATTGCCTTGGAAACAATGTTAAAATAAAAAAGACAGCTCAATGCAAGTATGGATGGAGTTTGTTGGGAGTTGTCATTGTCAAGGTCATAATGACACCGAGCTGTTTCTATGACGACTGGATGAAATCCAACCTCAAAGGAAGACAGTGGGTGGACACAGAGGCTTTTGTCTTTTGAGTAATGTCACATTTTGTATATTATTTTTTAACATAATCAATAGTTCATATTAACAGCTGATCACAGAATCTGCTCTCATCAACATCACTTGTGATGAAAATGGATAAACATTTAATATATCGGTTGTTTTGTGAATCTATTCCACTCGTTTCCTCTTTAATGAAGCACTCCCACCGTGTTCTGCCTGGAAACAACTGCCTGTTTTCCTTCCAATATCTCTTCTCACCCTCCTAACCACACCATCCACTCTTCCCATATGACCTGTAAACCTCAGCGGGAAGGACACCAGTCCCAGTGGACCACCACAGCTGAACATAGAGCACACACACACACACACACATGCACTGGGAAATCCTCAGCTCGGTTTTATTTATTCAATCCTCCTACTCGTTTCTCTGCAACAGATAAGTGCAGTGAACAGGCGCTGTAAATGGAATTGTCTTTCCATACCACCACACACACACATTAAAGCACTGTTACTATTAACTTCTGACCTTATCCCAGAACATTTCTCCATGAATTTTAAACAAGTGCCCTCATCCTCCAGACCTAAATGATCCCCCTCAAATACCTTGCAAAATTATTCATCACATTGTCAGAGAGACAGTTGCCTCAAGCCAAAATATGGGATGCGTGGATCCCTGTGCTGGATTTCCCAGAGTATTGATCAAAACTGTCAAGTTCTTCGGCTGCATGCCAGGCATTGTTAAGATGAAAAATATCACAGAGCCAAAGGCAGGGACATTCATATGCACCAGTCAGAACAAATAAATGTAAAAATTTTATTAATGTGTTTACAGAAGTCAAACATACACACTGAAAAAAGGGAAAAAAAGGGAAACTACATAACTATGAGCCAGCAAAGCAGCAGCATCTCAGCGACAGGTTGACATCGCCCAGGTTCTGACAGAAGTGACAAAATTCTATCTACTGTAATTGAAGGATGCTTGTCAGCCCTCAAACCATCAAACTGATGTCAGGGGGGAAATTGCCAACCAGCCACTGTGTGCTCTTGCTCACTGTCTGCAGAAGCCTGTTATTTAACCAGAGTGTTGTAGATCAAGAAGAAGTGAAGGCACAGCAACGCTGCTGAAGGATGTCAGTTAATGACACTGGTTTGACTTTGTGTTGCAGGCTCTTAGTTTCCTGCTGAAGCATCGCACTGATCGTCCTGGACACTAAAGCTGTTGTACCAAATGTTTTTCTTTTCCTTTGTGTCTTCTGTTCGGCTGGCTGCCTTCTCTCCACTCAGTGGGTGATACGTTACATCAGACATGCACAAATGCACAGAAAAAGAAATGTGTGAAGAGCTTGGTGCATTTCCTCCACAGCCTTACAAAACAAGTTCAAAGATAAGCTGAATTAACAGGTAATCCCAAATTAAATGTAGTGTATGTTTCACTGTATTTCAAAATGAAAGAGCCTCACTGCCATAACAAAGGGATAAAAAATAGGACTAATTGCAAATATAAGCACCAACGAGATAATAAAAACATATAGGCCTACAGACAAAGAAAAAATATACATTGATTAATGGGATTTATAATCCTCCAATTACCCATTTGTTCTCATTCTGATTACCAAATCACTCCATATATCCAGTGGCCCAGTGGTGTCTGTGCATAAAAGCTGTGAAATATTGACACCATGTGGTCTGAGTGTGTAAGTGTAAGTTAGACTGTTGAGCGTAGAGGAAAAGGTAAAAAGAATTACATTACTTTAGTTATTTGCAGAAAAAAACAGTTAATTAGTCATAACATCTGATTTATGATACTATATTATCAAATACAAGCCTGAATACAGAAGACACCATTAACACTAACAGATTATCAACCTGCAATTATGCACTTTTAAACTGTTAAAAGCAAAGAACTGTATTGTGTTGTAAATTTAATAAACTAAAACTAATAAATGATTTCCCACTTTAATAAGATATGTCAGCAGTTGTAAATGTTTTGACATTAAACAAAAGCTTTATTATTTTGTCACTGGTAATCAGTTAAAGTTGAATAGCTAGTTACCTGTTATATAGTCAACTAGTGTTTTCTGAGCTGCTAATATTGGGTTATTTAAGCTGTTATGTTTATATATGTTTTTCAACTGTAACACATAAAATAAGAAGTTCATGTTAGTGTTCAAACAAAACTGCACAACAGTAAAACCCTTACACTGTAGCAGCATCAACCTCTTTACCTATCAGTGCTCAGTATTTTGGATGATTGATGATTTTTAATACGAAAGCCTCCAAATGAATGGCAATGTAATTGTGCATCTTTATATAGGATCATTAATATCAGGTAATATGTTAAACATTTTTAAAGAAAATATGAGATATTTTGTTAAAATGGAGGATGACAAAAACTGTACTTATTAATATATCTAACCAAAAAGGCCTGGTTATTGATTTATTAGCAATTAACCAAGCCATTACTTACAGCATCTAAAATGATGCTTCAATACAGTGACACACATGTTTTACTGTCATTATTATTTTGTTAAGTAACCAATATATTTGATGAATGTTTGTATACTTAGGATTAACAAATGCTTCATCTGCCTGTGGAATGCTGTGGAGCAGAAGAATAATACATTTCCACAATCACACACAAACAAAATAACGAAATAATGTTCTCCATGTTCTCCACTGTGCACAGCATATAAGTAATGTATGTTTTTATAAATGATTGTATTTATATTGTAATAATGTATCTATAACAAGGACAGGATCCTGCTACAAGTCCATTATGTCACCTTTGCAAAGTTAATGTTAACATGTTTGCAATCTCAAGTAATGCTCATGTAACAGGAGACACACAGACAGATGTTTTATGACTCTTTTTTAATTAAGTTACAGTGATCATATTGTAAAAATGGCAACAGATGTCCACACCAGTAAGAGGTAGAAACAATGAGGCCACAGTCTGAGATGTTCAACAATACACTGACACAGAACACACTTCTGTCTTTTCACAGGAAGAACACTTTATCTATGTTGTTTTTATCATTATGTTAAATATTCCCTAAATGTAAAATGCTGAAAGTTGGACAACATGAAACAAGGAATACTGAAGCAGGTGCAGTTACTCTTTGCATTAAATATTCTTACTTTGTTTCAAAATATATATAAAAATGAGTCAGTCAGTCAGTCTTAGTTCATTTTATAGATGTGGGCTAAAATAACTCGGCTGAATGAATCCACTGGACACGAAGGGGTGCAGGAGCCCTCCAGTGGATGAAAGTGGAACACCACCGGCTGCGTGGAAAATCACATTCCCAGAGCTGAAGTTGGAGAAAGTTTGGTGGAAGTTGGCGGAGCTTGGCGCACATGTGGCCGTATTTGAACTAACCAAGGAGTTGGTGCCGGGCTGAAGGGTGCTGTCAGCCCCCGGGTTCTGCTTTTTCCACTTGGTCCTCCTGTTCTGGAACCAGATTTTCACTTGTGTTTCGGTCAGGCTTAAAGACAGGGCAAGGTTTAGTCTCTCACACACGGACAGGTAGCGAGTCGAGCGGAACTTGTTTTCCAGGGCCACTAGTTGTTCATAAGTGAAGGCTGTTCTGGCCCTCCGAGGTTTGGCGCACGCCTGGTCCGGGCGCCGGCGCTTCTGAGTGGGTGAGTGACCCTGGAAGGTGACGACAGACTCCCGGTCTCCGTCGTCCTCTTCTCCGGTGAGACATGGCTCTGTTTCAGCCGGTGGAGAGAGAAGAAGGGGGTCACTAATATCTGTAGGGGGTCCAGGGAGTGGAGAATGTTCATCTCCTGTCTCATCCCCTAGAAATAAAAAGAAGAGTTTAGTTTACAGGAAACAAATGCTAAAAAATCTTTTTATTTTAACTGAAACGCAGAAAAAGCGTTTTAAAGTGAATTCTGCCTTATGCGTAATTGTAACTTTTTCCCTTAAAATTGCTTTTTTCACCCAGATTAAACCGTTTTAATATGTGGTCTGTAGTATTTTACATACGTGTGGAAACGTGAGTTTTATTTGTGTTTCTGTGCTTTAAATGTTTGTACAAAAATCCTGAAAGGCCAATAAATGTGCTAAATTGTCCGTGGTGCTGAAGAACAGCCCTTGACAGGTCAGAAATCCCAGAGTTAAAGACTCACACCCGGTAAAGAAACGTATCTTCATTGTGCAGTGACGCTCCTCTTTGTTCATTTTGAAGTAAATACTAAAAATAGGAGGCCTGAAGCTGACATGTGTAAAGTGTTTGATTAGGATCCTGAGGCTGTTGGAGTGAAACGAAGCACACAGATTCAGAGGAGAGGGGGGAAGACTTGGTCACTAATCCTTAAATAATTTATAAACCACACAGCGCCTCAAATGTCATGTTGCGGAAAGAAATCCCGTCTAAATCCAGCTCCGCCAACTCAGCCATGACGTGCTAATGGAGTTTCATATTTGCGGGTGGATCGATAAATGTCATCTATTTAAAGGGAAGTTTTAATCGAACGATATTTAGGATCAGACATGGATGGGGTGTGAAGTTTGTACCTGCAAGGTGCTGGAGGGAGATATGCAGGATGCAGTAATGGGATATCGATCAAAGCGCGCAGAGGCATCCTCAATGGGACGATTTAAACAATTATCTAGACTGCCTGTCCCAGTGCCAATCACACGCTGGGGCTCTGGGAGCAACCCTTTGTGGCTTCCTTTGAAAGGAAACGCAGCCTTGGAAATTAAGGGAAGGTCATACAGAGATGACAATAAATCTGATAGAGAGAGCACCCCTTTCTGGTGTTATACTTTAATTTTATTTGTAGGTTTATTGGAGGATTTTAAAGCATTTGTTAATTTATATTTATATTTTTTATCATCAGTGTTTTTTATTATTTTTTTCATAAAGCTACATATTTATATAATTCACATCTGTAAACAAAAATGTGAAACATTTCCACGTTTAACATTTTATCTATGTTCTAAATGATAAAATAATAATAATAATAAAATGATTATTATGTGGTTTTCTACCTGCTTCTGTGCGATCATCTCTCAAGTCTTCACCTGCAGTGCTGTCCGGCTCCAAACTTGTCCTCTCTGCATTTGGCACAGGAAACTTCTCCTTCGCAGTGGAAAGTTCGTTTACCCTTTTACTGTTGAATTTGTTCGGATCCAATATATCAATAATAGAGAAGGAAATCTTGTGACTAGACGTCATTGTCACTCCCTGGGTTCCAGCATCCTTTACACAGAAACACCCATAAACACAGAGAGGAGGAAAATGCGACTGCCGTGCGTAATTACGCGCGTGGAGAGGAACTTTTTTGTCAAAGTTTAGCCCACTTCTTGTCTTCAAGCTTCTTTCGCAGCTGCTCAGTGGCGATGATCCCCGCGCAGTGTGGGCTTCTCTGCTTCTGTCTGTCTGTCGGTCTTGCGGCGTGAATGAGATGACCGGAGCGCGCGGTCTTTAAAGCGTCTGTCCCCCTCCAGTCTCTCGTTGAGACACGTGACACAAACACTATTAGTGTTTCACACGACCACCTAATGGGCTCAAAGCATTCGCCGATAATCACCCATATCATTAAATTCAATCATTCACGACCTGGAGGGAAATTGGGCACAGATGGCACCTGATCCATATCAGAGATCTCTTTTTTTAGAGACGTTGCTGTCATGGAGGGGATTTTCATGTCCGTGGGGAAACAGAAAAACTTTCTTTTAACAGACACCAGACAGTGTCAGCTTCAAACTGCTGTCTGACGTTGCAGCATCACTACTTCTATCAGCATTGTTAAGAGGGATGAAGCCTGCAGAGCACAGGATGCAGGAGCCACTCTGATAATGATGCTTCATAGACATAAAGGATGAATATCCACTTTTTCTTTAACCTTTTATTTTACACAGCATCAAGAGATGAGATGTTTGGTTTCCTTAAAGGAATGCTCTTAAAATAATTATTATAATAATAGCAACAAATCTGCTTTACATAGTGAGGGAGCTGCCTCACACAACAAAAAATGTTTTAAAATTCCTCAATTATGTAATGTACTTTTTACTCATCAATATTTCCATTTCAATATTTTCAGTCATTTGTACTAGACTGCAGTGTACTCATGGCTGTTTTTGTCTATGTAGTATTTGTGTACCTCCATTTGCTTATTTAAAAGATACTAAATGAGAATGTCCAGGCTGCCTTAAAGCATCCATGATGACTCACTGATCTATATGCATCTTTAAAGCATTCAACAGTATAAATTGCCGGCGCGGAGTGAATGCAGCTGATTGTTTTCTCACCTAATGTGATAGATTTATATTCACAATCAATTGGCTCCCGATTAGGAGTCAATATAAAGTGACATGGGGTTGTTTAAAGCTTGATGCCCCGTGATGGCTAAAATGGTGAAACCAGCGCAGGATCAATATTCTCAGCAGGTGTCCAATACAGATAAAACCCTGATGGCTGCAGACAATCATTTAGGATACTGGGAGGCTAAACCAGTAACTGCAGCTGCACAGAGGGGTTAGTTTAAAGTGTCTTTTAGTCCTTGGATGACCTAAATTTGCATTTTCTGTTTATCAGTTTTCTACCTTTTTTCTTTCTCTTCAGGAATGTGTTACAGAATTCAAACAGCTGATATAAATAAGTGTTTTTTTCATTTGCTTATTAACATATTTTACCATCTAATCCTGTGAGGTCTGCATTAAGTGTGGATGAGACAGAAGGCACTATTTCTGTTCTATCCAGTGTTACTGATCTAATCATGTTTACCTACTGTTAAAGGCCTCCCGGCACAACTTCCTGTTACTTACACAGTTCAATGTAATGGCAGTTTCATTGCCATACCAGTCATAGTCTGGTGGACTGGCTGTAGTTACATAGTCAAACATTTGTTAAAGCCACCACACTACAGGGTGTCTGCATGTCTGCATTTGCATGTGTATGCCACTGACACGGCCATTACTGTAGTCCCTTCATATGAATAGAGCCCACTGCACACTGGAGGTTTACAACTTCCTACGAGAAAGCCCAGTGGCTGGACATCTGTTTTCTGTGGGTCAGTGGGACAAAAGGATGGACCCCAAGGACAAAGAAACCCTCAGGTATACTTCAGAGAACGGGAACAGCAGTTGTCTCAGATCCTCTGAGTCTGCACGGGCTGGAGCAGGAGGAGAGTTCCCTGTTGAACACCGCAGGGAGCCACGGAGACACACTTCCATCCAAGACCCCCCTACAGGGTCCATAAAGTCATCAAGTTGCAGGGAGGCTGCCCCCAGTCTGCTAAACGTCAGATAATTTGTCTAATGGCAGGAGCGGCATTATGAGCCCACAGACTGTAGTGTCCATTGTTTTCTTTAAACACTGCCACTGTCTCCTGACTCCTCTCTCAAACAAAAGATCAGCAAGTGTCTGCTCAACCATTCAGGAAGCTTTTACATCCTCTGTGCCAGATTCCTCGAAGCTGAGGTGGCTTGGTGGTTTCATAGGATACAGAAAAATCACCTAAGGTTTGAGTCATAACTCTACCTTCCATTGTCAGTTAGGGAGAGGCATGAAAAAACAGGGAGAACAAGGCAAGCAAATGTGTCACGCAATGTGTCATAATGTTTTTCCATGTTAAATTTGAGCAATACATTGGCTCTAATGTTGGCTATAACCACATATTTAATACTCCAGCTGGTTTTACTTTCAGTAAAAGTCATCAGGATGACACATGAAGCTATGATGATGAGCATACATGACTTGATACTTACTAAATACGTGTATGTTGTCAACTACTCTGCTCCCATTTGAGGATTTAAGCGCCATCTTTACAAGTTTGTGTGTGTCTGTCCACAATGGAAGTTATTTCAGAGTTCTGCTGCTACCTACACTTCTACTTTATCTTTGCTTAGGTGGCATCGATGTGTGCCAGTGTAGATCAATACAGTACAATCTTTCTTAACGGACATAAAGCTTCCCGCTTTCTGCCAACTCTCCTGCTGCCTGCACCACAACATGCCACTGGGCACTACCACCTTTTTCTTTTAAGTTAGACCTCTGTGTTTGTTTGACTCTCTCCCTGACAACAAGGTCAGTGGCATTGCCCAGTAATTGTCCTAACGGCCTGTATACCTGTTGGGTGGAGGCGAGTAATGAGAGTTTTTCATTACAGGCGGGACGGGTGAGTGCGTCTGGCAGATGCTGACAGGCAGCAGATGTGTAAAGTTGGGGGTGATTTGTAAAGGGGTCAACTGCATCACAGAGACGATGGAGGGCGATGCAGGGTGGGGGTAAATTATGCTGAGGGACACTGTCAGTCATACTGCACCCCTGTCACAACAAGGTAAAGGTCAGTTCAAACGTTTGTGCCGTCAGCCGGCAGTCAGGATAGTGTGGTTATATCAGCAAAGAGAGCACAACTTTTCAGCCATACAGACACATTTACTGTAAGTTTGTGTCAATAAAAATCTGAAAAAATTACTTTTTATCCATTGCGTGTCGATACAAAGCACGTAAATTGGATTGTTTCTTTCTTTTCTTCATCTCAAGAGAGAATTTCTTTACAGTTTGTAAATGATAAAAATGGTCAACAATTGACTGCAGAAAACCCAAGGAAAACTTAAGGCAATTTCTTCAGAATTTAGCAGAAAGGGTTCATGTGGGATAAACAGATTCAGGGCAGTTTCACTCCAAACTTGTCTCAGGTCAGATTTTAAAGTGCTATGTAGTCCATTAGAGTTCAGGAATTATATCAGATGTCAAGAGTAGATGTCTTCAAACTGGCAGCAGAGACACATTACCACTATGTTCCTGACTCAACAAAGAGTGTTTCTACCTGACCCTCACCAAACAGTGTTTATCAAACAGTGGAAGAAAGCACGAGTAAACAGTGAATAAAAAAAACACACAATGTTTGTAATATCTCTACTAGTAGGAAGACATAGTACATGATTGATTCATAGATTGTATCCACAGCTTTATAATTGTAGCTTGACTGGTTAGCTGTAATACTAGCTTTGTACTGATAGTGCTGTCTTTGACAGCCCCCCCCCCCCCCCCCAATATGCTTTCATTTCTTTTTGTTGTTTACATAGCTTTGCCTAAACACGGATTCAAAAATCAATGAAAATCAAGATCCTCTGTTATGAGATATGTGAGGATGATGGACCAAAGATCACAGCATTTCATCTCATTTCCATTCCATATGAAGCACAGGCCCAGATTTAATGCATAAAAAACAGCAAAGCTAAAATCTCACTGACATTGTATGGAGCTGAGAACTGTCCTTGGCTGGCCTGTAGCTGGTTCAAGTCTGTAAATCAGGCTCCGTTTAGCCTGCATGTCTTGTCCACACAAAAACTGCAATTACATCCACATGTAAGTGTGTGTTATTGTGGTGAGTATAGTAGATTGTGCACAATCAGACAGACTAAGAGGAAACGGGCAGAAAGGAGCTGCAGCTGCCTGTTTTCAACGGTGCTGAGGCCTGCTAGTATGGCTCTGGCATCTGCACAGAGCAGCACTGTCACTCAACGTAAGCATTGATTAGCCATTGTTCTGAGAAGGTCACATCATAATTCATTAACAATAATTAGTCCCGCAGTGCCACCTGCACTCCTTCTCTCGATTGCCCTGCTAAATTACGAGCAACCATCACGGTTCACGCGTGGAACAATGAAGATGTATCTGCAATGTAAAGGCAAGAGCTATTAGTTACATTATTTAAATGGACCCGTTTAAACCTGGGGAGCTGTCTTTATGAAGGGCAATTAGGCACTAACCGTAACTGATAATTCACGCTAATTTACAATTAGGAAATATAAATAGTGGGTGTTGGATTAATCATCATTGTGAAGCGGGGAGCAGACACGGTGCAGGCTGGGTAGGTGTGATGGAAGGCAATGGATTATGCTCCATTCATCTCCATCTAGTGCAGAAACAGATTGTGTTTGTCCCTTTATATTTCTCCATTGACCGTTATCTCTGTGTTGTTTCTGTGCCCTTGCTAAATAGTCCATGAGGCTGTGGAAGTGTGAGGCTGGGGTGAATAGTGAATAAGCCAGCATGGAGGCTGTGTACAGGTAGATGTGACAGGGAAGACTGCTGTCTTTTCATGTAAGCTTAAATTATGACATTAAAGGATCACTTTGCTGGTTTTCAGTGTTATCTTTTTATATTTGAATTACTCCACCTCTTTGAATTCAGAGGTTGTGCTGTTTCTATTGGCCTTGCAAGAGAGTACGGCCAGTGGGGATCATCAAAAAACTGAGCTGCTGAGAAAAAAAGCAACAAGTGATGTCAATTTGCTGCTATTAGTTTCTCTTTTAGCTGTTTTTCATTGGCACACAGTTTCAGGGCAGTTTAACAGCAGACAGATAAGGCTGCTCTCGTGCTGTTTTCACAAAGGACCAGGTCACGTTTCAGATTAAATCTCGACCTCTCACCTCTATTTAGATGAACGTTTCTCAAGGTCATCTCATCTGACCTTTGAACTTCCTCAGACAGGGATGAAGATGCACATTCTAATCCAGCACATTCACTTCCTTTACAGCGCATGACACAATCAAAGTCACGTGACACAATAAGACATTCCCACTATCATCATTTATGCTAACAGGAGACGCTGTTGCAGGCCACCCATCGATGCATGTGCCTGCAATCTAAACAAGTGCATTAATAAGTCAACAAACGCTTTGGTTTAGTCTTTGGTCTCAGAAGAGACAAGTCTGATTTAAATACAAATACCAGGCCGCCTTAGCTGAGCAAACAAACAAATAGCAACCAAGCTCTCTGGTAGGGGTGTAGGGATGTTGACTCAGATGTGCCCCCATTAGACTTTATTGCTTTATTCACAGGGGATTTGAATGAATCATTGGTGTTTTTATGTATAGAAGAGGAAGAGAGAGAAAAGAAAGGGACACGCTGCTTAACTCTGCACTGTCATAAGCAGATCTGTGCATGCTTCATGCATAAATAGTTCACTGGTGTGAACTTCATGCAGTTGTGCATCCGGGCAACAAACAAAAACATTTTATGGTAAAGTCCACAGGCCAAAAATGCTTCGTCTTGGGGCCCTGCACAATGAGGCCCCCCTCTGTCACTGGCAGTTGGTGGTAATTGCTACAGTGAGAGCTGGATCAGTGGAGCTGCTCTAATCAATAAAGTCTTCATCAACCATTTCCCCCGATGATTCTCCCTCATTTCTCCCTTAATTGTTCTTTTTCATCAAACAAGGTCTGTGCCGTGAGCATGTGTGTGCGTCTTTGTATGTTTGTGTGCTCCCTGGAGCTCGCGCTGCCGTTCTCCCCTCTCAGTGGACTGCAGCTAACAGATTGCTAATGGAAGCTGGGCTGCAAAACAGCACAGGGAACCTTTGCCTCTTATAACTAGACTGTGACCTCCATGGGAGGAGGATTACCGTTGATCCAGGCTCAGGCTTACCCCCCAAAGCAGCCTCACTGCTGACACTGAGCATGACCACTGAAAATGTCCATGAGGCTGGGCAGCTGTACTTTAACCCAGGAGGGAAGTGTCAGCACTGACAAGTGAGATCTAATGTGCTCGATAAGCTTAAACAGGTAGATCTTAATGAATACGTTGGCACAGCTGATAGCAATTAGACACTGATAGTAGACATGCAGCACCTAGATTGGGATTAACCTCCTACAGTGCATCTTTTAAAATGGGTCTTTTCATTCAGAGTGCATTTTACATAAGTGATATCACTTATCTTGATGCAATGTGACATACATGGGCTTTTGATCTGTCAAAATATAACATATCAGCTTCTGATATTACACATTACAAAATAATCAGTATTGCTGAATTCCCTCTATATAATCTGCTGTTAATGTTTTTACACTGAACACAGTATTAAAAATATAAGCTAAATGTATGTATTATTAAAATGTTTAGAGTATTTTTATATTATAGTATATTATGAACTCTCCAGACCTCTCAGATTTTTGCTTTCTAAATGAAATCTAATCTCTAAATATTTTTTTTTAAAATGTTGTTTTTTGTATTTTAAACTTCAGCCTAATCTGTGTTTACCTTGGTGTGCCATAGTGCCCTGTAACCTTCATCCTCACACCATTTTGGCCCACGTCTGCCAGAGATTTGGAAATGATTGCAGTATAATTGTTTTCCTTTAGCACTTATTGCCCTTCTGTGCTAGTAAAACGGTTTGGGCCCTCACCTTCCCCCAGGAGGGGAGGAGTCGCTGGCTTTCATAAGGCCTCCCCTCTGGTCGTCTGGCTCTGCAGGCATCACCGCCCATGTGGATCAGCCGGCAGTCAAAGGACCAGACTCTGGAGGAGGGGGAGTGAGAAAAAAAGGCGGGATGAGAAAGGTTAAAAATACTGAAACAAAAGGTGTTACAGCTTTTCAGAAGTCGATTCACATTAAGAATTCTTGACTAAATATTTGAAATGATCTCATGGATCAGCAATAAATCCAGCAGGTTGAGTTGAGGATCATCTGCCAGCAGTGCTGTGGGTCATTAACTGCTCTTAATAAGATGTGACCGGACAGTCGCTGCATTTCGAACAAGCTGCCACCACTTTAACCTTAATGATCAGCACAGACATACACTATGAAGTACTGAGGAATCAAAGAAACCGCTGCTTGGATGGCATTCAGGACTACGAGGACAAGAAAAAGGAAGTCCAAACTTTCCAAACATGTCCCTTTACCTCTTTGAATATAATGGCTGAGCTAGAGTAAGTCATTGTGCACATAAGATTACACACACTAATGAAATAAAACAGCCAATTTTGCCATTAGAGCACACTTAGTCCTGGGATTCATGCTGCGGTGGCACTTTGCCATATCAGTAAATATGTTCTTGATGAATCTGTCCCATATTAAGATTTATGAAAGCTTTAGGGCTGCTGATTTACAGGGCTTTATTTGAGAAAATTAGATTTGAGTTGTCTAACAGCCGGGCCACTCATCTCCTCAGTAAACTGCCATAGATTGTGCCGCTGTGGGTTTTATCGACATATCCCATTTCTGAAGTCTTCACGTTTTATGACCATTTCCATAAATTCTGCCTGGGACAATCTCTGCTCTCTGTGGGGCTGATGGAAAGATCATCTCTGCTTTGTAGTTTGACGCTTCAGCACCCTTTCTCACACACACATATACATCCACAGTTTAAGCTGTGTGAGCTCACGTTCTTCCCTCATGAGCAGAGACGGCCCCCTGCTCAGCGGTGGAAATGATTCAGACTCTCCCGGACGTCAGGGGAGAGGACGCAGAGTGTTGAATGAGTTTACAGATGATGAGAGTCCTCGTTCAGGTCAATCTGTATTTACAGTTCAATCGCTTAACAGAGCAGGCCTCTCTATTAGACCTCTATCTATCTATCTGGCTGGGTGACAGCAGCAAACAGGGCAGCATAACGGACGAGGAGGGCAACTGATAAGACCTCTGGGACACAGAGAGCACTCTCAGGGGAGGGAGCTCAATTTTCCTCCCATCCCCTCTTTCACTATTAATCCATTTATGGTACGTATTAAGTTATTGGTCTATTATAGGTCATGTTCTTGATTAACTGATGGCTAAATTGGACCAGTAGATTTCTGCTCAGTTTGATTTTGGTATGCCCCCTCATCAGAGGATGCTGAATCATCCTTTTAGACACATATGGTATCATGTTTGTTGTTTTTATCAAAGCCCCAGTAAAATCTGTGTAGCATGAAAAAGGACATTTAAAACATTTATACATATACACACAAAGGGGAATTCAGTCCAGACGCTTTAAAGTGTGTCCAAATTACTGGAAAAAAACATACTTTTCACTTTTGTCTCTGTCCTCTACAAGCTGATTACTTCTCTCATGTTCGGTCAGGTTTTTAACCCCTGTGATAGTGTATAAATGTGACCTTCATTAGCAGTATTCTAACTTATCTTCATTGAGAAACGGTGGAGTCAGCAGGCTGAGCTGCAGTTCCTGACTCTCTGTGTCAGAAGAGGGAGCTGTGAACTCAAACATCAGTCTATAGTTGGGTTTGGCTGCATGCAAAAACAGTGTCAGCGTTAATGTGCAAAAGAAAAAGCACAAAAAAAGCCTGTGATTAACATTATAAACCAAAATGTTTTACTTTCAAAAGTGATATAATGGGTGGTAGGAGTGAGGGTATTTTAAGTAAATGCAAAACAAAATCCTGGATTTTATGTTTAATTAAAAATATATCAATTTGAGATGTTTAGTCACAGGATCACAAGTTGTTTTAAAAATGGCTTGAAGCCTGTTTGAAATCAGGCTGGGCTCATTACTGCTGCACATAAAACAGTAAAATGGCGCCATCTGCTGGTACTGCACTGTCATGAGCCGCTATAAAGCACGGTGGTTGATTTGTTTTCCTGCTAAATTATATGATTTTTTATGATGGACTTCATTATTTTTGGTCTGCTTTTTGTTTTAATGTGCTTATGGCTATAAAACTCTCTAAGCCCAAATATTATTAAAATATGTGGTGCCTTACATGTCAGAGTGTGTATTTGTGTGTGTGTGTGTGTGTGTGTGAGTGAGTGTGTGTAGCAATGGAAGGCTGTTGTGTCTCTCTCTCTCTCTCTCTCTCTTTTTTTTAAATAAGACTGAATGTCATTGGCAGCACAGTTTGTTCCCTGGAGAGAATAAAGTGTTGTGCAACAGTCTGTGAAATGATTAGTGGGACTATTAGAAGATGAGTTAGGTCAAGATGGGGTTATCAAGAGATATAAACACACACATGCACGTATACACACACACACACACACACACACACACACACACACACACACATATACACCCTGTCACCTGTGTTTGTTAAACATTAGCAGTGTTATTCTGGTTCAGTTGGCAGTTGAAGGAAGGTTAACTGCTATATTGTTGCCTAAGCTGCACACACACACACACAGCTGCCACACTGAAGACTTCATCTACCTTTACTGCCACAAAGGCTCAGGTTCAAAGCCATGAGGAGTCTTTGACTGCACGTCCCTGACAGCTGCCTCTTGGACAGGGTGTTGAATAATCATCACTGGGCTTACATTGGTTGGGTTATGGCGTCTCAAATTTCCTGTCCTTCTGCCAGATAGGCATCTAGATAGCTTTTTTCCTGGAACACAGTGTAATAGAATGGCATTTCAGGCACTGACATTATCTGTAAATATATTGTGTTTCTGTGTACATAGTTTGCACTTGAATGCAATTTGTGCCTGCGTTCTGTTTGTTAAAGGCCAGATGCAAAAGCATTGGCTCACTGCATGCAAGCCCAACCCAAACCTGTATTCTCTCCTGCACTGCACTGCACTGTGTGTGTATATGTGTGTGTGTGTGTGTGTACATGCAAACCTAGCAGGATTGGTTTTATTCAAACAACATGCAGAAACTATTAGGTTGAATTAGTACCACATTATTTAGAATAGATTCCCTTTTTGATCTGAAATTGTCATTGTGAATTTTATTGCACAGAAATGGGTTCCTATTTTTCCCAATAATTAAAGTATTTTTTCACCACCTATGGGCTGGAGTGTTGGACGAACACTCGGAGTGAATATTCTTGATTTTCTCAGAGATCAATATAGTCGGCTCTTGTATCAGTTTCTTCTTTGCATCCTAAAAACAGAGGCCTCCACCTTCTTTAGACCTGCAGACTTGAGTTTTTTTCTCGGGTATGAAGTGGTAAACCCAACGCTCATCCGTGGTCACAACATGCTGGAGAAATGTCTAATGGTTCCACCTCAAGAATGGCAGATTGTCCCATGATATGCCAAATCCACTTCTCATCAGGCCTGAGAGTTCAGCTCCATATGCATGTAATGAGAACATTATAACTTTATAACTATCCTCCTGGCCCTGAACTTTGACCACAAACTCATCAATCACCTCTTATTTTTTTTCATGTGGATCTTAATAGGAAAAACAGCTTTCTGTGTTTCATTGTTCAAAGTCACATCAAGAGAGTCCATCTGTGTGTTGATGTTTCCCAGATTCATCTGTTGCGAGATATAACTCAGGAGGGATTTTTCTTTTAATCTTACAAGAAGGGAGTGCTGAACGAGATATCCAGGTCGTGTCAGAATTTATCTGGCAAACACACACACAAAGACACACAAAGCCTGAAAAACCTCGCCATTAATGTTTCCTGAACCACAGGAATAACAGGTTATTTCAACAAAGAAGATATCAGTTTGATTTACAGTACAATAAATCAGTTTCGGTAATGATTGTCTAATTTTGTTTAACCAATTATCAGTGTTAGGAGTTCTGTTAATATGACTGAATTGGTGAACTGTGTGGCAAAAAAATCTGTTACCAGTGTGGGAAACATTGTGTGAAATTAAATGTTTTAGTGTTTATTGCATTCAGGCAAATGTGAAATTGCATCACAAAGTGCTACTGAACTTTCCATGAGTCAGCTGTATGTGTAGAAAATGTGTCATCCCCGCCTTCAGCAGGAAAAGCATCAAATCAGTACTGACTGTTTGTTTGTGTTCTTCTTCCCACACTGTCTTCTCCTGTACAAATATTGAGTCCATTCCAAAAGATGGCCTTTAATTTAATTTAATGTTTCTATTTTATGAAGAAGAAAAAAAAATCTTGTACCGTTCGCTGTGTGTTCCTCCCCATCCCTTTTCCAGATAAGTGCTGGTTTCCTGTATTGTTGTGCCAGGGTCCCACGCCACTCTGCTAAATATGCTGCACACACGCAACTACAACCGGTGAAAGTATGAATGTTTTCTGTCATCTTTTACATTTGTGCATTGACCTCAAAACAGCCTCACACAGAAGACTCTAACATCAAACGTCTGTGAAATATTTTCTGTTTTGTTGTTTGGGTTGGCAAGACGCCACGCTCTTACGCAGCCTTCAGACTCTTTATGTCAATAAAAGAAAAAGTTGCCAGCCTACGCTTTCTGTCATCGACTGTTTATTATGACATGGGTTATGATAATGACAGCCCTGTGGCTACAGTAAGACACAGACAGACAGACAGTGGCAGAACTAGATTCTCCAGCAGCGTTTCTCAATGGCAGTTAGAACCAGTCTACTATATATGTGTGTGATTGTGCAGAGACTGCACTTGTTACTTCGACCTGATATTCCTACTGTAAACATTCCTACAAGCATTGAACATAATCCTTCTCACACACATGCACACATCTTCGAATGTTACCACGGGGATTTACATGTCATGTGTCTACTGTGTCAGTATTTGTCCTAAAGATATTTAAGTGCTTCTGCAATTCTATCACCATTTCTGGGTCAGTCTCACCTCAGTGTGACTGTCTTCACTCCTTATCTTAGACAGCTTTAAATCAGAGGCACATTATGGATCATCTTGTCCTCACCCTCCATAAACACCCATTTTCTCCTCTCCATTCACTGCTCCTCTCCCCTCCTGACAGACCTCGACTCATGCACCCCAAGGGGCCACCCAATGTGAAAAGCCCGACACCCCGCCCCCCACATCTGCTCGCCCATGACCCCCAAAGACCACAAGAGGAGCCACATTCTTTCCTTTGTGGCCAGTCTTTCATCCTTCTCCACCACCAGAGCACCAGAGATAGCCTGGAGGACATATAGTGCGGCGAAAAAAACAGGGTCCTTCGTTTGGGCCGTGCCAAGGTGTGCAGATAAAGCAAACACACCATCTTTCCTTGTGTGTTAATGCCGTTTTTTGATGTACAGCCCGCGTGGGAGTGACAGGTAAAACAAACCTAGTTATCGTTTATTCAAGAATATGTGATGTAATGTACATATGCTAAAGGAGTGTCAGGCAGTACATCTTTCACCTGTGTGCACAAGCTGTTCCCATACATCCACAAACATTGAACACCTAATGCCAGTTTCAATGCTTTTGAGATAATAAACTTAAAGCTGGTAGCAGTTTAACATGTCAGGCATATATGCAGCTGCCGCACCCGGTGACCCATTGGCAGCAGTCAGGCAGGCAGAGTGAGACAGGATCTGACAGGACAAGACAGTACGAGGTGTGGTGTGTTTATCTTTTAGTTAGCCTTCCTTCATTAAACACGCACTTCCTCCATTATAGATAACCTCTTGGAATTGCAGTAAACATTGGCCTGTTTTTGTGCTGTGTGTGTTCGTTCATATGGATGGATGCAGATGCACCCTTAAAAGGGAAAGTTTGAAATGTTCATATTTAACATGAAGAAATAACAGCTAGGTCAGAGACCTAGAGATGCAAATAAGGTGTCCATACTAACCAGCTAATGCTTGTCTGTAATATTAGGTGGCGATAGTAGGCAATAGTGAGTCAGTGTAGCATCCAGTCTTCTTTCAGCCTGACATGTGCTGCCCAGAGAGGTATATGTGCTTATTAACATGGACCATCATGCAGGCTGGTTGCTGAATGTCCCACAGTTTAGCAATGGTATGTTTATATGAACTAGAAAGTCATGCTAAGAAGCAAAGAAGTCAGGGATAGTTTGATATTTAGACATGTATGGTTATACCGAATGTTTGCAGAGCTTAGCATAAAGGAAACACCGGAAGCCTAGAGGCAACTTCCTGAAGCTTTTTCTGGTTGCCTGGCAACAACCAGGCTAGCTGTTTCACCCTGTCCCACCAAACCAGCAATGATTTTGCTAAGCTAAGCTAACCCCTACTGGCTGTAGCTTTGAATCTGACATGGTATCAATCACATCTACTGTGAGAGAGTAATGATGCCAAATGTTCGTTATAGCCATTACACTTCCTCTGTAACTAGATTAACCATCAGAGAAGGTCAGGCATCTTAACTGTGTTTCTCATGATCAAGTATTAGCTTAACTGGGTTATTCTAACAAAATTACGATGTTTGTGTGTGTCAAACAAGGTTATGTGAGCGTGTGAGGTAGAAAGACTTCTCTGTGTGTGCTGATTTTTATTGAACACAACCGTTAGTGATGGAAAAAAAGGCAGGGAGCGGGGGAGACATGCATGCAGACAGATGGAGGGCTGAAACCTTACACCAGCCTGTGGACGAGGAGGGCTCATCTGAACTGTCAAAACTAGAGGAACCAGTTTGATCAATAGTCATTCAATGTGATTAATTTGTCCAATCACAAAAACAAATTTAGGACTATCATCATTTTTTTTTTAAAATAAGCAATGCTCCTTTCAGGATTTACAAAAGAAGGAGGAGTGGTGTTTGTTTTGCATGTCAGATCATTCCCTCTCTCATAAACCCACAATTTCCATGTCAGCGCTGGATGCTTTTCCCTCTCTGACATTCTCTGTTGGACAAACACCTTCACTAATCCAAGAGGCTTTATGCCAGTAACGAGACAGTGTTCAGGTAATTCCAAGCAAAACACAGAGCGCAGTGTTTGCAGCAGGCTTCTGAGGAACAGTTACAATCATCCATTTACTGAAAACAAGCTGAGCCACCAGCATGGAGCTCATCCAGTCATGACTGTCCTCACCAGCAGAGGCACAGCCTGCCAGGAGGCAAGGCAGGCAATTACTCCAAATGCTAAAACTGGTTGCATTGTTTCTTTAATTAAAATACACTTAATGTGCTGAAACCCTCATCATCATCATCATCATCATCATCAGACAGGGCTGTGGTTATTCTTGCAGCCTCTACAGCTGTATCAATGACTGGCTGCTCTCCAAAATATGATGCATGGGCAAGATTTATTTTTCCTCACGTCCTGGATCTAACTTGTCCTGAATAGGAGGAAGCTTTCAGTAAATATTTAGACATGGCTAAATTACAGATATGTAAGGATCAAAAAGCGGATCAACTGTGCGTGTATATGTTAATCTGTCTGATCACAATGTTGTTGAGCATCCAGCGCGTTCTGTCTTTATGTCTTTATGTCGCTCTGACCGCAGCTTTTTAAGTGGCGAGGCCATGGGGAGAGCAAAACAGAGACAGGACATGTGACACAGTTTTAAAAGCACTTTGTGGTTGCTTTTGGCAGCTGGAAACACCACTATAGCTTCTATGGTATGCACCAGGGGATAAATAAAATGGAATGAAGAAAATGAAAGAAAAGAAGGAAATTGCTTTAAATGAAACCTCACGTTTGGAGGTTATTCAGTCTGTGTGTACACAGATCTGTAGATGTCTCCATATGGCCTAAATCGATGGAAATATGTTTGCTATTCCTCCCCTGTGAAGGATATCAGAGAACTGGAAAGAAACGTCTGACAATCTTTCTGCACAGAGGTCAGAATCTCTGAAACATTTTACACCTACAATGCTCTATATCCAACTTACAGTGAAGGGGGAAGGAGACGTAAGAGAGAAACAGAGAGAGAGAGAAACCAGTGACTAATGCTGAAAACAGAACTTGGAGCTGAAAGCTTATAAAGCTCTTTCCTCCTACTCTCCTGACACCCAATCACTCCGTCCCTGACGTCCTGTTCGCTCCACTCGTCAACTCAAGACGTTTCACATGGTACCATTTTGTTCTGTGCAGGTTACATAACAGTTTGCTATGACACTAGGCCCAGATACTCATTAACTGATAGGAACTTTCATTGTTAACAGTGCACACACACACACACACACACTGTTATTTTATTTTCCGGTGCACAATTATTATTCAGACACTCCTATATTGGCTACTGAAAGTCCATGTTTGATTCCAAAAGTCAACTAGCCTGTAAACATTTATTGTCAGTAAGAGCCAGAGCTTTAAAATATGCTGCTTCATTTTGTGGACTGATTTGTACAGCATAAAACACAAAGGTTTCCTGCCTTGTGAGGGACAGTATTATGCTATTGATAACATTAATGAGAAAACAATTCAATGGCAGTATCTGCCTTTATATTTTGGATTCATCAGATGCCATTACCCAGATAGAATTTTGCTCTAAGTTATAGCATCAAGATCAACAAGTTGTATAACACATATCCTCTCAGAACAAGAGAATATATTTGGAGAGATATAAAAATGACACATAAAATGTTATAGAAGTGATATTTTAGTGCACATGATCGTGCAAATTGAACTAGATGTGTCAGAGATCGTCATAGAAACTGCTCTCTGTGCCAGTGTGTCTGGAAGCCAGCTTTTGTTGCCCGCATGTGTTTTTTGTCTCCTTGTCTGGCAGTGGCACCGTTAAATGAGCTGGTGACTTGTGTCTCACGCCTCTTGCCAAGATATGTTTTCCCTCAGCACTGTTTTGTCTCTGCTGTTTTTTTCCTTCTTCTTCACTCTGTCCATGTTTTCTTCTTTCACGTCTTTGTTTGTTTACATTGACCCAGGATGGAAATCACAGACTGAGGAAGATGCAGCTCTCTCCTTTTCTTTGTCCTTTCCTTCCCCCCATTTTACTGAAATGCAGGCGGTCGGCATGCTTGGGGTTTCCAAACTAGCGTCTGTGTTGGGGGTCCCTGGAGAGCAACCCTGCCATAATAGCCGGGTGGAGTGGGCTGGCGAGCGCAGGGGAGGGAAAATGAATAGCATGCTATGGGGCTTTCCAAAACCCGAACTCCTTACAAGGCCTTTGTAGACTACATAGTGCAGAATTTTGCCCGTATTTACCTCAGCTGACAAACCGTCCAGCGTGTGATGAAGGACAGAGGTTGAAAAATGTTTTGCGGCCTGAGAGTCTTTCTCACACTCATGCTTGGTCTGTAAATTTGAACTTTGTTTAAAGTTGGCTGTTTGTGTTATTGCTACTTTCTTGGTTCAATCCTTCAAACAACGCTCCCCTACATTTCACAAGTCTCCTCTCACACACACAGAGAAAAGTGTGCACTTCTTTTGGGCATATATGATATGAAGGAGTTCCTGTGGTATGCAGCGTGCATGTCACTGCCGATTGCATGGCAGCCTGCAGATTCCCGTGTGAAGGAGGGAACCACGACACGGCTGTAAATCTTAACATGAAGCTGATAAATTGTAGCATCAGTGACAGTTCGACTTTGCTTCCTATCACTTTGTTAAAGAAGAGATCAGAGAGCTCAGTGATGAAGAGCAGAGAAGTAGGAAAAAATAAAAGAAGGGAACCCCCCCCACACACACACACACTCCCGAAACACTTCTCACATCCCTTCATCTCACTGATTATGAGTGTATGTCAAAGGAAGGGAGGAGTGAGCAAAAAAAAAAACAGCAAGAACAAGTAGGAAACATCCAAATCTCAGACAGGCGTGAAGTGCGTCAAGTACAGTACACAAAGTGTGACTGACTCCCACACAGCGGCCGCTTTCTCTTCTTTCTTTAATCGCTGAGAGGCAGACTGTACACAAACAGAGCGCACACTTGGAACACTCTCGCTGTGCAAACATGGGAAGAGGCCTGTCTCTTTTGTCACGGACATGCAAACCTATAGGGAGGCAGAAAAAACAGACAGCAAAGTTCAATCCATTGTCCTCTCTGTCCTCTGAATTTACTCACATCTCTATGGTGGCATTATAAAGACACCTACACTCGCCCTGTGGAGCTTTTACACAATGGCCTGCTTGTGCTTCCTGTGTGCAACATGGAGATGAAAAGAAGACACGTTGAGTTTTCACAAAGAAAGGAAAGAGAAAAAGAATCTGCAGACAGATCAGTGTTTACATTTAATAAGCCTCTCTTTGTCACTTTCTGTGTCCGTTGCAAACGAACCCTCCCACTCTTGTTAAGAAAAACCTTGAGGTTAAACAAGAGCACGGCACATGATGCACTGCCTTCCACACAGAGATAATGGCACGCTGCCGCTGCTTTACCAAGGATTTCCTAAGCACTCTAATTTTCTCTCTTCCCAGCTACATCAATCAGAACTATCTGTGTCTGTCCTTGACGGAGACCCACACCAAAGCAGCAACACTGGCTCACACACAGATTAGTAATCTGTTAGTAGTGCTTGGTGCATGGGAACCCGAAACACTGAAACCATCAAGAGCCTCTTCTCCCACAGGATGTGATGGCATTCCAAATCCTGTTTGTTCCTCCTCCCTTCAGACGAAATGAAAACATTTATCACATCGGATAAATTGGACATTGGATGCGTCATGCTGGCTGCTACAGCTGCTTAATGAGCACTTCAAAGAATAAAAAATGGGGATTTTTCAAAGAGAAGATGTGGTTCACATCACATAATAATAATACCAAGGATCTACTGAACTGTATTCTGTAATAATGATGTTCCCAGCTGTCAGTCCATATGTCCAAGCAAGCAAAATAACATTTACATTAAATTTGTCTTGTTGTCATGCTGGACTATTGTATGTTTTTACCTGAGCAGCTAACAATGCTAACACTGAGAACACTGTGGAAGGTCTTATTGTTCATTTGCTACAATCTGTTGACACATTAATAGGAAACAATGACACAAATCTGCAAATCTGTTGTTGGTATTTCAGGTTTTGATTTAGGTCAAACATGAATTCAGGCAGAACGCAGTATGTTGTTAGTGCAGCAGCATTATCTTCCCACACAGCACATGTGTCCTGGTTGTTGATCGGCCAGAAACCTTCCAAGAAGTTTATCCAGGAACCCAATTAGCATTTTCATGTCCATTTGTGGTCTGCCCAGCGGCTAATGTCTGCCGTGATAACATCGGCGACTGCTGCTTACACGTCCACCCATGTTTACAGATGTGAGTCCGTGGCAGGCGCCGGTCCTGGACGCACCCACAGGACTGGAGCTGGATTGTGGTAAGAGTAGATCTGATTGCTATCACACTTATTATTCTCACTCTGACTGTTAAGAAAAGAACCACAAAGCCTCTCAGCAGACTGCCACCTCTTCTTTCTGTCCCCTCACCTGCCTCCCTTCACCTGCATGGCCCCCCCACCACCTGCTCAAACAATCGCATGCTGAACAAAACACAGGTCACACACTGCTAAATAACAATAGTGTCACGTGAATACAAACAGGAAGTACATATACATCCATGTGTTTTACTTGAGGATGTGATATCTCTGGTGCATTTCAATAGAATATCATAGTCAAGAGGTCAAAGGTTAATGCAGTCAAAACATAAGAAACAGGAAATAATGTTGTACGTATACATTGGCAGCTTACAAGAAAGCACTATCTTACAAATTCATGCCAACAATTCATGTTAATGATGGGATCTATTATTACACCAGGTGGTAGTCAGACCAACTCAGCCTCTATTAGCCATGACCCCACCACCTGCAACTACCTCTGCACCAAAGGTCAGAGTTAAGTAGGCTGCTGCTGCGCTGGCTGTTCGTTGCCCCTGAGTAAACTTTGATTTCAGCTCAAGTGTCCTGAATCAACCCCGCCTGCTCTGGTCACTCTTATTGCAGCTGAAGTACAAACATCTGCGATCAAAACTGACAGGACAGCGTCCTCCGAGGCCTGAATTCAGATTATAAATCAAGACTTTTATACAGAGCAGTGATACAAATCTGTTTACTCTGCTTCTGCAGCACGAGCCAAGGATTATACTCACAGCACTGTGTGTGTGTGTTGCTGTTTTATTTAAGTTTCAACACACAAACAAAGCTGCTGTGTGTGAGCTATTAGGTATTTACTATTTGTTGACACACAGACTGATGCCATATTTGTCACAGAACTGCTCTATTCTTTGTTTTTGTCTCTCTCTGTGAAGCAGTAATGATTTTTTTTTTCTGCTGACATTCGGAAGGCAGCACTAGTTGACCCAGATGTAACTGGAGTGATGGATGGATGAGGACCAGGCCCTGCGAAAACATGTCTATTTCAGTCCTCCATTGTTTGGCATTCAGTCATCACTGTGTGTGTGTGTGTGTGTATAGAAAATCAGTCTCCTGTACGTACTACCCTTTTGCTCAAAAACACAGGAGCATGTGTTTCCTCCCTCTCAGCACGTGTCCTTCCACTGAGTAAAATGTCCCTGTCCACCTTTCATCTCTCTCATATTCTATACTCTCTTACAGAATGGGAAATATCTGGGCAGCATGGCAACCAATTTCCAAAATGGAATAAATGCTTGGCAGCATATGCGTTGTCAGTCAGCTGCTTTTTTTTCTGGTAACAGGAGAGCTGGCAGCATTAGTCCTTTGAGAAACACTTGATTTGAATGAGTTGCTGTGAATACTGCAAAGTACATCAACAGCAAACAATCTTACCATCTGCTTCCCATAAAAGTGAACACGATTTATGAGTCCCAGTACAAAGCAGTGAAGTCTGGGTTTTCCAGAGTTTATTGTTAGTCAAGTAAACAACACGTAATGTTCAGGTGACACTGTCCAACCCATACTGTGATTTTCACTTAATTCAAAAATGATATATGGTCCAATAAGCTGTCAGATCAATGCTTCACAAATGCAGGTGAAGGACATGACAGGATTTATAATCTAGAGCTGGTCAGTTCTGTTTATGTGTCACTCATGGTGAGTTTCGGGTGAGTTTTCTACAAGAAGCATCTCTGCTACTTTGGTCATCAGGTGCCAAATCCTGGCCTGAATATGTGACTATATGTGTGATTGTTTTAAAGGTGTGGCGTTTTCTTGTGAGGATAGGCTGTAAATCTTCTTTAGTATCTAATGTTAAAGGCTACTTTTCGTAGTCTTGTTGGCAGACCCATGGCAGTTGAGAAAAGAGGTGGCTATTATTTATATATATTATTTTATTCCCTCTTATTGTTTTTTTGTTTGCTTCTTGAGCCCTGAAGCTCAACAGCAGGACATTTCTTTGTTGTAAATCTTGATGAGATGTGAATATTTTTTTTTAATAACGATGATCAGTCACAGTCACATACAGACTCTATGTGACAGGGTTTGCACTGCAGGGATTTCCAGGTATACTCCTGGGTGGTTGGAGTACAACAAAACCAGTCATTACAGCTTATTATGAAGATGTAAATCACACCGGGATGCAGAGGTGGGGGGCAGGGGGTGCAGTAATTCATGGGAGCAGTGGTGAAAAAGTGTTGGGTTGCACTTTGTCACTTTTGAGAGGAAAACTCGTCAATCAGTGACATGTGACACTGCCGGCCACCTGTCTAACGAGGTGCCTGCCAATACATGTACGCCCTTACACACACACATGTAGACACAGATAAACACAGCTGTCCTGGACGGGAAGGCTATGTGCTCAAACATAGGTACTAAATGTACCTTTACAGAGCAGGATGAGTGGTTTTCAGCATTTCTATGTCACGGACAATGAGGAAGTGCCTCAGTTTGAGGGCAGGTTTACTTCTTTGTCTTCGTTATTTTATGATTCAACTGTGTATTTAAAACTTATGAAATGATAAAGGCAGAAAAAGTCAGCACCGAATGATAACCAAGAACATTCCAAGCACTATGCCGAGGGATTTGTGTCAAGATTTCAAGTGACAAACTATGTTTCAAACGTCCCTTTAAGCTTTTCTGCATTTTCCTCTTGAAGAAAAGTTCTTCAAAAGCTGCCTGCATACCTCCCACTCAGTTGGACATAAACAGTATGTAACGCCTTAAAAAGCTGCTGAAACACTGATGTCATTATTCTGACTCCTCTGAAGAGAGCCTGAGCGATTCTGCTGACAGAGTAAAGCGCAGCTATTTTCTTAAAAATGCAGCCAATGTTTTCTCTCATGTAATCGAGGCTGAGCAGAGCAGGCCGCTGTAAATTTGTCTAACGTGGCCTTTCCTGTCTCCCTCTTTCCAAAGTCTACACTTGCCAGCCACAACTACAATGCTCCCTATTTATAGCGCTTTTACCTCAGATATTAACTCTCTCCCCCGCTTAGACTGCCACTTCCTGCCAAAGAGGAAATATGTGTGTGTGTGTGTGTGTGGTTTACTGACCTTTGGGAGCAACAAGCAACCAGACTACTGTTGGTAGCAACAGGATTTTATGTTTTCAGTATATTTCTGTCAACTTGAAGAAGCGAGGTGTGAACTTTCAGACTCTATGTGTCTGTCCTTGTCCAGGTGACTGGTTTTTTGCTTACACAAGCAGGGCACGCACTGTATCTATTTCAGGGTTTGAATGAGTGTGTATTTGTGTAAGCCAACACCTAAGTGTTGAGATGTCGGAGTTCACCTTCCTTCAAGGCCACGATCTAAGGAAAAGCTGCAAGTGGCTGTAGCATCCTGTTTTGAACATAAACACCGTTTTGCAGCCAGACTTGGAAAAACAATCTGTCGTATCACTTCATTTCTGCAATCAGCCTCCCTGGTGGCCAATAAACAAAAAAAGCCTCTAATGCATTTTTAAAGAGACAGACACCTACTGAGGCGGGTCTTATAGAGGTGGCAGGTGCTTTTTTAGTTTGTTTCAGCCTTGGACAGACATGACAGAGATGATAGGAAATCCCAGGGAGGAACAACCTTTGCCCGGTCCACGTGTCTGTCTGCGTCTGCCTGAAAAGTCCCGAGACAGTTCCTGGTGACATCACCTCCTCTGGTCACTGAGGGGTTACCGGCCAGGAATATTCCATGGCCACGCTTCCTGCCATTTTGTTTGGGGCTCATTGGCAACACAGGGGCAGATTTTAGTTGTATTCATCAAGAGAATAGTCAATAATTGGCTTCATAAAACAAAGTATCAAAACAAGGATGTTTAAATGAGTTATGCAGGAACTGAGTGTGGGGGAGCTTCTACAAAGGAGCTGGAGGCTTTTGATGTGTCAAAGTTTAATCTGTTGTCTGTAAATACTCGGCATTAATGAGCAAAATTCAAACAGGACATACAGTGAGTGCAGGTTGTAAATTTATTTCATGTCCGTTCTGTTAGAACAAAGGCCTTGCATTCTCGCTCCTTCACAAACAGATCATAAAAAAACACTTAGAAAAATATACGCTGATGTTAGAACTGGAGACTTGAGATCCAGTGTTTCATTCAAATATACAATTTGCATATTAAGAAACTACAAAAAAGGTCAGAAAAAGTGGCTTTGATCGAGCCAGGCATGGTGAAGAGGAAGGAGATAACAAGCATCCAAAGGAAGGCACTTTTCTGAACTCCTCATAAAGCTTATCGAGTCTACATTCAGCAAAATAAATCGGATTCTCATGTGTGCAGAAAAGACGAAGAGGAGGGCAAGTCTTCCTCCTGTTGTTTGCCCCCCCGCCATTAGTTTATCTGACAAACAGACTTGAGCTAAATACAGGAGAGTCCAGCTACTGCTACAGTACTACAAACCTAAGGTTAACTGACTTTGGAAAGGTCATCAGGTTTAAAGGAGTGGGGACAGGGAGATTTTCTTAAGACTAACCCTCACTTTCCCACTCCTGAGTTAAACCAAATACCCACTTTTTTGATTCAAACAGTAAGAATGTTCAAGGCAAATGTGTCATTAAGAAGCGGGCTGTTAACAACATCTTTTATTTATCATCTCTTTCACTTTCCTGGCCTTTCTACCATCCCTTCCTTTTCCAAATTGACGGTTACTTTTCTTTAGTAATCATCTCATTTGTCCCCTCTTGCTACATCCACCACAACCTTCTCCAAAAGTTCAAACACAGTCTTTCAAACCGCCTATAAAATGTTTAGTTTCTTTCAATCTGATCAAGATCCAGCTCCCCGCCCAGCTGGAAAATGTCCCTCTGTGTCCCGCAGTCACCCTTCCAGAGGGTGCGTTTACCACCCACAAGGCCTACAGGAGACCCGGGCCGCGAGTCTACGCTACAAGCCGAGTCACTGTCTAGTTCCTCGTAGGAAGAATCCTCCTCATCTTCTCTTACTTCTTGCCGTGACTCCATTCCTAGCTCAGGCACAGCAGTGAAGTCTGACTCTGATTGGCTGGTGGTCTCAAAGGAAGGAGGAGGCAGGTCGGTGGCTGAGAATCCAGGACAGCTCAAGCTCTGAAAGGTCTGAAGTTTCTGAACAAAAGAGACAGAAAGAAAAAATAAATGTTTTGCATTTATAATTCACATCCTGAGTGTAAGAGTTTGTTAGAGGGAGGAATTTAAGCTCAGGGTTTTCCAGAATGTCAGCTTGGGTTTCGGTTTAGGAAGCCAAAAGCCTGGCCTTCCCTTTCATCGACGGCACGTGAACATGTAAACACGCAAGAACACAAACCACTGAGAAATATTCACAGAACTCTAAACCTTTGTGATTGTTTGAGAAAAACACCGAGATAAAAACCACAAAAAGGTGTCTCATGTCTAACTTTGCTTGAGGCCTATTTATCACTACACCTACCTCACCCAGCTCTGTATGCTGTGGGAGCATTTGTTTTTGGTTTTGTGTGTGAACAACTGCTTCTGTTTTTGCTTTAAAACTTGACCTTCATTCACTGAAGTATTTCTATTCTACAACAAGTCATCTCCGGGCTCTCTTTCCATTCTGAATTCCTCTCTGCAACAAAGAAAGAGGCTGAGCAGTGCAGTGAAGGGGTTAATGATCTCTGGAGTGCCCCCAGCAGCAGATGTTGGAGGCATGGAGGTGAATAGAGATGAGGTTTTCTCTTGAAAGCCTCAGCTTACATGACAGACACCTCTAATGTTCCCTAGCATGTGTTGAGACATTGCTTTTCCTGTTACAATGAGCTGGGAGTCTCCCTTCTCTTAAGTCTTTTAGTAGGATCACTCTTTTCTCTGGCTGCTCCAAAAGAAAAATACAACACAGGATCCTGGCTGTCTGACTTTAAACTCGGGTCTTTCTTGCTGGATTAACTCTACATGTAAGCAGCTCACATGCACACACACACTATACTTCATCTGCAAACGCTTGAGGTGATCATGTGAGGAGTGGGAGGCCTCTGCTGTAGTTACCCCACTGGAGTGGAAAAGGGGATTTTTTTCAAGTCCTCACTGTCTGTGTTCAACCCCTGGTATTACCCCACTACTAATTATCACAGCGGAGGAGCATAAAGGAGGGGGAGGCAGCAGTCTCTCCACAATATGCTTCCTATAAAGTCTACTGGGGCTAACAGGGATTTGGGTGGGTGTGGTGGTAGGTTGGGGGAGCAGGGTCAGGTTTCTGCTGTCTACCCAGCTTTGCCAGAAGAAATACATTCACACACACATACAAATCATTCTTACCACACATATGCTCTCTCTACTCAAATGCTGTCATGCTCTCACATAACACACTACCTATACCAGAAATATAACCATATACAGACTTTATAATAATAAAGGTACCAATCTAATAACAGCAGATCAATGCTACAAAGCAAGCAATTGTGCTTGGTAACTACCTTGCAATTGGCTAGCAAGCCAATTTAGTGTGGCACACACAAGTACACAAAATGTTTCCATTTGGACCCAAAGTAGCAATGACAAACTCTGAACTACCACGGAGAATATCTTTGCTATGACCTACAGTTGGCATGTAGTGACATATTTGACAAAAAAAATACAGACACTTCAATCCATCACCAGTGATAAGAGGCAGAGTACTGTGCCAAGAAAGAAAGATGATTCTGTTTACAATAGAAAGACTTGTGATGTCGCATGTTTCAATAAAAGAAGATCGCACTAGTCACCACTCTCATCATCAACATGTTGATGTTCCAGCCGGTGAGTACTCACACCACACCTATCGCCAAGCCTGCCAACATTTTAATTTCCACCGCACACCTGTAATGCCTTGTTCTCTGTACAGCCATGATGCTTTGTGCCAGCGTCTTTGCACAGAAATGCTGTATAAACATGGAGCTTTCGTGGAAAACATGCACATGCCCTGGTCTTTATCGTGTGATTTCATGGCTTGAAATGCCTTCATTCTGCTGCTAACAACGACAATGCGAAGACGGGCAAAATCACTGCGTTAAACAGCCTCAGGTAGATGTAACTCATTACTTAAAAGCATGATCAAAACAGCCATGCAACTTCAACTGTAAAGATGTTATCTGCTTTAGAGGCAGCTGTGGGAGAAGCACATGTCAAGAGGTTAGGCAAATATCCTCCTGATAATTAAAAAACAACAAACAACACCAAACAAGTTGCTGCTAACTTGCCCAAGTTGCCCAACAAGGTACAACTAGTACCCCCCCCCCCCCACACACACACACACACACACAAAACTACACTTATATGTGCATATAAGTTGGGTTTAGCTCTAAGAAGAAATGAGGTCAGATAAACAACTCTGAGGAAGACAGGCAAACAGACCTCCGACAGCAAACAACTGTAAAACAAAAAGGGCCAGGAGTGTGAGCAAAGTAGAGAGAATTTAACTCATTCCTGACAGTCAAGCTACATATTTTAACACACCTCTGTGATATATGTGTGTGTGTGTGTGTGTGTGTGTGTGTGTGTGTGTGTGTGTGTGAATGCCTTTGCCTCAGGTGTGTGCATGTCTGGAACTCACTGTGCGCAGACAGAATGCAAATCAGATAGGCGTAAATGCCAGGAAGTAAGATAAAAAGATAGATACGTTCACGAGTGTTGACAAAGTGTAGATCATATTTAGGCTGTGGCTGAACAACGTGTGTTTGTGGATGCTTTACAACACACATTTGGGACGAGTCATGACATGTAATTATATGCAGTGAACACTGCACCTCAAGACGCCCACCTAGGTGTTCCCACAAGCCTGCGAGGCTCTGCTATGATCACCACGTCTGCCATCCCAGGAATGGAGTGAGATTGAGAGAGGAGGAGAGACAGAGCAGAGTAGCTTGAGCGAACTTGGGCCATTAAATGATATTAATAGAGAGGAGTTTGTCAGCCAGGTCCTGCAGAAATAACAACCGCCTTCTTCACCCTGCTAGCTCTCTCAGGAACGCATCCACACACACACACTTCCAAGCATTTGCTTACACATGTTTCCTTTTAACACAAAAAGATAGCCAGTAAGTGTTTTTCAAAATGTACAATAACCCCATCTGAAGTCATCAGCTGCTGCCCGGGCTGACGTCATGCTGGCTGCTTCCTCAAAAGCAAAGTCAGAGCTGTGTCAACAATCAGCAAGTGACCTAGAATCAAGACAGGCCAAGGTGGAAGGGCAGCCTGTAATAAAACAGCGGGCAGGGGAGAGAACTGATAAACACATCCGACAAGCAGGATATTTGAGGAATTTTGGGGGGTGGCTGCACGTAAATCCCTGCAGTAGTTGAGTTGTAGCCGATTAGCATGACATGCATCCCCAGAATTCACACCCGCCTTCATTGGTGTGGTTGAAGAATCTTGAGGCCATATTACACCATGTTCCACTGACAGAATACACAGGGGACTTGTTACGTGTTGACCGTCCCAATACTTCACCCAGCACACGTTCAACCGAGGGTTATTATCTGGAAAACTACTAAAGTAATACAGTGCTGCATCCTCACATCTACTTTATTTTTTCTTTACCTAAAGTTGTGATGAGATTACTCATCCACACGCCTATGAAACTGAGAGTGGGAAGAAAGTGTTTGCTGACTGCATGAACCGACCTGCACCTTTGCACGTGTTCCTACTGTTGAGAGAGGAAGAAAAAAAAAGGACTTACTGTTGGGTGAAAGAGCAGAACAAAGGAAGCAGGGAAGTGAAAATAGACCAAAGATGTTGTAAAGATTACTATGTCCCCATGTGAGCTCAGTGAATTTGGAAAAAAAAACAACCTATAGAGCCACTAGGGCATGGCTGAGTAGGACACCTGCGTGTGGCTAGAGGAAAGTAGAAACAATGCTTCACATTTAGAACTTTATTTAGAAATTTTGCTAGGCAACAAATTTCTATCAGAGGTGGTGAAGTCTCATCTGTTCCAAACCCTGACTGTAGTTTCTGTCCTCCCTAGAACAGACACAGGTTGTAACCAGCCCTGCGTTTCCACATTATCACTTCCTTTTCCAGACAGTTTGCCAGCTATGAGCTTCCCCTTTCAACATGATGCTCACTCAGATTCAGACTAACCTATATCAACAATGTGAATCTTCATGGTTGTTTCTGAGAGTACAGGTGTAGCACTTGAAGACCAGAGAAGTGTGATAAATTATAAAGTGTGCTGTGTCACTGGTAACTTTCCTCATTTTAGGCGTGCCACTCCATGAGGTTGAGAAAATAAACACAGCAAATGACCCATTGAACCTGCACAACTTGGCTCCTTGCAACAAAACTCAGGTCAAAAACCCCAACAATAAAATATATTAAAAAAAGGAATTAACTCTGAGCAAAAATAATTCTTACGCATCTAGCAGAGGTAATAGCAACCAGAGGTAACATAAACCTGAGCCCATGTGTTTGTGTGTTTGTGCGTAATCAGCGTGCTTGATTTTCCCCTCTTAGCAGCTGGCATGACTAGAGGAAACATGCCTGCTAGGCTCCATTACTTAGGCTTTGTTGATCCAGCCCTGGCTAAGTCCTAAGGGTGACTGGCTGGGAACGCTTTTTTTTTTCTGGAAAGGGAAGGGAGGATAGACAGATAAACTGATGATACTTTCTAATAAGGGAACAGGAAAAAAGATGATATTCCTCTGAGGGACAGTATAATGAATGAAGATTTCAGGGTGTATGTTCAGGAAAGCAAAGATAAATCTGACATGGTTTATGAGTACTATGTATAATGCTGAATTTCGAGAGCATTTAAATGACTAGTGAGCTAAATGGGACACAAAAATAACAACCAAAAGGTATTTCTGGGCTCAGTAAAGTCCATCATAGCATTACAGTATATCAAAAAGTCCATGTCGTAAAATACTTTCTATTTTGGGTTTGTCCAGGGGTCATTTATATTCTCTGGCTGCTCCTCTGCTTCCTCTGACCTCACAAAAGAACAAACAAACTCCTGGCATGGGGGAAAGACATAAATCCAGAGTTCCATCCATCCAAATATCCCCACAATTAATCACCTCTGCTTTCTGTGACTGCCTGATGGTGGACAGAGGAGACGGGATTGGATGAAGCATGGATGATGAAAATGCATAGTTAAAGTTGTGGAGAGGAAGCAAATGACCAGTGAGAAGTTCAACCTTTAGATGAGGTGTTTACCCAACAGAGTTAATGAAATGATAAACAGGAGCCGGGCTTGCTAGAGCGTGGGGCTAACAGTGTGACCGAACATGAGGAATGCTTCTTAAGAAAGAAGAACTACTCCATGAGCTGGAGAAAGGGAAGCCTGAGTCCACTTTTCCCTGAAGCCTCGCAACGACAAAAAACGCAAAAAACGCAATGCAGCTTCATTTAATCCAGTCCCTGATCAGATTCAGAGAGAGAGGAACCTAATTATGTCTGAGGATCTCTTGAACTCCCCTTTGGTGTACAAACAAATGGGCACTTGTCTACATGGTAAGTGCGGGCCAGGATTTAACTAAATGCAATAGTGTACATTTTGGGGTATTAAAGTGAGATTAGAAAGAAGATGAAGCTGATTCATGTTAAATCAGCAAACAAAAGGAATACAAGTGCTTGCTTGTGCATGTCAACACGTGTTAAACATTTTCAGCTAACCTGAGTCATCTTTGCCAGGTCCAGGGAGGGACGCTGCTCCTGGGCATCTTCCGGTCTCCTGCGCTTCATGCCAATCTTTTTGTCGTTTAGCACACAGGGCTGGGACCTGCTCCGAGACAGACACCCTGTCCCCCCAGCTTTCTGGCCAGCTCGCCTCCCCAGCTCTGGGGTGGAGTCTGGAGAGCTGCTCTCAGATGCTTCTTCCGTCTGGAGCTCTGGCAGGCTGATCTGTTCATGGGAAAGGGAGAGAGGCCGGAGGAAGTGGTGATTGCGGGAGTGGTGATGATGTGAGGAGGGAGAGGTAGGGGAGACTGGAGAGGCAGTGAACTGAGGGTGGAGAGGCAGTCGCTGGTTGAAACATGGCAAGTCCAGGACTCCATCTGAAGGCACACTGGAGCGTGAGGGCAAGCTGAAGCTGGAGCTACGCTGCATAGTAGGAAAATGACCACCGCCGCCGCCTCTTACACTTCCTCCACTGTGGCATCTTCGTTTCTCCACTGCTGTCCACACTCGTGAGCCTTGGGGCCTCCAAGATGAGCGGAACCCACCAAACTCATCAGAGAAGGACAGGGAACGACACTGACGTTTGCTCGGAGGGGCTGTTGGAGCTTGGCTAGCAGCTGTAGTGGTGAAATGCACAGTGGTGGATGTGGTTTGAGTGCTGGTCACGCTGCTGTTGTCTAGATTAAGATCTCTTATCAGACTGGTGATCGCTGTGGCGTTAGTTGGTTCCTTGGCCCAGTGCTGGCTCCCCTGCTTGGGCATCACATCCCACAGGCTCTCCAGACTGGCTCCAGACTGGCAGGGAACTCTCTGCTGGATGGCACAGCTTCGCCCCAAGTCCAACCATCTCTCCGCCTCTGCAATAATCAGATCATACAGACTCACACTAATTGACCTCAACAGCAGCGCTTTATTAACCCCAAGGATAAACAAAAAAAACCTTGTGGAAGAAATATTTGGGACAAGCTGAGTGAAACTACTAACTTTAGTTGAACTGTTTAGACCTCTGCTAGAGAAAACAGATGTCTAGGTGGATATGCATCTACAGAATTATGTATTACACACACTTCCCCATTTCCCTTTTGGCATGTTTGGTTGTTTTTATACTGTTTTAAAGAACGAATTGTACAGATGCAGACAGCAATGGTCAAGCCCAGGGAGACAAATAATATCTGTTTGTGCACATGGAGACTCAAATTTAATGACACGTGGACCCTCGGATACACGGAAAGTATAACTTTTGCATGACTGTGTGGAACGCTGAAAATCAGAAAAACAAAGCGTAGCGAAGTTCGAACACTGACATTCCTTTCTCAAGTGCATTATAGACAGCAGCAATATTTTCTGCCAGAAAACAAACGACCACATTCCTGACTATTTAAAACTTGGTCCTACAAGAATGCTGATTCCAAAACATGAGGTACACACTATGATAAGAATCCACCAGCGAAACAGTTGGCAAGTCGCTCGCATTAGTCAAGCGGCAAGCAGGATATGCTTCTGAAAGCAGTAAGACCAGCCAGCTATCTCACCATCAGCACAAAAGAGTCTATCACGCAGTTGTGAGAGATAATACACCCACAGTAAAGTGCCATAGTGGCTTGAGATACTAAGCCAAGTGATTAAGTTGTGGATCTATTGAGCATTTTTGGCAAAAAGGGCCCCTTGCTGATCCAAATCTTATCCTTCTGGGTGCTTGTCTCTAATTTTGGCATGCTCTGTCACAGAGTGGTTGGACGGAAATCTTTGTTTTGGGCGGACAAACAATGCACGGGGGCTGCAGTGACGACCTGACAGGAATGTTAGGAAAACAACTTGACAAAGGGGAGAAAGGGATGAACTTCAAAAGGCCACCCTTTGAAAGCAAGACACAAAGTGCTGGTTGAACCAACAAGACATGTTTGGTGATGTTAATGTCAGGATTAAGAGTGGAAAAAGTACGCCACGCCACTCCCTCTGACGTCACTGCATCGCACCCCCCGAAAAAGAAAACGAGGACAGTGAGTGATTTATTTACAGTTGCTTGTCTTTTAACACAGGGGGTAATTACTGCAACACTAACAGAGCTGAAGGGAAATTGTTGACATAGGCAACAGCATATTCAATTACAGTTCACTCCCAAGAGAGCGCTGTGCAACGTTGTGTAGAGGCAGGTGCACCCTGATCATGAGAGGGGGATGAGTGACAGACGGAGAAAGGGGGAAGTGAGAGATGCATAAACAGAGACTATTACTGGTCACTAAAGTTCACATGTGAAATTCCCCACCTTGTATCCCCACCTAAACCAGTGTCACTTAATAATATGTTCAGGAGTAAGCAAATAAGTGAAGACATAAAGGGAGACAATGGAGAAAACTCACCCACTGTTCCACAGGAGAAGAGGGTGGTCCCTCTGCTCATGGTGTAGAGCTCACGCTGTGGGGGACATTACAAACAGAAAGATGCAGAATTAACCAAAAAGTGGGGTGTTTAAAATTTTCACAACAACAAATGATGCGGTCGAGCAGTTTACATTAACCTTTTAAGGAGAGTACATGATCGGTGTGAAACTGACTTTAAAAATGAAAGTTAGACGTCATTTTTACCATGATTCACACCACACCTACTTGATACTTTTTATGAGGAACAAAGGTTATTTGGAGAGTATAAAACAGTTTTGACTATCATTTAATCAGACACCTCTCCTCTTTCAGAGTTCACTTCTCACGACAGGGTGGTGGTTGTGTGCTCAAAAGAGACACTCCTCTGACTCACCTTGAGATTACCACAACAAAATATGTTTTATAAAATACAAAGCATAGAGTCCAAAATAAAGCGTAGTATGCTGAAGAAGACAATTACATAACAGATTTATTATACCGACGAGTGAAAAGGTAGGAGTGTAATGATAAGCGTAAGCCCAAAGTCTTTTTGTGTTTACTGGTTTATTTAAAGTAACAGCTAAGATCTACAACTGTATATATAAAACATAAAGGTCAAACAAAAGAAAATCAAACAACAAGACCATTTGGAATGCATGTGGACCTGCATGCAAGAAGGAATCTGGATCTCAATCTGTGTCAGAGAATGTTGCTGGTGCATCTCCATATCAAAGGAGATTATCTCATGACAGCAACACAACAGACAGAGTGAAAGCTTCTCTTCTTCTAATCTGGGTCAATAGAGTTGTGAGATAAAAGTAAAATGTAAATACAATTCTTTCACAACTGAAACCAAAGCAGAAACGGTGATAAAGTTTTATAGCAATGACCTCTTAAAAATCCAGCACACTGCTGTGTTGCTTCATGTTATTTAAAGCTGCTTGTGGGGGCATGTATGAAGACAGGGTGCAACTAAATGCCAGCAGAGCACTCCAATTTGTGGAAACATTAAATTTTTCCTTTTATTCGCTCATACCTTTAATGTGTAAGGCTGGGGTTATGCAGACCGTGGACACAGTTGGTTTTGCATGATTTTCTAGAAGCATCTAGAAACTCATGTTTGGTGCTGATATGCAGTTGATGCTCTTGTGGTTATCAGCCACACAAACAAGTCTAAGTCAGCATGTTTTGTCATGATATAAACAGAAGATAATGAAATTGCAGTCATAAATAAAGAGATGCCTTCCCAGCTCTCAGTTTTACATGTGAACATAGGCTACGTTTTCAACATGTCTTTACAGCAAGTACTAAAATGTGTGCTAATGTTAGGTACATTTGGCCACAATAACACATATAATATAATAAAATAAAAGGTGTATAAGTTGTATTCTGTCATTAGAGTTTTGGTTTAAAGCAAGACATCTAAATCTCTCACTACAATTATCTGAGCTTGTATGTAAACTTGTTTGCTTTGCATGAAAGTCAAAAATGTATTACTCACCAGCCGTCTCTCGATGTTCTTGGACCTTACATCATTGACACCCTTCTTCTTTTCCAGTGTTTTTGAGAAAATGATCACCATGGTAACAGGTAGCTCTGCTCCAGTTGGTTCAGGTGCAGAAAAAGGCCAAGGGCAGCCATCTTAGATGAGGACGGAAAGCAGAGAAGAGTGCATTTGGGTGAATCAGACGAGCAGCTAGTGATCTCCCATCTGAAGAGCAGTGCTTGTGATGTTGGTAGAGGTAGGAAGGTGTTTCTCAGCTGATCCCTGAGTTGACAGAAAGAAACACAGATAACATAAATACCAAGCACAGCGTATGGTACTGGACTGAACTAAGATCAGATAATGTACATAAATAACATAATCCATCTTGTTTACAATCTCTCTGCTACTCGCGTGGAGAGGATCATGTGAGAAGAATTTTATCAGCGGGCATAAATCTGCAAGTCATGCAACAAACATATGATACATTTATTTATATTTAATTAAAAATATAACAAAAAACTGTAATATATAGATAATTCTATTGCAATTAAAGCAATGGTTAACTCAAAGTTCCTTCTTTACCAGCCAATGCTTGCTGAAAAAACAAAAGGAGGCCTGGCATATGTTTTTCCATTCTTTCTTACTTCTCTCTCAGACTCACAGTGACCACTCATTTATCCATGCAGCTACACACCTATAAAGCTACAGCCTGTGAAAACAAAACATGCTGCTATACGCTAAAATGCTTCTTTATTTCTGGTGAATAATGGAACACTGGGTGTGCCAACGTAAAGAACTGAACATATGGGAACCGCAAATTTGTGTTGATCCAGCAAAAAAAAAAAGTTGCTCACGTCACATGTCTACAGATGTGGCCAGAAAACATGATCAGAAAAAGGAACATATATATAGAGCTGCGGTTGCTTCATCGACTAGCTTCACTCGCAGATGGTGAAGCACAAACAGTAGCTGCCGCAGTAAACGCTATATGGAACACCATATGTTTTTTTATAAACGTGCCGTGGTCATGTCTGCTTTACTCAGTCTTTGTAATCCTGCTTAATGCACAGGAAAAAACTTTCAGTGAATGATAGGCAGGTTTGACTTTGAGCTTGAGCTTCTCTCCTTTATTAACCAACCACCAAACACACTGACAGTGTCCAATTAGAGAGTACCAGCATGGTTCAGATCCCCCAATCAACTGCTAGCTAATGACAGCTTTCTGCTGTGGAGCAACACATGGGTCTAATGGATCTTCCAGACCTACAGAGTTACCCTGCCTATGTAACATGTGGTTTCATGTTAAGTAAGGGTTGTTGCACTTATATAACATGCTTTAGGGGACATTGGATATTAAATTAGTTTTGTGGCACGGTAACGTGAGCAGACGAAAACATAAAAGATATAGACTTGATGAATAAACTTTATACAAGTCTAGACACATCTTGTTACTCCACAATGTCATCTCTGTCCCTTCCCTCTTCTACAGGCCCCATGACTACATGAAGTCTATAAATGTTTCATGTAGGCCTGCCCCAAACCAACTGCTAGCATATGACTCCCATTATCTCCATTTATCCCAGAGAGTCAATGGAGCACAACTGGGCCTCCACAGGCAAGAGGAGCCGGTGCTGGTGGTGGGAGTCAGTGGAGGGAATATTCTTCGTGATCAGTTTTACAGATTACTTTACTGATTAGGACTGACAGTGAGTAATGGGTGGGGCAATGTAACACAGTTTGTGTGTGTGCTGAGGAGCATGTCGGTCATGTGTAAAGGTTGTTACTGTGTGCTGTTTGACTGATGCAGTTAGGAAGTGTGATGTCAGGACTGAAACAGCACCTCTGATGTGAGAATGAGTGTGTGTCTGTATGTGTGCATGTCTGTTTATGCTAACCTGCACTTGTGTGCATGTGTGGTGACTGGCAAGTGGGGTCATGGGAGAGGGCAGGCCGAGTGTGAATTCAACCCTGCAGCCATGCTTACTTAATGAACCGACTTCTCATGATGGGGAAACTGGAGCTTAATGGACAGAAAACATGTGTGTGTGTGTGTGTGTGTGTGGCCTTTACTGATCAGATCACATTTTCATTGCTCAAAGCTTTTGGCAACTTTGCACTGTGTGAAAAGTCTTTATTGTTTGACTGGCTGTCAAACAAAACAGAAATGCAGAGAGATCAGTTTATAAAATGTTTGGTCGGTCTATCTCACTCTAACAATGTCTATTATTTTGTGTGTTTAAGGTTAATCCAGATTAAGCTGCTACAAATAACTAACTTTCAGGCCTGTGTTCATACCTCGGATTTAAGGAAATGGCATCAAAAAGCTTACTCATGTCTTTTGACACAGAATATGCTGACTGCAATATGTAGCTATAGTATTTTCAGTATGGCCAAAATCTTAGTATGAAAGCAAAAGTATGTAAACCATGTGTGGATTGTACTGAAAGGACTATAGGAACGGCAACAATACTGGCTGATAAGGGTCCTTGTATTTTAAAGCCACATTAAACATGTTTAATTGTGTCCGACCTTTTACATTTACAGCTCTATAAAAGGCATGGTAGATATCAAATTGAAAGTCGATGAGCTTGTTTTCCTTTCAGTTTAGTCTCATTGTAAGTACAGCTGCTATTTGAAAACTATAAAACTTTCTCAGTTCATGTAGCTAGATCTGGGCTTTACGGTGGATTCAAAGCTAATGGTACTTCTACTCAGATGTGTGCATGCTGAGGGGTGCAGACAGCAGCTCTTGGCTCACAATAGTCAGTGACTCAGGAGGGCACAAGAAAGGGCAGCTAAGATAATATGGCTCTTTGCCCAGGCCGTGATTTGTACGGGCACATGAATAGAAGCCCATTTGGGCCCCCCTGAAGTTCTGTGACGGGGTGTTTGGTGTCCATCACTAATTGGCTCTGGTTACTGCATACTTGTGCGGAGTGCGTCTGGTGTCAAGACTTTGATCAGTGGCTGTAGCTGAGAGAAAGCAGTACAATTCATACTAATGAAATGATGATGACTAAACAAACACAATGCAGAATGGGTTACTTTGATCAGTTAACATGTTTTCTGCTGTTTTTTAGCACTAATGCAGTGTGAGAATGTCTTTTTATAAGGGAAGAAGCTGACATTTGATTTAGGGGGGACGTTCACAGGGAAAACATCAAAAAGATCTTTGTAGCAGTTTTCGAATAAAGGTTGGAAGAGTTCTTTTGTGAACATCTGTGGTGTGAACACTCGCTCTCATATGATGTGGTCGTAAAAATGGTCCTTGGGAGGTCAAGACATACCACTGAATCCTTTGGCCATCACCCTAGTACCCACTGGTGAAAGAACACAACCTGACAGCAGCTCACCATCACACCACTAGATCTTCACAAGTGAATAAACAATGAAGTAGTCATTCAGTCAAACTGTATGCTTTGTCACATGTCAAGTTCTGGCCTCCTTTCAGAGATTCCCTGGAAAGTTTAACAGCAACAACCATTAACCTCTGTAAATAAAAACGGCACTAGAAGTTCCAATGTGATGAGCAATTTGCTGAGCCTTTATTTTGAAAAGGGGTGTTAACCTTTCCAATAAAAACAAAAACTAGATTCAAAGCTTAAAAGAGCTCCTTGAGAATCTGCCTTTGTTAAGAGTCACCCTGCATGTCCAGAGAATATTCTTACTGCTCAGTTTGCAAGAAGACACACTAGCATAACTCGCATAAGTAATCACACTTCCCTTTGCAGTAATGCAGCTCTACTTCCCTTGTGGTCACATGCCGCTGCTGATTTGGGTGTGGAGTGCACTGACATCATTACCAAATACATGAAAAGAAAGCAGCCCCCACCCCCAAAAAAGAAAAAAACTAACAATATAAACACAAAACACTCACATGAGTTAAGTAAAACAAATACCACATCCTGCATGTTGTGGGGCATTTTATCATTTGAGCAGATAATTAAGATTTTTCACAGTTTCTTGTGCCTCACTTCATAAAATAGTTGCTAGGTAATATAGTGTTACTATGATGTAAATGGGTGGCCATGGCAACCAGACACAAAACAGAGGACAACAGTGACAACTGGTGATCCACAAAAAAAGGCAGACATCATGGTTCCAGTAAAGAGTAATATATCTGGACAGCTCATCATTTCTTTATCAGTGAGTGTGTTTGTAGACTGTTGAGCAAGGCTGAGCTGCAGCACAGTGACATGCACCCTGTAAACACAGCACAGTTTTTTTCTATCCAACCAACAGGAAATTTATGCAGAGGTCAACCCCCACGTCTCAGACCAAGGCTCTGTTAACCAAAATCCTGACAGGCGTAGGCTCAGGTGTTTTAGTTTGAGTAAAGGAAGGTATGGGGCCTCGTGGCCCCTGCAGTAACCTTTGCATGCCATGACTCTCCATACATCAGGTACCCCACTAATTGCACTGCCTTTCTGCCTGTGGTTTCTTCTAATACCCATGAGTGCCTGTTCTGTTCTCTGCACACTAACCAGAGCTCTAATCCATCAGGGATACATTACATGGGAGCCTCCAGCACTGCTTCCAATCCCACACAATTGCTCAGCTCAGGAAAAGAAGGGCGACCACTCGTATGTTGTATCAGGAGGTGATGTTATACAGACTGTGACTACCAATCAACCAATAAAGTAACATTTTGCTGTTACGTAATACCATGCTGTGGAGGCGTGGGTAAGTTGTGAGTGTGTACGGGTGGGAGAACTATGAGCAGCATTCCATCGGTCCATTCATTCATTCATGACGGGGCTCAGCTCACCATATGGACCCTCTTGCTGCTCAAAGCAGAGTGAAGCAGGAGTGCAAAAAAAAAAATTGAAGGTGTGTGTTTAGTGAAACACCACCTGTTTACACAGCTAAAAATGGAGCAAAATGTAAAGTGTCTGTGTTCTCTATTTAGAACAGGAACTAAGAGTTCTATAAAGATAGTTAAAATAGCATATGACTGATGGTGATAGTTTTACATTTATCAAACTGTTATGCTAGTGGGAATTGGTTAATTTCATCAAGTCAAACTCTGGAGAGAATGTGTGTTTTAATCTAATCTTTGCTGACAGCCTGTAAATCAAATTGTTTTGGATTGAATGCTACAATTAGCACATATAAGCAGGTTCATTTTAATGTGGGCAAATGAAAAAAGGCATTTGATTTGTGTGCCTATATCTGAAGTTACAGTATGCAACACACCCTGGTAAATGGTGAAAGCATCATGGAGGTCAATGACTATATTACAGCAGGTACCTTTTTATATCTTTTGATACAGTGTGGACCGCCTGTGGCTAAGATGGCAAACAGACGCTAATTTTATGGCTGGAGTTGACCTGGGTGTCACAGTTTTGTCGTTGCTGTATGCTAATTGGTTGCAAATTTTGCTGCTTGTTTATGTTGTGTTGTTCGACCTAAAGGTGTATTGAAAACATGCTGACAGACTACAACTGAAAAACTGAGGGCAGATTCCTACAGACGGTCATGACACATGTCACTTGCTCTGTTCTCATGCCTAGGCTTGCACAAAGAGACACTTTTAGAGGATGTGTCCTGTACCTCTTAGAGGAAGCTGGATGTTTTGTTGCAACTGCAAAAAAAAAAAAACAAGTTCTAAATTTATATCAAATTATTCTGTCTGTGCCAAACAGTAACAGAAGCTTTCAGTTCTCTTTTTTTTTTTCTTAAGGGATGCAGTTGTTTCATCACACTGGACACACACAATTCTACACAGCATGATTCAGGCAGGAGCTATGTGAAGGCTGACATTTTGAGGAAAAGCCTATCCGAAGCGGCTGAGGAAGATAAACAGAAGAATTCCAACCATTGTCATTCATAACAGGGGTGCCATGATGATACAAGGGAGAAGACTAAATATTAGCTTACCTGCACATATGGGGTTTTCCAGCACACACACAGACACAACATGTTAATACCAGCACATATGCAAACAACCTAAAAAACTAAACCCCAAGGCTACACACTCACTCATTTGAGAGTCAAAATGCAACAGGGAAGAGATTTTTTTTTCATTACCACATAGTAAAAGTGAGATACTATGTTGATGGGAGCATTCATATTGCATCCCAGAATGCTTTTCATCTCTAAGTAAGAGTCTGGTGCTAGAGCTCTAAGGGGGGGTTGGGGGAGTGCTTCTCTGGTGTATGTGAGAATGCCTCTTTTCTTTTCTTTTCAGCTGCAGGTCTTTGGCTCTGTGGGCGACGAGACGCCAGACCTACAAATCTATCATGGTAATGAGGAAGGAATATACAAACTGAGGAATGACAGCTCTGAAACACAAAGACATAGCCAAGGTGGTTTTTTTTAACTCCTTGAAGCTGAGTGGTATGAGTTTCGGTTGCAGTTATGACTGCAGGTCACAGAGAAGTAAGAGAAGCTGCTGAAATGAATAGAGACTACGACAGAGACAGATAGACAGGCATGGCTAACAATCCTTTTCTAGTAGCTTTGCATAATGCTTCAGGGCAGAGAGTGAGGGAGAGAAAGGAAGACGCAGTGCAAGTGGAACACAAAGACAAACAACAGAAAAAAACATGAAATTTAAAATATACAGAGAGAAATAGGGAAGGGGTGAAAGTGGCAGCCATGTGCGTCAGTGTGTGGACTGAGTGAGAGTTGTACACACACACACACACACACACACACTGTGAGCATGGCTTGCTCAGCACACAGGCACACAGCTGCCCTCTGACAGAATGGAGCTCTAATAGAGGCCTTTTGCCTGCAACACAAAGACATTGCAAATGTGTGTCTTAAGCACACATGCACACTCATTCAGACGCTAGAGCGCACCCCTTTAAAAAAAACACACCAGCCTTAATTGCCTCCATATATTAGCTTTGTAGCATGTCCAAAACAAGTCTATACACTAACAGTGCTAGATCTGCTGTTGAATACAAGTACAATGCATTGTAATGGCATTAAAAAGATTAAAGGGACAGTCCTACACAAAATTAAACTACGTTTTTTATGGTACAAAACTATTTAGATGAATGAGTCAAAGTAAGAATAATAACATTTGATTTTGGGGTAAAATGCCCCATTTAAAAGCATCTATAGACTCAGATATTGGTCAAAAGACCCTGAATAGTCTGTGTCTGCTTGCATGAACACATATGCATCATTCAAATAAGATAATGGAAAAACCAAAAACACCAATATGGAATATTTAGCACCTCGCACTGGTCATATAAAATCACCATCCAACGCAAACACATCTGCAGGGTTCACATGACAGAATTTGATCGATCTAAAAAGCTTGTTCACACCAAACTGCAACATTCCAGCTGCAGTTTATTTTGGAAATCGAAGCCAGGAAAGGCCATCATCATAATCCTCACAAAGAAAAAATCGAAGTAATTTTTGAATGTGCAGGTTTTCTTTCTAAGCCTTGCCAATATTTGTGGGGGCACCCCTATCAACATCTCCTTTGTAATTAAACACCAGAGCTGATGTGTGATTAAATCTTTCCCCTGCTTCACTTCCAACCTGAACTCCATGGCATTGCTGAGTAGTATATATTTATCTGATGTTTCCTGTTTAAATCAAGGACAAATGCCGCTGCCTTAGAATCAAGAAACATTTCGGTGTATTTTCAATCAGTGTGTGTGAAACCAGTTCTCCAGGTTTTCACTGTTTAAGGTATCTACAAACATCAACTGACTGCCGAGTAATGTTAGAAAAGGGCAAAACAGAAGTGCCTGCAGACAAGAAAAAGGAAACAACAATGACAAATAAGCTGTTCAGTTGCCACGGTGCCCTATTTTCACCACCATGGCTTCGTTTTTTTACTTAACAGGACCATAAAGTTGTTGCAAAGTGTGCCTCATCTGTGTCTCATTAATTATATAAATGAACCTATCAGCTCTCACCAGGCTGGTTACAGTTTCATAAGTGTGTAATAACACATTTTGTGGTCATAATAATACAGTGTATATTTTCATTTTAATGATGCAGCCTTTCACATCCAAAGAAGCAACAGTTTCAGTTTCTTCATCCGGCACAAAAATCAATAATAACTGTCTATAGAGGGGAACAAATACTTCAGAATATGTGTGGTGGAGATTGGGGAAGAAATATGCAACCAAGCTTTATGACTCAAAGCACTCACTCATGCCTCTTTCAGTCTCTTCTCACAGGTTGTGGTGAGGATCTGTTTGCCAATATACGCTGCAGAGCAACCACACTGCCTCCCCACCTACAGGTACTGTATCTGACAGCAGGCTCAGTGAAGGAGAAAGGAAACTTTGCAGTAAGCAGATTTTTCTCATGTTCAGAATCAGTTGTAAACAGCTGATTTAGTCCAGAAATAATAAAAATGAAAGTGTGACACTCCCAAAGAGAAGATTGCCACCCACACCACAATCTGCATTCATATTAGTTATTAATCTGGTTTAAAAGTAGAAGTAAAACTAATTAAAATCATTTGAGTGATTTCCTGACATTTGCTCCAAAGTAACCTTTCAAGCCCCAGAGGAAAACCTAGCATGAACAAAGTGAACTTCAGTGGGAGAAAGAAGCAGCTATAACAACTATGTATCTGAACAAATGTGCTACTACCTGGCCAGCAGAGTCTCGTTCGGTGTTAGGTCATCTTCAACAAAGGGAATGCAAAAATACAAGAAAAAGGTGTCTCGCAGCTGCAGCCGCCAGTTCAACGTCCCGGCGCAGGACGGAGCAGGACTGCGGGCAGCTGAGAGCTCCGCTGCTGCTTTCAGCTTCAGCATTGATTGTAACAATATCCGCGTACATACCATCCAAGAGGACGAGGGGGGGAGGCGAGAGGAACACTCACAAGTTAACAACAACTCATAGACAACGACACACCAGGCTGTCATACACTTCAACCAACTAAACCGACTTATACATAAAGAACAACACAATCTGCAACACTTCGTTAGAACCAGAGCGAAGTTTTATTTATAACTAACACCCCCAACCCTGTTACAGTTGGTACGTTCCGCTGCGGTCCTCCCTCAGGCATTTACAATACTCATGTGCTACTTTTGTTACTCTGCACTTCATTGATGTTTGGGGCATGTGTTGACATCTTGCTCAATAAGAAAAAGTTCCTCAGTGAAAATTACTTTTATCACTTTTTACTACTAATATCACACCTTTATCACACTGTGCTGGCGCTTTGCTTAAAACAACCAAGTCTCATTTTAAAAATGCAACTTAAAGTTGAATTTAAGTAGCATAACAATGTGTTTAGGAGTAGAATACAAGAGCACATTACATGTATACATAGTATAGTTATATTTAGAATACAAATGTGAGTAAGTGTGTGCAGTTTTTACAAAAAAAGATTTATTTTCATGCTCTTTTAGGTACTTTTTTGAAGTAGTGTGTAGCAGTGTGGGAAATTTCTAAGCTAACTGCATGGTAAACTACATGCAAGCCGATGGCAGATTAGTAGCTTGCAGGTGTAACTAACAAACATGCATTATGTTTGATGTATTTTTGGCAACAACATATTTATTTACATACTGTATATACCTACCAAAATATACTGTTCTGGACCCTGTCCTGAGTCCTGGGTCCAGTCTGTGTTTGGTAGCACTATTGTTTGAATGTTCATTCATTCAAAGTGTTATATGTATTAAGACCGTTTATATGTATCATAGTGAGCCGTAGTATGAGCAGTGAAATTTGTTTTCAAGTGATAAAGAGAATACAGTTTGTATTACTAGAAAGGCATGCAAAATACTTTTAACAGTTACCCCCCCCCCCCACCCCCAGCCCTGACCATTACTGAAAAACCAGAGCATGAAAGTGACTTAAACAAAAAAGGAGTGTTTCCCATTTGTATGTCCTGCAATGGAAAAGTTCTGTTACATGGTGGAGTAATTCAATCAATCCAAGAAAATCCTATTAAGGAGACCTTCAAATGTGTTTCCAGGGCGATGGGAGTGAAAAAATATAAATATTTGCAGTATCACACTTGAGAGGTTCAAATGAAAGCATGGTATTTATGCTGCAGAAGCAGCCAGTGGGCTATGGCACCAAGTTTAAAACCTTATAGGTTAACATTATGAGTGGAATAAAAGTGTAGCTTCAAACGTGTGCCAACCCAAAAAGCCATGATAAAAGTGCTGACTGTGGTAAATGTACAGTACAGCTCAGCCCAGCAAGAACCTCAGCTTTATGTTTTAATTTTATCCACTTTATGGATGGGAAAGAAATCTATTTTAAAGACGAAGGCCCCAACTTCCCGTTTCAATACGTTTAAACATTTATTAAATTCTTATGAGACACTCAGAAACACTTTAGAACTGTTCCACATGATGTAATAAAGACTCTGAGAGTGACAGAGGTAAAGAGCAGCACTGAGCTGGATCTCAGTGGAAGATACTTCACTTCATGGGAAAATGCCTGAGAGTAGTAAACATAGGCACAACATGCACGTCCAGGCAGGATATCCAAAGCCTTGTAAATTTCCAGTCAGTAAGTCTTGTAAAGCTCACATATGTTTACTCAACAATGTTGGCAGCTCCCATTGGACCACTGGTCTGGCTTGCAATTAGGATTGGCAGATATTAATGATGCCATTGAGAAAGGAAATGACAGACAATCCCCTCTCCCACAGAAGCCATGGCCTTTTGTTTATTTATTATGTCAGACACTCTTAATCATGGCACTGAGGGTGCCTCAGAGCGCTGCTGGCTTCCAGTTTAGCCAATTATGTGGCATGAAAGATGAATGTAATCAACCTTCTTGTAAGAAGCAGTGCTGTTATTTTTGAGGTTCGGACTTTTAATGGGGTCAGTGCAAAGTAATTAAAGCAGACATAAGATGATTTATGAATAGGGCCAATTTTTTTAGCTTCAAAAAACAGAATGCTCTTGAATACCCTGAGACTATATGGTCTTATTTAACTGTCAGACAGAAGCCAAACAGAGGTTCATTGTACCAATAAATAATAGCATACAGATTCTGATCTGCCTGGCTTACTGCCCCAAATAGCCTCAGGTAACCTAAACAACAGTCAAATTAGGCACAAATATGTTGATAACAGAAAACTCAAAGACCTGCTTGACATTTAAACACAGGTAAACACATACATGAACACATCCGATACAACCTCAAACTACCTGTGTGTCATCTCTTCGTGTTATTCAGCAGAAAGACAAGGTTACTGAGGAAAAACTGCAAACTACTGCTTGTAATCCACAACGAAGCTCATTTTTATTGTAATTTTTATTGTAATAATTAATCATATTTAACAATTTGACAGGTGATTTGTAATGTGTATCCAGGAAAGCACAAAGAACAGACTCAGTTGCTACTGATCTGATTCATCATGTCTTTTATAAAAAAATGTCTTTATGTGCACAGAGACAATCATTTTTAAACAAATGTCCACTTGATAAAGGTGAATCAAACCACTCTCTTGAAGATGAGTGCTGTCACACTGTTGCCTGTCTTGCCTCCAAACTGAAAACTGGGTGTAGGCAGCTGCTGTACAAGCTCAAATCCTGTGAGGCAACACAGAGAAAGAAGAAACTGTGCATTATGCAAAGCAGCACAACATTCACACAAGCCTTTCTTGTAAACTATAGAGCAGAGAAAAACCGAGAGTCAAAAAAACTATCCATCCACCATCTGTGGTGCTTCCTTGGGCCTTGTAAAGACAGGATGTTGCCTGACAGATGAGATCTCAAGGTCCTTTGGCCCCCTGCTGGCTCTCCAGGGGGACAACACTCAAAGGAGTGACAGCTCATGGAAGCTTGATAAAATTCTGACTTTACAGGCTGTTGTTGCCTGCAGCTTAACAACCTGCCAGGTAACTGTCATGAAGGTGAGAGAACAATTCACGTGGATGTAAAAGTATTAAACGCCAAAGAGAACACTGTAAATCACACTAATGCATATGCCTAAAGGATGAATATATTTCATTTGTAACACAGCAGACCGGTCTTGTGGCATTTTCTTGTAAACCAACAAATTTAGTTATGTGTGAATCATGCATACTTAATGCATTTAGATGCTCTTAAAAAAATTACAAAGCAAGCTTTCTCAGTGATATTCAGCCTTTTCTTGTTGTTAGAGACAGTAACGATACAAACACTGGATCTCTGTGAATGAACATGCACAAACAGCAAAGCTACCTACAACAGATGATAGGCTTGTCTATGAAAGAATATGTAAATAACATTCATTTTCCTCTCACCTTCTTTGAACCTGTCTGCGAGCTGCTCTTGTGTGCAGTTACAGGAAGTAATAGCAAAGAATCCTTGGTCTTTAAGCGCGGCTCTTAGGGCTTTGACATACAGTCTTTTACCCTCTTCTGTGTTGTTTGGGTTTAAAATTATTGCATCAAATGTTCCTTTGTCGATACAGACATCAAACCCCTTAAGCTCTCCTTGGCAGTTTAAGAAATCCATCTCCTAAAATAAAGAAGACAGACGTTAGTGCCTAATGTACAGTTACCTGTAAAATAAATCTTTCAGCATCCACCAAGATGAAATGTGTTATACTTCACTGGTCCACAACCAAATTCCAACTGTTGACATGACAGCAGTTAATTTTGTGGAGAGTTTTGACCTCTAGTATAACCAGTGAAAGGACCCCTTTATCCAGATAGAGGGCAGAACACCAGATCTCCGGGGTGAGCTTGAGAACCACATACTCACAAACCATGGGTCACAAAATATGAGATTTATGGACAGGGGTCAACAGTGACTCACTTGAGACAGAAATGGCTATATATTGTTGCAGTTGGGCTGAGTGTGAGGGTATAAAATGGAAAAAGAGTGAAGACTCCAAAAGAACATATGAAGGTGAAGTAGCTGCAGGTGGTAACTAATGAAAACAAAGACGGGGACTGTCATAGATTTAGGAATAAGAGCTGGAGCTAGACACATTTAAACATTTTTAGGTGCTGTAAAAACTGAGCAAGATGCCAACACACAATTTTTCTCTCTCTCACACACACACTGTACTTTCCCTGTCCAGCTTAGGTCAATATTGACTTGAGTGGCAGCTTTTCTGCCCAAGCAAAGCACACACCATCACAGGCATGTGGTGCACATAACATATATGCATGTATGAAGCACACAGGAGAGGAGTGCTCACACATCACGGCCCAAACAGAATGACCTAATTTTATAACCTGTTTTTCTTGCAAGTGTATGCTAGCAGTTAAATCCTGCCAAATCATTTGGGGTTTGAGGTGGGAAGACTTCCATCACATTCAAGGCCTTCCTTCTATCCAACTCGCCCACATGGTAAACACAGGAAAAACCTTTCCTCAATCCGCCACAGGCTCAGGTGGGCTCACTTATGTTGAAAGCTATATTGTATTATTAGCAATAAGGAATGAAGGGAATCCATTTTGTATCTTTGTGTGATGCATGGCAGAAGTGCAGAGACACATTTCAGCCTATAACAACATGAATCCCACTACAATGTATTTACTGCAGTATTTTTTTAATACAGAATGTCTGAGATTTGAAAACAGCCCTCTTTTTAAAACTCTAAATTAATTGCAAAATGACTGAACTCACCTTAATAGTAACATCAGTCAGGTCCTCTGCCAGAAGAACACTTCTGGCCAATTCTACAGATGCTGCAGAATAATCTATACCGGTCAGATTTTTGTACCCACTTTTTGCCTGGACACAAAAAAAACACAAAGCAAAACACAGTTAGGACACCAAATAACATGAATATATATTGAAAAGCTTTAAGCTTGGCATTATTTTCAATCCAAAAAAGGGATTAAATAATATATTTACATTGGTATACTTGTATTCTTTGCATGTGGAAAATCAAAAACACTCATTTTTAATTCATTCTCACTAGTTCCACTAAGAAGGCTCCATTTCCAGTGCCAATGTCAAGAATGGCAGCATTTTCTGGAATCTTAGCCTTGTCCATCCATCGCAGCACACGGTTCATGCTTTCCTCACCAAACCTTACAAGAAAACAAACACACAGATGTTGTAACATTAAAATTAAAACATCTCATGATTATTAGCCATGCCATTGCCCATGCTGGGATAATTCTTGTTATAATCAAGCAAGAATGTGACACTGAATTTGGCAGTATTACCATATCTCACCAACATCTCCAATGTCTTTAAATGTCTCAAGTTCTCTTTGGTAGACGTTCTCCCAACTGCAGAAAAGGACACACATCAACAATTAGTTATGTCAAAACAACATATTCATATGCAAACATGTATATAAATAGGTAGTCCACTAATGTTTTCACATAAGTAGAAGTCAGCAGTCAGAATTGTAGTTTATCAAATTGATATAACACGTTTGCATGATGATATCCTTTGCTGTGACAACAACTAGGCGGCGCGCCTGTCACGGCACAGGGCACAGATACATAGCAAAATAACGGACGTCGTGCTAATTTCTATGCCATTTTTCCCACTTTAGTCCTGGGTGTGTGAACATAAACATGCCTTTACAACTTCACATCAGCAGCTAGCTTAGTTCCGGTTATCTGTGGATCTTAACAAGAATAGCTTTCCACGAATAACACTTTTACAACACTTACTATTCTTGTGTTCCGAGTACTGACGATCCAAAATCATTATCCGAGCATTTCTCTTCTTCTAGGTCTGAGGTATTTCCTCCACAGCGGTTCATGCTTTCTCTGTCCACTTCCATGCTGGATGGCTGTTTTCTTCTTCGATTTCTTCTTTTACGCCGCCTCCTCCTTCTTCTTCTTCGTTAGTTTTTACAGCAGTTTTCATCCACACTGGCGCACTATACTGCCACCTTCAGTTTAAATTATCCCTGTAGTGTCAGTTAATTTTAAATCTGTCTCTCCAATCTAAATATGAAAACTAAATTCTAATCAATATTCATTCACCCCTTCATGTTGTACATTCACACTTTTGAAAGAATTGCTTAATTTTATACAAAATGTCCTTACTAATGATTTAGGCCCAAAAATACGTTATAAACCATCCACCTCAAACCTCGGGCTGTTTTCACTGTCTGTCTCTGTCCTTGCCATCCATTCAGAGTTGGTGGTAAACTGGTAAAACGTTGAATCCACTACACAACATATGTTGCCTACATTTCCCAAGAGACGTTGCGCTTGAGAAGCGTGCTTGCAACCGCAGGGGGCATCGGGATTGATAGGGATGTTTCCATCATGGCGGCATCCATTTCAGGTTATACTTTTACTTCTGTGTGTTATCACAGCGCCAACAGCAACTCCGATCATGTAAGTATCCAAAATTATGTTTATATGCTATTATGCTTTGGTTGCTAAAGCGTGCGTATCTTGGTAAGGTGTCCGATCGTTCACCAGTGCCATGAGTTTGTGTTGTTTTACAGTGTCATTATCCTGTTGCTGGCTAGCTAGTATTGGTTCCGTCTATTCACCGGCTGGTATGGTTTAATCAGACTGTGTATATACAGCAACACGAAGAGAGGGCTACTGAATTTATCATTATTTTGTGTATTACAGCAGCCTGCATGTTAAATGTCTGTCTGTCTTATTAGCTTTAAATGTAGGTATGTATAAACACCTATTATGTCAATGCAGACAGTGCTGTTGAGAAAGTTTGAATTCCAGGAAATACCCAGTAGTTAGCATGCTAGCTTAGCCACAAAGTCGAGTGACTTCCGTGTATCGGTGCTGCTGTCTACAGTCCCTTCGATATTTTGTTTTATAGGAGTATCATCTAAAATACACTTACGCAATAAATTTTCACGGAGACAAACGTTGGGTATTTTTGTCTTTGTTTTTTAATCGGCATTGTTAGATCAGCTTTTTAGCCACCTTGCTAATAGTTACATTCATGTCTAATAAAATATATAAGGGGCGTGAAATGTATTGTACTTCTTGTTGGGACGTTTGTTAATATATTTAAAAACACACGCCCTAGGAAAATACTTTGTGATTGGCATGTTGGAAGGAAAATAATTTGAGACAAGTTGAGAAAACTAAGCTAACGTAAGCGCTGTTTACATCAGTGTTCCTCTTGTCAGACTTTAAACGTCGGCCTGTGAAAGTGGATGGTTGCTACTTAGCTAGCTACAAGTTTGCCTGCATTCCATAGGCACACAGAGCTTCTTGTTTACCAGCTGCTGTCACGTCTTAGTAATTTGAACTGTAAGAAGTATGCGGCTTGATCTACTTCCAGAATGAAAAGCTCACATTTTTTTAAGCATCTAACATTAACCATAAAAGTCTGTAGTTCTGTGTGGACTCAACCATGTTTAGGAGTTTTCTAAATATATACTTACTTTCTTTCTTTAATCTTTCTTTCTTTAATATCTACTTTCTTTCTTTAATATCTAATATCGCTAGCAATATTTTGTCATTTTTTAAAACATCATTTGTGAATCTATGAATTCACTTAAACATTTGGTTTCTGCTCTGTATCAGCACTTTGACCACAGTTCTGTGTACATGTCTTCACACAGGAGGGCTTTCTGCTAGGAGATGTAAGGCAAGAAGAGACTGTCAGCATCAGCGACACACAGATCAGCAGTGCAGAATTGCTCCAGGTAGTAGGTAAGCTCAAAACAGACAAATCAAATATTTGTGACAAGTCAAACAATATGAAGTAACTCATTAACAACACCCAGCCATAACAGGCTTAAAGACACACAGGATCAGAAGTTTACTGCTGTTTTTCATGGAGGACATGAAATTGTGTAAATATAACATTGTTGATGAAGGTTCTCATTCATCCAGGTCATTTTCATTTCAAGAGTTTGCAGCAGGCCAGCTGTACTTGTTGTTATTACATTCTGATATTAAACTTAATAAAACACTACCAGTACAAAGCTGGAATAATGTTGAAAATAATTATTCCACTAATAATCCTGGTTTAATGCAGCTATGCATACCTTAATTAATACCTCCACGTTGTCTGCTCTACAGCTATGCCCTTTAAATAACTTTTTTGCCCTGGAGGATTGTTGCACCTTTTCAAACTATCCAAGTCTTTCATAATGTTTAAAAGCAGGTTTGTTTCTTTAGACCCTTTTTTTTTAACGTCTCTCACTCTTTATCCCCACCAGAAATCCATAACCACGATCCCTGTGCGCACTTGTTTAGGTAAGATGTGAGCTCTTTACCAGCTAATATTATAATCAGTTTTGTCTACAGTACTAGTTTTGTGAAGACACTGCTTTAGACTGACAGAATTACCAATTTTGTCCATAATGAGTTTAGAGAGAGACCTAATGACATCATAAGATGTAGATTTTTGCTGTATTACTTTCATAACATAGCAAAGTAGATAGAAGATGACATTTACAAGTATTAGTGCATGCAAAGAACCTGTTGACAGTAGTCAGCATTTATCATTATATTTTTGTGTACAGTATTTTTTGATACTTTAGGTTTTTTGTTACTGTAATTTTAACGTAAATAGATACAACAGGCCCCATTTTAGGATTGGCTGAACTAATTTGACACTAACAGCAGATGGCCCCATCTGACAAAACTGAGTAATAGTAGCAGCATAAGCTTGAAGAGAAACGTGATGAATTTCTTTATACCTGTTTTTCTCCTATCAGCTTTTATGACTACGCAGGCAAAATCAATGAAGAAAATCTCAACAGCATTCTTAAGGATAGGCGGAAAGTGAGTAAATTATTCATTTTATCTTTATTGAAACACATTATGACTACAGTCCTGTAACATGACCTCTTGGTTACACTAGCTGGTCTTAATCAACTTTAAGGCTTTATAGTCGCTATATTGACTAGATCACTGTGCAAATATCCTGCTTGTTACATGGATGTTTTCCAAAGGAATTTATAATTTTACAGAGGAATACTGATCCGCAATTGAATTTACTGTACACAGTGTTTCCAATGATGACAGCTGCTACTGGAGGACAGCTGGAACAAGTTGTTATACAAAGCAACAGACGGTTACAATATATTGTTCACAGAATGCTATGGTTGACCAATCAGAAGCAGGCATTCAATACAATCGTAAATTTAATATATTTTTGCTACTTGAATCCTAAAGCACGTGGGTTGTTGAGATTCTTTAGATAAAACATGTTTTTACAAGAGTCATCCCTTTGGCCTTGTAGAATGTCATTGGTTGGTACCGGTTCCGGAGGAACACGCAGCAGCAGATGTCGTTCAGGGAACAGATCATCCATAAGCAGCTGACTCAGCTGCTTGGTGTCCCCGACCTCGTCTTCCTTCTTTTCAGCTTCATCTCTACCGCCAACAGCTCCACCCATGCACTGGAGTATGTTCTCTTCAGACCGAACCGCAGGTAATTATACACATTCACACACTATAACTAGTCAAATTCTTCTCCCTATTCACAACTAATCAATAGATTTGCATATTTAGGAAATAGGCCATTAGTTATATACATTCATGTCCATTCAAGGTCTCATTACTTCAATTTACTCCTACATTCAGCCAACAATGTATCAGTAATCTGTTGTACATGTAGGATAAAAGACTTTAGAATCACTAGAAGATATATCAACACCTAAAAAATTTGTCATGTTCAACAAGTGCTAACCGCTCATCTATGCTCAGTAGGTACAACCAGAGGATTACACTCACAATCCCAAACCTTGGCAACACAAGCCAGCAGGAATACAAAGTCTCCTCAGTACCCAACACCTCACTGAACTACGCCAAGGTCATCAAAGAGCATGGGTAAGGGTTGGACTATTTACTTCTCATTACTAACTCAGGCAGGGTTTAGACAGCCAAATGTGTCCCCTGCAGCCACCTGTGTGTGTGTTTATCCACTGCTTCACCTTGACAGCATGACATTTGTAACTGTCTTCCTTTTTGCAAGCTTGTGCCTCAAATCTTTAGGAGTTGTTTCACTTTGTCGAACACTTTTCTGATGGCATGCCTTCAGTCAGGCTCTCTGTAATGGTGTGCTACCACACTACAGCCAGCCTTGTTTGTGTGTATGTGCCAGTGAAAGTTTACACTTGACACTGCATGAAGTAGTATCAGCAGACATGTGCTGGTGGCTTGACTGTAGTGGTATGCTGGAATGTGATGGGCTGCACATGCCTCTGCTTGTATTTCTTTGTGTCTAAACTTAGACCTACTGTTTCTGTCAGGGATGAGTGTCTAGACTGCCAGTGTTTTACCAGGCACATCTATTTAGTTTCTGATGAGATCACTCTACTTTCAGCTGAGCTCATTCAACTGATATTTTATGTGTGTGATTTATTTCTGCACTGCATAGTTTTATTTCCTGTGTGACCAAAGACTTTGGTAAATGTGTGTGCAGGGCTGAATTCTTTGATAAAGATGGTGTGATGAAGGATATCCGAACTATATTCCAAGTCTACAGTGCCCTACAAGATAAAGTACAGGTGAGCTGGTAGATTATTGTTCCCTAAAATACAGTGAAAGTGCTTATTGATTAGATGTTTTATTTGTGTGTTGTTCTCATGCTTTTCTTATTTTCAGGCTGTTTGTGGGGAGGTAGAACAAAGTGAACGTGTTAAAGAGAAAATTCAAGAGGATGTGAACAAACTCAAACAACAAATTGCTCTCAGGAAACGAAAAACAGCAGAAGAGGAGAGAAGTATGTACTTAAAAAACTATATGACATTAAATTACAAATCTGTACTGCTCTTTATACAAGTATAACTGACCAACTGTAAACATCTGAACAAAAATTAGGCTAGAAATGCATGGCATTGTATTTGCTCTGAGGTGACCTTTCCCTTAGACGTTTTGTTTTAAACACCAGTTTTTGTGCCTGTCTAATTTTCCCTCACTGATTTTATTTGAATTTCCCCCAAAAACATGCATACAACCTTTTTGTCTCTCTGTTCGGTAGGGCTCCGTGAAGCCCAAAATGCAGACTCTCATTCCACTCCAGAGGAGAACACAGAACCTCCTGAGGCTTCCCTTCTGTCGAGGATAACGTTCCACTCACCCTCTGCACCAGAGCGGCCCAGCACCTCACCTAACCCACCATCATACACCGACCTCTTGTCCCAAGATGACTCTCTGCTCTCCTCTTCTTCGCCACCTACTAGTGCTGCTCTCTTGCCCCGGCCTCAAGCTGTGGGTTCACCCGGACATCCCACACCTGGACCCTTAGGCATGGGCCTGGGTCTAGGCCTTGGGCTGGGGCTGGGCGCCATTTCGAATCCTGTCACCACTCCTAGCACCCCATACCTTGGCAATGGTGATGGATCAAGCTCAGACTCATTGGACAGACACGCTGCGGGGCAGGAAGATGATGAAGATGATGATGACGACGATGATGAGGAAGATGAGGACAGTAGCGAATATGAGAACTTAGTAAGCGAGGGAGCTCATCTGCCAATGGTCTCAGCCAGCGTTTTAGCTCAAGGCCGACCAGCTGCCCTCAGCCCTGATGGGGACGCTCGTGGCTCACAGACCACATAGACACATGCCACAGGATGTGTAAGGGACACAAACAAGTGACACACCTTGAGAGGTGGGCATCTTAAGCAATCAAAGATAGGCAAATTATAGAGAAATGAAGTGCCAGTCCTGAAAGTGAAAGGCATGCGCAAGTGGTGTCCCGCTGTGTGTATTTCTTCTCGTCTTAGTCTGATCTCCATTTTAAGGGGAAAAATGTTGAGCTTTGCAGCTGCATCTCACTGGGGGGAACAGTCATCTTTTTTCATATTTTGCTTTGGAATGAGGTATTTAAGCGTGGATCGTGGAGTTTGGGGAGACTGCCCCACGCTTTCTATACATTATGTGTCTTTGCATCACCAACTTGGAGCACCCACTCTTGCATACCTCTTGCACTATTTTTTTCACCTTCTTTTTAATCAAACCATCTAAGAAAGCAAAGGGAAGACATTTTGCGGCCTTCAAACAATTATAAGTGAAGTAGGCAGATGGTTGTTTTATGTTTTATTTTGAAGAGAGATATATAGAGAAATTGTTTAACATGCACATTTTTCTCATTTGACTTTATTTTCCACAGTCTTTAGATAATCATACAGTTGCCTATTTAAATGACAAAGAATAGAACAAAATTTACTCTGCCACTTCTTTAATGGGTGCTTTATATATACATATATATATTTTGTCAGATTAACACTTAATCTAATTTGATTGACAATATCGTCAATGTCTTGTTCTTGGATAACACTGAAATTGTATGCGCTTTGCTGCACTTAACAAAAATTTAAGATTTCTTTATTGTGCTATACCAATGCTGACATTGTTGTGCCACTTGAGTAGTCCTCTTCGACCACCATGAGCCAAACTCGGCTCAGCTTTTTGTGCATTGTACGGGGTTCACAGGGCAAAAACAGTGTACTGTAGCTTTACTAACCAGATGCTTATGGTTCCCTTCTGCTGCTGCATCACAGAGAGCTACCACTCAAACAAAGTGCATCTGTCTGTTCTTTTTCATGTAAAAAACTGGCTGCTACTTTCACTTTACAATGCTGGTTGTCCTAATACTACTGACCATGTTCATAAAACCACTTCAGGCTCTTGTTCTCTATGTTAAACTCGCAACAGAAGGCTGACACCCCCCCCCCCTTCCTGACTGTAGTGTGTGTGAATTGTCACCTTGGGAACAGAGACTGGGCGATCACCTTCCTGTCTTTGCATAGTTGACTGCAGACCTCATGTATTTTGACCTACCTGGGTCAATGTTACGTGTAATGGACCTGGATAATGTGATGAAAACATCATGACCTTGCTTCAGTATACAGTGCCTTCCACTCAGGGCAATTTCTATCTGCACATTCACAGATCTCTGTACAGAGATACAGTTACTATTACTATTGTGTTTGCAATAATCAGCTTCCAGATTGTTTTATTATTTTTAGCATCTTTTTTCCACGTTGTTTTGTCTACCTGAAAAAACTTTACTGCTTCCAAAAGCTTTTTTTCTCCTTCACTTTTTCTTCCTTTGCTTCTAAGTGGACCTGCCTGTATCTCTGCTTGCTTTAATAAGTGACACTGGAACTACAATGGTTAAGTCCAAGAGGGAATCAGCCTGCAAGGCTAAGTTGGTGATGCGACATGCAGATGATAGCTTTTTAAAGGAACAGTTCCTCCAGAAATTACATTTTAACATATTTTCTGTGGCTAACAATGCTGTTTATTCATCTGAGCTGGAAGAGTTGTGAAGATACAACTGAAGTATTTTCTACCAGGCTACACCGGCCTCTCTCTGTTCATTAGGGAGTATACATATAACTCCATGACGAGCTCATTCTTGTGGTAGCACAACTGTATTTAAACATAAATAGCAACAGGCATTGTGACAAATTTTGGTTGTTGGGTGTAGTTTGGTTGAAAATATTTCCTTTGAAAAACTGTTTTCAATAATAGCTGTGGGTTTTATTGAGTAAACAGAATTTGTGAAAAGAAACTCTTTTGCATCATCAAATCCTGAGGGACACAGCAGAGTTTTGAGCCACAGATAAAATATGAATAAGATTTTGGGATGAACTGTCCTTTTTAATGCCCGTTTGAAGCCAACAGAGTACCAAGGTATGGATCAATTAGATGTCAGGATTCCCTGCTTGCATGGAAAGTTTAACTGTAGACGCTGTTATATTGAACATGGGACAGATGTTTGCACATGAAGGGTGTCAGATCTGTGAGGAGGAGGTTGCACTCAGTTTGAGACGCTTTGCCTTGTGAACAAGTTCTGCTTTATTTACAAAGCCTGTTTGTACATCATGTTTTTTGCCTTAGGGTCATTTCATGTGTAATGCCAATGCATCACTGATCGGGATCTGGCACTCCAAAATGTTGCTTAATAATCACAATCACACAATGTTGATGACAAAAATCAGTTTGTTTTTTTTGTTAGGATGTGTGGTTTCCTTTGAGTACTGGAAATAAATAATGAATGTATAGTAGACAACAGGGTGGGCTGGGGGGTAGCATTTAAACAGCACTTACTGTATAAGCTTGTCTCAGTTGAGTGTTGTGGTATAGAGCAGCAGTTCTCAGTGTTGGCTCTTAATCTTGATCCTGCTCCTTGGGCCCTAGCTGATTGCTCTTTCCTGCAGATGTAACCTGGTTAGAATGAAAACCAGCAGGGCTTTGGGTGCAGAGGATCACCAGTACAAAGCATGAGAGGATGTACACTGTTGGGATCCTATACCTTTTGAAGTTCCAACATACAGTTATACAAATATACACTCATGTACTCTATGGAAAGACCCTTCTCTTTGTCCCCCAAGTGGGCAGTTGCAACACCAACACCTCCCTGAAAGCACAAAGTCCAGAGCACTGCAGAGGTCTTCTCAGCTTTTATCTGGATTTGTGTACTTGATGAAAGTTGACTAAGGACTTGCTTGGATGAGCACAGAGAATACAGTTCTTAAACAGGGGGATAATAAATAAGATGTGCATATGTGAAATGATGAGCCTTTGGTTTTTATTATGGTCATTTTTAATGATTTATATTGCATGTGAGATTTTAGAACTCAAACATGAATTTGGATCTTTAGTATTATAAATACACAACAACCGCCTGGTGCTCCAATACATGACATCACTACTTAAAGTAGGACGTGCTTTCCTGTAAACATGAGTTTCATCCCGTCACAATGATGGATACAGTAAAGATTATGTGCAAATTAAATTTCGGCCTCAGCTGTAAGTGTTGCCATCAATAATCAAAATAATGAGCGCTGGGAACTGTAGCTGAAGCTGTCTTACACTGCTGCAGACTGCTTGCTGCAGTATTTTTACGATGACATCATCCTCTCATCCCCGTTGAGGGGATACCACGTGGTTGCTTGCCAAAGATGCAACACAATGTGATAAAATAAAAACAAAGCCATTTTTATGGTTACTGACTGAGCATGTCGACTAAAGGGACATATTTTTAAACGATCTTGTCGTTGTTCTTAGTGTGATATTCGAATGTATTTTTCTTCCAATGAGCCTTTTAACAGTTGGAGTGAGAGGCGTAGAATCTGATTGGTTGTTTTTTGTGTATCCCTTGACACTGGCCAATCAGCGCGCTTGGCAGATTCAGGTGGTAAATCCTGATCCTGCCTCTGACTGTAACACGGCCCAGAGCTCCCTGCTCTCTCCCCCGTAGAGTATTTTTCAGCCCTGCCTTGGCTGCTTCCCTTCCCCCGTGCCGCCATTAAAGCTCGTCCGCTTGTTGTTTGGAAATCGGAAAAAAAAATGATAAAAATGATTTAAGGCGACACAACGGACCGCCAAGGGACGGGACTAGGGGGGGTTCTCGCTCCGTGTTATGTATGGACCTTCAATTGCCAACTAAACGGCGCCCCAAAGAAGTAAAAATGCGGCTGGTGTCGTCCAAGTGAGAGAAGCCTGAGTTCGGACCGGAGCGGGTTTCTCCGATCTGGCTGCGGGAAGCTCCATTTGTTTGGCCGCAGCAGGGGGGACCGAGGAGTGTAAACACAGCAAAGCAAAAGGTGAGGGTTTGAAACAGCTTCTTACAGAGTTGACACGGGCCTCTCTAAGCATAATCCCGTAAAGGTTAGCGAGCAGCACGGCTAGCTCGGCTGTAATTTCTGGCTGGCAACCGAACGAATGCAGCCCGGTTATCATGTAAGATAACTAACCGCTAGCTAACACCGTTATTAGCTAGTTTATCAGTTAACTGCCCTTAGCTGTAGCTAATTAAACTCCGCCCGTTGCTTGTTTTTATCTGAGTACACCGTTTGCCACTCACAAGTAAATTAGTGACATTACATTAGCTGTTGTTTTTGTTAGCTTTACCTTGTGGGAGAAAACGCATCTGTTAAATATGTGTGTTGGTAAACTTGGAGGCGTGTCGTAAACACAGCACCCTCTCCGACCTTCCCTGGGCGAGTTAACTTTTTTTTTTTAACCTTTCATTTCTTAAGTAACGCTCTGGGCGTAGAAGAGGGCGCATGCCGTTTGTATCATTCAGTTTCATATGTGTGTAATAATAGGGTTCACATCGAATTCAATTTCAGTGCATCAGTAAGTGTCTTAACCAGTCACGCGCCTCCCTGCTGGGTGTCAGGTTTCTCTGTCCTTGTCTCCTGTTACCTCCTGTAGGGCACATTTGCTTGGTGTGAGTGTGTATCTTAGTGTATGTATTTAAAGTCATCGCCAGGTTTTAATAGAAGGTCTCTATTGTCTGTTGCCCAGTAAAAGCTCCGACAGGCCATAGATGTTGAAACTCGGCTGAGTGGTACAGGTGGCTTTATCTGTGTGCATTGTTTGAGAGAGTCACTACTGAAAACCTGGAAAAATAAGCAAAGCAGAGTATTTTTGTATGTTTGATGAGTTTTGTTCATCCTATTACCTTCCAGAAGTGTTTGTCTTTCAAGTAAACGATTACATTTCAGTCTGTATATTTGGCTTAACATCAAAGTATTCTAATAAAATATTTTCCCTCCTTTATACCATAGTGTGTTGCTTGCTGTGTAATCTCCCTGAGAGTGGATCTGCCGAGCTGAGAGTCCCTCTGAACGGCAGCAAGCCTCCCTCGGTGGCGGTGCGACGATGACCGAGCTGGTTGCCAAGTGGGCCTGTGAATACTGCACATACGAGAACTGGCCGTCAGCCATCAAGTGCACCATGTGCCGCGCTCAGAGGCCCAGCGGGGGTGCCATCATTACTGAGGAGCCCTTCAAGAGCAGCCCTGCCCTGGATGCCAGTCTGCATCAGTGGGACCCTGCAGGCCTCAGCAACAGCCCAACTCAGGGGGGATCCAGCTTACTCATATGTCCAGACTCCAGTGCTCGACCACGTGTTCGCATTGCTGATGTACCTGAGACAAGTAGCAAGTGGTCATGCCACATGTGTACCTACCTTAACTGGCCTCGGGCTATCCGTTGCACCCAATGTCTGTGCCAGAGGCAGCAGGCTCAACAACAGCAGCACGGGCAGCATGCAGTGCACCAAGGACATCATACTCAGCAGCCACGCAGCCCCACAGAATCACCCCAGACCTCAGGCTCTGGATGCCGCCCTGCCCCCCCAGCCACCACTACAGACCCTTGTGAGGAATATAATGATCGCAACAGGCTCAACACTCACACACAGCACTGGACCTGCACTGCCTGCACATATGAGAACTGGGCCAAGGCACTCAAGTGCGTGGTATGTGATCACCCAAGGCCCAATAGTCTGTTAACTGAAGCAATCGAGCTGGCATCTGAGCCCGAGAGCCAACAACCCCCCTCCAAACTTAATGAACAGGACAGGGACAACAGGAGGGGTGTTGTAGGGCATGTCGTTGGACAAGGAGTGGTAGGTGTCGTAGGTGGCGTGGGGGGCTGTAGCAGCAGCCAGAGGAGGTCACCACCAACCTCAAAACGGGAGTCGGAGGTAAACATGGACTTTCAGAGGATTGAACTGGCATCAGGGGCTGGGATTGGAAGTAAAGAGGAGCTTGAGGTGGATTTCAAAAAACTAAAGCAGATTAAGAACAGGATGAGAAGGACTGATTGGCTGTTCCTCAATGCATGCGTTGGTGAGTTTAAAGCATATATGGTTCATACTTAACCTGTTATTTAGCTATTTTGTTATGGTGAGCAATGAGTCAACAAATGATACAAACCAGGCACGAATTTATGTGAATGATTAACGCTATCCTTTTTATATATCCAGAGGACTCTTGATTTGCATCCTCTTGATGCTCACACACTGTATATGCTCAGAAACCCTCTGTGTTCAGCTAGTATAAACTTCCCCACACAAACAGCGAGTGTCCGGCCACCCACACTGTACTCTGGTGAATGCAGAGTAGGAGGGAGGATGAGCTTTATAAGCACAAGTAAAAAAAATGTTCCCCTCTCACACACTCTCCCTCCTGCCTTTGCCAGGGGTGCAAAGAGTTTGTTCTGCCCTCCCACTCAACGTTTATTTTGTCTTCCCCACCTGTGTCGTTGAAAATACCATCATTATTTTGGGTTATAATGACAGAAAGAAATGGGCATTTATACATGTATTCAAAATGCCAACAAGACTTTAGTAGTGATAAATAATGATAGATAGATAGAAACACCACCACAGCTAGTTTGCTCCTGTTTCTTCGCTGGGTCTCTTACTGCTTGTGACAGGGTGAATTCCCTCACATTGTCACCGTTGGGACTGAGCCTCAGCTGGTCAGAGTATCTTTAGCTTGTTAGCTGATTGTACAGATGTACAAAATCGTGTGATATTTGCCAGCACATTCATTAATGTAAAGTTTAGGCCACTTTTTTTCCAACAGACAGCTGGTATGGGTGCCGTTATGACCACTGTGGAAAACCACATTTAATTGGAAAAAAGTCAGTTAAATTCACTTGAAATGATTGTGTGTGTGTGTGTGTGTCAATTAAGAGTTTCTTTATTACTAAGTAGCCTTGTAATGAGTGTAATATTGTGCAGTGAGCTTGTCATTATGGGGAATTTAGCCCGTATAATTTGATAAAAGACTAGCATTACCCTCTCAGGGTAATTTCACTATAATGTCTCTCTCCATGTTATCCTTTAGATTCTTATTAATAGTAGTGTTTTACAGTGCCTTTTCAGCTTTTGAAACTAACTCTACCAGAATTTTAAAGCCAACAAATGGTATACTGCCAAAATGTGTAGGACTAGTATATAGACAATATGGACTACATGGTGGAAGTGCTGAACAGAAAACTACACATTCTGTACCAAATGGCTTAGGATGAATACTTGGTGTTTGTAAACAGTGGCCTCAGTTCTGAATGATGCTCTAGTTTCCTGAGAGACCCGCTGACCTATAAATAGCATGGCCCATGAAACAGAAGCCAAACAGTCCCTGTAGTGTGCATGACCCCACACCAACTCCCCGAACTGCCTATGTTGCTTACCTGTGATGCTTGTATGGATATTTATCTTATAAAGCCAGCGACACTGCTTTACACTGTTATCCTGAATATTAGGTCATAAACACAACTGTGGTTGTTCAGCTGGTTTGAGTGGCTTTGTGGCATTAGTGGAATTGCTCTTAGGGGTTGACGTTGCTTGTTGCTGTCGTCTTCTTCTGAGGTTTTTCCGAAACACTGAGCGGCATCAGGAGAGTTTTATGTTAAGTATTTTTCATTCATGTTAATGGGTTGTATAATTTTATGAGGATCTTGTAAGTGCCCACTGGGTTTTGTTTCTGCAGGGTATTGGCCCACACTGTGTTTAATAGTTGAAAAGACCTTACATAGAAACCAGGCTAGGAAATACCAAAATAGCAGTGTATGAAGCCTCACATATTATATAGTGATTTGGGAAACACTATGCATGAGTCCTCTTTGGTCTTAACATAGATAGGCATACAGTCTCTCAGACATAGACACTTACCATACATGACAGGCCAGTACTCCTACCTTAGGAATGTGAAAAGAAACAGGAGCATGGTCAAAGGAAGCCCATGTCAACACAAACCTGTGTCCTACTTTCTTTGAGGTGTTATTACTAAACCAAAGCTGTAATAATATTTCTGTACTTCAGTCATTTTGTGTTATTGTTAAGGGTAATAATTTAACGGCTTTGCTGAAGTCTAGCTATGCGATGCACAGAAACATATCACAGTTAGACGTTTCAGTCTACAAAAAATGTAAACACATAAAACAAATAAGCTAAACAATGAAATGACTTTGTATACTGTTGTACTCTAGGTGAAAACAGGTACTTTTACAAGAACAATGTTAGAATAGAAAAGAAAATACTTTATTCATCCCAAGCTGGGAAATTTCACTTACCGGTAGTTGTAGTTGTAATTAGTTAACTATTAGGAACAGAGTGTACTACCTCTTACAGAACAAATACACTCTTCTTTCCACAATAGACACAGCTTTAACATCCCCAAACAAGTAATGCGTTTCCTTCTGGAATCTAAGGTGAATGTGCTGAGGTGATGGACATGGTGATGCGATAGTTGATGTGAGCTGTCTGGTTTCACTCAACTCATAAATCTTAGCATAGTAAGTTATGAAAATGTACATAATCTTTTTCAGACGTCTCAGGGTGGTTCATCAAATGGGCCAGAACGTTTCTCTATAGCAGGAAAGGCAAAGGAAACCAATATTGCTTGTCAGAAAGATCTGTTGTGCCTGTTGCCAGCAAAGACCATAGAACAAGCTTGAAAATGCCTAATCTTAGCTAAAGTAAAGACAAAGTGACTAGTTTACCTGGAACGAGGTTAAATGATTTAGCAATGTTTAAAAGAGGGAAACATAATAAAATGCTGTCTGAAGGTATGTGCATTTTAAACTAAGGCATACAAGTAAAGACTCCACAGTTGTGAAACATGTGACCTCAAATGAAAACCAGTTTAAAAGTTTAAAATAGTTATTAATGTCTAACTTCATTGTTTATTCTGCAGTGTATTGGGCCCTGCTCATGGCTCTACTTTTGGAGCTGTGTTTCCTTTGAGGTTCTTTTTCTAGCCTTTAAGACTAAATCATACTTCTATATTCATACCAGCAGGATGCACAATGTCAGGACACTATAAACCACTTTTCAGTCAGTCATTTGGATATGTAGCATCAGGAAAAACACGTTACCAATATAGTTTGATTTCATTTGCTGGGCTTAAAACATTCATCTGTACAACTAATAATGTGTCAGATTCAGTCCTCAGTGCAGTGTGGTTTATTTGCTGTGGGGGTGGTCTAATTTCCTGTGCAGGGAAGTCATTTTTCTGACTTTGTATTAAGTTGTACTACAAAGCCCTAAAGTTATTATGTTCCTAAAGTGCATGTAAACAGTATTTGCACAATAAGAAATAGCAAAGGAACAGATCTATTCATTTAAAAAACATGGCACTGCAAGTAAACACATGGCCCAGATGTAAATGTAAAAAGTGAAGGCACAGCTGTAGATGAAGATTCTTAGTCATCCAGGTCTTTTTCAATAAAGAGCTCGAAGCGAGGCAATTTTCGCAGTGTCTTCAAGAAACTCGCATCAAGCTCTTGAACTGTAAAGATTATGTGACATAAGACTAACTAAAACACTAAATCTTGCCAAGTGCAAGTATAAGTAGTTTGATGGAGAGAATCTAGTTTGCTCGCAATCTGACAGTCTGGCTAATATTACCCAAGCTTTAGAAGCTTCTCCCTCAATATCATTTTAACATTCTAAAATCTGTCAGCCCTGTTAGAGCCCTACCCCCTTAAAGTGGCTGGTTCAGCGAAGTAAATGCACTAGTCACAAATGATGTCTGCTGTTCATTTTCCTGTGATAAAAGGCCTCTTTCTACCCACCTCATTGAAGCAGCTTGTACAGTGTGAAAGAAAAATGGCGGAATCACTTAGTTCGATTTGCTCCTTCTCTCTCATCAGTGTGTCCTAGGTGTACGACTGTTTACGTCGCTTGTGTTCATCTGTGAGAACAATAGTGACTGCACGGCTGCAGGCACACCCACACTAATGGAGTGTTCTGTGGAAAGTGGTTGTGGTCCCTCTATCAAACTGCACTGCCATTGTATAGCTTCTCTCCTCGTCTCTTGTTGCACTAGCCAGCTCCACATGGCACAACGAGTCCTTCCACCCACTCCATGTCTCTCTCTCACACTCACACACAGATGATGCAGCTGAGCATTGTGTGTGGTCCTTTTGACATGAGAACAAAAAGCTCAGCAGTGCTTAATGCTGTCAAATGTACCAGAGAATGCTACATGTCATTTACTGTATATGCTAGAAATAGAAACGGTGCATGTGTGAAGCTTTGAAGTAAATTTGGACTTTGATATTTGAGTAGATATTTGTCATAATAACACACCTGTCTAAATAGTATATTCTACCAATATCTCTCACTGTGTTCGCAGAGTGAGCAGGACAGCAGGCTAAAATCTAAATACGATTTTTTTATCAATGTCTGCTTCTGCTTTGGTTTAAAAATATCCTCATCACGACAATATTCATCATCAGTCATCCACTCTAGGCACATCACCAATTTGTATACTCCTCCTTAAATTAATACACAGACTTGACCAAAAAACATTTATGGACCAAAAATTGAATATTGTACAGCTGAACATCCGGCTAGTCAGTGTGTATGTTAGTGATGGGTTATTGAAATTTGTCCAAATAATGGTGGAAATAATTTGAAAACTTGAAAAGCCTGTGAGTTTTAAATTAATTACAGATTCCGGTTTTGTTTAAATGGGTCTCGGAGAAAATAATCCCACTGAAACGCATGTTAATGATGTATAAATTACCCTCATATTTACTCTGCAGAAATTACCCTCACGTTTGTAGTGTTTCTACTATACATCAATAACACCTGTACATAGTTTACTTTACCTTGCTTTACAAGTCCTGTCATGCACATCCCTATCTCTAAAATGATAAAATCCAAAGTTTGTTGAAACATGCACCCTTGTTGTAAATGGTACAAGATTAAGTAGCAACCTCTGGGACTGAGAAACTGAAAAGTGCATAAAACTGCATTACCTAGATTGCCTACTCAAGACTGGCAAAAGTTTTTACTTTTTACTTTTTGTATTGCACCTTTTGTAACATTAAAACTAAAGAGTACGATGTGATGCTGTTGCTCAATAACCCTAGTGAGCAAAAATTCAGTTCAAAAATGGTTGTCAAAAATAATTGCCTCAGTATTTTTCTGCATATGCCCTAAAAAGGACAGAGGAGCATACATGCACATGCATCTAATGTAACATATCCTTCAACCCTCATGCTAAGATGTGTAAGCCTGAAGATTATGAAGAGAAAAAAAATCATTATTTCCTCTTGACTTCTCAAAGTTGGTGCAGCTGCCACAGAGATAAAGCACATTCTGATCCCCAATATTTTAGGCATTTTGGTCGAGCACAGAATGTCCTCTGCACAAGGTTGTATTCAAGTCTTTTTTGTGTGTATGTTTGCTGTGCTGTGATATGATTTTAACTAGAGGTTTTGCCATTAAAGCTGCACATTGCAAGTTTACAGGTAAACGGTTTATTTATTTTTTGTGACCTTTCCCCTCCCCCTTCTTTTTGTCTGAAAGGTGTTGTGGAAGGCGACCTTGCATCTGTGGAGGCCTACAAGTCATCAGGAGGTGACATAGCACGACAGCTCACATCAGATGAGGTGCGCCTATTAAATCGGCCCTCCGCATTTGATGATGGTTTCACGCTGGTCCATCTAGCCATTCGCTTCCAGAGACAGGACATGCTGGCAGTGTTACTTACAGAGGTCAGTGGAGTCACGCAACAGAAAAATAAAGTAATAGTATGCTGTTTAAATTTAAGAACGTGAGCATCTACTTCATACATGTCCTAACAGGCTTCAGAGAGAAGAGCTGAGTCATGGTATACTTGTTAGCGTGCACATTGTTGCATCAGAGGTGATGCAGCCTTTTCTTGCAAAGTCTCTTAATCTCAGCATCCATTGAGATCAGCTGGGAGGAATCACAAGGCTGAAGGGTTTTGAAAGGGTTGATTGCAGCTCACAAGCTATCAGCACTGTGATCCCAGATAATCCGTACGCATACACCTCTCCTCACTCAGCCAACTGCCCCACTTTCTTTTCCGGACGAGGTTAGTGAGTAACCAGCAGATCATGTTTCTGAAATTCTACAAAGCTCACGACTGTTTGAAGGCTGTATACAGAAGCCGTTGTGTTCTTTTTATTGTCCTGTGCACCAAGTCATAGAGTGATAGTAGTCCTTCACCGCACAAGTGGTACCTTTTTAAGTTTCACAAATTTAGAATGAGTGTGTAGATGTAGAACGGTACTATGTTGTCTCCAACCTATAAATCATGAATGGACCCTGGCCTCCGGTAATAACATCTCTTCCGGCAGTAATCCAGCCTCTTATTTATGAAATGTTTTAGACACACTGATCTCCTCCTCTAAGCAATACTTCACCCAAGCAAATTCACCCTATCCAGCCTGCAGAAGCTGGTGACTGTTGTATTTTTAGGCATCTGATTTATTCACTTGGCCATAGCATGCAGCTAAACAATCATGAAAGAATGTTTTGCATCAGTTAAGTGAGACATTTTCTTTGGTTTTGTTGTTGCTTGTGATCTTCCACAGTAGTAAAATGCTTTTCCTCGGTCCTCAGCCACAGCTTTATGCTTTTCTGTAGAGTATACTTCCCTCTCTTTACCTTCCTTTCCTCTCTGCAGGTATCCCAGCAGGCAGCCAAGTGTATTCCAGCCATGGTGTGTCCAGAGCTCACAGAGCAGATCCGTCGTGAGGTTGCAGCTTCTCTGCACCAGCGCAAGGGTGACTTCACCTGTTATTTCCTCACTGACCTGGTTACGTTCACCCTGCCTGCAGGTCAGTAAACACCAAAAATATTTGTTCTGTCCACAAAGCAACTGGGAAACGCAGTACAACTGAGTTTAGGAATGTCACATAACATGAATTCCAAAGACTGTCAAAGTGTACTTTCTGTACAAGAGGAACTTTGTAGCTGAAGAAACCCAGTCAAGCCTTTACTTCTAGCTGTCCAAGTGTCTTAGAATGCTTGTTTTGTTTACTTGTGGCATATGAAATTGCTTGTTGTTGGGACGCTGAGGGGACATAATGCTATGGTTGTCTGTTCCTAACTGCCAGAAAACGAAGGCTACCTCTGTCTCTCTGTTCGAGTATTGTTCTTGTTACTGAATACAGCTGCCAGCCATGTCTGTCATTCATAACAAAACTATATATTTAGCATTTTTGCCTACATCCCTCTCTGAAATTGCATGCCTTCACTACTGTCTCTGTATGAATTTCATTGTGTGAAATAACCATTATGCTTCAGTCTGTTGCCGGTAGCTAAGCTAAGGATTTTTGTTTTGCCGAGTGTTCAGGACAATACCGACCTTGGCTTCAGGCCACTATAGAAACCCATTCTGTTCAGTTCCACAGTCAATGCATTCATTTATTTTAGCTGAAGAATAAGCTACTGTGTTGACGAGAGCTCAGAGCATCCAGTGAAAGCCATTGCTGTTGTGGAAAGAACAAACCATGGAGGCTTGAGTTGAAATGAGTAATGACAGAAAGATATTCTAGTTGGCCTTTTCAGTTATTTCAGTGTTACAAGTTGTTAAAAGTGTATCTCTATTAAGTAAAATGTTAATGAAATGTAATGTCTTTTGTTCCAGACATTGAGGATTTGCCTCCAGCAGTTCAGGAGAAACTTTTTGACGAGGTGCTGGACCGAGATGTACAAAAAGGTGAAATGCTTAGTCTCAGCTTTATGACTGTGTGATACACCCACCACATGCTGTGCTCATGTAGTTTCTCTGAGAGTGAAACCAGATTCAGCGACTGTCTGGACACTTGACAAACAGAGGGAGCCCCTCACAAAGTGTGTACTATAACAGGGAGGCTGCAGAGTGCTGGCAGCGTTGTATTACTTCTATTTACTCTCGTGCCAACACACTTCTTTCCCCTGCTGCTTGTCACTCTGCCAGTCGGCCTGTCTTTATTGTGTGCACCAGTTGAGTCTGCGCTAATCAGCCTAATTGAGTTTTAGGGATTTTCTCTGATCTACATTGAATGATTGTATTACCTTTTAGCCCATACACACACACACACAAATGTAAACACATTTTATATGTATTGCCTTTCCTTGTATAGCTTTCTGCTTATTTGTTCTGTTTAATCAACACAGTGTGCCAAATGTCTGTTTGCACTTAGATTAAAGTGTTAGTAGAATTGTCAAATTTCACAGTGAACACAACACTTGTGCCCTTTTTGCAAGTTTAGAGATTACGATGAGGCCAGTTGACGGTTCTTAAACCTGATTACCTGGCTGTGTGTGAGGGTATTTGCAAAAAAACAAAGACGAAACTCAACAGAGCAGCAATGTACCAAAAAGGAAAAAGATATTTTTGCTTAAAGGTTTTAGTTAAATAAATAAATGCAATAATAATTTCAAGTAAACAAAAAATGTTTCTTCAGACTGAAGATTGCAATAATAAATGTAAAAACCACAGAAATATTGTGGAATCAATTTAGTAGCATCATAAATCCTCCCTTGGTTAATTCTCTAGTTTAAGACATCGCCTTCCCCCAGCCACTGGCTTTAGGTGACGCTGAGAAAGTGGGAGCTTTGTAGTTTCTTTTTAAACATGCTAGAAGTTATTCCTTTAACTCAAAGTGTAAATGCAGATGTTACAGTAACAAAACCATATGTATTTTGCCATAGTCTTACAATATACTGAATACTGTTGTCTGTGTCTATTCAATAATTCAATTTAAACTGACTCAGATTAACAGATTCTTGCGGCCAAATAACAAAACAGTTGAAGTTTATCTTGCACTTCCTGTCATGTGGTAAATATTAGCGGTCGGAGTGGTCGGAGAGACACATCTGCTCCTGTCTGCTGTATATGGTTTTCTGCTGTAACCTTACTTTTTACAGTCATCTGGTTTCGTGGTGTACACCGTACATTGTTATGTCAGATCTATTTTCAAGGGCATGCATAGTCATTAACACTATCCCAAATGGTCATTTCAAATGCCATCGCCTGTTTTGCAGGAAAGCAAACACAGTATGTCCTCTGTGTAACCACTGATTGTTTACACTGTTGCACTTTTTTGTACATGTCCTCTTTGTAGTTAAATAATTAGTAACAGTACAAGCTGCTGTAGAGATATAGTCAGTAACATTTCCTCTGCTCTTTTTCAGAACTTGAAGAGGAGTCTCCCATCATCAACTGGTCACTGGAGCTTGGCACTCGGCTGGACAGCCGACTGTATGCCCTATGGAACCGCACAGCTGGGGACTGCCTCCTGGACTCTGTGTTGCAAGCTACGTGGGGAATCTTTGACAAGGACTCTGTGCTCCGCAAGACACTTCATGACAGTCTGCATGACTGTTCTCACTGGTGAGATCTTTAAACTGAAATCAGTACAGACTGGTGTGTCCCATTGAAACCTGTTGAAAGGTGTGTCCCAACCTTTCAACAGTGTGGCTAATTTGCATTCAGTCTAAAGCATATGCAAACTGTGTTAAACAGATAGCATGCATATTATTAACTATATAAGCACTGTCTGAGATCATGGACAGCATCCACAATGTCTCTTACAGGAGGGTCATCATCCCTCTCATGTGCCCCTGAAGCCTTAAGTTGACACTTGTGTGAGCTGCATACTTGCACCCAGGATTGTTTTAATGGTACAAAACATGTTTGTTGGTACTAACTTTAGGAAGACGAAAATTGAAAGCAGCCTCTCTGTGTCAGACCAGACTGAGTCTGAACATACCAGTTAAATGTGACTCATTATCTGTTTGTAAGAAAGTGTTTTGGGTTTATTTGTGAGAAAATTACTATTCAGATATAATGAGCATTTGCAACCTGAACAAAGGAATCCAGTCAAAAGCAGTCACACGCCTGTGCACACTGCACAGATAATAACATCGCTTTGTGTGTGTGCAGGTTTTATACGCGCTGGAAGGAGTGGGAGTCATGGTATTCTCAGAGCTTCGGTCTGCACTTTTCCCTCCGGGAGGAGCAGTGGCAGGAGGACTGGGCCTTCATCCTGTCTCTTGCCAGCCAGGTACATATACATGAAAGCAAATGTTATCATAAATGAAGCCCTGACTTCAAATGTGACATATTAATGAAGCATGAATTATGCATGGAGCTTTACAACCTTTACCACTGTCTGCTTAATCTGTAATGCCCTCTGAAAGTGCATCCTGTCTGTCATTAGCACTTCTTTGCCTTGTTGCTGCTCTATGTGACCTCACTGACTAAGTATTTGGGCGGGTTGTTGTTATTACATCTGGATGTGAAAGCTCAATAATAAATGTCTGTTTTTAACACTTAGATTATGCCATAGTAACTTGGCAGCATTTAAGAATCCTCTCTTTGTAGCTTCAGCAGCCCTGGCTGGGCTAATTGTTTTTTTCATGACTGTTTTTGTGTTTTCTTTTACAGCCAGGATCCAGCTTGGAGCAGACCCACATTTTTGTCCTTGCACACATACTTCGTAGGCCTATTATCGTCTATGGAGTGAAGTATTACAAAAGTTTCCGTGGCGAAACTCTCGGGTACACCCGGTTTCAAGGTAAACAATAAGTCGCCACTTTGTGTTGTTTTTGGTCAAAACGTGGCTGAATTTGTGACACAGATCCAATCTGACAGGCGTAGAAGGACTTAACCTTCTTTGTGAAATAGCTCCAGCCTACATGCGTCTGCATAACTGTCATAGCTGACATAACTGCCCCTGTGATCTGTCAGTAATTGGTATTTACAGCATGTATCTGTCTGTTTTTGCATGGTATGACTCAAAACAAAATAACAAAACAACGCTGTGTCACATGAGAACAGCAGAATTGCATTATGGTGCAGTAAAATGTTCCACACGCATTCCGATACAGTTCAACATATGTAAACCATCAGAGCCCCAAGTCCACCTTTACGGCCAGCAGTAAAAACAGTCTGGATTCAATTTGCCTGCTGAGTGATGCTGTGCAGGGGATGATGAAAGTGCTCAGTAAGGGCCAACTGTTTGTGGTGAAACCCGCCTGATGGATCAGTGATTTACTGTTGCCAGGAGCCAATGTGAAACACACGGTGAAAGGCGTGCCTTTGGGCGCCTATAGCGCAAGAGGAGAGAGGGGTTGTCTCAGTTAAAGTGGAGACTAAGTGAACCCAGTAAAAACACAGTGGTTACTGGGAGAGAAACGACAGTGGCGGTTACAGAAGCATTCATGGGGGAAGGGAATATGAGACATGACTACAGCATTGATTGTGTTGGGGACTTTATGCACTAAACTGAATTCTTTCAGCATTTCCACATGTAAACTCGCTATTTGGATTGCATAAGTGCATTCACACACACACATAAAGCAAATATACCATATACTGTACATATTTAGTAAAATTACCCTGTGTCTGCCCTGCACTCTCCTCCAGGTGTGTACTTGCCCCTTTTGTGGGAGCAGAGTTTCTGCTGGAAGAGTCCCATTGCTCTGGGCTACACACGGGGTCATTTCTCAGCACTGGTGGCCATGGAGAATGATGGCTTTGACAATCGCGGCGCAGGCGCCAATCTCAACACAGACGATGATGTAACGGTTACGTTCCTGCCACTGGTCGACAGCGAAAGGAAGCTGCTCCACATCCATTTCCTCTCTGCACAGGAAGTAAGGAACCCACCTCCTTGACCTATTTTCATTTTTCTTCATTTGTCTGCTGTTTTTTGTGTCTTACTGCTGTGTTTTTTCTTCAGTATGACAAAATTGAACTGCAATATTTAGCACAAAAAGTACCTAGCCTGCAGTAGGTACTTTTTCTTCCCAGAGGAAGGTCCTACATAAGAAGTTGTGGTAGTATGAGCTCTATATAGGCAAGGGTCCACTCAAAATGACCCTGCAGTTAACAAATCACCCACATGATCTCTTCACTTCTGTCCATTGCTCCCTCTGATGGTCATATTTAACATGTTTTCAGATGGGTAATGAAGAGCAACAGGAGAAGCTCCTGCGTGAGTGGTTGGACTGCTGCGTGACAGAAGGTGGCGTCCTGGTGGCTCTCCAGAAAAGCTCTCGCCGCCGCAACCACCCACTTGTCACACAGATGGTGGAGAAGTGGCTGGACGGCTATCGGCAGATCCGCCCCTGTGCCTCCCTCTCTGATGGTGAGGAGGAGGAAGATGATGATGATGAGTGACGCTACCGAAGCGGAGGGAGGGGTGGTCTGCGGGGGGGGGGGGGGCAGGACTCCTCCCCCCCTCCTCTCGCTTACAAAGCTTTTGTTTATTTTTGTTTTCCTTTCCTGACACGGACAAACTGTGAAAGCCTTCAGGAGAGGACAGGGAACAACACGTCCCCATCCACAACCTCCAACAGAAGACATCGTTTAACACTGACTGATAAAAGGTTTCGGAGAGAAAATAGAAGTTTACGAATGCAAATGACCTTTTGAGTAGTTTCAGATGTAAAGGTAAAGGTAAAAAAAGAATCTCTATCCATAGATGTAAATGCATGTGGTTGTTTAAAAAAAAAAGAGTATAAGGAAATATACCAGCATTGATTGAAATCAACACTTTATATCCGTTCAGTATGGGCACTGACGAAAGCACACTTCCAAATTGATCTTTTTTGATGTTTTTTCCAGTTGTATAAGAGTTGGCTTGTTTTGTTTTCGAATGGCCAGGGACAAAGCCAATACCATTACCTTTAGAAAAACAGATTGTGAAATAATAATAATAATAATGATAAATTACTTTAATCCTTATTACTAAGCACTGCACATTTATTACAATATTTCTATATAAATACAGTATCATTGCTTGAATTGAGGTCATATATGAAGCTCTTGAAAAGGGAGATTTTTCCCTACACTCACTAAAGGTTTGGCACACTAACGTTCATGTTGGATCTTTGGTTTACCTTTTTTCAGACTGATTGAACTGAGAAGGTGTGTGTGTGTTTTCTTCTACATATTTATTGTTTGGAAACTTATTTGACTTAAGAGCTTTTTTGTGTATATTTTTCTCCTTTTTGTGTGTTTTTTTAATTATTATTCTCTCAATCTTAATGCACACAAACACTGTTGCTGTGAGGAAAGAACCAATCATTACCATCAGTGAAAAGTTTACTTGCGTTTTTTTTTTGCGATTGAGTACCTCATCTGGATGCCTAAAATCTGGTGCTTTTTTTCTGGGCAGACAAGTGTGGAATTGAGACTCATTCAATGTCAACATAAACCCCACCTCTAAGCCGCGCTCCCCTACTTCCTGTTTGTCGCTTTGTTGTCACCCTCATGGTACATGTCCGTTCACCTCCTCTGTAAAGCTTGTTCGTTGTCATGTGAACCCATTTTGATAAAGGTCATTGTGAGAGATTGCAACCTTTAAAACCAAAGCTGACAGAAAATAAAGAAAAAAAAGGTTCTTTTTTTGCTGTGAATGTTTGCATTGTGTTTTTTTTTTTTCTTTCCTTGCCATGGCGTACTGTAACCTGTTTTACGTTTCATTCAAGTCATACACATTTTGAGCATCACCTGTATGTTGCTTTGTATTTATGCAATAGTTGCAGTTGTGACTATGATGGTTTGTGGATTTAGGCCTGACTTCACTAAACAGTGTGTAATGCAATGAGCAGGCAAAATAAGGAAAAAAAATAAAGGAAAAGCCTTTTTTGAATGTCCAACAAAACTGTTTCCTGTCTGGTATTCTTGGTGTCATGTTAATGCTGCATGTCACGACATCACTGCTTTTTATTATCGCTGTTACTGCAAAAATAGGTGAATTATTCATAAAGTGTGAAAGCTCTTTTAAAGCATATCCCTCACTTTATTCTACACATGTTTTAGGTTTGTGGCTCCCTCTAGTGGATTTAAGATTTCTGACAGTATAGGCAGGTCAGATGAAGGTCATAGACTGTATAAACCCTTAGTAATAGCTGATGCTGTATACTGTGGCTATGACCAGACAGAATTAAACTGTTTTATAACAGATGTTAGTCAAAAGCATCTGTTGTGCATTTATTTACATTTAATAAAAGATTGACAAACTAGTCAGTCTTTTTCCAATCTAATATAATTAGGTTTAAAACATTTTTAGGGCTTCAACTAATTAAACAATGTTACTGTTGATTATATATGTTGTTATATACACATCCACAACACACACAATTGGTTTCAGCCTGATGTCTGCATATGTATTCATAGAATATTGTTAAAAGTATCACGTGTTTACAAATAACCTACCACAAGGTCACTGAAGGTGTTTTATTTCAAGAGTGTGTGACAGCAACATGTCAGAACCAATCAAATTAAAATACAAATAATTATAAGGTAAATCAAAAATGAAAAAAATCTTGCCACAGCAAGATGTAATAAAATAAAATAAAATAAAATAAAACAAAATAAATGTTTCTCCGAATCAAAAACGAATGTATTTTCAACAACTGAGCCAACAGAACTGCTGAAGGCTGTGGTCATTTCCATTTACCTCATCATGCTCCAGACATCAGGCCTTGTTTACATTGTTTCAAAGGTTTTATAAATGTAAGCTTGACCAAATGTAAAAAGTGAACATGGATCATACCAACACGGGGCCGTTCTCCTTTGATCCGCTGGACGTCTCACTCATATCAGACACGTCCTGTCACACGCACAGTGTTGACTGACCACCACCACCACAGCTCCTTCTGGTACAGTGACATCAGTGGCTGACATGTCACTTCCGCTTTCTTCACCTGTCAGCAGTGGGCGGAGTTTGCGCCGTCTGGAAGGCTGCGTGCGTCTGAGTTTTGCTCCGGGGGACGCATCTACCGTTAGATTCCTGTGAGCTGCGAGCTAGGCAGCCATGGCGAGGAGTGTTAACGCTAAAGTAGTTATTATAGGAAGCGGGATATCAGGCATATCTGCGGCACACAGGCTCGTTAAAGCTGGCTTTAATAATGTCCGGATACTGGAGGCGACAGCAAGAAGCGGTGGACGAATAAAAACAGGCAGACTGGGTGAGAATGCAGAAGCTAGCTGTCTTAGTTTCACAGTCCAAGGGTCACTAAGTAGTTTTTTAACACACTTTCAAAGTGCTGTTGTACCTTTTCATGCGATTTTACATTAGCTGTGTTCCTCTCTGATCAGACTTTAGCATACAGTACAAATACTGGTTATAATCGCAGTACAGTAACGCTGAGCATGGCTGTTTCTTGCCGTGCTTAGTTGTGTTCTATAAACCATGTGAGTTAACCACACTTTGATTCCTGCCTATAAAATTGCTGCATAAAGGCTACAGTCTGAGTTTAACGTTGCTTTTCCTTTCCGTGACTGCACACTGTTCTTCACCTGTAGGTGAGAAGATTGTTGAGATCGGGGCAAACTGGATTCATGGACCCTCCCAGGAGAACCCAGTGTTTTGTCTGGCCCGTCAGTATGGCCTCCTGGAACCAGAGGCTCTCACCCCAGAGAACCAGGCCGTGGACATCGGAGGGCACCCACTCTGGGTTCCAAATTTTTTCAGCAGCTCAGGTTGCCACAAGAATCATAGCCTAATTTCCTCATGAGTTCTCTGTATATGAGTTTTAGTAGGCTGTTAGTCATGTGATATAGGTGGTTATAGCCTTTCCTTTAATCAGTACACCTATAAAACACGTGCAGGCCAAAGGCTGAATGCTGAGGACATCTTACCTGCTCAGGAGATGTTTGCTGAGCTGCTGAATGAAAGTTCCGAGTTTCACAGTCAGGGAGGAGAACCGTGGTCCAGCGTGGGTGATTTCATACGGTCACAGGTGCATTTCTTTTACTGATTATTGGCAGTGTCTGAGGGTTAGTTGGATATTAACACATTGTTTTGTTGTCTGTGGAGGTGAAACAACGAGCAGCAGAAAAGTGGAAGGATGTTGACGCAGCGACCCGATCTCTGCGTCTGTGTGTGATCAGTAACCTGTTGAAGGTGGAGTGCTGTGTGAATGGGGCTCACAGCATGGATGAGGTGGGCCTTGGAGCTTTTGGTTTGTACAAGACTCTGCCTGGCCTGGACTGTACATTCCCAGGGTGAGTACTCCAAAACTGCAACTAGTATTTAATTGATAGATAATAAACAATAATAAAGTGCATGTAAAGATAAACAGCATATTTAATAATATTGTCTAATGTAGCATGCATGTAGAGTGTGTACCGAGTTTCAGATTCTGTTTCCTGTGCAGTGGCTATGAGGGTCTGATCAGCAACCTGATGTCAGAGCTCCCCTGTGGTTTAGTGAGCCACAGTAAGCCTGTGCGCTGCATCCACTGGAACAACACGGAGAAGAGAGGCACACCTGTGATGGTCGAGTGTGATGACGGGGAAAAGGTTGTTGCTGATCATGTTATTGTCACGGTGCCTTTAGGTAAAAGCTGCCTCTACACAAACACACATTTTAGGAATAGTTTTAATGATAGTGTCTTGTTAACATGTGGCAACTGTTGCCAAGAGTCTACGTCATTAAGAATTAAATATGTCAACAAACGGGTATTTCTTGCCGCTAACTATATCTAACATCTCCCTACTCTTTCACTGTTTATCATTTGTTGTCAGGATACTTGAAGAAGCACAGTTCAACCCTGTTCCAACCTTCACTCCCTCTGCACAAGTCACACTCCATCCAAAGGCTCGGCTTTGGAACAAACAACAAGATTTTTGTGGAGTTTGATGAACCGTGGTGGGATGCTGACTGCGAAGTTATCCATTTGTTGTGGGAAGATGAGGTGAGACATCAGAGAATTCCTTTGTTTATCCCTGAGGGTAAAATTCTTTAAATATAGATGTCTATATATATATAACTATTTGGGGGGCTGAACGATTTTATAAATAAATTTAATTGCGATTTTTCTGGCAATTATTGCGATTTCAATATCCACGATTTTTTTCAAATCAAGTTTTAGTGAACATGAGCATTTGCAAAGATCACAGAAACTTACATCATACCTAGGGGTGGGCGATATGGTAAAAAATTTATGTCACGATTCTTTAATGATGAAACCACGATCACGATTTTGCCTGACTCTGTCACTTCTCAAAAACTATCAGTAGATCTAAAAGTAAACTCAGACTTAGAAGACGCACCGCTGCTGCCGGCAAAAACAGTACCGAACATAAAGGTGGAGTTCGTTTTAGGGACCGGTTCCTCCGTGACCTGATTCAGTTAGGAGCAGTGCAAAAAACCGTGGCTTTCATCTCAAAATCACGTTGTCTGAGATCGCAATTTTCGGTCTAAAACGATAGATCGTTCAGCCCTAATATATATATATATATAGTTAAAGCCTGACTGACTGTATCAACTGATAGTAAGGTAGATAAATATGCTCAGAAATAGTTTTATCACATATTTTGTCTTCCGCTTCATCTCCTGTCATGTGTTAGGATGCTATGGTAGACCATGTGCCTGACCTACAGAGATCCTGGATAAAGAAGTTGTTTGGCTTCACAGTACTCAAACCCACTGAAAGGTCACCTTGACTTTAATAGTAAGTTGATTTCCATTGTCCTCAGGATTATGTTGTGATGTATATTGTGTTTTTTTTTTCAGGTATGGCCATGTTCTCTGTGGCTGGATTGCAGGCCATGAGTCTGAGTATATGGAGACTTTATCTGAACCGGAGGTCACACACACCATCACACAACTTATTCGCAGGTTTACAGGTGGGACACGTCCACTGAGACATTTTCTGTGTGGTATTATTATATATATATATATTATATATAATTGCTCCAGAGCTTTAAACTGATCCCCGCCAGCACTCATAGTCTGACTGCCTGTGTGAGTTTAGGGAATCCCACCATTACACCAAGGAGAATGCTGCGCTCACAGTGGTTTCACGACCCCTGGACATATGGCTCTTACACTCACCCAGGGAAAGGGTGCTCACAGCAGGACCTGGACAACATGATGGAGCCACTGCCACCAAAGGGATCATCCTCCCAGGTTTGTGCACAAATGTTTATCCTAAGCTCACAAACCACCTGTCACATACAGAATCAAACATTTGACTGTTTTTTTTTGCTTGTTTCAGCCTCTGCAGGTGTTGTTTGCTGGAGAAGCAACTCACCCTTGTTATTTCTCAACTGTTCATGGAGCACTTCTCACTGGGTGGAGAGAGGCTGACAGACTCATCTCGCACTATTCCTCTGTTAATCCATCTGAGATTTCCAAATCAAAGCTTTAAACGCATAATGCTGCTCTGCCGTACAAATAAATAGGGCAGAGTTTCCCAACCTTTATTGAGCCACAGCAAATATTTTACATTTAAAAAATCCCACACCACATCTCACTTATCCAACTGTAGGGGGTATTTAATTGTTCTACCCGTCACTATACATTGCTGGCACAAATGAACTAAGACAATTTATTTACCAATAATTAATTATAAACCAATAATAATTTTTGGACCATTTTGGATTTTTGGATTTTTAGGTTAAATTGGATAATTTCCCATGGCACACCTGATGATCTCTAACTGCCCACTAGTATCCTACAGCACACTGGTTGGGAAACACTGAAATAGGTTATATAGACTGTGAAGCGTCACCAACATTTCAGAAAATATGTGATACACCTGACTACTGAATAGTATGTTAACCATACAGCATGCAGTCTCAGACTCACATTTCAAATTTAAGTGGTTCTTTCCTGTAAACTCAGATGGTTTCATAAATATTCAAATCACCCAAAAAGTCAAGGAAATATAAACCTAAAATAGAGCAGCTCTCAATGATGCTTTTCTAATGATGTAGATAAGAGAAACCAAATCAGTGCTTTTACTTTTATTATTACATTTTGCTGCTAATGCTACTTTTATTCAGCCATGATTTTTTTACGCAGAACTCGAAAAAGATTATTGTACCCAAGTACAGTATCTGTATTTTTTTACACAACTGCCTTTATGTACACTTGTTGAAAATAACACCATACTTAGCTAAAGCCATGTTGTATAACAGATGTTTGTAATTTCAGTAATTTTATGGACTGATTAAAGTCTATACAGTTTTTGGCTTTCCTCTTTGCCTGAACTGATTGTAATCAACTGTGAATAAATTATTGATTACTTTTACCTGCTCCACGTTTGGTGCGTTCTTCACTAACACCTGCTCTCACTCACACAAGCTTCATATTTTGAAGGGTAGTATTTCAGATGTTATTTGGACTGTACCAGAGTATACTGCACACTGAAAATATGTATTACAACAATGTATTACATTAGAGTAGTTATTTATGTTTCTGCAGATGCCAATAATGTGTTATTACACCTGCAAATAATAACGCAGAAGAAGAAATCTTAGAAAGGTTACAAGCGGAACGATTGTTTGACAACAGATTCCAGTCGGGATGTAAACAGCGCTGCACGGCAGCGTAACAGTTTTTGTAGACAGTAGGGGGTCACTATTTTTAGTGAAAACAAATGAAAAACAGCAATTGTCATATTTATTTTAACAGTAGTCATGAAATTGTACCAGGCGCTCAGAAATGTCGACAAATTCAGAACCGTTTTTGACTTCGGTGGACGGGATGTAGCTCACTGGTTCCCCGGACACATGGCTAAAGGTGACAGCTCTGCTTTTTAAGTTTGTGCTAGCATATTTAACGTATTACTATAGCGTGAGTATGAATACTTTAAGCTTGTGTGATACAATATTCTCTTTACATACGTTCGTTGATCTTTGCAGGATTGAAGCAGATGAAAGCCAACCTCAAGAAAGTGGACTGTATTATAGAAATCCACGATGCTAGAATATCCTTTTTGTTGCTGCAATAATCCCTCAGGATTGTGGAATATGTACTTTAGCAGTGTCATTTTATTTTCAGCACGATGTAATAGCAGGTTAATCTAAGGATCACTATGTTTTCTTTAACATCAGTCACATTCCCTTGTCTGGAAGAAACCCTGTGTTTCAGGACACACTGGATGTCAGACCACATCTACTAATTCTCAATAAGATGGACCTTGCTGATCTGTCCAACAAGCAGGTCAGAAGTCTTGCACGTCAGCACAACGTCACATCTCTCCTGCTTTTTAAAACAGCTGCACTAACACAACTATTTGCTTTAAACTGCAGAGAATCCTGAAGAAGCTGGAAAAAGAAGGGGTTAGGAACGTTCTCTTCACTGACTGTTTAAAGCAGAGAGATATCAACATCAAAAAGGTCAGAAGTTTCACCTCAGCTGAATTTAAAGGAAGATTATGAGCATGATTACACAAAATAATCCCCTTTTCTTTGTAGTTGGTGCCAATGGTGATGGAAATCATTCAGAGCAAGCAACGATTTAACAGAGAGGAGGTATGCACAATTTAAACATGTGGTGGTGACATCTTCATGCAACCAGAGGACTCCAACATTTGCTTACCTTTTTCATGGCACTTACTTACTTACTTACTTTTTGTTTTTGATTATTCACAAGATTCCCCAAAAATTAGTTATCAATTATTGATGCATTTCAGAATACAAATTACTGCCTGATGGTGATTGGAGTGCCCAATGTGGGGAAGTCATCTCTTATTAATTCAATGAGACGAACAAACCTGAAAAAAGGTATGTGTAAGAAAGTCACTAACTGACCGTGATAGTGTGTCACCTGCACAGTAATTATGTTGTTTTTATACACCCATTACAGGTCGAGCAACTCCAGTAGGTGGGGAGCCAGGTATCACTAAAGCTGTCCTGACTAGAATCAAGGTGTGTGTGTGTGACTATGGGATTATGTGTTTTTGTGTGCCTGTATAGTATTTGTAGCTGTCATTGTCCTCAGGTGTGTGAGCGGCCCATAATGTACCTGCTGGACACACCAGGAGTTCTACCTCCAAAGATTGAGAGTGTTGAAACGGGCATGAAGCTGGCCTTATGTGGTGAGCAGAACAATATCCACATTACAAAAAAGAAATTCTGGAAATACACTGTGGACATTTTGTTCTGTTGTTCTCAACAAATAACTTGTGCTGAATCTGTCTCTGCAGGAAATATACTGGACCATTTAGTGGGTGAAGACATTATTGCTGACTACTTACTGTATTCTCTGAACAGACTTGAAAAGTTCAGGCAAGTTATTTTTATGTACATGGTATTTTCTTTAAATAATTTTAGATTTAATTCTGTCAACTTTTGTATTTTTTTTTACTCTATGTGTAGTTATGTAGATAAATACGAACTTGAGGAACCCTGTGACAACATCCAGCATGTCCTTAAACGTATTGCTGCAAAACTGGGAAAGACTCAGCGGGTCAAAGCCTTCACTGGAGTGGGTAAGAAAGTGTTAATCCTGCATCCCACAGTTTTTTCAGAAAAAATACATTTAAAACATGCTTAACAATGTTTAAATTGTAGTTTACTTCACCAATTGAACTGTTTGTTCCCCATCAGGAAACGTTACCATTACAATCCCAAACTACACAGCAGCAGCATATGATTTCATACGAGCATTCAGGAAAGGAGAGCTGGGACAAGTAATGCTTGACTGACCTGAGGCATTTTTGGAAGAAATCCAAAGACTCTAACTGGGTTTCTGCAGTTTGCCCTCAACCTGAAAAGTTTTATATTTAACCACTAAAGTGGCATCCAGAGACTATAGCCTGCGTCTGCCCTGACATGAGTCAGTTTGTTTCTTTGTGCTTGGATGAGGATAAAACTAACTAAAACTTTTGTAAATAAACAAATTCAGATCTATAATTTGTCCCTCTGTTGGTAAACACACAAGGCAGATATCTGGCAAGGTGTAAACAGGATATTTATTAGCATAAAGACAGTGATAACAAATTCTTTATTTATTATGTACAGGAATCTTGTATAGCATATATTAGAGTGCACTTATATAAATGTGGAACAGTCTGTTGCTCCTGAGTGTCTTCGGTTGGTAAAGAGGTGTTCTGGGAGGATGGACACACCGTGAAAACCTTCAGAAACAGACATTTGGTTCGAGATATAAACTCACTAGATTTCAGGAGTGACTAAAAGTAATGATTTGCAGACATAAATGAGGATTGTGGGAAATACTGTTTAGTATACCCAATACAGAGCCGTGTGTGGATTATATGGCTAGATGATCTGATCTATCAAAATCGTAAAATGACTTTTGTTCTACAGCAGCAATGAAGTGAAAAACATGTAGTTTATGTGGTGAATGGGAAAAGAGGTCACATTTAAGAGAAAATCAGGGACATAATAATGCTGGTCTCAACTCATTTTTACTCTGTCAGTGTTAATGGGATGACAAAGTTCAGTTTGGCAGTACGATACAAAACAGCAGGAAGCAGTTTAAAGCTATTTGATTTTTTTCTGATAAAATAGTCTGCATTATTCAGTATAGCATTGAGCTTCAGGAAGTAAACCTATTATATTATCTTTTGTTTGGCCCTGTTTGTGACACATGGACTGAGGTGCACTCTCTGAGAGGTGAAAAATCACAATAACACGGTGCTGGTTTAATGTACACTGGTCCATTGCATGGCATAGATGGTTAGTATAAGTATAAAAACCTACAGTACAGTGATGCTTTTCTGTTAGTTTTCTTCCATCTTGTGTTGCACCTCTCTCTGGTCTTCTCGGTGCAGATTCCTGCACATTAGTCAGATTCTGAGCAGGGGCCCATAAGGACATGTATCCTAAAAAAAAATAATAATAACCTGAACATCTACAGTATACTGTCCAGTAAAAGTCCGTATTTAGGGCAAAATGTTGCAATAATAATAGAAGCCACTTGAGAGAGAAGAGATCCGTTTCGACTGGAGCCTGACATTTGTGCATCAAAGTAATTGGTCCTGTTGTAGTAGTCCAGCTCCTCCTCGGAGCTGTCGGCGTTGCTGCGGCGGTAAGCAGACGCATACCATTTATCCGCCGATAACGCCACAGCTGCCCCTGCGGCCGCTGCGGCCGCCACCCTCACCGGGGATGACCGCCCGGCCGCCCTGAAGCGAGAGCGGGTTCCACCAAAGGGGCCTGCACCTCGATAGGTCCCCGCTGTGGAGCTGCGGGAGGGAGATCCTCGCGAGGACCCACGGGAGCCTCCGCGCCCACCTTTGGACAGAACGGGCTGACACAGGAAAGCCGAGAGCAGGAGGCAGGTACAGCATGTTGCAATCACCCGGTTCTTCCCTGACATCTGTGCAGGAGGAATGTGCAAATGTAATTATAATATGACATCTATAATATGACCAAACAGTGACCCTACAGAATGATCAATTTTCACTGATCAATGGCTCTACATAGGCCTAATCAGAATATCATCCAGTATTGTGTGAATGTTAAGACTGCCTAAGTGGCATTTCTATGAATGTGTTGCACCTTGCCTCTCTCCATTTAAATAGGTCAGTTAAAAAAATGAAAATGTCTGTTGGCTTTCAGCCTTCATTTACATGAAACAAAATTCCTCCCATGTATGTTTATAAATATAGAGACGGTTTCAATAGGCCATCATTTGAAATGCACGATTGAGCTCTAGCAGGCAAGTGAGCCATCAGAAAGAAATGGTTTATGTTATGTCTATAATAAAGCATTTTACACATGCAGGGACGATGCCAATGGATGGATGCACGATGTTCATATTCACAAATTAGCCTGTGCCCAATTTTAGCCACCGTTTAAAAAATGTTTACATAGGATGCCCACACACACACACACAGGCCTGTGTTTACCAGCACATCCTAATGATTGAATGATTGGAGCTTACCTTGTCCCCCTGTGTTGTTGTCCTCGCTTGTGTTCTGGTTCGCGGAGAAAAGAGGCAGGGGATAGTCGTGGATGCAGGCTCGCTCCCGCGGTCGATCCCGGGAACGCGCCGCGCGCTCACACAGGCGCACATGTACCATACACGAGCATCAAAATGTGATGCTGTCAGACTACCTGACTCCAAAGCATTTTATTCTAAGGCTAATGCTTGGGATGAAATATCTTTGTTACACCGCTTCATTTATTCCTCTATGATGATGATGATGATGATGATGATGATAAGGCCTGGTATTATAAAAAAATATATAAAATATATAATATATATTATACCACACCTTTATGTCAATGCAACTTGAATTGTCATTGCTCCTGTGCTTTTTTAATTCTAAACATATGGCTCTGGGTCTAATGAACCGTCCCTGAGTTGCACACACTGTTTTCTAGCTGTTATACAGTAACTTACTGCACTGAAACACACCAAGTTACTGTGTTTTTTTTACAGTATGTCATTTATGTTATAGAGAGGAATAGACCAGGAGTGGAATCCTCTGGCAAAGCTACCCAGAGAAGCTTCCAAGCCCTTGGAAGAACTGTGGGCCTAGGCTAGGCCTGCTCTCATTGGTTGTTTTCAAACTCTCCTCTGGTTGGTTCTTCTTAGTTTAATTAGTTTGATTGCTGCTTTCTTCTTCTTCTTCTTCTTCTTCCGTACGTTTTTTGGCGCAGCATATCTTCAGCATACATTGACAGATTTCAGCCATTTAACTATCAAAATGTTCATCTCACAGAGGCCATTCCGGGTCAACTTCAAGTTTCTTTTCAAAAAATTATAGTTTTTCAAATATTAAGCAATTTTGGCATCATTTTTAACATGGGAGTCTATGGAGGAGCCTTCAAAACCACCTTCAAATTTGACATGTAACTAGTTCCACATGCTTTCAGCTACAGAAAATGTTCAAACATCATTCTGTTCAGCTCTTCAAGGACTATTAAACTTGTATTCGGATTTGTTCAAATATGTTTCGTTTTCAAAATATTAATAAAAATTCAAAAACCATTTAACATTGAAGTCTATAAGAGAACCCTTCAACGAGGGTCATCTGTATCTCCTCCTACAAATTTCAAGCTACAGACTCCATTTTAGTCTTAAAACGCTCACAAGATGCTGCTTTATCAAACTTGTATTCAGAATTTTCTAATTCCGTGGATGTTACCATGGTGACAGGCTGACACACAGGAAGCATACAAAGCAGACATATTTGTAGTCTTTATCAGATTTTAAGCATTATATCTGTCATATTGTTCATCCTTCAGCTGTATACTACTTTTCCACATTCAAATCACACAGCCTGTGCTTCTTATAAGCTTATGGTATTATTCCAGCCTCAGGCCTTTCATATGGTATATTCACAGGCTATTCTTTAAGGTCAGTGACTTCATACTGTTCTTGTCTTCAGCTGTTTCTTTTTCATATCTTCATAATATTACAACATTTTCTACTTTTCAAAATAAGAGCTGTGTTTCAGCAAATTAAATTCAGATTGCAGATTCTCAAGCAATCCTTTACATCAGCGTTCAAAGCAATGCTTCAGCTGCAGCAATCAAACTTGTTCTTCTTTTCTTTTTCTTTTTAGAAACAAACCATGGATGTCATGGAAGCTTTGTCTATAGTTTTTACTGCCAATAATAGACACTTATAGGAGGTTTACCTGCTTATCCATCAGTCATTAAACATTATCTTAATCAATATCTATCAAATTCATGATTTCTCAGTGCGTTACTACATTGACTTGACTGTTTTTAAATTGTATAAAGAAATCTGAGTGGAGGCTTCCCGCCTGCAGACACCAGGTGGCGGCAACGCAACTTTGTTCGAAGGAGCCTCGCGGAGAAACACCAACAAAGAAGAAGCTGTAGGAAGAAGGAACCTGAAGCAAGTTCACTGACACTAGTCTGCGGTCATGGCTTTCATCTGCAGAAGTGCTGCTTCGCTCCTGAAGCCTTCCAGAGCAGCACCGGCCCTGTTGTCCGCCGCTCGGCTCTACAGCTCCGGTATGTGTTTAAAAAAAAACAGCGCTGGGTCCATTTGTAGCTGCGCAAACCGCAGCCACAATGTCAAGAGACTGCGTCACTGACTGTGCGACGCGTATGGATCAGGCAGGCATAAATAAAGTCTGTTTTGACTGTTTATTCATTGTTTTTATACCACAAAATCTTTCAATTTAAATCAAATCTGTTTCCTTTTTTGTATTCTTGTTTGCGCATTCACCATAGCTGTAGCAATTTCCCAGTGCCTGAATGTTCTAACCGAGCATTTAAATGTGTCAAATATAACCTGTCAGCCTTGCTCCACATGTCAAGGCCTCCGTTTGTTTGCTTGTGTCAACCTTTCACCTTTCTTTTATAGCCTAATTATAATTCACCTGTACTTCACTTAGCTGATAATAAGATGACCACATTGCCCAACTGGAAGACTGCACTTCAGCGTTGTTGTTTTTGTTGCAGGTGGTCAGTATGAGTACATTCTGGTGGAAAAACGAGGTGAGAACAACAACGTGGGTTTCATCCAGTTGAACCGCCCGAAGGCTCTGAACGCTCTGTGTGATGGGCTGATGAGGGAGCTGGGACAGGTACTAGATGCCTTCGAAGCTGATGGAGACATCGGAGCTATTGTCATCACAGGCAGTGAGAGAGCATTCGCTGGTAAGTTTGATTTCTGTTTTTTTTCCACACCTAAGATGATAAGTTATTGTAATAGTAGGAAAACGTAATGAATAATTTTTGTGTGTGTTTTTTTTAGCCGGGGCTGACATTAAAGAGATGCAGAATCGAACCTTTCAGGAGTGTTACGGTGGAAACTTCCTGGCTCACTGGAACAGAGTGTCCACAGTCAAGAAGCCTGTGATTGCAGCAGTAAATGGATTTGCTGTAGGTGTCACATTTGTTATGTATGAAATGAATTAATGTTACATCTCAGAGTATTCTGCTTTAGTTTTACACCAGTGAAAAACTCATTCAGTTCCTCGTCTTATGCTTTCAGCTGGGCGGAGGTTGCGAGCTGGCAATGATGTGTGACATCATCTATGCCGGAGAGAAGGCGCAGTTTGGTCAACCAGAAATCCTGCTGGGGACCATTCCTGGTAAACACCCCTCTTGTATCTCATTTCCTTCCTTTTGAGATGACATTTCCTCGTACTGAGGCGAGCAGCTGTTAATGATGCCCGTCTACCTGTAGGGGCTGGTGGCACCCAGCGGCTGACTCGAGCGGTAGGCAAATCCCTGGCAATGGAAATGGTACTAACAGGTGACAGGATTACTGCTCAGGAGGCCAAACAATCAGGTAACAATATTGTTAAAAGTCCACCAGAGTTCAGAGAGAAATGTTCTTTTTACCCTTTACAACACAGAAATATCCCAAAAAGAAAAGACTTCTCAGATAGTATACATTTTTGAGGGTTGTACATTAATTTAAATGCTTTACCTGACCAAGCAGCTTTTTGTGTTTGGCAGGTTTGGTAAGTAAAATCTGTCCTGTGGACCAGCTGGTGACTGACGCTGTTAAATGTGGGGAGAAAATTGCTGCCAACTCCAAGCTGGTGTCTGCTATGGCTAAAGAAGCGGTTAACGCAGGTACTTTACATCTGTTTCTGCTCATTTAAAGAAGACTGAATATCATAAAATCATCTGACCTAAAATTGCCGCTGTTTCGCCTGACGTGTTTTTCTGTGTGGCTGCAGCTTTTGAGCTGACTTTGGCTGAAGGAAATCGTTTGGAAAAGCGTTTGTTCCACGCTACCTTTGCAACAGTGAGTTAGAGCTGATTATACAAAGTGAGAAGGGGCGACTTGTGAATTGGAAAACTCCATCCATTAACGGTGTGTCTTTCTTTCCTCACAGGATGATCGTAAGGAAGGCATGACTGCCTTCGTGGAGAAGAGAAAGGCCAGTTTCCAGGACAAGTAAATAAAAATGCAAATCACGAAATCAGCCAAGAACACTAATTTACTGATATCAGTGGGTCATTTCCTCCCCTGCATTAATGAATGGTGCAAATATCCTGATGGTAGAGATGCATACACGCTGGTCAGATTAGAAATCAGTGAGTGCACAAGTGTGTCTTATCACAGTGATGCCCTGCCTGCTGGGGTTCAGTGTTATAATCTGATGCAGTCTGGGGCAGGACGTTTATGTATGATTTGACCTGTGTGTAACAGGACGAAGCAGTCCCCATGACTTGTGCCGACTTTGCCTTTTCATTGGTCAAATGTTTGTCTGCATTTTTATATGCAACATATCTTGTGTGCATTTTACAAATAAAGCTGTAGAGTGGGTTATGGTGATGTAACTAGCTGTAAGAAGATTCCTTAAACCTTTTTCTATAATATGAAGCTAAAGAAGAGTTTAGAGGTTGATCTTTAATGTATATTTTTTAATTTGTTTGATAATTCCCCTATAAACCAGAAGTATGTTCAGGTAACTTAGATTTCAACCAGTGTGTATGTCTGACCACAAGGTGGAGCTGTTGTGCTGCATGGAAAGTTAAGATTCACTGGGCCTGAAATACACTTGATTTATGCAACTTAAACAAAAAAACACACACAAAAAACAAATACTGTAAAAATAAAATTAACACAAATGTTTATTTATAGCTTAGGTTTAGGTTTTGTGTGGTAAGATTTAAACATCACAACTGTAATGTGACTTTTCAGTCATCATCTTTATAGACTGCAGCATCAGATATCCAGCGGTCTTGAAGCCACTGTTGCTTCCACTAAGTATAATTTTCTTTATTGAGTGAGACACAATATCTCAGCAAGAAAAATGTGGCAACAATATTTGTTGAAATAACTTTATACTGCATCTTTGGTAATTTTATTAAAAGGTTTAAAAATAACACATGATGATTCATTCCATAATTGTTGTTGCTCACCTTTTTCAAATGATCTAAATGTTGTTAATGTGTTTAGTTGCTACTTGATAGATTATCAATCAAATTCAGTAACTTTACACATGAAAAAGGTAGCTGGAAATGAGCTGCATTAAACGGTACTTCTATTTACTGACCAGTCACAGTCTGCTGAGCAGTAAAAATGCATGTAATTGAAAATGTGAATGAACATTCCTTAATGATCCATTAACTGAACTAATTACATAAAATTATAGTGGTTGTTTAATTGTGAACAACAGAAATGCTTATACATCCTGCATTATTACCCACTACATCATTTGTGCTAAATTGTTATTAAGTCTCATCACCTATTGGCTGAAAATATTCCGGCCCACATAAAACCATAATTTTGACTTCAAAGAAAACACCAGAACAAATTTGGTTAGTGTGTGCTTTCTTTTGCTGCTCCAATCATCAGGAGGCAACTTTTTTCTCTCTGATCTTCACACGGTGGTGCCCCATATCTTCACAAGGCCATGGCCTAATTGATTTTTTTTTTTTCATTCAATATTCCCCTGGAGCTTGCTTTCTTGTCAGCCCGCTGGAACAAAACTTTAAAAAGGAAGAGAGAAAAAAAACTGGTCTCTTCACTCTGCAGGGAAGCACAAAAGTCTGCAGAGAGGGCCCGAAAAGAGACCCCTCTTTGAGGCTGCCGAAAGGTCAAAATAATAAATGTAGACTCAATTGAGGCTCTCCATGCAGACAAAAGGGGCAAAACGTTACATTTTGGCAGCGCAGACCCTCATAGCGTGATAAACTCATTTAAAGAAGCGAGAATAAAGGGAGAGCAGCATGAGTCCGGAGAGTGAGAAGGGGGCTTTCAGTCTGGCAGACAGGCCTGGCTCCTTTTTTGCTGCCCAGCAGCCTCCCATCTCTACCCCAAAAACAGTCTCATATACCTAAACAACACTGCGTCTGTGGCACTCAGGCATGTTGGTGCACCCTTTTACAAACCCAATTTAATTCAATGTTAATATTTTTCATGACATCAGTTTAGACTGCTTTTCAGCTTTTATTTACAGAAAAGGGAAACAAATACCCATTTTACACTAACGTTACAGTTCTGTAGAGCAAATCCTTTTATAATGGGTTGCAAGCTGGTTTATTATATAGCTAAGACAGTGGTGTTACACACAGATCAGCAGGTTCCCTTTATAACTGGGATAAAATGAAATACACTGTCATCATGTATTTGCAGTAAAGTATGCAGTAAAGTACCAACATTTTTCTGCAGTTTATTATTAACAGCAGCTGTATAAATCAGTGTTAAAGCCCACAAGCCTGCAACTGTGACTTGACTTTTATAAAAGCCTTTTTATATGCAGATCAGCCTCTCTCTCTCTCTTTTTTTAACAGCAGTAGGCTCTGCGGTCATGGAAAGGATTCCTCAGCATTTTTTTATTCCCTGCCATCCAGCTGAGAGTTTTTCTGGCTCAGATGAAACAGGCTGGGGTGGAGTGGTTTTCATCTGACAAATATTTTCATTATCTCACATTCTTGGCATCAGAGAGCGTGTCAGAATAACACGTTCACCGGTGTCTGCATTGAATTATGCCCACCCAAGGGTGTCAGAAACAATACAGAGTGAAGATTAACTGCACAGTGTAATGGCACTACCCACTTTTATAGCTTTAGATAAGATACCACCATGTCATTAACTTCTTCAACTTTAAAAGCCATTTATGCTGACCGCCTGCTTATTCATCCGAATGCTTTTTAGCCTACACTGTAAGGAAACTAGTTTTATATATTTATAATAGAATGTGGGCTCTCAAAAAGACTTATGAAGGTTTTTGACCGAAACAAAAAGTTATTTTTTAAGTTTGTGAAAGAAACTCGATCCGACCAATCAAATACGGCAACCCGATCACGTGATACGTTTCCGTGCGTCAACAAAGATGATGAAGACCACTTAACACTCTTAAAATATATTTTCCAGGAGACCGAAACAATAACAGGTAAAAACTTTGGCTTCATGACCACCGTGTGATGCTAACAATATAAATATGAACCTCCTGAGACGGCTGCACTCTTTAGTAATCGGTTATTTTAATGACTAGCATGTCAGGCGGACCCGAGGCGAAGGCGGACGTAGGTGAAGTGAATGCTCTCGCCTGTGTTCTCTGCTTGTTGTAGCTGCCAGTATGGTCGTGCTGAAAGGAATCCCCTCTGTTTTATCCCCTGAACTGCTGTATACTCTCGCTAAAATGGGCCACGGAGATGAGCTGGGTATGATCCGAATTTACACACACGTAGAGGCTAGCAGTGATAGCCTGTAACCTTTGCACGCTGTCACAGGCAGGGTGATGTGAGTGCATGTAAACACTGAGTGACAGAGCTGATCTCACAGGATCACAAACCTACACAGCCAGTCTCTGACTCACAGTTCTTTGTTTTTTTCAGTCCTTGCTGATGCTAATTTTCCAGCCTCATCCATTTGTGCCTGTGGTCCCAAAGAGATAAGAGCTGATGGTGTGTAATCTGTTGTATCACAATGCTGTGTGTGCTGATAGTCCATGTGTTCACACTGGGTCTGCTCTTCATTGCAGGTTTGAGTATCCCTCAGCTTTTGGAGGCCATTTTGAAGCTGTTGCCCCTGGATACCTACGTCTCCTGTCCGGTACAGGATCAAAATCATTCACTGGTGTCTGCTACTTTTGCTCATGTATTGAGTGTGTCAGTGTGTTTCCACAGGCTGCTGTCATGGATCTGGTTGACAGTGACAAACAGAGAGGTTTAGCAGTGCCCGTGTGGGACGCCTACAAACACCTTCTGTACCAGGCTGGGTCTCAGGTAAGACACCCAGATATCGAAACATCCAGTAAGTCACAAAAAAGAGTTTATGTTCCTTTGATTTGTGACTGTGTGCACATCTCTGTCCACATAGAGTCATCTGGAGACGGTGGAGAGGTTTGCTTTCTATGAACGAGCCAAGAAAGCATATGCTATTGTGGCAACAGGGTGTGTATTTTCTCTGCTGGCATTTGAATGGTAAAGCAGAGGTTATTATTTAGTGTCCACAAAATCATGTGTCTGTAAAAGTAAAGTCTGTAAAGTTTGTCTGATTGTCCTTTTCACGTGTTTTTCTCAGGGAAACAGCTCTGTACGGTAACCTGATCCTGAAGAAGGGGGTCATTCCTGCTGAGCAGCTACAGTGAGACACAGAAGAGACTTCCCAATTTGTAATCGCTCTGCGCACATTTATTTTAGTGATTCTTGTAGTTAAAAGAAAATATGTGTATGTATATTTAATTTTGTAAATATCCTCCAAATAACTTTTAAATAAACACTCAAAACATTACCTTTTTAGTGTATTAAAATATCTTTATCATCCAGATAGATGTGAGCAGCAGATATTTTAATGCATTCTGGTTTTCCAGGAATGTGTGAATTTATGGTGAAAAATCACTCCTGATGTTGAAGCTAATACACACAACAGAAAACATAATTTTATAGTACATTTAATAGGTTAACAACATCAGTGTATCAGCTGTCTGATTTGGGTTGTTGTAGGGGTCAGTGGTGGTAGAGGTCGTCCAGGTCCTCCTCTGGCTCGCTGTACATCCTCACAGATGGCGAATCGACTGGAATGGCAACTGCAGCATCATCCTGGTAAAGGACAGGCCTGAAGACCTCTTTGTGGTACAGGTCATCCATGTCATCCTCTGGTTCGAGGTGGACCCTGACCTCGCTTTCAGCCCTCATCTCAGGTCTCAGCAGCTCCACCTGAACAGGTGACCTCAGTTCATCTTTATGATACAGGTCGTCCTCATCCTTTTCTGGTTCAAAGAATCCACCACGGACCCCCATATCAGGGTTGAACTTTGCCACCATTGGTGCCAGGTACCTGTCCAGCTCCTCCTCCTTGTCTTTGTGGTAGACGTCATCCCAGTCGTGCTCAGGTTCTTCTATGTTGTCTCTATCCTCCTCTGCTCGCTGACTCTGCTCCACATTGTCGTCTCCCTGAGGGGGCTCAGCCTGAATGTCAGCAGCAGGGAGGACGTCCATGTTCTGGAGTAGGTCTGACATTGAAGGGTGGTTAAGCTCATCCAAGTCTTCCTCAGCCTTCAGGGCCTGTTTGTCCTCTCCACTGCCTGTCATACTCTTCCAAATCTTCATGCTGGGGTCAATCTCATACTGAATTTTATCCATGTCCTCTGGAGGCTCCACTTCTGCTCCCCAGGCCATCTTTCCGTTATCGTCTTTGGACCTGGAGGAAGGATTGTTCACAGTCAGTCTCATTTTTAGCTTATAGCATCATTCTGTTGTTGTGAAGCAGCTGTCTGTGTCACACACAGTAGACCCACAGAAATAAATACACCTGCAATTACAACTTGTGACCATAGAGGTCGCTGCTGACACTGCTTAGAAAAGACTGGCGCATTGCTTTAAGAAACTTACTACTTACATAACTGTTTCCTGGAAGGCTTCATCTTTAAGTTTATTCTGAGAAACAAATTACACATTAGTGACCAAACAAATCATTGTAAAGTCTTTAGGACCAGTGTACACGATTTGAAGTGTAATATTGTGCATGCCCAGGATCAAAGTGTACATACCCATGGCTTCGCTGTGATGCCAAATATCAGCGAAACACAAACTAACAGAGCAATCCTACAAGAGACAAGACTCTGAGTTAAGATCCCATTATTACGTACAGATCTTTGTCCAGTCATGCAAACAGTTCCCTGCAGCCATGCAGGGCTCACCGTTAAATTTAGAGACCTGTGTGAGGAGAGTAGCTGATGTTGACTTACCTAAACATGTTGTCTCCTTCTGCTGTCAGACGGTGTGTTGAATGTTTTCTTTAGTTCACCTGCTGTGAAAAAGATGGAGCAAAGTTCTACTAATAAACCAGTTAGACTCTCTTGACCTTTGAACGCAGGGTGAAATTAATCATTTCTCATCAGGCCCGTGTTGTGCATAATAAATTCACTCATCTATTTTTAAAGATAGAACCAATTTTAGTAGCATCTTGTAGACGTATTAAGGAGTCGGCGTGAAGACAGTGGCTGAAATTTAGAATTCTTTAAAGTGTGTAATTAAAATAATAATAATTCTTGCAAGCTCAAAAGTCTACACAGCTTTAATTACCAGTATGTGATTAGTGAAGGTAATCAGTTTCAAGGTTATGAGGCCTTAAAGCTGAGGTAGAGATATTTTATCAGGAGACTTTATGCTTTATAATTCTATGAACTCAGTGTAAGAAGTCAGCACAACAAATCAAAATCATCATCATCAGGCTGATGACATCATGTAGACAGGTTTCTATAGTTTAATGGGAATATATCTTATATTGCTAGTGTGTATAATGTTAGAGTACTGTGAAAAAACAATGCATATGCATGACTTGCTTTCATGGGGACCCTCTCAGACGCAGACAGAGTCCAGCTTTAGTCATTTAAAACAGCTAATTACCCATCAGTGTGGGAGGAGAGATTGGAGGCAGATGATTGGTTTGTAATCTTAGACCAGGCACCATTATAAAATCAAATGAGACTATCAGATCTGAATTATGTTTGTGCAACAATCCTATCTGTTTCAAACAGGACTGTTTGTTAAATTTCATTATAATGGATCTGGATCACCTTTTTCTAAAATGTGAAATAAGATCACATCAAACATCTGTGAGTTAAGGATAGTTGAGGGTATGATTTCGTGTCAGCTCAGTGTTTCAGCTTCTGACAGTCCCTCCATCAAACTGCTGCTCTACACCTCCTTCACTTCTTATACGACAGTTAGGAAAACCATTAAATTGACATGTGAGGTCATAATGTCTCATGACAACAGGATTCGGCACACTGTACAGCAGAACAGGAGCAGACACCCCACACACTTCCTGCTCTGTTCAGGGGATGGCTCCAGCATGTCTGCTGCTTATCTGCCCTCTCTATCAGATCCATATGTACAAGTCCAATATTTCCCCGCTCCCAGGTCACTGATTGGTCTGCTGCCTTCTGTCCAAAAAAGGCAAACAAAAGCCAGACATCTCCTGTGAAATATTGACAAAACAGCTACTGTCTGATTCTGCTCGTACAGAGAGGCGAAGCCCTCTTCCTGTGGGCCAAGTGGGACCTTATTTACATAAACTTTTTGATCTCGTTTGACCATGAATTACACATATTATGGTAGCCAATTTTAAGTTCGCCCTAAAGTAAATAATCCTAGACAGTGAATGAGGCACAGTAAAAGAGGGGAAATTGACAAGTCTGTTTAAATTATGATGACATCACTTGCATGATTTCTGGGTGTGTAATCTTTCATTCTTCAGAAACTCCGACTTTATTGACAAACAAACAAATTATAAGATCACCACCACTTGTTTAGACACCAATTGTGAAGCTACAGGCTGCAGCCGGCTAGCTTAGCTTAGCTTAAAATAAACACTCGAGAAGAGAATCTGGTCTGGCTAAATTTATTACAGTTTACCAGTCAGGCTGTTTCTGTCATCACGATAAACTAAGTTAGCTGGCTGCAGCTAGAATCTACATAAAGGGCCTCCGGATGTGATCTCGCACAAACCTCAACCCTGAGAGAAGACATCAAGTCTAAATTGTGGTGAAGCTTCTATCAAATACTTCATTCATCTGCAAACATCCTTCATGAGAAACCCAGCAGCTACCAACATGGATTAACCACAAGACTCTGAACTCCCGGCATTCCCACAGGTCTGTATACCGGACTCTGTCAGTTACTCTGCTTAGATGTCTGCTCTTTGTGAAATACAATCATATGACTTAAACCAGCTTCAGCGAATGCTGAAGCTGCTCTTTTGTATGTACACAGTGTAAAAATTATTTGTTCCTGTCACTCTGAATGCTTCTGCTGTTATCCTGCAATTTGCTGGTGTGATGTATTAATCTGCATGTATCATGTAAAAACTGTGAGGACAAACAATAAAGACCAGAACGAATGGCTGTCAGCAAGTAATGACTGCTGCCTATAAACCGTGACACACACACACACACACTGATATTGCGCAAAATACAAAGAGTGTGCCAAGAATAAATTGCTTGTCTGTAACTGTTTAAATGTGGCATTAAGTCATGATTTATGCTGGTAATTGTGGGATAGAAAACACGCTCCAGTTGTTGCAGCTTGCAGCATTATATGATGGAAGCCACCAAAATAAAAAGTTGACTGAATTCCCACTTTATGTTGCTTAATGTTTCAGTCACACACTTGTTGCATGAATGCATGCGTGCACTGCTATTTATACAAATAAGTAGCAGTTTAATATGTCACTGCACTGATGTGAATTAAGTCTCCACTGGTGGAGAAACAAATAGAGAACATAATATTTAGCAGGTGACAAGCAGCCGGAGACATCAGACTCCACTCTAAACTTCAACACATAATGTATCACTGTTTGAAATGAAATGAAAACAGACGAGTCACACTAAAACAATCATCAGCATCGAAACCTCATCATCACCGTCATTACAACCAGTAAATCCCATAAAGGTCGTCCCAGAGCACAGGGCTGTATTTGAGGCTAACCACCCCTCTGTCTGTGCACACAGGCTTCCGTCACATCCCCCGCACTCACAACATTTAAGAAAGCTAGGGTTTTCTAAATAACTAAAATTAACTCAATGATCTACAATTAACTTAATTGATGCTTCGCCGACATCCATTAAACGCACATTAGGCATTTTTACTGCAGGAATTACAGGCTGGGAGAAAGACCTCCATGGAAGAGTGGAGGCGAACATGAAATGTAGTGATCTGGTGACCAGCAGAGCTGTCAGACTCATGAATCTGAACAGGAGTCATCTGTTCAGCAGGATCTTTGGGGTCTGACACTGCCTGTAACATTGTGGTTGCTTGAAAAACTCCTCTCCGCTCCTCTTTCAGAGCAGGTGGGATTTTTTTGTGGGGGGCGTGATGAGCCAGTCAGTCTGGGGCCCGGAGCCACCTGATGATCTGGCTCCACAGGTAAAGCCTGAGACAGATTTCCAGCAACAATACTGCTGATGACAGCTGAGTCAGACGAGGGGAGATGGACCAGGAGCTGCAGAGGAGACAGACAGGACAGACAGTCTGTTATGTAACTGATGACAGGACAGTGGGAAGTGCTTTGTTTGACAGAAGATGGTTGACCTTTCTGTCCAGGGCAGCTAATCTGAAAAGCTGATCCGACCATCTGTGTGAAAGATGACCGTTTGCTATGCTAGCTGTCTGAGCTGACGCAAATCATTTATTAAAGACACAATCAGAGGAGGGAAAACTCATGTGGACCCTCTCCACCTTCTCTCTCACGTACACAAACACGCCGTACACCCTTCTTCTCCCTCAATCACACCCCTCATAAACTCACTAAACATGTGGGAGCTGTTAAAGTATGTTTAATGGCTATTTACTGTGTTTTTGCCCTTCTCATTAAAGAGATTTTCCACTCGAGGAGAACTAATGTTTTGGAAAACTCTGTTAAATGAAGTGCACATCATGCCAACACTTGGCACATGTGGCTGATTTCAGTAATTAAGTAGTCTGCCCTCTATTGAAGAAACCAGGGAACTGCAGAAACCTTACTGCTGATGTGGATTTTTCTGTATTTTCCCAAAATCTGACACCATGATAATTTTTTTTTGTAGCAGAAAAGAAGAATATAAAGAGAAGCCTTACATCAAACATAAAGCACAAAACACAATGACACAGAGAGGACTTCATCCCCCCCTCCTGCTCTGGTCCCTGAATGCCTCCTCACTGGAGTCCGCTGTGGCCCTGGCTGCCAGCTGGAGTACCCCTAACCTTTAACCTCTGACCTCCAGCCCCGCTGAATTCATCACAGAGAAGTCAGATGAACAAGCGCAGAGGGGATCCCATCCAGTGAAACACATGAGTACAGGTGTTAGCACGGAATGCAGGTGTTGCAGATGTTCTTCACCGCTCCCACGGCACACTGCATTGTCTGTCATGCTTTGAATTTGTCTGTGTGTGTGTCTAAGTTTGCGTGTCACCATCCCATCTGTCCTGATGCTCCCGGGTTAAAGAGTGGATCCTGCTGTTCCTTGATGGAAAGCTGCCCGCTACAGAAAGATCCAGTTACAAGAACGCTGCCCTTTCATCCTTATTAAAGAAACATGTGCCCGATCTGAGCATTTATGACGGCGGATGAAACTTTTCACGCTCTCTGCTTTTTTTCTTTTTCATTTGCGCAGATAGGATTTTAAACAGTTGTGTAGTTTAACATATGCTCAGCTGATAAAAACATGAAACAGCCATTATTAGTGAAAGTGATTTATGGTTTCTTTTTCTTTTTTCATATTTCAAATACCAACATTTTTGTAGTCAAAGGATAATTACAAGTTCTGTGGTGATAAAGACTGTCAAACCCATCTGGTTTAGTTAAAGATAACTATATCTGTGAGCTCCATCACATGTTCAGGAATCCATTCATTTTTACATACAAAATCTAGTAAGAGCCATTATCATCAGCTTCACAATATTGTGCCACTTGACAAGCAGCACTAAACATATAATATAATATAAATCGTTGTATTCATTCATGTTCTGTAACTGCAGTGTGTTGTGCTGACAAATTGTAATCAGCTTTGAGGAATCTTGTTACATGTAATGTATCGCTCATCAACAACCTCCATTCATCCCACAGATCGCCAAGTTGCTAATTACACACATCATTCAGTGGCACAATATCAGTAAGAGGATGTGAATCAGACCTTCGAACGGACTCCAGTCTGTCGTTTGACTGTCCCCTCAATGTGTATCTGTGCAGTTTGTGTCCGCTGCGCTCCCTGACCTCTGCTCCCAGACCCTCCTTTGTTCCCACGCTGTGCCCTGTGGAAAGCCTGGCTCCAACCTTTTCAAACCATAATTACATACCTGCAGGACGCAGACGACAGCAGAGGAGTCACAGCATGAAAGGGAAAGGGGGTACGGTGACTGACACGTAATAGCTTGCTAAATCAGTTTATTTTAAAGGAGACCTCTGAAAGTAAGTCTGTTAATTCCACTCAGGTTATTAATTTGATCCCAGATTAATATTGACTCTTTTCTTAGTTCCTGAGAGGGTCCACACATAAAATTTCACACTGATAAGGTGCTTATATGATGTAGGATTCCATATAAGGAGGCATGTTGCTGTGTTTACATGTCTGATATTTCTGGGTAAGACTATGAACTAAGCTGTGAAAGATATATGTTTTTAGAGTAATGCTGGTTTTACTTTCTCTTCCTCATACTAATATACTGATATTGATATTATTAAACACTGCTCCATGAACTTTACACATTTGTTTTATTGATTTTTGTAAGTGATGTTGTGGTTTGCTCAAGGCTCAATTTAATAAAGTGCACAAAGCATTGCAATTTCCTGCATCATCTAATCATGTTTTTAGCAGCGGTTTTTGTAGGAGTGTTCTGTTTGTTGAGGTTTGATCAGAGTCACAGTCTGTTTACCAACATTAGGTCTATGAGTGATAATCTCCTCTTTGGTATCTTTGTCATAGCTAATCTGATGAAACGATGTGGGAAGTCAGAGAGCATAGAGCAGAGGGACAGTCCCAGTTTGGGGGCTGCATTAGGATGTCAGCGTGACGAGGGTGTCCCCATTTTGAAGGCGCCTTTAAATACAAATTAGGTTCTCTTTTTCCTAGAAGCGAAAGATGCAAAAGTTGCACTTCATAACCCAATTTATACCAGGATTTATTGTGCAGTGGTGACCTGTTTAACTGCACTGTATGCAGTTTGATACACAGGAGTTAAATGTTGTACCCAGAGAGGTTATAGTCAGAAGTCACAGTGAATTAAACTAACACAATAACGATGCCCGCTGTGTCCTCTCCAAATAAGCCAACACAAGATGACTCTCACTAAAGAGGGTTACTTTTACATTGTTGGTTTACATAGCCCTATGAACTTATCCCAGAGGAAAGACACTCGCCAGAATGGGATTTTACTAATGTCACTAAATCACTCCCAGCTGGCCTGACTGCAGGAAATGCTCCTTTCTTCTCAAAACCTCAGAGCAAATAGTACATGAAGTGTAGTGCATTCATCAGTGTGTCTGTCCTCAGAACTTATGTTGAACTGTCTGTCCTGGATTTCATAGCGTTTTAACATCCTCCAGGGCTGCGGTCACAGTCTGTCTCTGTCAGTCTGCGCTGTCGTGAGAGGCCCTATTCACCACTTAACCTTTCAAACGTGCTCGAACTAACTTCAGAAGGAAAAATGATTCCTGGCTAAAGAGGGTGTGAAGCACGCCAGATCAGTGAGCACTGATGCCATAATGACAGCAACAACCACTGTAAGGTCAAGCATGCGGTGACTGTGGGTCCGAGCGGGGTCTAATAGACATTTGAGCAGGCTTTGGTCTCATGCTTATGAAAGCACTTTAGCAAAGAGGCAAACAGCCTGGGGCCAGCAATAACAGAGTGGAACTGATTAGAGAAGGAGAAGGAAGGAGGGAGAGAGACAGAAAAGAGGGGAAAAATGAGACAGGGACTGATAGCATCTTCTTACCCAATGTAATTATATTAGACTCCATAATCTCTCAGATGATGGTGTGTTTAAAATCCCATGTGAAATGTAAACAATAGCAAAAGAGGATTCTGTAGAAATATTTCTCTAATCTAAAGTGATGGGCATAATTAAAACAATCACCGGCCTTCGTTTTGATGAAAATTTAACAAAAGCAAAAATCCCACAACAAACAATAAGATGTATGGTAATAGGATTTAAGGCTTAAATGTTGAAAAAGGTTTAGAATATGCAATGAAATGATAGTCATGATGCAGCGATATCTACGAAAGTTACCCACATTAGCATTGTGTAATATCACTTTGTACCACCAGATGGCACATTGAGTCAATGACTCATCCACAGAGATATAAGACAGAAAGAAAAATATTCATCTGAACTTCTAGCTCTGATGAGTTATGACTCTTTGTAAGCAATCACTGAGTGCAGCATTAACATGACAGCTGACCTGCTTTGTGTTGTATTTTAGCCAAATTTGTGCACCTCATCTCCTTGCATCCTGCTTACGTTTCACTGGCCTTCAAAAACACAGCAAAAAGAAAGAAGACCAAGTCCCCGCAGCAAGCTGAGATCATCATTCATGTAGGTTGTTGGATGAGTTCTATGTTGCAGCATTGTCTGATTAAGAAAAAACTACAACTAACTGTACTGTAATATTGTTTGAATGACTAACTCACAGTAATAATTACCAGGCAGCATTGACCACCAGAGACCAAAAATACTCCTCTCTCTTCCCCACAGCTCTCACCTCCTCTCTCACCCCATCTATCTGCTGCCAACTCTTCATATGTCAGTAGAAGCTGTTGCTAATAAAAGTTAAAAAGCACACTATGAAAAGGAGGTAAGAGGGAGCAGAGGGAGGTGCATTCTTTCCCGCCTGCATGTGAAGAGCTTTGCTGGAGCAAAAGGGAGTCCCAGTGGTCTGGGACAGGACTGGAGGGAAAAGGGTGGATGGTGGAATGAGGGGAGGTGTGGATACGGAGTGTCACCTCCGTCACCCCAGGACATGGAAAATAACCATTTTGTTTCATCGGGTTTCAAAAGAGCAGCAATTACATCTGAGACGAGGGCTGACAGGACGTCCCTGCACGGCAGCGGCAGAGCTGGAAAACACGCCACGCCTTCAGAAACTTTAAAAAGGGGGGACTCATCCTCTCCTCTCTTCTCTCATCACCTCTCCTCGACATGGCTATAAGCAACACTAAAGCAGCAGCCGAATAGCTCATCTCCATCTTCTCTGTGTCCAGAGAAGGCGGCCATTGTGTGCCCGTTCCTCTTTCCCCAAGTCAGTTTCCTATTGAGGCCCTGAAAAGGCCTTTGAGGGGCCCTGTTTTGGCTGCGCAGCTCACCTGCAGAGGGGAAACTATGGGTCTATTCTAAAGCCCAGCAGCTGCCAGGGCAGAGAGGCTGGCACCCATTGGGTTAGAGAATAGCGGCCGCAGAGCCTTTCAATATGAAGCCACTTAGTAACAGAAGGCATGTGCCAAGCCTGCAAAGCCAGAATGAAGAGTCACCCTTTGGAGTTCACCAAATATCAGAGGAGAATTAGACCCATCCCACTCTCTGCCTTATCCACTATATAGCCCATCATTTCAGGAATAACAAACCACAGGTAGAGCCAGAGACTTTACTTTGAAAATATAGATCAACAGGTGGTTTCCATTGATAAATGGATTTGAAAGAATGCCACCATACTCTTGCCTTTTCCATGTTTAAGAGTAACCGCCGAACTCCTTGTCGCGTGACAGATCGAGCTATGACACCGCTGTGAAGATCTCAGTGGCTGCAGGCCTGTGAAGAAGGCTTTACGGCACAAAGCCCCTTTTCTGTCAGCGGGCTAGCTCCCACACTGACGCTAATTTACGATGCCCTCACAGCAATTTCCACAGTCAGAGAAGTTCAATTGTGTTTTCCAGCTCATTAAGCATCAGCACAACAAAGCTTTCATCTTCTCCTTCATCTAATTCATCCCCCTCTCCACTCCCTCCACCCTTTATTCCGCTGTCCATCTACCTCTTTTACGTCCAATGTAAAAAGAAGAAATAGTAAAGGTAAAACGGGCTACCTTATTTGGACAATTTTCCCCTCTCCGTACATGTAATTCTGTTGGTGTCTGCCTTTGTGTTTTGGTTTGGTTAAAAGGAACTCCGCCGCTTCACCCTCACACAGGCGTAGGGAGAATTTAATGGCTGTTTATTCAGGGGCCTCCGCTGTGCCCTCCCATCCCTTTCACAGCTTCATGAGACGACGTGGAATCTATTGTAATCTCAGAAGAATCAAGTCGCCATATTTGTTCAGGCTGTCACTGTTCTGAGATCACAGAATTGCACTGAGATTCACAGGTTAGTGCCCTAAATATATTTTAATTAAACTACATTTTTATAGTATAGAATCTGTAAATGATGTACAATTAGAGCTGAAGTAGATATTTTTGTAAAAGTATAATGTTCTGTGACCAGAACATTATACTCAGAGGAAGTGACTACAATTCCCACCATTTACAGCTAGCACAAAATGCCTCTGAGCAAGGCATGAAACACCAATTTGTTCCAGTTTCAGCTGCGCTATGTGGCCAACATTATCAAAGCCTCTGATAAAAGATGATGCCATAATTTACTGACAAAATCAACATGCCTAACACCCTTTGAAGTCAATGTGAGTCACAAGCTATTAGGAAAAATGTAAGGATCTACTCATAGATCAAAACAAGTTGCTCACAACACATTTGCATTTAACTGCATGTTATGCACACTTGTTCCAGTGAATTGTATTTATATAGCACCCTTTACAAGCATTTGTCTCCAGGTCCTTTAAAGAAATAGTTTCATAAACAGAGGAAGATTTATTTAAAATTTTTTAAAGCAAAATAAGAAAACTTAGTAGCTGTTGTCAAAGGAAAGTCCACAAACAAAGCAAAAAGACTGCAAACTTTGACCCTGGAGATTGAAGTTTACAGCCTGGTTCAACCATTTTTATTCACTGTTCAGCTAACAAAACCACTTGGTTAGGGTAAGGAAAAGCTAACACATTTAACCAACCTGTATACAGTCCAAAATGGAGGATTTCATATGTATTTACTTGACACACAACTGGTCATTTATTCAAAAACCTGTGGGACAGTGAGCCTAATATTTAACAGAAGAATTCCTTCCTCTTTTGTTTCCCCCTTTAGGTTTAGTCAGTTCACAGTTTGCTTTTTTTCTTTGGAAAGCTGGAACAGCAGGCCGATAGCTTACACCTTGAATTATGACATTTTCAGCTCCGGGGTTTTGTGTATTTTTCATTTACCATACATTGTTTGGGGGTATACTGACATCAAAGAGCCACAATGGAGACTTTATTTTCAGTTGAATGTCTCTGTGGGCGAGTCATCTCCCAACAGGTGCTGTTGTGTGATTTGTCACAGTTTAAATGGTCACAGCATGTTGCGGTGCAGCTGCCATCACATGAGCGGTTGCGAAGAAGATTGTTGGAAAATGTTTAACCTAATTTGCAAACCAGTCAACCAGCAGCAGCAGGTTGACTCAAATCAGTGCAGCTTTTTTTTTAGCTATTCAGTGAGACAACACCAAAACATGTTCACTCACTGTGCTGAGGCCTGACCCCACTCTGCTGTTCACAGAGGGGGGACTGCAGCACACATGGGTTAGGTTTAACTCAGTTTGAATCTATAGACTGTAGGAGAAAAGGAAACTGCAACATCATTCACTAAATGCACTACAGGGACATTCCTGTCTGCTGTGTCCCACCGTGATTCACTGGAATGCTAGTCATTATACTCAGAGACCTCTTCAGTGGGTTACAGTGGAGCTTCTCTGCATGGGAAGACTGTGTGTTTTCACAGTGCATGTGTGTCAGGTTTCTCTTGCCTCCCTTAGTCCTGCGATGTCACCCTGCTCCTCTGCTGTCATCACCCTCATACTAATGACGCCTACATCTGCTATCATGGCCAGACAATAAAGAGCCTGCAGTATCATAATTTGACATCCCTGGCCTCTGTTCTTGGGTCATTCTCTAACATCATCATCCACACAGAGTGCAGGCTGCTATCTGAGCCCCCCTTCACCCCTACAACCCCTGCTGTCAGCGCTGTCACTGAGCTCACTCTAACCCCTGAGAGTGTCCGGTTCCCTTTGTCCTTGTCCATTTCTCCCAAACTACAACAATACAGCAACAATATCTCTGTGTTCACCTGTTAGCACCTGGCACTGCAGGCAAGACTCACTGCTGGGCTCCCTGTCAGCCAAACACTCCGCTCATCTCTGTCGGACACCATGTGGGACGCGCCTTCCTGTCACCAAACCCAATATCCTACACAGAAAACACACAGAGACATAATAACCCGTCGCTGCTCGCCTGTCAGCACTGTGTCCTGACAGCAGAGTCACGCTAACATATAGAGGATAAATGAACAGCACTTAACCAATCAACAACCCATCAGGTAATTACAAAGGTTTCATCTGCCATGTGAGTCATTGTGCCACCATCACAAAGGAGGTATTTTAATCTAAAATAAAGCAAGTAAAAGCTTCATGCATCTCAAAGATCTACAACACTGATGCTTGCAGTACCACTGTGTTTCCAGGATGTCAACAAATAATAACAGAACATATTACAGCACCCTGTCTTAACTAGTTCAAAACTGAGGTGCTGTCACAACAAATGATTATTTAAGTTCTTTATACGCACTGACAAGCACTCAAAGTACAGGAAATACTGTGAAATCTGCCGTCATTATAAACATTAAGGCAACATCATAACCTCTTCTTAAACCTTAACCAAAAGGCAAAGACAGGTGGCCTTTCCTTGCAGAGCGTACTGTTCACTTTGGTTAAAGTTAGGGTCTCCTGGCCTAGTGGATTTACAGGAGACATGAGATTACCACAAAATGAAGGAATGTGTGTGGCTTAGCCTGGTATTTCAAGCACAGGACAGTATAATTTAAACAATAGCGATCAAGATCCGCCTGTGAAGTATAGCGTTGTGATGTATCCCTGGGATTAAAAAACAGGTTTAGATTTAGATTCACCCACAAAGGTTGTTTCATAACATTAACTGTAAAGTGACCAGGGTGCTCAGTCAGACATGAAGCTGACACGTTCAGCCCCCATCAGGTCAACTGAAAGGAGTACATGTCTGAAACCAGCCTTTGTAAATTCCATCCCATCGACCTCCACTTCCACGTCAGAAAGAAACATGTCATGTTTTTAAATGTTCTCAGGTGGTGATCTGAGGCTCCACGTGACCTGAGGCATGCTGGAAGAAGGAGGAATACATGTATAATGGCCGTATCAGTGGCCTCTTTCACAGTTTAGGTCGACAGGTTCGATTGGACCTTTAGTGGAAACAGAGAGTAGCAGCTCTCAAGACACAATGTGCTGACAGTGGCAAAAATGAAACAACTAATTGAGACTGACATGTTGTTGCACTTCCCTTCAACTGCAGATCAGATAAGGAGACACATCACTGGGAGGACCTCAGGCCCTCCACATCCTTTTTGGCTGGTTGGCATGATTGGGCCTGAGTGAAAGTGAACTGGAGCCAAGTGAGCCTGTCTGCTTCACTTTATTATTACAGTAATGGATCCAGCAGTCTTATCAATCATTGCAATTTAAACTGTTAGTGCTGCAAGTGATAACCGGTGCTTAATAGGTGTGTTTAACACAAATCAGTGACCCCAGTTTATTAAATGGAAGCTGCTGTGCAGGGTTTGAGTTATTGAAAATGTCAGCATGGAAAGGAACGTTTATGATCCCCCATCCATTGACAGTTTGACATACTGATGTTGGCAGGTCCACTCAGACACAGAATAATGTGCTGTTATGCTTCAGCAGACCGGCCTCCCCTCTCCTTTAAAGACGATACACTTTCACCACCACAAGTTCCCCGCTGTGTGTTTCATAAATGTTTATTCCACACGACTCCAGCCCCCTCCCCAAAGTTTGCTTAGGATAGCAGTGAGTACTGCCAACTCTGATGAAAGAGAAAGGTTTGAAAAAATGAAGTGTATGAAGCCTGCTTCAACATGTTCAGTTTGATACAAAAACTCTTTCAGAAAACCACAATTAACTCTTTAAATAATCCTCCACTGATGAAAAGAGAGAATTTTCCACACATTTTGGACTTTTCATACAGCGCCACCAACAGGTCAAAACTTACTGGCATCATTAACATCTACACTAAAGACAATGACTTACTTTTAACAGTGGTATGAATACCTGGTTATGACCTTTGATTTAATTGTTAAATATAATTGGATTTATGGCAAATAAATCTATTTCCTGCCTGTCTGTCCTACACAGACAGGCAGGAAATAGACTTATTTGTATTAAAACAATCGAAGAGAATACAAAACATTTCAGACGGCACTAAATCTCCCCTCAAACAGAGTGAGTGTGGTAATATTCACAGTAAAGTAGAAGAGAATGTAATGTTGTACTAAATTACAGTCAATGAAAGCTTGTATAGTTACCCAGTGATCTATCACTGTCACACAGAGAGCGAGAGGGGGAGAGAGAGCAGACAGGCGCCAGGCTCAGCAGGATCAAAGCAGGAACGTACCTCGGGGAGAGAAACAGTTAACTCTATTTAACCAATTGTCCTGCAGACAGACTGTCAGTGTGCTGCTGCAGGCCCAACAGCAGCAGTTCCCACAAGAAAGAGATAAAGTTTCTCTGAAAATGATTTGACTTGATCTGATGAGCTGCAGAACAAGGCCAATTTGGAGAGGCCTCTCCTATGAGTCCTTTACTGACTCTCAAAGGGTTTACACACAGTGAAGACTAAAGGCTGAAATATGGCCATGGACAATTTGATTACAGGCCACAAGACAGAAATTTACAGTGATAATAACTCTTAGGAATATAAAGAGTGCAGTAAATCACAGCTGGATTGTCTTCCTGCTTTAATGAAACATGGTGAAAAACTGCTGTCAACAAATCTCTCAAGTACAAGTTTCCAGAGGAGGCGCTGCAACAATGAAAGCCACTGTTTGCTTTTTGCAGTTTGTAATTATTTATGTTATAATAGTGAAATTTGTAATGTCTGTCTCATGAAGTTTTGGGTCAACTTTTTTTGGCTGAATTTTTTACTTTAAAACAACAGGCAGCAAAAACTACAACATACAAAGAGACAACTCTTACTACACTAAAGAAAATGTTTGGTGGTGTGTAGAAACGCAAAAGCAAAGCTTTCACATCAGACTTTGTGTGGGGCAGACTATGGAAGGTAAAGCAGAGATGGGTCCAGTCTTACACACGCTCTGCCACTGATGAGGGGTTTGCATCTGTCAAGATTGCATGAAATGAACCACAACACTGTCATTACAAGCTTAGCCTATTGGAAACCGCTTTGCTCAAGTCACGTGCTAACCTCTAAAGACTGATAGGCAGGCGGCGAGATGAGAGAGGAGCTCGTGGCTCTTCGCTGAAGGAGAGGAACGTCAGTGCGTAAAAAGAAGTTTGCCACGCAGCTGCGCAACAACGGGGGGACCTGAGCAGCAACACGGACCTCTTTAAGTGAAGTCACGATAACATAAACAGTAACGGAGAGAGCGACGGGAGGACTAGGTTGTATGGCACCTCAGTCGTGCGTAATGAATCCTGCGCAAGGATCACCGCTGTCGGCTGCTCCTGGAGAGACCTCGGATGAGGACAGAGTCGCTGCTGGCATAGGAACAGACGAGCTGGACCTGTCTCCTGTTCGAAGATGTAAATCTAAAAGTTCAGATCTGCCTTTCAGTGTGGAGTCTCTCATATCAGACAGGACGCCTTGCAGGAGCCTCCACCCTGCAGAGCCCGGCTCCGGCTGCGCACGAGCGGAGGAGACTGAGTGTGCGTCACCAAGGGGACTTTATCGGTCCAAACCGGAGGCTGTGGACCTCAGCGACAAGGAGGCGAGCACCTGGCTTCAGACCCCTTATGCATCTCCTCCAAGTAAGTTCAGCATTTGTTTCTTCAATAAATATAAACAAGTCTTAAAATAGGATTAGACCTTTAAAGTCCATTACAAGAAATATGATGGAGAGGGCTTTTGTAAATAACCTGCTTTATTAATAAACAGCAAATAACTCAAGATGCCTATTGGTTACTCTGATTTGGAATGATTTTAATTTAATGCATAATGCAAATGAAAGTGACTTCCAGTCATTTGACTCTCTGAATCTGCCTGCAGGACTTCCCAGCCCGACCCCGTGCAATTTACGGAAACACAAGAACAACAGGAAGCCCAGAACTCCTTTTACAACCTCTCAGCTGCTTTCTCTGGAAAGGAAGTTCCGTCAGAAACAGTACCTCTCAATCGCAGAGAGAGCGGAGTTCTCCAGCTCCCTCAGCCTCACAGAGACCCAGGTCAAGATTTGGTTTCAGAACCGCAGGGCCAAAGCCAAGAGACTGCAGGAGGCCGAGATTGAGAAATTAAAGTTGGCCGCGAAACCGCTTCTCCCGGCCTTCGCCTTTCCCTTCCCACTGAGCGCACCCATGGGTGCACCGGCTCTGTACGGGGCCCTGAACGGACCGCGGCCCGCCTTACCTGTCCCAGGAATATTCACTGGACCATACGGGATGTACTACTTGTCATAACTCTCACTAACTTTAGACTGCTTTGTCTGGCCTTCATACAACAAAATAACCAGCACTGCAAAAAAACAAAAAATGTCCATCTTAAGAATCACCTGCTGAAATAAATCTTATGACAAATGTTTAGGAAAACATCGAATCATTTCATTTGTACCCATATGTTTTTAGATAAAACAATGTGGTTTCATTTTTAGTCCGTTTATTTAAGGAACAGAAGAAAAAAATCACTCGATTGCTTTTCATTAAAACAAATATTTAAAAAGTGTTTTACGGTAATGTTATGATGATTTGTTAACATGATCATTATAGCAGGATATTGACTAAAATCATTTGGCTTATTATGACGGACTTTAGATGATCTAAGATGTCAAGGCCTTTACGCTGAAACCATTACCTCTCCACTGACACGACTTCTTTCTGTTCCTGAGACCTTCGAATTTTTTTCACTGCACTTCTTCAGTATTTAAACGCCTATTTTTTAATTTTATGAGCTTCACTCTTGTTCCAGAGCCAGGCGGTTGTAGGCTATATTAAAATATTGGCAGTTTATTAACAGCCCCCAAAAAGTTTAGAGACCAGAGAGAGAGATTAAATAAATGCTGAATTTGGACCTGGATAAAAATAAAAAATATAGAAAATCAAACTTGTATTTAATTGTGAAAGGCCCTCAACCCTCTAAAACTTTAACACACTTTCTGTGTGGGACTGAGCTGTAAAACAACACATCTCAGTGTTTTTAAAGCTACAGGGACAGTTTAGGAAAAGAACCATCTGATAACTTCTGCTACTGTATATCAACATGGATATGAGGAAATTTTCATCTGTGCCTTTTTAGTCGTCATAAAATCTGTCTGTAGGTAATAGAAGGTTCATCTGCAGACATGTTTACTTTTTGTGCCTTTCTTCTTAAATGCAGCACAGTGACTTATAAAACCCTATAGAACCCTGTTCTTTTACATAAATTAAATATAACGGTAATATCAGTAATAACTTTCCTCGTTTCAACAATACAGATCTATAAATCTGCCTCACATTACCTCAGAAAGTTAAATGTTTTTGCACAGAGTACGGACCAGTTTCATTACTAAGTGTAAATAAAAAGTCCTCACTTATTTTTTACAAACACTCAAAGTGCTAAATGTGACCGAGGTCACGTCAGTCTTAATGTACAGTGTATTTTATATTTCATGGGTGAAATGTGTTTTGTACAATTATTAAAGTCTATTATGTAAATTCTGGCATTTGTCATTTGTCTTTTTCTAGATGATCATTTAGGACACAGGGAACTGCAAACACTATTTTCACCACCTAAATGAAAGTCTTTTCTTTTGTTTGCAAAATAAGCTTTATTAAGTTAAGGACACATGAGAATAAATATTTTGTTGTTAAAAAGTTTGTAGGCATTATGTCATTTCTTCCTTCCCCGTCGTCCTCTGAAGCCTCGAATGGAGCCGTGACCGAAGCACACAGTGGTAGGAACCCTGCGAGAGAAAAAAAAACACTGTCGTTGAATTTTGGTTTTCAAATGGTTTAGGTGCAGTTAACTCAGGAAAACAGTCGCTCACATTTTAATTAAAGAATATTAAATATAAATTAGATAATGAAACGTCTCATATAATTGCACACATCTGCACCAGACCTTTAAAGTGTTATTCAATTGAAGGATTTACAGCATCTTGAAAATGACTCGGCACAGCATTTTCTTCCAGCTTAGTTTAAAGACTCACCTGTATGAGTACTGAGGTTTTGATGGCGCTGTGCTTGAATGCTCCGAGCCCTGTTGTGCTGCTTCTTCATCTGACACATGTGTCTCCATTGATTCTGCTTGCTGGGGCTGGTCGGACATCACATTACACACAACCACACACACGCCCTCGGACTCACAAACATCATCCACTACCTCCATGGCTGCATCCTTCTGCTGCTGTTTCTTTATCTCTCCATTTCTGTTAACAGAAAGGTGATATTTAGATTACAGCTACAATTCTTTTTAAGAAAAATATAAAAACCTAAAACATGTACATTTTATCATGCTTATATAAGAACACATACAGGCACAAAGCTGCAAATCTCACTCTATAACACATCTAATCTTATCTTAGGAACAAATGAAATAGTCAAGTAAAAGTAGAAAGATGGTTTCATGTCTGCACAAATACATCCTTTTTAACCAGTATTGGATCACCTAAACTGAAACCCTAGCTACATTTCTACTGACATTTGGCTGCCATCTAGTGGACAAAATGCAGTAAACAGTCTTACCCTTTGTCCTTTTTGGGTCTGTCAAATCTGAAGTCTGGAGGATATTTGTGAATTTTTATTAGGTGGTCCTTCCTGTCTCTACTAGTCCTAAACTTCTGTGTGCAGCCCTCCACCAGACATTGGTACTGAAAAAAGGGGAAACCATTTGTCTCCTAATGATTTAAAAAAATATCCTACTGTATGTTCACAGTTTAGGAAAGTGAATATAAAACAATAAATATATATCATGGGGCAGATTTGATCATGGACTTACCATGTCCTGCCTCTGGGCGAGGATAGTAAAGAGAGAGTCATGCCACTCCTGGATGTGAATGTCTAGGAGATGGGCACTTGGCAGAGAGCGACGGCAGGAGCAGCACACATGTCTGTGCACGGAGTTGTAGTGGTGCTCGTACTCCTCCAGCGTACTGAAGACAGCACTGCAGCCTGAGATGTGACAGGCAAACTCTGACACACTGAGGGAAGAGGAGGAGACAGAATGACCATCAACACTAAACCTCAGGTGTCCCACTGTTTTCCCTTTGAAAGGACAAAGATTTTCTTAATTTCTGTACCAGTCTCAATTGTCAATTTTAACTGTAACACAAGGCATATATGGATTTTTTTCATGCATTCATACCTGAGTATAGGGTTGGCTTCTGCTTCTGAGGTGTACAGGTCTTGCAGATACATGTGTCTGTGAATATCTCCATCCTGTAAACAGGATGTACACGCGAGTTACAGGGGGCAGCTTACTAGCCAGATAACTAACGTCACCAAACGTCAACAAACGTTTTTACCTCAAACAGCTCGTGGTCCTTATGCAGGTGGATGAGCTGCGGGGTGAAGCTGAACGGATTTCCCTCCTCAGACTCTTGCCGCCTGCCGTCTTGCTGCTCCGTCGCACCAGTGAGACTTTCTTCGCAGCTTCTTACTAAAAGTCCTCCCGCCGTCAGACAGTGGTGGTGCACTGGTTCTGGTTGCAGCATCGTATTTTTATGTTTTAATACTCTGTGCTGCACCTGCAACTGCCAGGAACGGGCTGTAGACCCTGAATTGGGACACAGCCACGGTGTTCCTGTTTCAGTTGAAATTGGCGCGGGGTGATGACGTCATCTAGTGTTTTCATTACACGTATATGTCGCCTTCGCCGTTGCAGCTTTGCTTCTGCTTTAGTGCGGTTCCTGCCAGGCATATGATGTTATTGTAGCCAGACCTGACCAACTGAAGGTAGCCCAGAGCCAAATGCTGCTTTACAGGTACGCATGGAGTCATTAATCCATATTTATTTGCTAACTTTTCAGGTATTAATGTGTTGCGAAGTTCTTAACTCCACTTTATGGGAGTAAACATTCGTACCAGTGAAACAGATTTCACCTAGAAGGCTTTCACTTCGCTTGTCAGTTTGTAATAAATAAATAAAGTAATAAAGATGATGGAACCATTCTGTAGGCGAGGGCACACATTTAATCACAAATAATGTTTTTATTGTGTTAATGACAGGACCTGACATTGCAGCCACATACCACGGGCAAGGGTGGAGAGGTGACGACGACAGTCTTCCATGGCGTCCGTCAACTGTGGCTGCATCTAAAGCAATGCTTCAGCTGCAGCAATCAAACTTGCATTTTCTTTAGGAAATGCTTTTCTAGTTTTAGAATTAGAATTTTTTTTCAACTTTGCCTGAATTTGTGTAAATGATCCAGTTGCTCTCAGGTTGTACTGAAAATAATAAAGTATGCCTTTATTAGTTGTATTTTTAGGCTGATCATCACGGTGAGAGACGTTCAGCCACCTGTTGGTCAGACATGACAGGAAGACAAAACAAGCATTTTGGCCCCGTTCACACTGGAGAAAGTCATTCCAGCTAGAGTAGGATTGAGCCCAGACAGCCTTTAAGCTGGATGCGTTCAGACCTATTTTCAAATCTGGCTAGCACACAGTTGTGTCTGCACTCAATCCGGCTTCATCCAGCGTGTTTGCTGTTCTCCAAACCATTAGGTGGCGCCTCGTAATATGGCTAATAATGTGGCTAGCGAATCCGGCTAGCCACATTATTAGCCATATTACGAGATTATTAGCGTTCACACCTGAGCCACATTTGAGCCAATCCTGCTAGATCCACCTCTCGAGGGTGGATCTAGCCGGCTTGAAATCAAACTGGATTCAGCCGGATTGGAGGTGTTCACACTCGGAAAAAAACACATCTGGATTGATCTGGATGCGGCCAAATCCTGCTTAAGCCACATTTTTTCCCCCAGTGTGAACGGGGCCTTTGAAAATGTGAACAGACCAGCTGTGTGACCTGACCTGAATTTAGCGCATTAATGAATGAATTAATGGATGAATTAAATCATGAATGCTGTGAAATGACACAAATGTTGTGCAATTTCTTATCAAAAGCCAGGAAGAATAAGAAGCTGCAGCTGACATCGTTTTGTTTGCCACTGGGAAGCAGTATATTATAGTGTATTTTTTTGATATAATATTATTTTTTTGTTTATATAGTTTTCATCTTACATTCATTTTTATTTTAATGTAATTTAACCTTTTTAATTATAATAAATAAAAATTATAATAAATAAAAATTCATAGTAAAGGGTTTTCATTTTATAAATTATAATGTATCTTTCTTATTTTTCCGCCCAGTCCACTGGATGGTGGGATCAATAACTAATACTTTATTTATAATTTTACACTGCACAGATGCTTGTTAAAAATTTGAACGGGGTGCAGCATGGTTTAAATGCAAATGAATTTTAAAGACTGCTCATTCAAGGAAAACTAACACAAGGTTTAATGTCAATGCTCAGGGGTACAAACGGGTTGTAATGGGTTCACTGAGTGTAATGAAATCAGGTGTTTGCATGACTGTTGGTTTTTTTTTGCCAAGGTAATATCATGAAATATTGTTCAAATGAAGAATTTGCTGGAAATGCAGATAAGTGTCTGAATGAAATGAAAGTGTCTGAAAATCATGGTGTTGGTGAAATATGGTTCAAAGCAAAAATGATTAATGGTAAACTGAATGAAAATACTAAGAGGTGGTTATTGACAATGAAAGGGTGTGTCTGAAAATGAGGGTGTTCATGATGGCAGCATTTCCAGTGCGATAAAACATCCACTGTCCCTCATATGTGGACAGAGGGACCAGAGAGGTGCAGACCTTTCATTTCTGTGTCAGACAACGAAGATGAAGTGATATGGACGCTCTTCTTGGTAGTTCGTCTTCGTTCTGCTCAGCCTCATGCTGGGGTTGGATGATACTGAAAAGGTGTTTTCTTTTGAAAACAATAAGGCAGGATGGCCTTTAACATATTCCACGCAGTGTAAAGTGGTCAGGTGGAAATGATATCTACTCTCACAATTGCGCTCTTTTTGCATGTGGAACAACCACTGTAACTTATTTCTGAGGAACTACTGCAGTGTGCAAATGGAAAGCTCTGGTACATGCCACACCATGGCGTCTACCATCCCAGGAAGGGCTCACTGCAAGTACTGTTTGTCTCGCTACAATTCAAGGTGCATTGTTGATCCAAACCTCACCAGTCCTCTGCTTGGAGTCCTCATTCAGTTCAGAGAGCAGCCTGTGGCCTTTGTGGATACAATACAGGCTGTTTCCACCAGGTGAAGGCGGAGGAGGACATGTTTCCATTCTCTGGTGGCCAACATATTGGCACATATTTGGAGCTGTATCATGTCCCTGTTATTAATGTGTGCTGATTAAGCTGGCTTGAAGAAGTAATGCAGATCACAATGCATTGTAATTTTCTGCTATTAAAAGTTTTATGTGGCTGTGTAGCCTCAGAGGAGGCCATTCAGATGTTCATAGCTCCATGAGCCCTTTATGAATATGTGATAAGGAAGTTGTGCTGTGCTGGATCTGATGAAAACGGTCTTCCTCTCAAGCATGGTTTAGGCCTGCTCCGATGTTGGAATCTGATTTATTCAAGTTCAAGCTGGAGCTGAAACTTCAGTCTCTAACTGGATGTGGAATGTTGTCCTAACTCCCAGTGGATGTAAAGCTGAAGGAAGAGCTACAGCTTGTGTGACGGTTTCATGTTTTGGACACACAGGACATCTGTGCTGAAATATATTAACAAGGACGAGCGTCTTCAAACATTTGTTACCAGCAGGATCTCCCTTGTCAGAAATGCATCAAGCCCCTTCTTAGTGGCGACACATTCGCTCCAAAAATAATCCAGCTGATGTTGTAACCAGAGGACTGAGTCAGTTTTTAAAGAGAAAATGATCTTTCTATAATACTTGCGCTGTGGTGCGTTTCCAGAAGACCAACAAGCCACAGTGCTAGATCTGGAAGGCCTGCTCTGTGCGGATTCTGATTTATTCAAGTTCAGGATGGATGTTCCGGTCTGTGGTCATCGGGGTCCATTTTTATCTTCTTTCACTCTTCTCCCTCACAGACTTGACATCACAGGCTCAATGCGTGGTGTGCAGGGGACCAGTCCACAAGAAGCCCGGGATTCTTAAAGTCATTTCCAGCGGAGCTTCCCTTGTCATGCTGTGGCTGATGGCTCGTTCTTATGTCTGTGTTTGTTAATGCCTTTGTAAAGTTGTATTAGTTCTACTAAACTGTCTTTCTTTTCTTCTGCCTGCTCTGTCCCTGTGGGCAGTTGGAGTCCTGTTGAATGCTTCATTAAGTGTGCTCTGTGTTGACTGTTTTCCTAATATTCGATCTTTATCTCTTCATTTTATCAGCGCTGCCTCCTTGTGTGTTGGACTAGGTGGTGATTAGCATGTTGAGCTAATTACCTGTGTGAAAGGTTTGAAACCAAGATTTGAATGTGTGTATCACCTTCAGAGTGAAGAAATGTCAGTGTAACACTGAAAACCAAGCTGGTGAAACGGTACTCGAGTACTGGAATGAATTGAGTGGATGTTGACCTTTGACCTCAATGTCTTCTAATCATAATAAAAAAGATTAATCCTAAACTAAAACAGCCTGAAGTGCTTATGAACTGCCAGCAGCTGGTTTTCAGGCTGATTCAAAGGGACCTGACCTGTTGACCAAAGTGTTAACAGCTGTGTATCATCCATTAGAGTCTCTAGGACAGAAAGGAGGCTAGTCCAGAAATTCTGGACAAAGTGATGGCACCCCCCACAACAGTTGTTGCCTGTGAGGAAGCAGATATTGCCTCCTGTACTAACTCGGTACTAAAGCTGTTGACTCTCACATTTTTAGTTCTCCAGGTGTGTTGCTAACTGCTTTTTTTGATGCAGGTCCTTAAAGGTGGAGTCATTGTGGCTGTTTGTGATTATTCTGGGATCTTTGCTGTTTGTTTTCTGTCCTCAGGTCTGTGATGACCTCCAGGATGGCTGCTCAGAGGGTCAGGCCTAACAACCTCCATTCTCATGAAGATTGCGTGCTGTGGCTGAGGACCAGGGATCTAACCTGGAGTCCAACACTGAGTGCTGGCTGACCATCTGGCTGTTATCTTTATTTCATATTCCTATATATATTCCATGTTCCTACTGTACATATAATTTCATTTATTAGTTATGCTTACACTTTCACACTGGTTAGTCTTATTTTAATCATTTTGTAAATGTATAACTTAATGGTTAATAGTTCCTTGTTTAGTCTTTGTTTTTGAAACATGAGTTGAACATGACTGATCAGAAGTTTATAATCATTGACCTTTGAACTCTACACGAGGACGTGTGTTTATGTTGATGATCAATACTGGTCTGTGATGTTTGGGGAAACCTTTTGTTATAGCACAGACAGATTTAGAACCACATGGAAAAGACTGCTGCCACTGGATGAACAGATTGTGCATATAAAGTTTCTCTGTAAGACTTCATGTGTTCTACTAAACTTTGCAGACATGAACGCTCTCTCTCCTGTGGTTATTAATTGTGTTTTGCTCAGTCACATCTTCAAACTGACAAAGCAGAGAACTGCATGAGTCCTGGACTGAAGTGGGTAGATGCTTCAACCCCTTCTACCCCAAGCCTATTTTTAAGGCGTCAGCTTGAAAATGGCATGCCCAAAATGAATAGAGTATCTCTCAGCAACCACAAGGTGTATTTATCAATAATTCTGGTGTCATAATAAAGGGAACTCCTGGGAAATTTGTTTGTATGCCTCTGGCTCTTTGTACATTAAGTTGGCACACAACAAAAATGAAAATTTTTTCTCTAAATTATTTTATTATTATTTAAATTATAATATCATCTTGAAATGATGCAGTTGCAGCACCTTATATACATACATTATACCTCTATAGATTATAATGGATGTATATAGCAGATATACCACACAGGTTCCCGGACCGACTGGCCCGCTGAGACTGGGGGAGTATGCAGCAAGTTATTAGTATAAAGTTTATACTAATACCTTGCTGATTTATGGGTTAGGACACGAGGCAGCACTGCCTCCTTGTGGTGATTTGAACGAACAACCCAAAGGCTGCACTGCAGTCCTGCTAATGGTAAACTACTAGAGAATGTTAAACACACTTTCAACACTGCCAACATACAAGAGAGGAGTCTGTATGTAAAATCATCTGTGAGAAATAAGTTGATGGCGGGTGAACTGAGCAGAGAGCCAGAACAGCCATGGTGGTACTGTGTGGGCAGGATGGATGTCCTCATGAAGCCAGTGTTTTGGTGGCTTTGGAAAGGTGTCTTATTTTATGTAAAAGTAAATGTGAATGGTATGTTAAAGCACAGCATACAGTAGTAAGCTGCTGTAGTTAGATCAGGACACACACACACATTACAGTCATTCTAATTATTTACCAGGCTTTGTGCAGGTATGTTGGCCGAAGGTGACCAGCACTAGTATCCTGCTTATTCTAATGAGTCAAAGCTGTATAATGAGGGGTTAAGGAAATTAAATTAAATTCAGATTGCAGATTCTCCAGCAATTCAGAGCAATCATTCAAGGCAGCGTTCAAAGCAATGGTTCAGCTGCAGCAATCAATCTTGCATTTTCTTCAGGATATTTACTTTAAAATACAGGCACTGCATTTAGTGTTTTTTTGTTGCAAATACCACCACCTAATGTTTAGTCTTTGGAATTGCAGCCACTCATATTTACCATTGTATTTACCACGGTTGTGATCAGTCTTACTGTTATGTTTGTATAGGGCATTCTAATAAAACTATTTAGAATAAATGTTCATGAGCAGGAGAGCTTGCTGTGTATGTGTGATAGACATGTTGTGGTTCATCAGTACAGTTGCAGCCTCAGGAGATGACTGCAGAACCCACTGCCAATGTGGACCACTCCAACAACTGTGTTCCTGCTCTTTTCACTCACAGTTATAATCTGTCTCTCAGTTTGGTGTTGTATACACACACAGCAACTTTGTCTGCCTGTTGTAGATGTCTCACTTTGAGGGGGTGATACTCTGTATTAAACTGCACTGGCAATATTCTTGCAACACCACCTCTTTGCACTAAAGCAGGTTGTACTTTCCCTGTTATATTAGACAAAATACAAAGGTTATATGGTTGGAGAATTTTGAAAGTAGTTCAGGTAGTTGAGCATAGTCTACAGAAGCCCCATTTGTAATCCGGCCCAAAACTGGTGCTTAGCCCTGTAGTGGTTTATTCTGTGCTGGGCAGTGGTGCAATCAGAATCAGAAATCCTTTATTGATCCTGGGGGGAAATTGTTTAAATAAATAAAACTTAAAAAAAAACTTATAACTCAAATTTGAGGTTCAAAGTACTGCTGAGCAGTTTGCAGTTGCTCTATCTACCCACTCAGAGATGCTTTCTAAGATGTTTATTTCAGTTCAGGACAATTAATAATATAGTAATGTCTAATATGGTTTGGATACATTTATAGCCTATTTTTCTCTCCCTAGCATCTATACTGTTTTTTATACAGTATATTTCACCATCATTGAAATGGTATTTGGCAAAAGGTATTTCACCGTCATTTTCTTTCAGGTGATGTGTGCTTTGTCTTACTGGCCGCTGAATACATGTTTGTGTTGTGATGTAATAGTAAACAGCATCCACAAAGGCAGTAACCAATGAGAAATAATTAGTCTGTGTAATATCCGTGTGTGTGTGTGTTTAGGGGGTGGGGATAGGAGTTGTTCTTATCATTATTATTATTCGATTAATAAAAAACAATAAAATGGTCAGCTGCTTGTAGGTCAGTGTTAAAGATCAGGGTTGGTCCACCAAATATTACAATCATAGTCTTTGTGAAACTGTGGGAAAAAGGAACAGGTCTCCTTTCTCAGGATACCCCTATTGTGTAATGTTGATAGGTTCACACACACACACATAAACTCATGAGAACTAGTTGGCAAGGAGGGTTGCTCAGAAGAACAATGCTTATCTGTGCACAGTTTGTGGAAGTACAGGAAATAATAAAGATGGCTGTTTTCTTTTTGGGAAGTCTGAGGTGGGTATTATGTTTGCTGTCAAGCAGAGATCAGGCACCTTTTACAAGGGCAACACTGAAGCACTTTATTCCATAAAAAATGCCACAGAAGTCAGAGAAAATGACCAAAAACATTGCATAAATATTCATATGTGCCATGATACAAAAATTAAATATATTAACAGCAGATATTAAAACAGAGATCATACAAGGTAGTTCTAAAAGTAGGAACAACTTTACATTCACTACAGTATTTGTTTTCTATAGTAAATCAACAATCATCCGTGTTGCGTCACACAAACACACACACACACACATGCATACAGACACACTCATACTCTATCACTTGTGTGGGTTTGGCCTTCGAGCTGATGGAGAATCATAGACCTCAGAGCGCTGTATCTGCAGGGGTGAGAAAACAAACTTGATTAATGATCCTGTGACACATAATACAAATAAAACACAAATACAAATAAAACACATTTCAAGGCATCACAAGGTCAAACCAAGACAATTTAAACCAGACATGTTCCTACGCATGTCTGTGGTGCCCACCATCAAATAGGTTTCTACACATAATGTTTGTGAGACAGCGACAGAAATAGACACTCATATACTTGTGGTTCCATCACTTCAGGGGATGTTAAATGGACTTATATATATGATTTCTTGGAACCCTGTCATGTCAAATTACATTAAATGATTTACACTATGGACAGGGGCTTGTTTTTTCCCTACAATGTGACTGTGCAAACTGATTTATGTCCCAACAACATGGGTAAAGTACACACGGTGTTACAAGGTTACAGGGCAGAAATCAGTCATATGAGTCAAATGGTTACACAAGTGTGCTCACAGTAATAAAAGCTCCCTACAAACAGTGTCCTCGCTGAAGGGTAACGCTGTTGTGATTCTGTAATACTTGAAGGACACACACATTGGCTTCACTTACTGAAATAGATCAGAGCCTGCTGGGTGACTGTGTGCTGGGATGACTTACTTTTTGGTGAGTTTTTTTATCTCACGTTCCTCTTCCTCTTTCAGTTTCTCTACAAAGCTGTCTAAAACAGGGATCTCAAACTTTATGTACTGTGCAACCTAGAGAGCAAAAAAACACATACATGAGAAAAACAGTCATATTGCTTACAGCTCTGCCTCTGACTATCACCACAACAGTTTACCATAAAAACACAATAGCTGCCTTGTGGTTATACGGCCCCTGCAGTAGCAATTTACATTTACGTCTGTCCAGATTCATATACACAGAAAAGACGTACAAATGAGGAAAATAGTCATTATGACCCTGCCCATGGCCATAAAAACAAAACTTTTTACTTATAAATGAGAAACTGCTTTTATAAGTAAATGACCAACACAAGCATCTGTTTCTGTTCATTGCAATTTTGTTGAGGCAGAAACAACAGGGATGTTTCAAAATAAACAAATCACATAACGATTCCTTCCAGCAAAAAAAGGAACAATCCTTTTTTATCCACATTACTCAGCACAACCACAATGTACAGTCCATCATCTTGCTCTATTGTCAGTACCAAAGCAGGATATCTGTCCTCAGTTTGCTAAATTTATCCTAACAGGGGGCCCATTGTGTCACTGCGTGTCTGTGACACAAAAAATAACAAGAGAGAGAAATTGCTGGCATGAGGTCCACACTCACATCATACGTGACTTCCTCTCCCAGGTCAGCCTCCGTGATGAAGATCTTGGAGATTTTCTCACAGGGTCCATAAAGCACACGAGTCACCAGAGGGTATTCACCCTCCCTCAGACAGATCCTCTCTGCAAGAGAAACACTATTTACAACCACACAATACAAAAGAATTTAGCGAGAAAAATACAATATGACTTACCGCCTGACTCATGCACCATATAAAGGACAAACTCTTCCGTCTTATTCTCCACCTTAAAAGGACACAAAATACAAATGATTATTATTATTTATTTTGATTTAACAGCACTTGAGGTAAACCAACATCTTTGCTGCTCACCCGAAACTTGTGAAGCAGCAGGTTTAGGACCTGCCCCGTTGTCATGGAGCTGTTTACTCGGACATTTGTGACAGAACCATAGGCTGGAGTAAATACAGAAGTCTGTAGGAAAGAAGACAAACATGCAAACTGAGAATGTCTTGTGACAGGACATGGAGTAATAGAACCGAGACTCTGCTTCATCAACATTTTTAAACTTGAGTAAGGACTTGGACACCTTGGACATTTTAGGCAGGAAATCTATAATAGAGAGGAAATCCCTTCATCTACAGCTGGAATCTATTCAGTGACCACACACACACACACACACACACACACACCAGCCCGCAGAAGGCTATTGTGAAACTCGGCATGAGTACAGGCACACCCACAAAGGAAACCACGGCCCCTCTGCACCTGGAGATATGTCAACATTAAAGTCACTGTGTTCTGTTTATTGTACCTTGTGGTTGTAGAAGTGACCGTTGATGGAGAACCTGTGTGTGCGCAAGCGCTGCAGGTCTTTGGCAGTGTGTGTGCGTGACCTCCTCTGAACTCTCATAAAGGAGGCATCACTCCTTGTCCTCAGCAGCTGAGGGGAGTCCTCGTCCCCCTGACCGACCATACAGTCAACACCTTAGGGATGCAATAAAAACAGACCTGTTATCGTGTATTGTGAAAGAGGAAAGTCTTTTACATCTTTCTGATCCTTTGTGTGCCACTTTTGTTTTTAAACCCAGACACTGATGTTAAACCTGTCAGTTATTTTGCCTTATTTTGGTAACTTGGCTGTAATTAACATATTTTATCAAATGTTTTGTTTTTAAGAGTTGATAAATGTAAATTAAACAAACACATAATTCACAGGATGAAGTGTTTCTATTCAAAGATTAAATCCTTTAAGACCTCATTAACAAAAACTAAAATTCATACAAATTATGGGGTTAATAGGCTCACTCAGTTGGTTCCTCTGATGCTTGGGCCCCGTGAGATATCAGCTCCTGACTAAACTGCTTATAAAGGCCACAGTCAAAGCCATCATTGAGCAGTCTAATGCTGGTTATTTATAGGTGATCTGATCGGGTTGGCATCTTGAGATAATATGTGCCCAACACGTGAGCACACCTTTTCCACTGTAAGTGCTCAGTGAAGAGATTGTGGAGCTTAATCTGTATCATGTGTGCATAATCTGCATTAATCCTGCAGGTGTGTGCGTGAGAATGGCTGCACATGTTTATGCTCACCAGCTGGTCCGGTTTCTCTGCTCAGTGAATTATTGTTGGACTCAGCTGATAGCTGCTTTGCCACAGAGGATCTGTCACATCAATAAAGTAATAAGAGAAATGAGGTTATTACACAATTACGTTTTGCAAAGTCCACATGCAGGCGTTTTCTGAGCTTACAGCTGCCGCCTAGTGTGATATGCGTCAGGTAGCATTTAGAGGATAAACCTTCAGTTAACATTTGCCTATACACTTTAGGCCTTAATAAGGAGATCAATAGTGTATGCGGAATAATTGCAGTTTTATGTTGCCAGTAGTCCAAAATCCAAATATATATTCAATATTCGACACATTGAACATAAAATTCAATTTACATTTGAGAAGTTGGAACTAATGAATGTTTTGCTTATTTAAGTCAGTCTGACTTTTGTCATTGAAAGACAAAGCTGGTTCAGCCATTTAATGCCTGTGTGTCCTGATCAGGTCATCATACCTGTTGAGGTGAAACCTTTCATTGTCATCATACATCTGCAGTCTTATTGGTCGGCGTAGACCCCAGTAGATGTTCAGCAGCCCCTCAAGAATGAACTCCCCATCCTCCTCCTACACACACACACACACAGAGACACACATGTAACAATAATTATCAGCAGTCTTGGTAACAGGGGATATCCTGCATGGCCGGCCGCCACTGTGGCTCAATATCAGGTGTACGTGCAGAAACAGTCGCTCGCCACTGCAGGGCGAAGCCTCTCATCTTGCAGAAATTCAGTTCACTCCGGTCTGACCCTCCCTTTTTTCCAAGGGTGAAGTCACGTCTGAGAAAGCAGCAGAAAGGACTGCTGTGGGTCACGTACGTGCAGGGGGAGGCGTTACATTTTTCCAAAATGAAACTCTAAATTTAGAAGAAAATGGCCGCCTTGATGAACATGCTTTGAGTAGGGATGAACCTGTAATAAATCAATTCATACACCACAACTGTGAGTGTGCGTGTAATTGCTAATACAGAAGACTGTCAGTTTCCCTTATATGGAATCATGGGTTGTTATATCATCACCATAAGTAATTCAATAACATAATGCAGATATATGAGCATTGATCCTGCTGATGGAAACATCTATTGAACAGCAACGTGACAGAAAAAAAGCTTCAGATGATCAGTAGACTGGTCAGCTGATAAACTGACAGATAATAGAACTAATAGCATATTATAGCACATATACAAACCATAACAGTGAGAAATGTGTGATTTATATTTAAAACATTTATATTACATAAACTGTCAAAGAAGAAAAAATGTAATTTTTTGAGGTGCTCACAAGGGCTTCATTGTTTCTGGAACATAAACATTGAACACAGCTGTACCAGTGAACCTCGCTAACCCACCACTCCTGAGTTTCCTGAACAGGCATGAACACACACACACACCCACACACCGCTCACACCGCTCACACCAATGTGAGTACAGTCAGCAGTGCTATTTTTGGAAGCAGTGGTTAATCGCGTTGCTGTGTGTCTCTATAAAGCCTGGATACGTGCTCCACTCCACTCAGACTCAGCTGCACAGACAACCAGGCATCACTCAGTTCTGCGTGCCTAACTTACAGCTCAACCACCAAAGGTGAGAATGATTCTTCTTTTTTGTTCTTTATTACCAGCTTTAATGATTAACACTAAATAGACTTGTCCTCTAATTTAAGGGAAACTGTAACTAAGTAGACATGTGGTCAAAACTGTTTTTCTTCTCTCTCTGCAGCATGAAACATAGGCGGCTGTTGCTTTCTCTGCCTTTATTACCCACCATTACCGAGACGCTCGAGGACCTGCCTGTCCACCCCTCAACTGCCCAGACTACCCAGAGCTCTCCGTCTCTTGAGGACTATATGACCAGTATCCAGGCTCTTGCTCGCCCTGTTGAAGCCCCGAGCTACGGCCCGGTCAGACTCCAGAGGTCTCCCAGGCTGCGGCAGTTCTCAAAGGCTCAGATGAAGCTCTCTGCCTCAGCCTCAGCTCCTCGTGGGTCTCCCCACTCACTAAGGACTTCCAGACCCTGCAGTTTGAATCTACACAACACAGAAGATTTTTCTCTCAAAATGAGCAGAGATTGTCGTGGCAAAGACCCCGTGGACTGGCTCTTTGGACAGATAAGGACTTGAAGGGAGTCTTTGTTGTTGATGTTGTGGGAAGCCCTGTGGGTACTTTGGTGTAGTAACCAAACAATGCTGGAGGAACCTCAGGAGGAAATGTACTGTGGCTGGACGAAGACAAACTTTTCATGTGGATTAACTTTACTCTCTATTTATTTCTATGCACTATGGACTCAGGTCTACGTGTTTACATATTTTAATATTTTGTAAAGATGTTTCTAATAAAATAATTAAAGCATTTGAAAAATATTATGTATTGCATATATGTTTTTTTCGCTGTTTATAAAGTTATTTTACAGACAGAGGACCAGTAAAATTCAGTCAGCCAGTTATCAACAGAAACAAAAATGCATAAACACCTCATAGTTTTGGTTATGGACTGTTGGTCAGACAAAACAAAAGTGAAAGTGTCATCTGAATGCCAATAGTGACATTTTCTAATGTTTTTGTGGCTAGATGATTAAATTATTAGATGTTAATAACTTAAATCAATTAGCTTATTATTATGATAAAATGTTACAGCAATAGTTCACATGGCCAGATTGGCAACAGTGAGGTGAACTGTTGAGTAAATAAATAAATAGTTCTGTTGGTCTTTGTTGCATTATAGTTACTCAGTTACTTACATCTCATCTCATCTCATCAACATTTTGTGGTTTATTCAGCTATGTCAATTTCTTAGACTACTGTTTAAATATAATACTAATACTTTCAGGCTAAAATATTAGTGTAGTATTAGTAGTAGTAGTGGAAAGTAAAGTTTTAAAATACTTGTACCACTGTCTGATTTTAGAGATGTGTACTGTAATGTTCTTCTTTACCAAAGTTAATATTAAAAATAAGTAGGTTAACTATATGCGAAATGCAGCATTCTGCATCACTTAAAATAGTTTAAACACTCACTTAGTAAATAACCCATTTTAGCCTGCCACAGTGAAACGATCACAGCATAGATGGTAACAAACCAATGTAAGCTTGTGATTTAAATATTTTAATGCTTATGCTTGCCTCTACTTAAATCTGGACAATTCAACACTGCTACAAGTCAACTTCACTACTGCCATCTAGTGGTGAGAACAGTTGCTGCAGCGGCAGCCTTTGACCTGCTTGTAGTGAAGTGAAGATTCCTAATACAGCCACTAGGCGGAGCTACAGGCACAAAGATTGAGTCAGGCTTCACTTCAGTGATGTTTTGAGCCACTCTTTTGAACACAACATATTATTAGTACTTAGACTATAATCTAAAAAGCAGTCACAAGGCTATGGAAAAATAATGAAAATAACCAGGAAACCAAACTTCCCAGAGTGTCCCAGAATCCCCAAAGTGCTTTAGAGCATAACAGTGAGTGAGTCGGTGCTGGCTCAAGGTTCTCCAGCCTGAGCAGTGAGAAGAGAAAAAAGCTTCCAGGATCAAGCACACTGTCAAAGCTAATGCTGTTAAACTTCTAGTAGGTGTGCTGGACATGTTAGAGCACGCTTTAACTGAAACATTTATGGATTCGTTTACTTTGGATGGCACTGAAGTCACCCGATAAATCCTCCCCCAACATGACTAACACATCACCTGACTATACCTGCAGAGCATGACCATGAGCTAATCTGCTTACATCTTTTCTCAGGCTGAAGCTCTTTGCTTCACATGTAGTATATGATGAAATTAAAGGTGTTCAGGAATGGTAGCATAAGTCTATAGTGGTCTATGGCTCTTTTACATCTAAACTCACATGTGTTACAATGTCACATTAGGAGTTTCCACATATTTTTGATGATTCATCGCTCAACTTCCAACCCAAAAATGTCACTGCTGAGTAATGTTTTGTCCCTCATAGCCACGAAATATTTAATGAGTCAATACAGATGACGTTCAGCTGCATTGTTGTGGCAAGAATATTTTATAAGTTTTATATCTTAAACTATATTAAAGTATATTTATGTGTCACTGTGTCTTTTCCAAGGGCCATAGTTAAATGATTTAATTCTTACCACTTCTTAGTTTGCCTTTGTAACGTGCAGCAGTAGTAATACTACTCATTTGGATATTTTTCATACTTTTACATAGTTGAGTGCAATCTGAACAGTGGAACCAGTATAAACTTGTCTTGTTTTATTTACTACAACTATTCATTCATCCAATTTCACATCACTCAGATGATCAGATTGCATTATAGCATCTGCATCTGCAGTAAAAACACATTATTTGCCTGTAAATGCAGCACTTCAGTCAACTTAGACTAAACGCTGCTGTTTCTGAACACTCACTTGAATTTGACTAAATCCAAGATACTACAGAAAATTTGCAACAAAAAAGGCCTCAAGAAATCATCAATACAGGAAAGTGAAGTGTTTTATCTACATGTTTTTCTGTTTGTTATTTTGTTTTCTGGCCAGGTTTACTCCCCAAGATCAAGTCAGATATTTCTCTATATCCCTTTAGAGAAGTACCAGAATTGGAGGAAGCGCTTGGCCTAACCAAGAACTCACTGGTGTCTCCCATCTGGCATGGACACAACAGGGGAACCCCCAGGTGGAGCAGGAGGAAATCAATGGACACAGGGTGGCCTTTCTGTCTCTGTCCTCCTGCTGCTACTGTGACCGTGATGAACTAACTAGTTCTGAATTTATTTTTTATGACATTACAGTTTTGATGGAACAGGTTAAGTTGTGGAATAATTAAGAATTGATAGTTTGTTTTGTTGAGTGTGTGCATATAGGTGTTATGGGTGAGGCAGTACTCCTGCAGATTAGACAGTAATCCCTTAAATTTCCCCACATACGTGTGGGAATTTTTGTACAAAACATGGTGTAGACTCTCTATTGCATCACTGCAGTCTCTTTTATGTCATCACACATGTTGCATTCAGTAAAGTAATGTTTGGGTTAACGTAAACACAATAAGTGATGTGGTTAATATTAGCTGACATCATTAGTTTGTCTCTATTGGTCTTTGCAGGGATTTTCCCAGAACCTGACTGTAGTGAGTTTGGTTTTGGGGGGACAGATCTTGACCACCCTTCCCATGTACACACAGTTATATAAACACAATGCCTCAAAAACCTGCAAAGGGAAACTCCCGACCATAAAACCCATAGAATGATTATCACACAAATAACCAAACTCTATTTTACAGATGCAAAATGCTTATACTGTGGAAATGTTTTTATGACAGAAAATGTGAGACTCTCCCTCTCCTCCATGTTCTGTCTGAGGGTAATGGGGGCTTTTTGTGGTATGCCAGACATTTGGCATTTTGGAAAGGGACCCAGGAATCGCAGGTCTGTGCTCAGTACTGCCTCCATGTTGGAAGGATTATGTGTTTTTGTCCTCAATATGAGTCTGAATTGCAGGGACTGGATCCAATATTCAGTAAGTCCCCCATTTACCTTTTCATGTCCACAAGCACAGTTTGCTGCCAGGTACCCTGTCTGCACTTTTTACCTCACGAGTCCTCAGCTGGAAGTTTTTTCCTTCGTGGTAGCAGTTGTAGGTCCTCAGAAGAGAAAGGATGTCAGACCTGAAAATAAATGCACAAACACAAAAGGCAGATTAGTGCAAACAACTCTCAGACAATAGAAACAATGGGGACATTTAACACATGTAATTTCCACTTTCATTTTTGTTCTTGGTGACAGTGCAGTGATGGAATGAGAAGGACTTACTTTGGTATAAGTTTGTCTTTGCTGAGCTTCACATAGGTCCGACGTTCTCCCATACTGACTGGAGCCCAGCTGTGGCAAACAAAAGTGAATAATGATATATTCTCTTCTGTAGTTCTGCAATGCAAAACAAAAAATAATGTAAAAGATGCAAACTATTGTAATGTGTTTGTTTTTTTTATGTATAGACGTCATGGCAAAAATAAAGATTCTGAAAAGTTATACTTTATTCCAAGCAGTTGCATGGAGAGAAGCACATGAAGAGGTTTGACACAGCTCTGTGTGGTTCTCTGCAGAGCAGGAGGTGTCATCTTTTATAACACTAATACACATCAAAAAAAGGAATTTAGCTTTGTACTCAGTTGTGTCTTGAAACTTGTCAAAATGGCATTAAACCTTCACCTGCCAGTAAAAAAACACTATTATCAGGCATTGTGGTCACAAACTGTAACCTTAGGAGTTTAATGCAGGTGCAGTTCTTTATCTGTCACATACACATTTTCAGTCATATTAGCTCCACTACACAGATCTATGATGGAAATCAGTGTAAATAATTGTTCTGATGTTCGGAGCAAGGACAGGGAATTAAGAGAAATCACATGGTGTTTTTGACCCAGAGCCAGCAAACTGATATCATGTTGCAGCTCAACAAAGACCGGAAAACTGCCTTAATCTTATCCAAGGTTAACTTCTGCTACAGTGGCCGGCTCAACAGATGTCATATAAGAGGAACAGTCATCACCTTCAGTTTTACAAAAAAAAATTCCCCATATCCTTAACATTGGTGCTTGTGTTTTTATCAGTGCACAGCACAAAACAGGGGAAGTGTATTCATCAGAGAGTCCTTCAAGATGATGTTTCTATGGCAAACCCAAAAGGAATTTTGTCCCTGATTCTTGTGTCTAGTTTTTTTAGGAAGGTGCATTTGGGGAATTTCCTGGTTTGGAAAGCCCAGTCCTTAGGAGTGGGGGAGGAGCTCAGTATATAACAGGCAACATGTGGGTAGGAGGCTCAGTATCAGGGCTCAGTCCTCCACCAGTATGACGCGGTATCTTCAGTCAGTTTGTCGGCTTCTCCTGCTGAGTTTCGGCTGTGTACTGATCACAGGTAAGAATCTGCAGTTTGATCTGTAAATACTGTAAAAAGTGAAACTCTGTTGCTTGCTTGTTTGTGCATACTGTAGCTCCAAGCACGAGTTGAGTGTTGACTGAGTTTAATCTGTGCTTCTGCTGCACTGTGTTGAATTAACCTGTAATCTTGTTACTGTGTGTGCGCAGTGAGAGAGTCAGACGGCACGTTTGTTCCAGGAAGATGTTTATGTCCACAGACGCAACATCGTGTCAGAGGGCAACTGAAAGACCTCACAGTTTTCCCAAAGAGCCCCAGTTGTAACAACGTCACAGTCATGTGAGTAGAAGATACTACACACACACTAACCTAACAGCACACTTGCAAGAGTTTGACTACATGTTTGGTTTTACATGTGTTTTGCAGAGTGACACTGAGAACTAACAACATGACAGTGTGTCTGAATCCAGAGGCACCGATGGGAAGACAGCTGACTCGCTGCTGGAAAAGGTCAGAGCCTTGATCTATAACACGTATTAAGCTGTTAAACACAATCATGAGCTGCACAGTAGCTGTATCCTGGAAAACATGTCTCTGCCAGAGTTTTGTAGACTAATAGCTTTATAAACCCTCCTAAAATCCTCCAAGGGGGGAAAAATGAAACTCAACAATGACCCTATTACAAAGGCGCCTATATAGGCTATAAAAGAGATACACCCTTCTTCATATTTCCTGTAAATCATCAACAACAGTATCTTATTTGTTGCCAAGCCAGTTCTTGTAATAATAAAGCACCTAGTTGCACAGTTTCATGTGCCCTGCAGAAAGCAGTATCATGCAGCTGCAACAACAAATCAACTGTGATTCTTCCTGCAAACACTTTGATTGGCTAATGTCTAATACTGATATATTTTTTTCCCTCTGTGTGTTTGTTCAGGGCTCACAAGTTGGGTCGTGATGTGAAGGTGTGCCTGAAGAGGCGGAGGAGGAGGATGAGGGGTCAGCAGCCTCAACAGAGGAAACGCAGCAACAACAGAAAAGCCTTGTCCTCAGATACCACATAGTTATGCAGACTGCCAGATGATACAAGTCTACTGCATGGAGAGGAGTGCATACAGACTGATTCTTGCCATGAGAGCATGCTGACATTTCTCACTTTCTAATGTAACAGCTATGAAACCTAGCTCACTTTTCTTGTGTAAATAAGTGATGCAATGTAAAATAAGCCCTGGAGGCTTATCAGAAATGTTAAACATGCTTTAATGTTTTAAAGCACTGTTAACTGTTACTGATCAATGTATTTTTTATGTGTGGTTCTGTACATGCAGCTGAAAAAGTGGTTATTTATTTTTATATGAACATGGAGAATTCTTCAGATATTGTAGACACTTTTTAAAAAAAAAAATAAAGACATCTGAATAATCCTGTGCCAACACTTTCGATATATTTATGACTTAAGGAAGTGAAAGATTATTGCTTTATTGTTCGGGATATGAGTTAATAAACTACAGAATGAGAGCCGCCTCAAACACAAATCAAATTTTGCATGTTTGTTTTGCCACAGAAGAACCAACAGCAGGGATTTCTTTAGAGAACCTGACTCTTAACTCTACAGGCTATGAAAGAGGACATTTATGGACAATTGTTGGTATTGCACAACACTGACAGGTGATCCGGGCGCAGCTCAATGAGAGCAAGCGGCTGAATTTTCTTGTGAAACATGTGATAAGAGACACACTATTAGAGCCAACACACACACACACACACACACACACTTTCACCTGGACACAAGCATGTGTCAACCTGTGCTGTTCTCCCTTTGAAAAGCTGCTATTTGATCCCATTTACTGCTTGACAGCACATGTCAAAAGGAAAGTGAAAGTAAAATCTTTAACAATACAGCTCTGTGGTTCTGCAGCCAGGGAATTTAAGGGCATTTCAGGTCAGTTTTAATATGAATGAACACCATCGAAGGCTCCTAATATTAAATGTTATTTATTAATAAGTTACACAGTAAGGCAATCTATCAACAGCAGCTAAAGCACTGTCTTCCTGATGGAATGTGACCAACAAAGTCCCTCTAAAAGCAACAGAGGAATGTAATGTAGTACATTAATCTGAGTATTTGTAATCATTTACAGGATTAGTATTTGATGTATGTGTTTCATTTCAGATGTGGTCAAAATCCAGGTCTGTGGTCCGCTTATAAAATGTGCTCTTTTGTTTCTATCAAACTACTCAACAGTTTAAAAATGACCTAGCAGTAACCTGCTCCTCATCCATATTAAAATAATAAAGCATCTATATATCTATCTACCATCAACAATATTTAAACACTGCTTAATGCATCAGAGCATCAGACATTATACTAATTAATACTTACTACTGATTAATTAAATTTAATGTGTACATAAACTTCAATATCAATAACCCAACAAAGTCGTTATTAACTCTTAAGACAAAAATGATTGCTTAATGGAAAAATCCACCACATGTTTGCTTTGAATGTGTGGTACCTGATACAATAGCACCACCTGGTGTCAAAATCTGCATACTTGTTATCTCTGCATCCTCATGTAGCAGCGTGGATTGCTCTTTCAGTGATTGGCCATTAAACAGCTTTGGTTTGTTTGTTTACTGCGGTTTCTTTTCTTTTCACACTGATGTAGGGACAGAGCACACAGGGCAATAGACAACTTTAGGCATGCAGGAGATGGGTTATATTAGCATGTGTACTTCAGTATAGTAAGGTTGAATTTATTAACTTCTGGGGTACAACTCTTGGAAACTGGAGCTCCTCGTGGAGTGCCTTGGATGATATAGGACCTGGAGGCTGAGGTAGCAGATTACTGTACAAAGGCTGTTGTAATGCCCAACAGTGCTTGCTTTAAATGTTCTATTATCTAAAAAAAGTCTTCTGTCACTGATCTATCACCCTTCAAACTACTGGGTTTTAAGAGATAACCCAACCAGTATTCACTCAGTTACTTTGTATACTTTGTTTTACATTTACATATGTGATGTTTCCTCTACCAAACAATCATAATAATTATGGCTTGAATCATCAGGTCTATTAATTTAGTATATGGGAAATGAAAGAAGTATATCTGGTACAACAGAAGTGAGTCTTAAAGCAGAAAGAACATCTCTTTGGTAAGAAAAAAAAGAGAAGAAAAAATGCTTGCATGAGCAGTCATAGCCGCCACAAAAACCAGGAAACACACTGCCCAGTACTGTCTGACTGGGAAGTGATCTCTGGGCTGTGAGACGTGCTAATTCAGCTAAACAGCAAGGATAACCAATGGAGACAAGATACTTTTAGATAGGTGCCACACTGCTGGCCATACAGCTGCAGTTTATCCAAGCTCCTCAAATGAACCTTCATAATCTATATATGAAGATTTCATGTTAATTATTTAATAACGGCACCTGTCTGCCCTGCTTCTCCTCTCTTCCTTTAATGACCTCTGTCCACTTTCATCCAAAGACAGTGCTGACAACTAGCCCTGTGCATAATGGGATGGTCACTCTATCTCTCATACATATTAATACACAGTAATAGCAGTATAAATTTTCCATAATTTAAAGGATTCCAGTCTGTCACCATTATTATAAATTATTCAGCCAAACACAAGGAGATGGACCAAAAGCTTAGAGAAAAGAAAACATGGGTGGATTCATGCATCTCCTCTCCCCTCTGGTACCGCTGTGTATATGCTCCCTCGGCGGACAAAGAACCTCCGTTGCAGGTCTGCTAATTGGTTTGATCATCGCGAGATTCGTATCCAATTATCGCACCTACACTGCCAGCTGCGCCCGAAGACGATCCATTCCCATGCGTAAAATGTGCAGGAGAGCTCCAAATAACGCACGCAATTACGTTACCAAGTAAACCTTGACTGGGCAGATACAAGCAAACGCTTGTTTTAGCGATCAATGTGTAGTTTTATAAGAGCTGATCAAGTTTGACACTGATGCATTAATATTCCTGTAGCCTATTAAAAACTCCAGATTTAACCTGCATCCAAGTTACTTGCCCACACACGGGGCCATTGTGTTGTTTTCGTGGCTTGATTGTATCAGTAAACTTCCTTTTCGCTTAATGTTGGGCATTTACACATCTCCTGCAGTAAATTTGATTATTTTGCATCTTACCATAACAGAGCACGTCCCTCGCCTTCTTCCGTATATCCACCAGCGCTGTATCCCGTTTATCAGTTTTCATGCCTCTCTTGCTGTGCGGTATTCAGAGATGTTAGATTGAACGGACAGAAAGGCTGACCAATAGAGGGCCGTGTGGACATGCCTCAGCCAATCAGAGTTGTTGATGGGCTGGATGAGCTGGGGTGCGTCCCCTCTTGGTCTAGGTGCCTCTGGGGGCTTTTTTCACAGCAAAGTCTGGTGTTCAGTGCTCAAAGGAAGATAACACTCAGCACAGAAGGCCATTGAGGTTATTTTTATTAAAGGTGTTTTTTCACTCCTTATAATTTGTGCACTCTTTTCATTTAGTTTATATTTCAATTCACATGTTTAGAAACAAACATCAAGTATTTAACAAGACAAGACATAATGTGTTTTTCATCCAGCTGAGCTATACAGGAAGAGGTTCCTGTGCCATGTAAAGATTTATTTCACCCATCCTGTTTTTGAGCCTGGATCTGCCATCTAGGAAACTATTGTATGGTGGAAACACTGTAGGAAGTCTCTCCCTCTCTCTGTCTGTGTGTGTTGGAATAGGATTTATGATTCAACATGCACAGAGGAAGTAAGTTGTTCCAACAGCTGAACAACTTCCTTCTCAAAAGGATGTGGATAAGTATAAAGCTGCTATAGCATTTATGGAAGAGGACTGGAAACTGTGACCTACATTTTTCTTCTCCTCTGTTTATTATTGGGTTACTCAGCTACTAATTGACCAGAGATCATTATGAAGACCATAATAGAGATGATGGGCCCATGAGTGACCTCAGGACAAAGGCACTCTGTTCTCTCCATTAAAGTCTCATCCCTCCTGACTGGATTCATACGACACTGGGATGAATGTATGACACTGAGTAGCTGCTGGGTCTGTAATTTGTGTCAGATATGGAGAATAACCCAATTGTTTAACCTTCAGGCTATTTTTATGTGCATGTGGGTTTTTCACATGGTCGCTGTCTGGCTCCACTTCTCAGTGAGGTGCTTTCTGATGAATGAGGTTCTCTGCTTTTATTGATTCTCTCTTTAGCTTTGATGCTGCAGAGAGACCGCTTTTAAGGCTTCATACAGCTATATACTGGTGAACAAAGGACTGAGGAATACAATGTGTGTGCATGTGTGTAGGTGTGTGTTTTGACAGGACAAAACAACATTGATTTATGACTTGAACATTAGAGGAGTATCTGTATTCTTTGCACCGTGATAAAACAAAAGGAAAATTAATGTTAATATAGGATTTTCACACCAGCCTGTGTGTCACACACATGCTAATGCCAGGGTGATTTATTGAGCTTGGGTCTGATTCACACAACCCATGAATATTATCAATGTCCAGAAATTATACTACAACATAATTTGGTGCATTTTGGTGGAGCACAGGCCCATGGTGGAGCCAGTGTTTCTCTCATCACCATAATAACGTGAGTACTCCTCCCAGGAGCTCCGTCTCCATGGTCACCGCTAACACATGACAAACACACAATGAGGAGGTTTGAATCTGACTAGCACATGCACCTGCACATGTCTGCTGCTCTCAGTCACATTTGCACATTTTTCCTCTGAATGAATGACAAAACACAGTTGATCTAATTTATTACCTTATGAATAATGCATGTTGCAGTAACTGGATTGGATTGCCTGCTATTAATGTATTACCCTTCAATCAATGCTCCTGGCTTTACAAATAGGAAGTCCAAAGCCACGTGGTTTAACGTCTTGTCTTTGAATTTATACAAGGTCAAATATTTACAATGGATTTCATTATATACAAAGAAGTAAAAATATAGAATATAGAAATCAACCATTTTTTTAAATAACAAAACAGACTAATAATCCTTGTGTTTGAGTTTTGTGATCACATAGAATAAACAGTCAGTTTTTCCTTTGTGTGCGTGCAGTGAGGTGTTCAGTTAGTAATCATAGGTGCGGTGTCTGAGGTGGTGTCTGGCTCACTGTACCCCTCCATCTCCTCCATCTCTCTCTCCACAGGCTCCTCCCTACTTCTGAAGCATATCAGTCTCCTCTCTTTCCACCTCCTCCTATCTGTGTCTGCATCTTTAGGTGGTGCTCTCAGCTCTAGCATGGCTTGGATGCTCTCCCCTCTCTCTGTGAGGTTGAGGCAGCTGTCTCCACTCATGAGTTCGGATCCCTCTCCTTTCCTTCTTGTCACCATGTGGAAGAATGAGAAAATTCTATCCAAGCCGGGTCTTTCTGTCTCACAGACAGTGGTCGGGCCTTGGTCGTTGTAGCTCTCCTGGGGGCTTTTAGGAGATTTGTTCTTTGTTTTCTTGCTTAGGACGAAGTTGAAAAAGGCTGTCACCAGAAGCATTGTTCCTGCAGTCAGAAATAACTTGTCATTAAGTCATTAATGAAGGATCTCATGGCTTTGGGGCAAAGGAATCAGAAATGCTAAAATGTTAGCGCATTTCTATCTTTTGATCTAATGCCTGCAGCACTCTATAAGCCACCATTTACACTATTCTCTTGGCTGTGATTGTAATAAGCTGCATCAGAACCAGTAGATTTTACAAGACGTACTTCTTCTAGAGACACTTGAAAAACATTAATAATAACACCTAAACCTGTATCATTTTTTTTACCTGGGATAATTGCGTGCCACACCAACACAGGGTGCAAGAAGCAGACCACTGACATGATGGAGTAATAGAGGAATTTGTGGAAGCCTCCAATGCGAGCCATCTTCCCCCACAGTACAAAGATCTGCCAGTCTGGAGGACAGCTGTGGGGGTGAAAAGGAAGACGATGAGCAACACAAGGTGGGCTCACTTTAAAACTGATGATCCACATATACTTTTAAACCTTAAAAATCCCTTCATTACAATGGTTTCGACAAGTAAAACAGCAGTTTTAAAATAACTTATTGTTCTATACAGTAAGCCAAATGTAGATGGTTGTGGACTCACGGCAGACACATGTTCAGGATAGCATCCAGGAAATAGGCCAGCTCAAACATCATGATGCCTGCAGATGATGTTCTTGGGAAAGGGGAGATTATGAGCCAGATAAAACTGATAACGACTCAGTGATACAAACAGTAAACACTTTCTTATCTGTTTTGATCTAAATGGGTCAATTCTGCATATTTTTTGGCTTCAGATGGAGAGTTTTTCTAATGTCTAAAAAAGAGGGGAAGACTTAAGTGCCAACGACAAGCTTGACATGCAGGAGATTCTGTTTTGATTGTTTAGAGTTCCCATGTATATGCACTCCATCTGTCTCTGTTTTGTGATTAAACAGTGTGATAACAATCTTGTCCAGTGAACCATAAAAATGCCTCCAAATTATTGTGTGCCAGCCTCTCTGAAGTGTTGAGTTTTGCGTGTCCTGACAGAATAAACAGTCATTTATTTCTGGAGTCCTTGGAGAGATGTTTTCCTGTGGCTCTGTGGGAGTTTGGCCATGAGACAGAGATAATAACAGCAGAGGAATACTGGTCTCATTTCTGCCCTCTGCACCCTGCTTCATCCTTTTGACTCCTTTCTCAATATCTTCCTGTGTGCCTTTGCAGCATGAAAGATTATGAAAGCATGCAGTATTTTAACTGTTTCTTAAACCCCCCAGACTGCACATTCTTTGTGTCCTATTTAGGAATGCCACCAGTTTATCCTCAACTTTAGTAGGATTTAATTCCCACAGCGGATCACAAAGCAGACTTAAAACCTTTTAAGACTTACAGAAGGTAGATGCCCAGGCTGGTGAACTCTCCCTGTTGTAGTGTCTCCACTCCCACAGCACACAACACTGAAACAGAGATATATTCTCTTAGTGTCCACCAGATGTCAGACTTGGTTCATGATATTCATGTTAGCTGACGGCAAAGTTTCAGCAGAGAGCAAAAAAACAACTTAAACTAGCTTAAATCCTTTAATATTTTCCACTCTGTTGGGTTTAACTTTCTAATGTATCTGTGTCGTGTTGTTTTCAAGGCAGTCCAGACCAAAACCCCACTTCTTTCACAGAGCAAAACTTGACTAAAAGTGATCCAGCTTGAGGTTATGCTTTACTTACCAGGGGGTACCACTGATCTGATGATGTCCATAAGTTGTTTAAGGACGCTTCATGTTAGCAATTATTGCAATTGTTTCTGTCACAGTCACAAAACCTTGCTAATGGTTTACTCCTGCTTGCAATTATCATATCATTGTGAGAAAGTATGTCATTTTATTTGAGTTGACTTTTAAATGTTTACAGGACTTCTGCCAGTAAACCACAACAATGACATGCTAAAAAAACACCAAGTGTTTGTGGTCAGTGTGGGTTGATACCCCCTCTTATTTGTGTGCCACCTTGGCCTTAATAATGATAATGATTTGGGTTCATCAGTTGATTATCAACAGGAACCTTCAGATGTACTCGGCAGGTGGAGCTAAAATTCAATTTTCCTAAAGATATCAATCTAAATTTCTAACATTTTAACAGAATGTAGTTTGATTTCTTAGTTTTATAGAAGGTTAATAGCGGTTAGCATAGCATATAGTCTATGTTTCATCACTGGACACTACTACACTGATTTGACAGAAACAACAGTACAAGTACAAGTACAACAAAGTATTTGAAAAGCCACCAAAAGCATTTTTTTCTATTGTGAGGTAAGCATGATGATCACTGTGAAACACATGGAAGCAATTTCTGTGGCCCGCTTACCAGAAATTCACAGATACTATCTGCACCAAAGGGAAATCCAGGGAATGCTGCTAAATGGTTTCTGGTAGTTTAGTGAGTGCAAGGGGAATTAACACTGCATAATGACCAGCTGCACATTAGCATATATATATATATATATACATAATATATATGCACACCCTACATGTCTATAAGTCTGCATATGGAACACACACAGAGGCCAACCCAGACATGCAGACAGCCAGACCAGAGGAGCATGCACACATACTATAAACATACACACACACTTATGAAAACAATGCACAGAAAGCTCATGTAGGTGTGAATACATAACAGCTTGTGATCATATAAGCCCAACAACCCAGCTGGATACAGAGTCTTGGTGTTCTCTCAGTGTCTGCAGCTGCTTAAATTTAAGTGTAAGGGGGTCTCATATTTTTTGAGGAAGGCAGCAACAAGAGAGCTATTTCCCCTGTGATGATTTAATGTGGCTAAGAGAGCTGCGTGCAATCTGTCCCTGTGTGAATAGAGAAAACAGAAAAAGGAGAAGAAAAAATAGCATGGTTATGCATGATAAAGTATATTTTTATATACACTATCAGCCAAGAGATGATTTGATGTCCTTGGAGGTCAAGACTCCTACATGACATTTTTAAAAAGCCCAACTGGATGCTTCTCTCTTTAAGCTTTAGGTGAGCAGCAATAAAAAAACAAATCACACTTCACAGAATCTAACTACTGCTACTGCTTCTGATCATTTTTTGGAGGATAGCTTTTGAACTTAGACCTTTACAGAGATCATCTAGATGTTGTTCTGCTACTGCTAGTGTCTCCAAAAGGCAAAACAGGCTCATATTGAAACAATAACTGGCACGCACGACAAACGCAAAGTTAATCTAATTATATTTAATCTAATATTTGTCTGTTTTTAATTTATTTTTTTATGTTACCTGTTGCCGTAGAAACACCAAGGACCTTGCAGGCGATCTCCACTACAGTCCACCAAGAGCTCTCAGAGTTTCCCATGACCTCAAATACTTTCCCTCTTTACTGATAAACAAATGTAATGCTCTGTCAAATAGTTGAACTAAAACAAAAGCAGCATTCTAGATGCATAGTCGACCGATCATCAGATGGACGGATGGTAGAAAAGCCACATAATCCATCAGTGCCATGATGTGGAGGCCATTGGACTGGACAAGTTTACCTCAGAAAGGTTTGTGACACAATCCCGCTGTTGCTCCAGAAACTGCTAATCATACACACTCATGTACGCACACGCACACACACACACACACACACACACACAATACCACTTTCAGCTGGTTTAGCTTGTAAGGCAAGGTGAAACTCAGCCCAGGGTTATTTGTTCAGTACAACATGAATGTCATTGAAGCTGGTTAAAAATTATCTGTGAAGAATTAATATAAAACTAACACACATATCGAGAATTAGCATCAAGTGACATCTGTGACCATTCCCTACCACTGAGTAATTTTGGCGATTATGTGTAATAAAATCATCTGAAACTCATTATAATGGATTTTTTTTATTGTATTAACAGCCAAACACGCAGCAGCATTCAGTGGTTGGAACTTCGTTTCAGCAAGAGTGAGCAGTGACGAAACAGGCTACAGACCTGCGTCAGTAAACACGGAGCAATTTTTACAGCTTTGCAAATATTATAAACAAACTCCTCTTAGTATGCAGTTTACTTTAATGCACCACTGACTCCCTGCACATAGTGAATAGTGTGACAATGCTGTGGATATGGGATAAAACAACACAAGAAACAAGTAACCCGGATGACAGACTTGTGTGTGAATACAGGCCCGCGTTATCAGTTGACGCAGTTTTGGCTGAGGAGTAAGCTTGTTCAGGCACAGCAGAGGCCTACTGGAACCCACAGTTAGAGTCACAAAGTTCACACACACATGCACACACACTCTGACTCCTGGTAGGAGCCAAAGTAAGCTACATAAATCTCCTTAAATCTCCAACAAAGACACTTTTGTGTTGTTGCTCCAGTTTCACTTGTTTCCGGCTTAGGATCCGGGTTATTTGTAGCATTCAGGGAATGGAGTGTAAATGAGTGTATAAACCGTGCTGCAAAAAGTTCACAACACCAACAGTGTCACTGTAATTATTAGAAATTACCAGTCAGCTCTGGTCCTTTCTAAAGTTGCTGATATTGGTATGGTGGTGATATCTGTTGCTATAGCAACCACAAGGATATCTGTCCTTGTGATCTGTAGAAATGATCGAACACTTGCATAAAAAAAATACACAATTGTCAGTTTTAAACAGAAACTATATTGTGTCTACATGTCAAAAACGAATAAAACGTGATCTCACCAAACTCCAGTCATTCGGGTAAAATCCTTTTAGTCCTGGGGTAATCGACTGTCTTTGGTAAATCCACGATGTCCGTAGATTCCACTTAAATCGCGGTAAATCCAGCCAGGGGAAAGGCCCAAGGTGTGAAGACACACAGGTTCACATACTCAAGAGGCATGAGACGTGGTTACTGATTCAGTTAGAAATAACACTTTTATTAACAATTCTTTGAGTCATTTAGTACAATGCTTGTATCACTCATTCACACTGAGAGGGGAAGGGGGAACCTGATCAGGAGCTGGGACCTATGGACAAGACAACAACAACAACAACAAAAAAACTTAAATCACCCCAAGCACACGTGGCAGGCACACTCTGAGCAAATAACCAATCCCAGAGGAACACTGTGGACAAGACACTGGATGCCAACACCAATCACCGGCACCACCACCAGCCAGCGGCCACCAGCCACTGAAAAGGGAAAAGTAAATCAAATTAGTAGGCTCACAACAAAGAACACATAAAAAGAAAGTAAACCAAAACAACTTATAGGCAGGTTACATACAAGTTACACAAATCAAATAACTGCCCAATTGCAACAACTTATAACAACAGCAAACAAAAAAGAAAAAAACAATGCCCAGTTTACATAAAGAAAACCCCTCCGCATAAACTATTTAACAAACTTAAACTAAAATTAAATAAATAAAAAAGAAATATGTGTAGTAAAATAATGCCCTACGAGACCCATGCAATTTGCACTTTACTCGTTTAATTGTTAATTAAAACTTGTGCCCAAGCTACGATGGCCTGTTAATCAGTTTTTCTATTTTAATGGGGCTGTGTTTGTTTTTCTGAGCTGACCTGGCAACAGTGCTAGAAACACCACAAAACTCAATTGGAAACTCTGCATAATCAGTCAAGGAGTTGAACTGCATATTGTATAACCCAGTTTATTAATCTGCACATACATGGCCTTTACATAAGAGAAACATAGCCAGGGATATACACACCAGTCTGAACACACACTATATGTGATGTAAAGAAAATAAAAGACATCTGATTAAATCAAGTGTTTGGATGGACATACATTTGTGCACATGAGCCAGGTAATCACTGACTCATACCAGAGCAGGGGTTCAGTGTATGTTTATTTGACATGTCTGGTTTATTGTGTGAGGATCCTTGCTGACATTCACTGTACTTTATGAGTATTAGCGACCTTCAGGATGTGCCAGAGGGTGGACCAGTGAAAGTAATTGTGAGTGATTTCCATCTAAGTGTCGAATGTTACAGTATAAATAGAGTCTTGTGTTTTCATCTGGTCTGTGCAGCTTCACAGACACATCTCAACATCTCTGACCACCTGACCTCTCTTTTCAATCTTTCCCTCTCCCGTTCACACTTCCTTTCGCCCTGCAATCATCTCCTCATTATGCCTCCTCACCCTCCACATCATGTTGGCTTCAGACCATTCTCAGCCTCACTGTACTGAGCCTGTGGGTATAAGACTAGAGATTATCCCTAATTCCCTTTCTTGCTTTCAGCCCAGCGTGGGTGTGTGGTGCCTGTCAGAACCAGTGAAAACAGCTTTAATCTTAATCACACCAGCAGCAGAATACCTCTCCATACTGTCTCATCTGATGCTAAGGTGTTCACAGTTTGTCTGTTACTCTACACCACACTGACAGGATTAAACACCGCTATTCTGCCACAGTGGAGACTATTAACAAATGCAGGGAGTCACCTAGTGGTTAAGAGGTCTTGGTGCAGGGCCTCAGTGGTCATTGCCCGACTGATTCATGAACTGAAAAGAATATTTAAAGCGCTTACAGGAAAAAGTGTCTGAGAAAAACTTTTTTTTCTCAGATACTATTAATAATGATACCGAAGGGTCAATAGCATCACCCAGAAAGATGAAGTACAGACATGGGAAGGAGCAGGAGAAATATGTGGTTGTGAAACAGATACGAATCCCGGAGAAAGTTCTGGGAAGACAGAAGATGTTTAATGCTTTTCTGTTTAACCTTACAGTCGACACAGATTATATACATCATTACACAGTGGAATATGTATTTCATTTGGTTCAGACCCCTCACAGTTTAAAGGAAGAATTATAGTATTAGCTGGAAGCTGCATAAATAAAACTAGGTTCATGTCATTGGATCGCATTCCTGCTCTGCAGCAACAACCTGAAGCTAGACTTAATGTTTGAAGTTAAAGTTCAAACATTGTGAGAACTGTTTCAATTTTAAGTTTCTGATTTGTTTGTGAGGGAGGAAGAACCACGTTGTTGAAAAAAGGAATTTTTCTCACAATCAGTTATCTCTAAATGTGCAACTGAATGCAGCTTCTGCAGCTTCTGTGCACTTTGGAGGATTTTTACCAATTAAGACAGCGCATAACCTGGAATTAGCAATTATTTGCAGTCATGTTTGTGTCCACCTGATGAGTGCACGCCCATCACTTTGTCTCCTTTTAGCTCTGTTGATATAGAAGAACTTGATGTTTCTTGATGAGTTCGGTTATTCAGAGTGCAACAGATTTTCTCATAGATTTCTATTCAGGAGTTTCTGAGTGGTTTCTCTTTCCATTCTATTAAAAGAAATAAAACACATACATTCTCATGTGTACTTCATTTTGATTGGCAGAGTATAACTTGGCACGACGGTCTGAAAAATCCAGACTCCTTCATGCAAATGAGCTGGTTGAAGACAAAACGAAATGATCATGTCACATCCATCACATGTGTGAATGTGTGTGTGTGTGTTCTCCCGTGGTTCTGATCCAAAGCTAATGGCAGACTGTCACATCTTTTCTGTTTCAGGTTTTGATTTGAGCAGCTCAGTCTGGAGGTTTACATCGTCTGTAACACGAGAATCAGACTTTGATGTATTGTGTGCATTCAGCACATTCTGCTGAGGTCATCATCTGTTTTTGTGGTGATGTGTCTGTAGATCGCTCTCTGCCCTTTCGCTTTAAATGACAGCATCTAACAAAGAGTTTAAACAGTCTTTTCCCATTTTCCCATCATCCTGCTCATAACTTGTCTCCACCGAAATAAAATCTTTTGTCTTTTCATGTCACAGACAGACCTAATTAACAGAAACAGCTCTTTGATAAATGCCCACAGATGAACTGTCTGGATAAGTGATTTGTTTTTCAGCCAATGAGTGGATGAAGCCCTGTTGTCAGACAGGTTGGATGTTTTTATACTGGGTTATCATCTTGAGCAGGGCCGCTGTATACACACATTGCCAAGCAGAGATGGGGTTAAAGAATAAGGGCAAAGTAAACACACACATGTGCACAGACAATTAGATTCACACACTGATATTAACCAGAAAAGAGAACTGTAAACAATCCAGAGTTTGGCCTCAGTACTGAGGAGTTCTGATATTTCTTATTTAATTTTTCTTTCTGTATAAAACAGCATTTCTGTCCCATGAGCAGTTCCTTTGTGGTTGAAGTGTAAAGTCTTTAAAGATGAAGTATTTGCCCTCAACCAAGAGGTTGCAGCACAAACCCAGGCCCCTCTGTTCCATGCAGCCTGACGGCAGCCTCCCATATGGCTCGGGTCGCCTCACGTTGGCTTTGCTTCACGTGCCTCCGTCTGATCAGACACGAGAACATGGATCTAAAATATGAATATAAAATATGAATAAAAGATTCAACTGAGCCCACAGTATGCTTCCTTTTAAAATATATAGATGAATAGCATCATCTCCACCATGATAACATCTGAGAGGGTGCAGCTTTTTATTGCACACAGAAAAATAAATCTCATAAAATAGTCTTTAATAACATCCAAACCTTAGTCATAAAAATCTGCTCCTCATTTCATCCTTGTTTCAGGAGTGGAAGAAAGGCTTTCACGGTAATCTGGCCTGGCTGTAAGGATTTTCTAAGGGGGGTTCTAGAGAGACAGAGGTTCAACTTAGAAAGCAAAAAGAGACAAGAGGGAAAAGAAGCTGAAGTCAACAATGTTGAATACACCACTGGGTGCAATAGACTGTAAGAATATGACAGTGGATATGGGAGTTTTTTCCTTCCTGAGGACATCCTGCTGTATATCCTGGTGCAGTGTGCGCATGCTGGGTGACAGAGGTAACCTGCATTTTGTTTTTCCATCACAGAACACAGTAAGAACTTGTTTGGAATTTCAAAGGAAAAACTACTTATTGTATTGTATATAGTGTCCATTTGGGAGCTGTAAAATTCATGGTTCCATTAAATCTGATGAAAAGAGAGAAATAATACAGGCAAACACACACACACACAGAGACACACACACACACAGATGTGTCTGGTAACCTCAATTAATTGCTTTTCAAGCAATCAAGTTAAATCCATGTAAAATCTGCCGGATGAGGAGTTACCATGGCAACTAAGAAACAAGAAGAGAATCTTTCTGCTGCCTAGAGAAGCTGCCAAAAGGTTTATTTTATCCTAAACTGTAACTTTTTCTAAACCTAACCAATGTAAGAAAAGGTAGAGTGGAAAGTGATGGCCCAAAGCAAGTTTAATCAACCCTCACCTGATAAATGACTGTGGTGTTTGAATTTTGTAAGTGTAAAATAAAAAAAAAACGTCATTTACATATCTGGCACCCCTTGTGTAAATGTGCATGGGAAATCTTCAGCTCATGTAAGCCAAAATAATGTTTGTACATGTTTAATAAAGTGAAAAACCACCAAACCCAAACCATGACATTTCCCAAACCTACAAGTAATGAGAGTAAAATTGTCCCACAGGGGGCACAAACACCAGCCTCACTGGTCAAAGTGCATAGTTGAATAATGTTGTCATCCCTCCTGTTGTTGCAGCTTTCCAAGCTGTTGTGATATTGGTCTTATCAGACTGTGGTTTTAAATAATGTAGAGAACTAAAATACGTTCTGCAGTAAAGGTGTGGGTGCCATGGGTGTGTAAAATATGCCTCTTATTTTGTAATGAAGTAATATTTATGTATGTTTGTCTATCCCCTGTGTGTGGGTCAAGACCATAAACTAGAATCTTTCACAGAGGCACAAACAGATGGTGTTTAGATCTGTTTCTACATTTCAGGGCCACTGGAATCCAACCAAGAGAAAGTTTAACTTCTGTTTAGCTTGTCATTGTGTAGTCAATAGAAGCAAGTTTGCCAAAATTGGAGCTTCCAGAAGACACAATAACCCTAGCTGGAAGACTGGGCCTCTGTCTAGGTTCTTTGTCCTGCTTGGTTTGGCCTTTTCCAAAAATCACAGTCCCTAATCCTGCAGCTGACATTTACAGTTGTGAGCTCTGTCCAATAACAGGCAATAAATTGGATGCTTAAGTTCAAGATCTAGGTTAAAAGAGTAAAATCATGTCTTATTATATGCCACATTATAAACACCATGTCATTAGTCATGTCTACTGCCCTCACAGAGAAGTCATCATCCTCCCAATCCTTTACACATGGCTGTGTTTTACGAGTGTGTGCGGTGGTCAGGGTGAGGGCCATCCTTCAGCCTGGTTAAATGTTTCCATGCTGCTGGCTTTAGCTAACTGCATCTGCTTGGCCATTTGTACCAATGAAGGGAGGCCTCAATCAAGGACAGCCTGGTAGGTAGATCTCATCAGCAAGTGTGGAGGCATTTGAGCACACATGTTTGGTTTTAAGAGACTGTAAAGTGTCAAGGGAGCAAATTGAATGTTCATTTAGTCAGTCAGCATCATAAAGAAACTGAAAGTTTTGATCTTATTATCAGACCAGTTTTAAAAAACTGAATAAACATGAAGCAAGGTTGATGGGCTACAGTTCACATGAAACGTCTGAGGGTGTTTTGAATGTGGGCCAGCTTTCTAAATCCCCAAAACAGAAAAAGTCTCTTCAGTGTTATGAGAATTCATGGATTTGATGACAGAGATTTTAAAATTGTTTATCCTGGCATCCACAAACCTGTTGATCTAACGGCGGAGGAACAAATGCTTTCTGTGGTTGGATCAGGACATTGACTTTACGGGAATAACAGCCACAGTTCATCCTGAGTTTGTGTATATATTTGTTGAACACCTGTCGCGTACATAAATCACATAAGAAGACGCCATAATTATTGCTTCCATAACTGGACGTGCTAACAAGCTTTGAGTGACAACTGGTGGGTTTAATAACAGCAAACACATGTAAGACTGATCACTTTCAATGTCCTCCCATGGCAGGAGGCTACTAGTGCTTATCATCACACAAGCAGGTCAGCACAAGTTGGCTGTCAGATGATGATATGCTACGCTAGTACGATAATGACCGCTCAGATGTCCATGTGCAATAGGAAATAAAGAAATAAACAAAAAAATGTCCAGGGGTTCTGATGTTTCTATATCTCAATCAAATCTCATGTGCCTCACATAACCTAATTCATCACGGTAATGAAGAAAGTGGCCATCAGGATGGATGAGACCTCTGTCAGAGTGATGTGTATCACGTTGAATGAATGTGTTGCCTGTATGTAGTTCTCCTGTCACTCTGGCCTTAACCTTTCACAGGTCCTCCCTGACCCTGTTCGACCACACAGAAGTGCTCCATCAGCAGGGTCATGGCCGCGCTTTAACCCTCCACTCCTGCAACCTCAGCTTCAGCGATGCATGACATGCTTGGAGGTGCGAAGACGTCTTTAACATTGGAAAATCATTGCGTGACCCTGACGTCATGGGTGAAACACTACAGGTCTCTGTCACTATGGCAACCCATCTTTAAGGAAAGGGACAGTGGCTTAAACTTATTGAAACAATATTGGATGCAGATTGAAAAGCACGGGGGAGGTGTGAAGCTAAAGTTGAAGAGGAAAGGATCAATGTTAGTGATTGGTGAAAGGTTAACAGTGAGGTCAGAGGGATGTTATGATACAGAATGTTCGATATTTGTGAAAAAGCAAAGCTCTATTGGAGGTGGCGAACATGAGGTGCGAGATCCCCAGGGTCCCTTTTTCAGCCAAGGTCATTTGTCTAAATGGAGAAACTCAGCACAGCAATAAGTCATGCATGAAATCTGTGTTTATACTTAACAAGATGCAGCAACAAACCACAAGAGTTTAACACGTTCACATGTAAACGGCTACATAAATATGAAGGAACACGATTCTGTTTCAGCAATAACATCAGCAGTAATGACTCTAATTGTTTCAGTTTATTCCAGTGTGGTAGGTGTAAATCACTGAAGGCGCTTTCAGCTGGAAAGAAAAAGAAAATTATAATTATTTGTTCTGCTATGATATGAACCTGTGGCATAGCTCCAACTCTTAATTTCTTCTGTGCTGAAATGTCAGCTTCTGATTAGAGCAGCTCTGGTTTATATCCGGACAAAGAGTTATGATTTTAAAGTGTTGTTCTAATTTCAGATTTCAACATATCTAAAACTCACCTGCACTGAAAGAAAATCCTCTTGTTTCCCAGAAATCCAAATGATGTTTTGTTAACTGGCTTCAAACACTTTATAGTCATTATTGTTTTAAACTCTTAGGTTTCTGGTGATTCGGATGACCTGTTGACCCTTTCATCTGCAGCAATAGGCTAATTCTAATTCTATGCCAGTGTCATACGTGCTACTACCTTCAGTGAGACATAGTTTAAACCAAATTTAATATATAGAGAAATATAATATATTTAGGACTGCCACGACCCACAGACATGAACACAATGAAAGAAACGCTCTCTAATTGTTTCCAGAACCTGTCAGACCTTCATCAGAATAATTCTTTGGCTTATTTTGGTAAAAGGGAAAAACATGGTATCAGAGATTTTGAAAGGAAAACAATTTATTTCTACCATTTCTGTGAGAAACTCCACTAGATTTTATATAATGGACAATGTAAGAAGTTATTATCGATGATTAAACAAAGGTTTTTAACATTCTGATATATTCCCTTTGTGGTCTCACATTCCAGTTAATGTTATACATTTGTTTTTGTTTTTGTTTTTTTTTTCAATTCAATGCATAACAAACAGTTCTTAAAAATCAGGTATTTCCTTGATATGCTCAGACGATGGCTTCCCATGACCTCAGGGAATTCCAAAAAGCTTCGTTCAATCTCCGCATACCACAAAAAAAATTTTTGTCGATTAGCTGGTCAGTGATGCCTGACGCTACACCTTGTCCAAATTTCATGGTCACTTAGTGTGATGGAGGTCTCTCCATGATATATCCTTGCAGTTATGACCTTTAACACTGTGGCCTCTGGCGGCTGCACAAAAAAACGGTGAATGAGTGATTTAAACTGCAGAAGGTTTGCTGTTGACAGTCAGAGACCTGTGCATGTTGACTCAACACTGACACACAAAGGAGGCTGCACTTTAATGTGAAGGTTTACCCACTACTTCATACCTAACATGTCTGAACATTAATCACAAAAAAATTAGAGACCCTCTAGTCAGAGACACACGTGTAGGGGAAAAGAAAGCAAACGGAGTAAAACAAATGACAGGCTTCACTCATTATAGTTCTAAGATGCATTATTTTCAACATGAATACGTGCACACAGTCATATACATACATAGAGCTCCTTATACACACACCAACATGTGCCAGACGTGTGCTTACTCAGGCAGGGGTCATGGTTTCTCTTAGAAAAACACATGCAGTAATTGGTGTATGCATCAAAGCTTTTGTCACATGTGCAGAAAAAGGACAAAGTGCAATGATTAGAAGGTTGTTTTTTTTTACACAATTAAGGTTTCTGAACTTTTTTTGTACAATAGAAAAATAACAGGTTCGTTATCGACATCACAACACCAACAGATGATGTAAGCTTGACAAAAAAATGACTCAACAAGCTCACTTTTTTAACAATCTGAAACAGAAGTTGACTTTGTTAGTGCTGTGTGGGTGTTTTCTGTGGTTCATAATAGTTTTAATGGGCTTTTGGTAAACTGTTCATTTTCTCATGATTTGACGTCATTGCAACTCATAATGATAACAACTGATAAGACAAGCAATCAGATGCATGAGGGCTTACAATCAAACACCTATTTAATTTCAGCCCTTGTTGATTCATGTGCTGGGCGGCTTTACACCCATGGTGTCTTTCCAGATATGCACGCTTGATGTAGATCCTCGCCCACGCTTGAGAAAGACCAAATACTCACACAGACAAACAATTCTCTTTTAGGTGAAAAAGAGCAGATTTGTTTCACAAATTGAATCTGTGTTTGAGATGCTTCCCCGAGGACTCCGTGAAATGAGCCTGACCACAGTCTAAACAAATGCCAGACAGATAAACCCACAGTGAACATCTCTCACTGACACACAATGCACACAGTACACACAGATTTATATGAAAAAAGATATGCTCTGAATTCCAGTCCTTCATATCCACACAGGAAGCAGGCCTGTTAAACCAGTTAAACCTTACACTGACTCCATAGCAGACTGATTTTTTTAATGATGAAATGGTGTCTTCCTTATCAATATAGCCCATGATTGGCATAGCACCTCTATCACCCCCTGGTGGCTGGTTGTGGTACAAGTGGGTTAGTAGTGGGGCAGACCCTGTAGACTAGTTCTAATATGGCTGGCAGCGCCTGAAATTGTAAACCAAAAGAATAAAAATGACACAAACATTGTGACTAAAATACAAAGTTAAATCATATACAGCATCACATTGACTGCATCCTTCAAGACAGCCCATTAGTGTTTACTTCAGCTGTGACTGTGGGTCCTGAGTCAGATCTCAGTAGGTGTGTGAAGGTTGCATTGCGATGGTGTCTGAGAAGGAATATTTCATCAAGGCCTTAGGCTGTTGTTACAGTACAAGTCATAATAATAATGAGTGGAGTGCTTACTAATGTGTGTGTGTGTGTGTGTGTGTTTGGTTGGACGGAAACCAGCCTAATCCATCAGGATCAGTCTATTAAGCTCCAGACAGATTAAATTAAAGAAAAAAATAATTACTCTTGCCACAATAACACAACACAGCCAAAAAAACAATACTGTCTAACACACTTAACCACTCACAGCTTCACATGTGGGCAAATATTTAAACATGAGCACAAACTGAAGTTTGATCATTGTTTTTTTTTGTCCTGTAAAGTCGTGCGGTGTAGGGTCCAGCATGGTGATTGGGATTTCACGGATGAAAATGTAAAGTAAGTCACGTTAATAGGAAACAAACGCAGCTCTATGTGCTTGTTAAGCGTTGAAAATATCTTCCTCAACCCGAACTGAAGCAGAATGTTAATAGGTTTCAAATTAACATTGTTTAGTTGTCCAAACACTTCTTTCCATGCTGCCAGCTGCACAAATATGAACAATTTACACACTGGGAGTATAACTTTCATTTCATACTAGGCTGACACAGACAGACGAGCCACTGCAGATAGAGTTCAAACCTTAGTAATGAAATCCACAGAGGGGACACCTTATATTCCACAACATGAGACATAGAAGCACAGATATGAAACCAGTGGAAGGGAAGCTGTCTAATCTCTTCCAGACGTTGCTGTCAAACCTTGATCAGAATATTGTTGTTGTTGAAAGAGTATATTATGGTAATGGTTCTTATATAGTCTAAGAGTTTGAATGGAAATAGCCAAGAACTGCATGCAATTGTATAAAGGAAACTTCATGTGTTGCACTTTTAACAGTAAAGATTTAACACAGTGAATAATATTGAACGTTTCTAGAAATACAGTGTTGTTAACAGAGCCGCTCAATAGATTTTCTCCTTCTAACCTTCTCACATGGTTCCATTTGAACAAAAGTCCAAATGATCCAACATCTGAACAAAAATCAAAGCTTAGGGGGGAAAAAGTTTTAGAAACTGAAAACAGATTTGTTCTTTTTGTTCATTTGTTTTTATTTCTGTCCCTTTCATCGTGTAATCACCTCTCAGATTGATCTGCTGTCCGCCAATAACACTGCATACGATGTAGTTCAAATTAGCAGCCTCACTTGGAGCATTGCACTTGATTTTCACTCAGCACTTTGTAATTAAGTAATTTTTTTTAAGTTAAGTTACCATTCAGCGTTTTTGTGTTGAAGTGTTTTCCTGTCTATTTTTGTGTATTTTACAACAACAACAACAATAATAGTCAATTAAATAATAATAATAGAATGAAATAACGATAATACAGCTTTAGAGGTGCGCTAGCTGTATTTTGTTACCAATTTGGGCTGTAAAGCCAACTGGCTGCAGAAATAAGAGCGGTATTAATCTTTTCATCTGGCTCTTGATGGAACATTCCCAAATATATGTACACGTTCACTTTATTCATCACAGATCTTAACAAACAACAGAGAACCATTCATCAGCCAGTCCTTTGCTCTGTTTTAAGAAACCACAGCAGACCGTATAGCTAACTAACCATTCAGACATGGTTCCTCTATATCCTTTCATTAGCACAGACGTTAGGAAGAGACTCAGTCAGGCCTGCTTCACAATGCAAGAAAATTTCCTTTTATCTCCTTTTAACCCTTTTACAGCTACTATATGTGTTAAAATGTGACGTAATGAAAGCGCTTTCTTCCCCCTTCCTCTGACCTTTCCCCTCAGGTTATCAGGTTTTATTTGGTTCAAGATAGCTGTCTTGGAGCTCAGATGCTTCCCAGAAGCCCCCTGTGATCTGGCTTCACCAACATGCTGCAAACAATCAATACAGGGCCACTTGGTGCTGGCCTGGGAACAACACACGTCTTATCAAAATCACAGCATGACACAGACCTGCTAACCAACCTCACCTGATAACACCGATTCAGAACGAGCAGAGGAAAAGATGGAGGATCAGTAAAATATGGAAAGAAAGAGATGCATCAAAGAGGGAGATTAACACAGAGGGTTTGATCTTACCAGGTGTTAATGATGTGAGGGCAGACTGCAGCCTGTGTCACCACTCTTTGTCCAGAGAAACAAACCAACAAAGCTCTCCTCGACAATACTTAAATATGGAGGCCTGCTGTGTTTGTGTTGGAGAGCCTGGAAGTCTTAATGTACGTGTGTTCTCCACAGGGTAGCCCATAGTAAAACTTCAACATCATCACTGGCCCACACAAATAAAGCCCTGTTTAAGTTTACAGAAAATCCCTGGGGTTACAACCATGTAGCTCCACACCTCATGTTTTTAATCTGAGTCATGTAAATCATGCAATTCCCCTGCTCTGTACCAATGCCACATAATAAATGCAGAAGTGGCCTGTTTGACTATTATTGAGTGTTATGACCCCAAAATTAAGAGAATGAGCCTTCTGAAAGCGGGTCAGGTGGAGGGAAAGCAGAGGTTAGCTGCACTGATTGGTTTCTGTACCATTACTCTCCCTGTCCTCTTTAATAGGATTCGAGTGAAAGCCACGGCTGCTGAATAGCTGCCACACCGTCCTTAAGAAAGACATACAGTTCCACTCAATGCCGGCTCAGATTTCAACGGCGAGCCAGCATCTGAACAGTGGATTATCACAGCTTCTTGACCATTATACATCTCTTGAATGGTCTTGATTCCCCCGTTAATGGCTGCCATACATTTGTAAAGCGAGGAAGTGAAAGACACAGCGGAAAAAAGAAGAAAAGAGAGAACCTTATTTCACATTCACCTCCCGAAACCTTTTCACTGCACATACAGCTCTCAGACACAAAGATGCTTTTGTGTGGAGTGTCTGGGGTTAACAGAGCCTCGCAAGGGTCCGGACACAAGGCCACTGGGAACCTCCAGGCCTTCTCACATAGACTGGCACAAATGATTACAAAGGCATTATACATAATAATTAATAGTAATGTATACATTGTTTTTTCCACACAAAAAAAACATCCTTTATCTCCTTTTTTAGTTCACAAACCAGCAAATTGGACTAGATAGCAACAAACCACGCCTGGGTAAGCTGAAAACAGAGATATCTCTTTATAAAGATGTTACTCATGTAGGCAGAGAACAGAACAGAAACAGAAACTAACACAAATGCATGCAACTTTTAAGGAGAATTCGTGAATCTCGTTGAAATGAGCTCCAACCATCCCCTAAAGTCTGTGTGGTCAAAAGACCATTACAGGAGCGTGAAGTCATTGTCGCCGGAGAACAATTTAGAGAAGATGGATGAGGAAGGGAGAGCAGAGGAGGTGAGGTTGTGAATGAGCTACTAAACCCTGTAAACCTCACTATATTGGTCCTGTTTCCTGCACAGTTGAAAAATAACCCAGAGCACAACACCAAAGACATTTTAGAAATGTCCCACTGTGGGTTTGAAGACTCACAAGAAGAAGTCAGGCTATTTTTCATGTTATTTTTTTGTATGATTTCATCATACATCTTCTTCAAACAGCAAGTCTGCCACAATAGAAACAAATTAACTGCCAATGAAATTTTAATGGTTTTGTAGCACCTAATTTTAATGTTTATCCACACCTGCTAGAAGCCGGAATTTTTGGTGCATGTGTGTGACGTGAGCAGTTTATGACCTTTAAAGCGTAAAACCGTTGGTCAGGTTTGCTCAAGTGTTCAGACCACATGTGGAGAAAGTTGAAAAGAGCACTTGTAGAGGTTGTGGCTGCTTCAAAGACCACCCATAATTGGTCTACATGTACGCACCGCTTTGGCTGCTGCGTTAAACGATCCTTTTTCTTTTTTCCAAGACTGGGTTTTGGATTCTTTTAAGATATGAAACACACAGGAGAGGTAAAGGTATAGGGATCTCAGAAACCTTCCCTTTTATATGATTATGCCATATATAAATCATGTGTAGCCCATATAAGTCTTAGTTGGAGCTCCTTGGCCATCAAATTGGTGGAGACATTTTAGCACGTGGTAATAACATGCATCTTAAGAGAGCCAATCACAAGTTAAGTATGTTATTTCACACCTGATGTCTGGAATAACTGTGTATTTTGTGTCAATGTACCTGGAGACTCTCATATGATCCTGTTGCAGTTTAATGTTGTAAATATGCAATAAACTCAAAGGTAAGACTACAAAAGCAGGGAGCAATGAGCTTAACATTGCCTTACATTAGTCCCTGTATCAAATTCTAAGCAGCAAGCATCTAGTAGTGAAGCAACACATCAACTGAGAATCATGCGGCTTGCTTAGTGTTTCTACACAGAAAAGATCACAATTGAGTTGTAAGTGGAGCCAGATGAAAATGAAGATTTCTGGAGTGGCAATTCTTTCAGTCCTGCCTCATTGATGAAGATACCAGTGTATTTTATCGCTGGAAGGCCTTCTGTTCTCCACTGTAGATCATTTTATTCTAACACATACATTTTACACCACTAAAAGGTGTGAATCCCACAGTGGAAATATCAATCAGATCAGAAGCTGTTTTTGAATTATGGTAACCTTAGTTGTGAAGGGGGACATGCAGAGGATGAATTTAGACTGCGTTGCCTAACCTCTCAGAAAGAGTCAGCTCTCCCTATGCTGCACCTCCACGCTGTGGCGAGTTAATGAGGAACAGAGCGTGGTTACAGTCACTAATCAAAGCCAGCTCTGGAAACAGGCCTTTAGCTGGCTGCTCATTTTTCTCCCTCACCTCTTGTTACTTTGTCTTTCCTCAACATCATCTGTACCTCCACCCCTCCTCTACTTTTACCCACTGTTGACTCTGCTTCCTGTTTTCTCTCTCTTTTCTGCCAGTATTCTCCTTCATATCCCGTTTTCATTTGTCACCCGCTCTGCTCCTTAGAGAACATCGGTGACGTACGTACGTTGCTCTAAGCAAGCCTGCGAGAGGCCTAAGGGATCACACGGTCTATTAAGAATAGCAGAGGAGTAGGGGCAAATAACTCTAGGCCAACCAACCTTGATGTCAACATTCATCGCTCACACAATCATCATTATCATGGAATGCTGATAACGCCAAAACTTTGTCTACACCACAATTACAATGTTTTTTTTCTTTTTATATCACATTTTGCGTCTTTGTATCCATATGCATGTGATTGTGTGTTCAGGCCATGCCTGCGGACATAATCCTCCTCATGTTCATTTATGTCATTGTGAAAAATCACCTTCAGTTTCCCCACTGGGGAGTTACTTCAAAGTTGCCATGCAGGGTGAGCAGCATGTAACAATATCTTGTATTTGTCCATGTGAAAGAGGACAAGATACTCTGTCTTCGCTCCTCTGCCGGTGCCGTTTCCTCACTCTGATTAATAGGCCTTTGATTGCAGCTACAGACCTGTGCTCAAGCACACACAGAGCGGCATGGCTGCCTATCATTATAGCCTGCTAAGTTACAAAGCGAAGACACAAAGGTGACAGTCATGTTAAGCCGCTCTATTGCTCTGATTGACAGCTGTAGCCTTCACTCTCTCTTTAAATGCTCTTCAAGTGTTTTATGTTGTGACCTGGGCATGGTAAAGCAGTAAAGAGACAGCAGCTGTGGCGTTACGGCTCAGCAGAGGACTGAGAATAGAAGGACCTGGGGGGTTGTCCCCAAACAGAGGTGGCAAGGGAGAATGAGGAAAGTTGTGCCTAAATTGAGGGGAAAGTACTAAAATTATAATCACATGGTTAAATATAAGCATTGGAAACAGTATGTGTCCAGTGCACTTAGCAAATTAAACTCATGACCCAGAGAGACTGGAGGCCATATCGATTGCTCCACATGTATTTATTTTTAATCTGGACAGTGTGCAGGTTTCTTTTTTTTCCAGCCAGTATTGTTTTTCTCAATCTTCTCATTAGTCTGTGATGAATTTCTGATATGACTTCCAAAATGTAAGTTTATCTCTCTGGGAGCCTGAGGACGACTTCAGATCATAGTGTCAGAGTAGAATAAAAATGAGGCTGTATTGAGGCACCTGAGAGGTTGTATGGTCTGGGGCACTTTATGTATTATTAGTGTTGTATTATTGAATATTTAGAGCAGGTCTCTTGTGTCAATGGGCTGTTTATGCATGCAGAACTGTAATAAAATACTGTTATAATACTGTAAGCACAATAAAGCAGTATGATGAGTGAGTTTAATGCATTATTTACTTTTTACTCTAAACAAGGAAACATGTGGTAATTTATGTCTGAGGAGGTCTCAGCTGTTTCTGACACTTACTCACCTGTTGCAGCTCCTCTCGCACTCAGAAACCTTAGAGTACTTGGCCACATACCAGCCCGATGACAGACGGAATCAGCGTAGTGGATAACACTTGTGCTTTGTGACACACAGGAATAAATGAATAATGAAATATTAACAGGGTCCATGTGTCTTTCAAGCCTCTTTATCACACAAATGGATCAGGTTTAAGGACTGGCCAAAAACATCAACTGTGTGAGGACGCTTTGACTTATCTAAGAGCCAAAGAGGCTAAAATAAATAGGGAAAATAAAAAAGGAGACTGAACAGGGGGGAAAGGGATTGTGTGTCAGTTCCTTTGTCAAGGATTAAACATGTGGCCTGGGCTGAAACGTGGGGCATATTGTTTGTGTTGTGGTTTTCAGTTTCGGTGACAAAATAAACTGTGGGAGTTTTCGCTTGTGAGAAAGAGTGTGTTTTGTGTATGTGTATCTGTCCTGGTATTTAATGTGTGTTTATGCACAGTCACAACACAGTGACTATGTGGACAACTGTGTCTCTATATACAAGATCAGGGTTCACTTATTACAACCTATGCTGAATTGAGAAACTACAGTGAAGAAACAAAACTGAACCTAACTTGTACACTCATTGTAATGACTTATTGCTCTAAATGTTGTGAGTGAGTCACAGATCTCTATGAGAAACGCACCCCAGATTTTTTTTATGAAAGAATCAAGATGATATACTACATCAGCATTCCATTGGTTTACACAAAACATAACTGCATGACGATGGTATATCACCAGGCTTGACTTCAAAAAGACGATTCAGCAGCGTTAGTCCAAACGTCAATATGTCTTTGAGCTGTTTCTCGGCTCCTCTGGGGCAGAATCACAGAAGCAGCTGAGGTCTTTCTGTTCCCGTGGTCGGGCAGCACCATGTGTCAAACTCCATGGATCCACCACCAGCCAGCAAACCATCCAGCCTCACACCAGCTGTGGCTCCCTCATGTTCTGGCATAAACTCACAGCTGAAACCATAAAAAACTAGCATATCTGACATTTGCTTTAAATCTAACTTTATGGTTAAAATGTAAAGTGAGAAGGTTTTTTGCTGTTATTATTTCAAAAACTCACCCCGCTGTTACTTATTAATATGCCAGTCATCTCTGGTGCCTTGCCTGCAGAAACGATGATATTTATTTATTTATTTTTTGTGCACAACAAGAAACAGCATCTTGAGTCAGGTTTAATTTGTTGCAAAAACGAAAAATTAAAGCATTCATTCGCTGACAGCTTTGTGACGCAGGAAGGATTTTAAGTGGTTTGCGAGCTGTTTTGGAGGACAATAAATACAATTTGACACAAATTATAACTTATTTAAAACAATAAAACAGAGAAAACTAATTATTAAGGACGCAAGGGAAATGTAGAGACACTATTGGACTTGGAAATTTGCCATAATATTTGAATAGCAGTTAGATGAGGTAAACTGGGGCAGAAAATCACTTTTTTTTCACGGCTGTATTTGGAGCATCTAAACACTTGCCAGTCATTATAAAGCCATTGTCCAGAGCATTGTTTCTCCTTTGATTCAACATCTATAGCTAAAGACTTTGTTGACAGGCCATTGAGGTGGTCCATATGGTGGTATGAAGGCACAGGGCTCGTGACTCTCTGGAGGATGTAGAGGAAACCAAACAAAAGGCTGAGCCAGCAGGCCCTCAGCCTCACAGAGCCTCAATGCAGCAGTGGCAGATCCCCTACTGGGGCCAGTTGCCTGTACATTCTCAACCCTCAGTCTGATCTATGGAAACTGGCAACTCCACCATAATACGCTCAGCCATCCATACTTCAGCCCCCCTGGAGCTACATGGTTTCTTTTTAGATGTGAATAGCAGTTAAGGAATGTTTAACAATCTATTGGCATGTGACAGATTTGTGTTTTTCCAGCTCATCATCCACAGCGTGCAGATTCATGTGTGGAAGCCATGATGACATAAAGATGGGAAACCAAGCGGTGTTATACTAACCAAACTGTTTAACCCTCGTCTCGATCTGTGTTTTTGACACAGACACAAGCTCAAGTTGAACTGACTATAACTAACTTCTTATTATTTTCCAACATAAAAACCTTTTGAAGAGACATATTGAACAACAGAAAGAGAGAAATGAGTAGTGTGTTTGCATGCATGGGAAAAAGACATGTACACATTTATAGTACAATAAATACCTGGAGCATCACTGAGAGCCAGCTTTCATTTCCAAGGACAGCCTGGTGTAAAGCAACAAAAGCACATAAAGTTAAAATACGCATCATCGAACATGAATTTATAGAAAGCATATGCATTCACAGTGCACTATGCCTGCTAAAAGAATCTTAAATAAATAGCTTATCTAAATTTACAAGCTTCTGCAGGTTGTTCCACTTATGTGGTGCAGTTAGAAAATAAGATTATCCTTTGTTTATTCCCTTTTCTGATATTCAGGGTTTCTATAAAAATCCTGGAGGACACCTGCTCTGCTGTCGGAGCTTCAGAGAAAATACTTGAAGTGTGATTTACATTTTACAGTCAGAAAAGCATTTACCACGTTCTTTAGGAGTTCTGTAAGAAACGACTCATGCAGAGAGCAAGAGATGGACCCCTGGAGCGAGACCTCCTGAAACAGATCGATGGACAGATGGGCAACAGAACACTAGAAGTCGTATAAACAGGTGTGAGTAACAGGTAGCATGCATTGTTTTTTCATCTGCACTACCATCAACAGAAAGATACCATGCAAAACAGTCACCGAGACCCTAAATCACCCTTAAGTGATCTTCTTTCACTTTTCATTTCATTGCAGTTACTGGAAGAAGTTTACATAAATGACTCCTTGTGCTGTGAGAAGAACTCTTTCATTTTGGGACATGCAGGCCACGAACTTGTTAATGCAAGAATAAAAGAATACGCTGCCAAATGTTCTTATGTAACGCACACTCGTACAGTCCATTCACCTCTGCAGAAGAAAGTAAATCTCCCTGATTGTGGCAGAGATGTTGAAATACTTGGATGTGCTCTGACTTCTCTCCCTTGACATGTCACAGGTTGGCCCTCATTTATAACTTTCATGTGTGGGTGCTTGCATGTGTGTGTGTGTGTGTGTGTTGAGACAAATCATTTCCATTTGCATATGCTTGCGCAAACTGCACTGTGCACGTTTGTTGTTTGTGGAGGCTCACAGTCCATTGTAATGACACATCAGGCATCCTGTGTGAGTGCGAGCAGGTTGATGAGCTGCTGTGATCGAACACTTTGATCTAAAAACCCTCTGAAGTTACCCTTCACTCCAAGCTGGGAGAACCTTGCTCAAATACTGCAGCTTTCATACTGCACTGCTTTACACTTTGGTTGCTTTGCTTTCTAATACACACGCACGCACGCACGCACGCACGCACGCACGCACACTTGGAGTCAGCCTTTGTGGCTTGTGAGAGAAGTCAATATGTCCTTTCAGCTGTCAGCTGATTGTACCGTGTGTGCATCTCTTCCTGTCTGTCTGGTCTCCATGGCTTCGTTTAAAATGATGTTTGAGATCCAAAACACAGACTGTCTGCCCCATATCGAACTAAATGACTCAGACAGACACAAAATTATGAACACTCATAGATCCCCCCCACCACCACCACCACCAAAAAAGGTTGTCAAGGCACATCGTTATTAACATCTTGCATATTAACACTCAGACACAGTCCACAGAACTTACACAAAAGAGCATTTGTACGTTACTTTTAATACTAGCTGCATGCAGTAAATCACAAGTGTAAAACACTGTTATTCTCCTTGAACTAGCCTTTTCTATTCCACACTCATTTTCATGACAAAGTGTGCTGTCAGCAGGTGGTTTGCTTTCCCACAGCTGTGTGATGAGAGACATATCTTCAAAAACGAAAGCAAGAAGAACAGAAAAGTACTAAAATAACCACTTATTCACATTATTCATGTTGCTCTGAGATTCACAAAAAAGTGTATCAAAACACATTTCAGGCTGTGTAAATATGAGCTTTTGTTATCCTCAGAGTCGAGAGTATTATTTACATTGTGGAACTGTGTGTCTGACTATGTAACAGGTATTAGTGGGGAATACAGGAGCAAGAACACACTTGGACGCCCACATGCACACACCCAGAATGCACACATTTGCTTGTATACACACACACACACACACATTTACCATACAGTGTAGTGTTCTGCAGGACGATGAAAGCCAAAGTCTGGAAGCTGACTTCACATCTGCATCCTGTTAAATAACACTAATGATACCCCCCAAACACAACAATGCACACACAGCACACACACAAGCACACTCACTCTAAATTTGGACATTTTCAGCCGGCTGTATAAAGTCAATTGTTTAAGAATTCACTCACACTGAGAAGAATTCATCTCAGTGTCCAAACACAAGCAGGGAGCTGTGTGTGTGTGTTCTCCTACAATCCTTTCTATTTTATTTTTTAGAACCTCTGTAACAGAACATGTGAGTCCTCTCCAATTACACGTTTAGCTTTTTATTAATTTTAGACCATGAGAGGACACACTATGACTAAAAACAAACACATGCTTACAAATGTCTCCAGTTTCTTTTCATAGCCGTGGGCCCATGTTGAGCAGTGGAAGGCGTATCCATGACTTGACTGGTGTGTTTGTGTGTTGAACTCCAATTAGTTTGTTGTGAACCTTGCTCTCTTTGCCAAAACTTTCACAACACATTTATGTCAGCAGTATGATATTTTTTATGTATTATGTGATGTTTCTCGCTAGAGTGTACAGGGGGTCGTGGTGGCTTGATGATCTTTTGTGCGTAATTTGGCTGCGGGAGTGAAATACGTCTAATAGCACAGGAAACACAAAAACTCTTACAAAATAAAAGCATCACAATCAACCAATATGAGTCAGCTGTCATGATAAAGGTGGACAAGTCTTCTAAATGCAAATGACAGCTTTTCTTTTCAGATGTGATGTGAAATATTATCCTTTGATTAATATATGTTAATGAAACACCTGAGCGATGGCTTTTATTTTGCAATCTTCAACCGGAAGTGCCAGCTTGTTGTTCGTGCGAATTGACAGGCGGTGCGTGATTTAACACTCAGGCAGCGTCCCGTCTGTCACAACTCCTCCGGACTTTACTCTGAACAGGATCAGATCGCGGTGAGATTACGGACGTAATGGATGTGAAGCTGCTGGCAGTGGTGGCTGCCCTCACGGTGCTGATGTATGCGCCTCCATCACAAGGTATGAACATATTTTCTGTTTGCTTTATTCTGGTTTAGGCTTTTTTTGCAGCTGCCAATATAAAGACACTTATTTGTTGGCAATTGAGATGATTTTTTTTTTTTTTTTTTGCAAAAATGTGAAAAAAGTGCATCAGCGTACGGATCCATATTTACATTACAGACCAGTTACCTAAATGAAAAGTAGCCTGATATTATTTCGTGTGTATTATTAATATTGTGTGTTTTACGTGTATCACCAAGCCCTATAGAAAAAGTTGCCGAAATCCCAAATTATTGCTAATTAATTCAGATGACAGATGACGATTCAAATAATTATGTGCAAGTAAGTGCAAATTTCCTTAAAACAAATGTCAAATAAACGCAAGACCTCTTTATTTTATTTAGATCATTTTTAAAAACATCTTATTCAGATGTTTAATGTATGCGTGATTTGTGCTGAAGCGTGGAAAACGCATTTTCTGCCATGCGTAAAGAACCAACTGGCTGCACATGTTTTTGTAGATAAAAAAAAAAATCCCTGATGGATCCCGGCTCAACGCGTGTATTAGTACGGGCTTTTGTTTTCATTTAATTATGCACAAATGAGCCATCTATAAGACAAAGCTTCAGCTAGTCTTTGCGGCGACATCAGTCACCACAACTCGAAGGTGTTGCGCCCTTTATCATGGTAATACCGTTAGATCAGGTGTCAACAGCATTAGCATAAAGTTAATCTGTGGACGTGCCCCTCACCATATGTTTGCCTGACCCGCAGTTTGCATCATTAAAATGATTTAGAACAAAAAAAATAACAGATTTACTTAATCTAAAATATATGTTCATTATCACAATGACCTCCTCAAAGTGAAGTTTGTCACATAGGCTACTTTTATTTTTCTACATTAATCATCCACATCTCATGTGCTCAAACCTGAAAGTTGTTATAGAAAGTATGCACATTCATCAAGACGTTTAGTGACCACACAGCACACTGTGCATGACTGAAAGAGCTCAGTGTTTGTGAGTCCTGATATGAGTGTGTGTGTGTTCTGTGAGCCACGCAAAAACAAGAAAATGAGGTTTAAATACAGGACTTTGATTTAATGTTGGTCTGTGCCTGCTGCAGAGGGCATGGACAGTTTTTGTTGGTGTTAGAGGTCTGTGTTCATGTTTCAACTACATTATTATAGGATACGGTATAATAATGTCTTTATTGGTGTGCTTGATGACTCTCTAATCATATTTTATAGTTTGATTATTGTTTAATGTGATTCCTCCTGAATAAGATCCGTGCACTCTCTTCAGAGGAGATCATCAGTTCTGTTCCATTGCTGCCTGTAAACACATATTGCTGTGAATACTGCTTCATGTAACTGATACTTATCTCTTCTTTTTTTGTGTGTCTCAGCAAAGCCCATCAGCCTGGTAGAGAGATGCTACTGTCGCTCAACAGTCAATAACCTCCCACGAGGCTACATCCGAGAGCTGAGGTTCATCCACACACCGAACTGCCCCTTCCAAGTGATGTGAGTATTTTTTTATATATATTCACGTCAGTGGCAGCATGTTGTGTTTCATTCTTGTTGGACATTTCTCACCATCAATCTCTAAGAGGTGACAGGCCAGAGAAAAGAGTTGTGCATGCATGTGTACACATACGCCCCTCTGTCGGTCGCACCCACATTCACAGAGCGCGAGACGTTTTTACAACTGGCCCACACTGACTGACACATCAACAGGAAGTGCCTGAGTACTAGTGAACGTGAAAAGGAGCTGGGAATTGGATGCAGTTTTGCGTTTAACAGGAAAGCAATAATTGTGGGTTTTGTAATCGGGTTTGCTTCTCATTTGCTTGTCACGCGGGGTTTCTACCTCATACACACAGTGCTTACAACCTTTCATTTATTGTTACAGCTTGTGTGGAGTAAATTTGCAGATGAAATTGAGCGGCAATTGGTTACGTTAGAAAGGACTAAGGCTGAATAATGGAAAGTTTGACAACATAAAATTGGCAGGTCATACAAAAAATAGATCTTTTGTTACTCAAACACAAGACATGTAGACAAAGGAGGCCTGGTCACCCACGCAGAGGCATGTGATCCTATACTTTAAATAACTGCAGGGTAAGGCTGGATTTAGAGAGTAGCCTTTAGGTACTGACTTCTAAAAGTGTTTACTGCACATTCATTAGATATCAAGGTTTAAATATCAGGGGCCAATATCTGCAAGAACTGCCTGTGTCACGGGATAGAAGATTCATAAATTAACATGGCACTGTGAAAAGGTCTGCGTGTGACAAACTCACGGCTCAGTGTGAATTGATAGCAATGTGTCGCTGATTTCAGATAAGTCACTCTTTCATCTTCAGCTGAGGTATAACACTGAAATTCTTTTTTTCTTGATCAGCGCCAAACTGAAGACAAACAAAGAGGTGTGTGTGAACCCAGAGGTCCGGTGGCTGCAGCAGTACCTGAAGAACGCTATCAACAAGTAAGTCAGTTGGATATGTTTTGGTTTGTTTTGTTTGGTTTCAATACACATTTGCGTTGTCTGCCATCGCGGGCCTGATAACAGATCACTCGTTTGGATTACTGTAACATCACTTCCACTGTATAGAAATTTAAAGTGAAGAAATGCATGAATGCAAAAGCACAAATGCGCATTTGGACATCTACTAGTCAGCCATTGTGAGAGTGACAGCTCCCAATTGCTCAATTTACACTGGTGCCTAAACTCAGTACATGCTGGTACATGACTAAAGGCTGATTCTACTTTCACACACTACCTGTGGCTTTTAATGTGGGATGACACACAAGTTTTAACACCACATTAAATGTGCTCTCACTGAGGTGCAGGCAGGGTTCATTCCTGGTCATCACAGTTAGTACAAGAACCAGGTCTCCATAAAAACAGTCCCAATGGAGATTTACAAGTGACAGAAAGTGCAAGGTGATACGTGGCCTCTTAATGTAAAATGCAACAACTTGTCATTCTGCATTCATGTTACAGTTTGTCTGAGATATAAAGGGATGGAACTCACTGCCAAAGTCAACTGTCTCCTTCCTGTCTTCGGGAAGGAGACACTTTTCTGAAAAACATTGGCACCAAAAGGTTTATAGAAGGGATTAAGTTGCCATTTTGGGGCACTTACAACTGTGCACTATAGAAACATAAAAAATCCACTGTCTTTCTGCACCTCTGCTATTGATCCAACACTTAATACATAGTGAGTGATGCACCGACTGTGCCGCAGTCACCCCGTCTGTCTCACTGATGACTGTGGCCCCCGAGTTCTTGAGGTGTTAACAGTCCTCTACATGACAAAAGCAGCCTGTGTAGAGAGTAGATGGTGCTCATTTACAATGGATCAGACCTAATGTGTTTCCAATTACACGTTGAGTCAAAGGGGAGGAGGGATAAACTATTTACAATGTGTAGAAATACACACGATTGTAACTCCTGCATTATGTTGCTCTTTAGTCTGCTAAACAAAACCATGATTACCTTTCTCTTATATGTGAGTATTCCAAAGACAATAATTAAACAGGCCACCCATGCCGAACTGTTTGTGTGTTTAATATACAATGTATGTAGAGTTATGTGTTCATTGTGCTGCGAACAGACGATGAAGTGATATCTTTAGACATACAATTTAGCAAAACAAGCTTTGCAGCAGCTAAAGTGATCAGGTTTAATAGCTCTTGATTGCAGGTCAAAAACATTTTGGCCCTATAAACATGAGGCAGCTGTTTTTATTTGACAGCCTGCAACTAAGTGAATTCAGAAATCGCTACTTTAATAAAATGCTCATTAATTTTCAATGCAATGTTTACAAATTAACAGTCATTTCTGTGTTCAAAGTCAACAACTGGGAGAATTTTTTTCCTCATATCCAACTTATGTTTCCTCTCCAGGATGAAGAAATCCAAACATGGCATCTAAACCCAGAGATCCTCCCGAGCTGGCACCGAGGATCTGGACCACCATCACAGATATGTAACGTGACATGAGATCACCTGGTATATTGTACAGCACTTATCCCAGCGGCCCTGCTGCCACCTTCTCTTGCATGGAATGAAACTACCACTTCTCACCATGAACACCTGACCACCTGTCATTACCACTCTCACCATATTATAAGTGCAAAGTGCAATTATATCTGTGAGTGTATGTGTGTCTAACCGTAGTGTATATACTTTTTTTGTGTTAATGGACTTTAACAGTAAAGAGCTATTTTTTTTTATTTTGTTGTCACTCTGGCTTCTCTGTCATTCAGATGTAGATCAGGGAGAGTTTCTCCACAACAAACATGAGCCAACATCTTCAGTAGCAGAATCCTGTGGTCTGCTGATCCAAAGGAATATAAATATATTCTCTTAAATATGTCATCTGGCTTTCAAATTGTACAAAGAAATGAACAATGTATAGCGTCTCCTTGAAAACAAGTTAATTGACTTTAAGGAATTTCAGTGGGTGCCAGCTGCCCCCAGACTGAATATAAGATCCTAATAAAAATGGCAATTACAATGTTTTTGTGATGGAAATTAGGATTCCAAAAAAGAGCCTGAGCGTTTCCTGAGCTGTTCTCTGGTGGTGATTATGCGACCCTTCGTTATCCGTGTCTGGTTTTTCCCCGTTGTTTCAGAAAAGCCAAACATCTGGTTCACAAACTGTTTCTAATTGGGCAACCAATAAGTTGAAATTTACTGGAATCGTGAAGTTGTGTCAATTAACAAGGGATGGGAAGAACAAACCAGGACATGTCTGTACTGGTGGTGGTGAACATCCTGTTATGAAACTAGAGAGCACAACAGATTCTTAACAATGAATTAAAAAAAAAGTAGACAAAGTAGTAAAAATCTGTACATCGATGTGACTACCTACAACTGTCATGCAGATAGCACTTTATATCTGATGTATTCACATTTTAACAAAAAGAATGACTAACTCTTATTATTAAGCTCTGTCTTTTGTATGTTTTCTGTTCTTCTGATCACTGAATGTGTAGCTGCATTATTTAGTTGTGTAAGTCCATCTATTCATTTACTTGTCATATGTAAGATTTATATTATACAAATGTTTTATTTTTGTACTCTTCTGCATTTATATATTAAATCCAAACATTTAAATGAAGGAACTGTACTCTCACAGTTGAGCCATCCAGCGTTTTATTGTTAAACTTGTATAAAGCTGGTCAGTTAAAAAAAAGGAAATCTTTAGTTACTGTTTTAATCTATGATTTCCTGTATGTTATGAGCCTTTTCATCATAAATAATTACACTTGTACCCACACACATGTACACTGTTTATGACTCTGTACATCTTTATATTGAGTGTAAAGCGAGCACTTCACCACAGCTGCTGTAATCTTACTGTACCAGTAGGTCAGAGGGTGAATTTAAGACTTTGATGTGCGAACATGTGTTTAGCTTTACTCACAGGGGCAAATGAAAGGCAAGGACAATGATCCTGCCTGCTATTTAACTATTAACTCAACAAGCGGTCATTAGGAAAACATTAGAGCTAAAGGGATGAACTTTTAACTCCCCTCTAAGGGCATTATATAAGGCGGAGTAGTGTATGTGATGTGAGCGGTGTGCTGATTGAAACTTAAAGGACAGATAAAGGGATATGACTCGCAGCCCGTTTTGCTGTGTTTACTGATTAGCTTTGAAATCCAGCTTAAAAGAGAGAAAAGCAGAGTCAGCAGCTCACATATGGAAAGGTGGTCTGATACAATCAATGACTCGATTGATTGTGTTGAACTGATTAAAGTGTGAAGGTTAGAAGCAGACATTTTCATTTTCAGTAATGTGAGGTTCGGCTCCTTGTCTAATGTTGCTTTCATTGTACATCATTTGTATTTCAAAGTTCAAAATGTCAATTAAACATTTTATGACAAGTAGCCAGTGTCGGAAGAGTTACTTTAAAAATTTCACAGAAAAATGCCCTCTAAATTATGTTTCTCACATATATAGTGTTGCATAATACACTGAATGATATTTTAATTCATAATAAAATTAAAAACAAATAAAAAAATACAATATGGCACTAAGCATAGAAAACAACGTGCAACCAAAAAGACTGTAGTTGTTATAGATGAAAAGCTATGATAGCAACGGGTGAGCTGGCAGTCTGCTAGCTCAACTAAACTTGTACATTTTAGAGGACTGATTTTAACGAAGCTATATTCAGACACCAGTCACTGTAAACAGCTCACTTGTCGTTTGCCTTCTGTCATCAGTATACTGTAATCTTTTGTTGCAACACAGACAAATGTGAAATGCTCTCTAATGAAAAGCAGTTGTTTATAATAGTTCATAATCCGCTGTGTTCTTGGGAGTTCTGCCAGCTCTCACCAGTTAAACTATGCAGGTGTGTTGACTGGTCCCATGAAGCTTGCAAATGTGGGATGTAAAAGGTATTTTATGTGCATAGTATTTTTTCTTGCAAATAGAAAACATACAAAAGCATGCAAGAAAAATGTCAAGAATATCACACATAGCTTGTAAAGCTAAGTCATTCATATAAAATGCGTTGTGTCTGAGAAACAAAGCAGCTAATGCAAACATATAAAGAGAAGCCTATGTTAAGCTAGAAGCCGCGGAAAGTGAATGAGATGTGTTAAAACACTAATGCATCTGCACATCAAACTCACTGAAATGGAAAAAGAACAACATGGTTATATGAATAATTGGCAGATTTACATCACTGATGTTCGTCAGTACCCTGTTGGTGCTTGAGGCCCTGTGGCACTGAGCCTAAAGAAACATCGCAGCCCTGAGTGACAAGCACAGATACAATCAGACTCTCTGCAACGCTGTGCATAAAAACATTAAAGCAAATATTCAAGGTTTCACGTATGTCTCAAAACAATTGTGAAATATTCTAAAAATATATATATGAAAATGTTATATAAGGCTACTCAGCACCTTGGTATGAACTGTTCAGCTATATCGCCGCTCTGTTTTACTCAAAGGCCGAGGAATGTAGGAGACAGGAGAAGACATATGAAATTCATATTCAAAACTTTGTTGGGGTTTGGAGTTCAACCACAATGTCAGACGCAGAACTGACACCTTGACAGATGAATACAGATTTATCACGTGAAATGTGTGGAATGACACAAAAATAAGGGACGAGTGGAGTGCATGTGCTCATTAAAATCACGGGCCATGTTCCCTCCATCTTTAGCTGTAAGGGCTCCCAGATGTGCAGCCAATGAAACTCCACTTAGTGGTTATTCATCATGAAAAGCTGAGCATGAAAATATAAAATATCAATCACCGTGTGTACATCTGTGCGCGAAAGGGTAACGGGGGTCAGAGAAAGCCACTTCAACAAGGTACCAATGCCCTCAACGGTCAAACTAGTTTCTAGTAAAAAGTACAAGGTGGTAAAGTAAGCCCAGGTCAGTGTTGATATATGTGTTTCCGCATCAGTACGAACGTACTTGACTCCAAGCAGAACTTCAAATCTGTACGTTTAGCCATGCTGGCAGTTACATACAGCAATTTAGAAGTTGTTACAGTTTGTCACCACCCGGAATATCAAGGGATGAGGGAAATTGTCTTGCGGTACGTTTTAGGTGGTCAAAATGCAGACGCTTTCTCTTTGCTGTGGTTTGATGAAGGAGGACTAAAGTTGTGCTGTTGCACAACAATGATCTCTGACAGCGAAACGAAAAATCAGGTCATTACTGAGCAATTGTTTGAACTGGCAGGATGGGGATATGAGTACAAACAGACCTTACATTTCAGTTATTTATACTCCATAAAAATGCTCTCTGGTGTGCACCAACTTTTTCTCCATTTACTTGAAGTTTGTTAGACTTGAGCCATCTGGTGGGTTGGATGAACCATACCGTTATTCAGATGCAACACATATTTAATGAGACACAGAAAACAGAAATAAGTCTTACTCTTAAACTGATATATGATAAAGTAATTGAAGCTTCACCACTGAAAACTGTAATCCTTTGAACCTAAGAGAGGCCAGACTAATGGGACCAAGTGCATTATTTCATCAGTCCAAAGTACATTTAATGTAAATAAACACATTGGGCCTCTTATAATCTCTGAAATCAGTCATTTTATTTACATTAACCATCAGTCATCGAACTCCTTCATACTGTAAGTCCACACAGACAGAATCTGGATTTTACCAGCTCAGGCAATATTATACTGTTTTATGAATCTAGTATTTACATCTCTCTGTGTCTGTGAGTACTCATTTTTCCCATCATTCAGCACTGCAGCAAACAAGCCAACTTTATCCCCACTCTGTGATAAAAGTGTTTTGTGTGTGTGTGTCCACACCTCCTGCTCTCTTTCAACCACAGTGCCCCTCCTTCTGTTGTTATTTACCTCCCTTGTCTCCTTCGGACCAGGCCACTGTCTTGGGGCACTGTGTGCACTAAGCTTTCGCTCCCCAAGGGAAACATTAGCAGACTCATAGCTGTTCTTGTATCAGATGACCCGTAACCCGTTTCCACGAATCAAGTAATGATTTGTAAACGACTTGTTGATTGTGCATTGAAAGGGCTGTTAATTGCCTTCAAACAGCCAGTGACCCAGTGGGGCATTAATCATAATTATGACTGCTGAACGTCTTAAAGGAGTTATAGTTACAGCGGCGGATGTTGAAAGTGACCAACATGTGTGTGTAAAAACAGCGTCATGTGTGTGTCTGTTTGTGAATGAATGGGAGGCTAATAGAGGGGCCTCTATGAGCAGTTAAAAGCAGCCTCCTGCAGCCTTTCTACCTTTCATGTGCTAATATTGGAAAGGTTATGAGTCCCAGCTCCAGCCATCTCCACACAGATGTTAGCGTGGACATGGGGCCTTCCCTACAACATAATAAACCCAGATATGGACCAAATTCCTTCAGTGTGAATCTGGGTGTTAGGTATGGATGAGACACAAAGGAGTCACACACCCAGTGGGACAGTAGGAGGCCTCTAGTCTGTGGGGCCCAGTGAAGCTGAAACACTACCAACTTTAAAACCTCACCCACATATCACACACTGGGTTCCCCTTCATCTCCATTCCTTTCAGGATTATCACCCACATCCTAATTGGTTGGTGTATCCATGATCCCTCCATGAATGGTGTGTTGAACGTCCTCAAACATGTAGCTCTGGGCGCCATGTGATACCCAAAGAGGGAGAAAAATAAAAGACCATAAAGGATGTGACTAATCGTAAGAAAAAAAGAAACAATTACGCTATTATCTAGGGATGGAGCCGATATACTGTACTTGCCTCCTCTCCACTGCCACAAAGTGCTTTATTTTGCCATAAGAGTGTTCACTATAGAGACTCCTCTGTTGGCCTGCCCTGTGACTCAGAGCCTGAGCATGTGTCTGTCCATATGCAGCCAACATGGAGGTCTGATGTCTAATGGCATCCACCAACATTATTCATCCTCAAACAATTGAAATTTCTTTTTTAAAAAATGAATAAACATTCATTTTACCCACAATACATCTGAACAGCATTTTGATGTAACGGATACCCCACAGATATGTGGGATTGTCTTTATTTCATTAGATAGTTAGTCGTGTTGTTTTGACCTGATTTTAAATTTGACAAGGATTGTTTAAAAGAACCAAATTGTGTAAAGGCAGATTTTCTGAACAAAAGCATGTTCTCCAAAAGACAGGACTCAGTGGTAGACATGAAATTTGACTTAATGATAGCTTTAGGCCAAAAGTGTATTGGTAGGTTTAAAAAAAAAATCTTTTGAACAAAACAGTTCCTTTTCTAGTCTTGCGTTTAAGTTACAATAAAAGGAATGCATAGTATTGAATTGTTGCTTCATTTTTACATCATTTACATTTTAAATGGTCAATAATCGATGCTAATGATGTTGTGCATATCTTTCTGCAACAAGCTTCCCCACCGTTTTCTTGGCCATTCACCCTAAATATTTTATATTGACAACATAAGTGTCACTACTTATACTACTACACTAGCATAAGACATGTATGCACCACTGTATTAGAGCACTGCCATCTTTCTGTGTATCTAAATTTAGCTTCAAACATGTGAAAAAGACAGTATTTTATGATGTTTGACTGTTCTGAGGACTAATAAAACAAAGGGGAAAGAATACTGTTTGTTGTTTGTAGAGTTTTCTCTACAAGTACAGGCGCCTTGATTCAATCTTCTCTACGAATTATGACCTGGATGACTGAGAATCTTCATCAACGGTTTGTTGTTAGACAATCAGTGAGAGCAACATTTTAACCAAATGTTTAGGGGAAAAAATGAAAATAGTATTTCCACTTTCATTTATACTTCAGGCTTTGCCAGACCTTTTTCATGGCTGGGCCAAAATGAAAATCATTACTCTCTTTGGCTGAAGGTCCAGAAGTGCAACATCCAAACTAAACATGGCTTCACATCACACACACGTCTAGCCAGGCTTACAACTTGTCTTTTACAACTTGCCCCAGAGCTCCTCAGTCTCTATGCAGGAAACTACAGGAGGCACACCAAGGGAGTTGTGAAGTTGTACAGCCTTGAGCGTAGAGGAATATTAAAGCCCATCCACCTTGCAGTTTGCCTGACGTATTTGCTCCCATCCATCTGGCCAACTCCATGAGGCCTTCCTGAATCACATCTATTGTTATAAGAGAGCACAACCTCATAGACAAACCAGTTGTCTGTTGCAGTTTACATAAAACACATCAAAGAAAGTGGAACAAAGGCTTTCTAATAGCCAGACTAAAAGGAATTCTCTATCAATCTGGTATGAATTGTACTATAGGCCTACATAAAGGAGATCTTCTTAGTAGTGTGTTTATTTTCTGGCCCCAGTTAAGACGGCTTGTGTCTGGCTACTGCAAGTTAATATTTTAAGGAAAATCATGTGATTACAAAAGAAAATCATCAAAGCACACAGTTCTCTGGGTGTTCTTCTTCCAAGCTCACGTCGTACAGAACACGAAAGCCATGGCCAACTAGAGAAAAGAGAATGAGTGGTGATCTTTAGTATTACAACACAGGCCAGCTAGAAGATATTTAACACGGCCGACTTTGGCAGCAGAGGAGCATTTGTCTTCTATTGGCCTCTTTGTGAAGGCTCACAAATCAGAATGTCAAGGTTTCCACACGAGTGACCTTAATAATACAGTTTAACACTGCGTTCTTTATAAACAAATATTTACATGTATTTTTAACGTCTGTGTACACTGGCACAAAGACCAAAGAAAACCAAAGGAAGACACCAGATGAAAGATAAAATGCAATCTGTGACATCTAACAGCTGCAAGCAGAGCTGTATTAACACCACACAGCTGGAAAACTACTGTGGAAGATTCAGTTAAGAGAAGCATGATTATACTAACAATGCAATGTAAATACTGACAATAACAGTTGGTCTGATTTGCATTCTGAGTTTTGCAAGAGTTACAAATATTTGTCCTAAAACATTGTTTGGATTCATGTCAGCACTCCAAAAAATTAACTTTCTCCAAATATGAATATGCTAAAAGAAACAACAAAATGTTCAAACAGTGGAAACAAGGCAAAACGTTTCTCTGCGGTTTGACCGCTCCAACGTATTCAATAGCTAAAATGGTCAGTGAAAACAAATTATAAGCCGCTGAGGGGAAAAGCGATAATCTGCGTCAACATGCACTGGATAAAGTCAAAAAGCACTCATTTAACAGGGGACATAACATTTGGTTATTTATCGTTGCAGTACTTGTGCTGCTGCTGTATCCCCTCACACAATCACATAAATAAAGAGATCCTGGATCCTACAAACATGAACAAAGCTGGAAAATCAGCCAACATGTCTGTCAGTGTAACTGAAGATGCCTCTCCACCTGCACCAAAAAGCTGCACTGTGAACTGTTTCTCCTCAAACTCCAACTGTCACATGGATTTAAACCGAGATGTGCTCTCATCTCTTTTGTGTACTTTTTAATACAAACCACAGCTGGAGATGTCTGAGTGTGGAGAGTGCATTTTCAAGTGATGAGAGCCTGCAGTGTTGGCCTAATTTGGAGACTTTGTAGCAAGAATAGAACAGAAAGGGAAAATGTGGACTGCTAGTCTTGGGAATGATGATCTGAATAATCCACAGAAACTTTTTTTCTGTCTCTGGCCCCTAAAGGAATATGTTAACATTTTGGCAAATGACCTGATTCAGAAGTAGGTGTGTTTCATTCATTGACTCCATGCCCATCAACATGACTGGCAGTGGGTTCTAGGTGGCATTATGTCTTTTCCGTAAGTTGCCTGATAGCAGATAAGGCACTACACAGACTCACCATCACATAGAAGTGCTGTATGGTCCAAGGCAAGCTGGCTAGCAACTTCAGTAGAAAACTACACAACACAAAGCGAGGCCTTCGAAATAACACATCTACACATTGTGGCATTTTTTTCAACTCAAAATAAACTATGCACAAGACAAAAAAGTCTGCTTGTCTCCTGTCAAACTTTCACAAAGTATCCATCCATAACTGTCTTTTACAAGCTCGCTGCCAGCTTTTTTAGGCCGCAAACAGAAATAATCACATCAACACTGACAGCCTCTGTTTCTGACAGAAAATATACACACCACATGCAAGCTAACGGGGGTCCTCCCACCTTCAAAGTGCCCTGTAATTTTCACAGTTGTGGACAAATCTCTATGTTCTCTTTTAGCTGTTGGAGTTTAATTCAGCCCTGAGAAAGGAGCTGCTGTGTCATCCATTCCTGCGCTCGCTTCTGATGGTTGTGCCAGTGCACGCCTCATTTCGGCCACCGACCCCCTGCTGGGGTTTTATTACTTGCATCAAACCATCAAGAGTTAATAAGACAATGAGTGTTGTCAACAAAAAATTCAAGTGCACTAACACTGAAAGCCATGGGTAATATTTGTCAAAACAAAGCTTGACACAAAAGGATGTGTTTTAGCTCTGACATATTATGTGGCATATTATTTGTCTTTGTTCGTGTTTTACAGGCACAGCTCTTCAGTTTGCTGACAATATTGGGCAGCTCATGTCACAATTCACATGCTTGTCCTTCATACAGAAATGTTCTGTTTTAATGGATAATAAAAAGACTCAGGTCAGTAAATTATGTAGGAAAGGGAAAAGGAGGGCAAGGAGAAGAATTCATTCAGAAAAAAATGACAGAATCAAAGTGATAAAAAGAAAAAAGAGAAAAATAAATCCTGTATAATATCATATAAATATTCCTGTAGTCTGCTGTGAATGTGTGTGTGTCAGGCATAAATGGCTGGATTGTGTGTGAGTGGCTCTGGGGTGAAAGAGCATTTCACACCTTCTCAAGGCCTGTTAATTTCACTCCAGAGAGTGAAGCACTTATTATTATTGCAGTCTCATTCAATAATTACATCCCAGAAAATGCTTAAGGTTACATCCATGTTATACTGATTTTGTGGTCCCTGGGACAAACCTGAAAACTGCACTATGTGCTGTTTTTTTACAGACTCATTACTTTGTGTACATATTGTGTTTATACAGCAATTAAGAACGTGGAAATGAAATTGTACTGCGCAAACACTGGCAGTAATAAAAGAGAAAATCTGCAACAGTTTACCTGATTCTGATATTTCATGAGGGACACATCAGATTTCTCCACATGTTCTGGATCTGTTTTTTTGCTCATAAATCTTCTTTCCTGATAATAAATTCTTTGAGTTTAGAAAAAATATGTGGAAGCCAGTGAAATTCTTTTTTCCAAATAAGACTGTTTCCCAGCTCTTTGTGTCCAGTAAAGCATGACATTTCCCACATACAGGGAGGGAGAGAGTCATCAGCATTCTCAGGCTGCTGATGCAGTGATCTGATTCTGCAGTCAGTTTACAGGCTCTGTAGGCTAACATCAGAACCATGTACTCCTCCTCCATAAACAGAAATAAGATATCATAAATGGACCAAAACAGAGGTAACATGTTGAAAATTAACTTTATGTGAAATGTCAGAATTCATCAAACTTAAAATAGGATTTTCAAGATCTCAAGATACTGTAATCTCAGAATTGGCTCTCGAGACATCAGTGATCATTCTAAAACTAAAACTACAAATTTCAGTTTCTGACCTCTGCTGTGGTTTCTGAATGACACTCCATGTGAAGTCTTCAAGTTGACACATCATGATGTTGTGAATAAAAATAGGACAATGTTTTTGGAAATTGAGAACTGTGTTTGTAGATTTATCTTTGGCAGTATTTTCAAAAATGTCCATGTTTGGTTTGTGTCCGCCCGCACACACACACACACACACACACACACACACACACACACAGCAGTAGGTCAGTAGCTTCTCTCTCAACAGACGACCACAGACCCTGAGATCTGGAAACACTTCTCTGTTTGTTCTTGCAGTGATGCCTCACAGTCTCATGCACCAGCCTCTACTCAAACCTGCCACCACAAGCAGAGATGACTAACCCACACTGAAAGTAAAGTATTTTTATTTCATGAAAAATAAGCCGCTTGCATTCGACATTAAAAAAAAAAATAATAAAAAGGGTTAAATTTGAAGAAAGAGCCAGTGACCTTCCAAAGGAGGAGAATCTTTTGTTTAGGTTTCTCATGTTCTGGGAAAATGTTTTTACCTCCACTGAGGAGGTGGTGTTTTTGTCTTTCTTATTTTGTCTGTTTGGGCACATCAGCAGGATAACTTATAAACCTACCAACAGTTTTACATGATGCTTTGTCAACTGAATATATTTGCTCTGTTTACAAAACATTGTCAACTAGGCTGAATACTCATGGAACAAACGTCTTTTAGTGGCGGTCAGTGACACAGTAGGTATTCATTGGACTGAGATGGTCTCCATTCACTGAAGAAGATGTGTGAGGTGCATTTTAAACTGAGCTGATCCTGATTTGAGTCTAACAGATTTAGACGCTACTCCTCATAAAAGATGGTTTTGGGGCTGAAGAAATCAAATTCAATAAAGCTTCACATTTTTCAGTTGTAAAACCATATTGAACCAAATGGTTAAAATATTCCTCATGTCTGTGTATGAAACATCTGACTGTCTAGTAAATGCCTAAAAGACACACCGGTACTGATTTTATTATGAAAAACTATGCCAATAACAATCATAGAGAGCAAAAATGACAGGTCAGGTTTTCACTGATGTCCAAAACAACATGTGTTTTTTAGTCATTGCTGGTCAAAATATAGATAAATGCCACAAACAGAGAAGGTGTGATGATTTGTGGTAATAACCAAATACCAGACATTCATTCATGTTTTTCTCTTTCTGTCACTGTTGGTTATGTTTAGGATTTTAAACCCCAAGGAATTACAGGAAAACATCACAGTTTGGATTAAAACAGGAAGCTTCGCCGCAGTCTGTGACTCTATTTTCTTGGACACCATGAGGACAAGTCTAGCATCAACATGCAGATTTTACGTTAAACTACTATTTAAAGTTATGTAACACCTAAAAAAATGTGATCTGCTCCACGTCCTCATAAAAACAAAACGCACACACAATTTAGACAATGCCTCTGCCAGATACAACACATGGTTATGTTTATGCTAACTTAGAAATAGACGTATTGCCCAACGTCATCAAACACAGTACCGATACAGCCACAAAAGTCCGACAATTAAGGAGAAAACAGGGAGGTTGGCGGATGAATTCTAAGGTTCCAATACCCCTGACACCACAAACTGTTTCGTTTTCACCCAGTGTTAGGGTTCAGCTGGATATAGGATCAAAAATGTTAAGGTTATGCATCAAAAATTACATAAAGATCATGTTAAAGTGCATACATTTTTAACAAAAAAGCACATTTTACTAGGAAAATTGTTCATGTTGTGCAGCCATCATTTTTCAACAAGTCAATGAGGTCCTACCCATGAACATGGACAGATTTAGAAATATGCACATGTTTAGTTGTTAAGGACTAAACTGTGTACTCTTATATTATGCATAATAACAACAAACCTACCAGTGGGGCCAAAACTTAATTAAAATAATATAAATATTATATATATATATATATATACTAACCAAACAACAAAATGCATCATTTTCATTTTTTAGCCTTCTCTAGTCACTCAACCCAGACAGGGAGACTCAAACTAAATCAAAATCAGGTGCTGAAATTAAAACTGACAGATTACTGAAGCGTACACATAACTGCACTGGAAATGACCTTCACAGCTTCAAAGTGTAGCATGCTGTCACCCATTATAGCCACATTACAAAACCCCACGTCCATATGTGTCGTACTGCGCTCATGTCATTCATGATATCTTCTGTCATGACAGTGGGGAACTCAGGAACAGGACTCACCGTTTCACCAGAGGAATGAGCTCTCTGGGGAGGGATGGTATCTGTTAAAACAGATATTCAGTTTGTTATTTTAGCTCTGGGAGGCAGAGAGGATCTGTTTTCAGATGTAACCGTAGGGGAGCTCGAGTGGATGTTTATTTGTCTTTCTCATTGACAGAGGCTGTTATCTGTCACTAAAGTTTAAGTCTGAGGGAATCACCAGCGGACCTTCGCCACTGATCATAATCTAATAAAACTTCACCTGCGGATGCCTCTGGCTGGTACGACAAATACAAACTGCAGTGATGAATAGACAACAAGCAAACAGTCATGTCAAGTGATAACTTGCAGCCGCAAGCGGGGTGGGATCATGTTCTAAAACTGTGCAAATTTGTACCATCTTTGTGTGATGCATCACAAATCTAAAGGTCATCTAAAGTCATCTTAGATCGCAGGACACTGAGCACTCCACTAAGCACTCCACTAAGACTAAACTAGATTTATTTGCAGTGTTGACAGCTCATGCAGGCATAAAATAAGAAGCACTTCAGAAGGAGAAACTAAGCTACACTGATGACACAGTTTTAATACAAAGACTACAAATTTTGCTTCATAGTCATGAAAAAATCCCATCTGAAAAAAAACATAAAAAGTAAATGCAGCATTGTGCCTGAGGAGGCTTGTTAAAATGTATACAAACACACCACTTGGACCTCCAGGCTGCTACAAGCTGCTTGCATTAGAGAGGATGTTTAGATGTTTAGTCTCAGGAACCTCCAAAAACCCTTCTGGGAGAACTAGTAAAACAGAGCCACAAAACCCCTCTGACCTCTGACCTCTCAGAGGGGCTCCTCAAACACTTGTGCATTTAAACAAAAAGTAACACATAAATGTATAAAGAGAAAAAGAGATGACGGGAAGCTGAGAGGGAGAGGCAGCAGGAGGGAGAGCGCAGCAGAGGGGAAGAGAGAACAGCACAGGAAGGTGGAGTGTGGCCTTCACCAAGTGTTAAGGATAATAAAGAAGAGCTTAAGAGGTTTTAAGGGCTGTTGGTGGATAACAGCAGGACAAATGAGAGGTTCTGTCTACCAGCAGCACTTGACTGACCCCAGCTGAGTCAACAAGAAGCCCTGAGAAATCTGAATTTACCTGCAGGGGAGGAGGAGGAGGAGGAGGATGTTACATCTCACAAGTGTGAAAAAAGCTTCTCAACACAGACAACAGATAGTGATTTATGCCCTATTAAAAATGATTTGTACACAAGAGAGAGGTGTAACTGTCTCTTCTTATCTGTAAGTGGAGTAAATATCATGTCAGGGAACATAAAACAGTATGTTTTCAAAGCATAGTGTAGCACATGTTGCTGTGAGAAACATTTAAAGGGCCGGTTCACGCAATCACACACAACAAAAGCACAGCATTGTTCAAGCGTTTAGATATTTTTTTAGATTTCAAGGTCAGGAGTGTATAGAATTTGTGGTGCAAAAAAGAGAAAATCATATTGGAAAATATCTTTATAAGATGTCAAGGTTATAATAATTCACAGTCTTCAATATTGCCCACTGTCTGGCAGACAGTTAGCTGAGAAGATTGATACCATCTGTCTGTATAAATGTAGGCCGCTGGCTCAGTCAGAAGCTCTGCTTTGGACAAAGACGGGAAACAGCTAGCCTGTCTCTGTCCAGGGCTAACAAAATAAACTTATAGTTTGCCATCTACAGTATCCAGGGGGGGTTATGGGTCAGGCTATTTCTAGGCTGGCAGCATCAGTATAGATGAGTCTCAGTCACTACCTTTCAAACAGGGCGTCATCATGTCTACAATTTTTGTATACCGTAAATTAACTACATGTTGCAGCCTTACGCATAAAGCAGATGTCACATTGGTGTCTTATCACGTATATGTCTTCACTATGTGAAGATATATACCTTGCCAAAGTAGCAACTGGTGGGTTATATGTTACCATAATGTACTGGGCAAAAGTGTGCTAACAGAAGTATGACACACAGCATTGTTCTGCAGCCCAACACCTAACCTCTTTGCCCAGCCCAGGTGGCAAATATCCAGTTCATTTATTTTATTTATTTAATTAGCATCAATGCTTTTTTTCACAGAAACAAATCTGTGGGTGAGTTTTTTTTAATGGGCAGTGCTTCCCAGGGGGAAGGGAGGTGTTCCACAAAAGCTTACTAAGAGCAGGACGTCGTGCCAGCTCTGTGAAGCAATGAGAGCATGACTGTGCCAGCATTCACACAGAACTACTTCGACACTCCTTTATTGACTGACAAATAAGACGAGAACGATGCATTAGATCATGCTGGACAAGCACACAAAAAGAAACATCTGTGTTTCATTTCTGTGGGAGACAAAGAGTTTTCCATTGTACTAAAAATATTTTGCATCCAAACAACACATGCTGTTAAATCAGCTGCTTTGTTTTACTGGTAATTGTCAGTCAGACACATTTCTGTGTGATGCAAAGCATCAGATCTGATGAGCAGGTGAGACCTCACACAGTTCTGTTGATGCAGTGCAACTGTGGGTAGCACAGTAATAATAAATAAAGCTTTATTTTGTCTGTAAGCACAGACTTTTCTGGAATATTTTTAGTGTGGTTGCTCACAGCATGGCCACGGAAGAGAGGCACATTTGATTGGTTTCCCCTATGTGTTTTATATGGCATAAGATTTAGTGATTTGAATTTGTAGGCTTGCACAATGGATGTCAGGTTTTATTTTCCTAAGGTTCCGGAGCATTAAGCACACACCTATCATGCCCCATACCAACATGCCCCTCATTCTGATCTCAACTATCGTCTGTAAAGTTTCACGATTGCACTCTTGTCACACCATCATGTTGACAAAATCCATCCACATCCTGAAAAACAGACAGACTAACAACACAAACACCAGACATACTGTTAATAATGATTATTCTGAGGGAATACTGACTTCAAAATGCGTCTGTTCCTTGTTTCATACAGACTTTATGTGCCGTGTAAGCTTTATAACAACCTGTTGGCAGAAGTGTAGGAAAATGTTTTTAAGCCCTTTAACCCTTTATACACTCTACAGCAGCTTGATGAGCTTCTTTCTTACTCTTTCCTCCATTTGCAGTCTCTGCACTCTCATTTTCAGCTACCCTGATAATGCTGTAATTCCAAGGGAACATGAATGTGACGATAGGTCATTACTTTGTGATGAAATATGCTGACCTTGCCAAATGAAAATGCTCTGAACATTTCCGCTCCTCGCTATCACACTCAAGGTTGTTTTTATCCACATTTGCACATTAACCACAGCTGCTACAGTATAACACAAATCTCTGTGCAGTACAGCACTGTAGGACATCTGCCATAACAAAATATAAAGAAACTGTAGTACAGATACCAAATGTTTTCTATACCAAGTTACACTATTGTTTTGTTAAACATAGGAAAAAGAAACTGATTAGTTCATTGTCTGAAGAGGGTAATGAAAATGGAAGTGAATGGGAATGCGGTCAAACAATAAACATAACTGTGTTTACATGCAGCAGAGATGCGGTCAGCTTCTTACAAGAACTGTGTTGTTTACACAGTGGAAAGACGTGTTGTATTTTTCTGATGACTCCAGTTTTCCTGTTGTGCCTCACACTGTATCACTGTCTATTCTGAAGAGACTCCAGGTCATTACAAACATGTGGCAAGATAACAAGACCCCCTTTAACCAGGCTCATGGCTCCGCTCAGGATATTACAGAGCAAGGGAAAACTTGATCTGAACAATAAAAAAAGTGCCATGATGCAAAGAAACACAATAGCGTGTGCTGAAATGTGGCATGGCCTTATGTTCCTGCTACCAAACATAGACTACCGCTGAATATTAAATTCGACAGGAGTCCGGAGGTCTGACCTGAGGAAGTTCAGTGCTCGGAAACTAAGGTTAAAGATGACCAAGATGTCAAAACCAACCCAAAAAAACATCATAAATCTCAACAGAGGACAAATAATTGTTCCTTAAACAACAATACAAAAGCAGGCCAGACATCATTCTTATGATTAACAATAATACAGGAAGCAGCATTCATGGGACAATGAGTCTTTTCTGATATTTCAACATACACTTGCTTTCTTGTATTCAGATTGGAACTCAATACTCATCAGGAGGTCATAATCTATAGGTGCTGTTCACCCCAACATAACACAAAGCGACCTGTTATTGACGCACTGCTCTGTTTTATACAAAAAAATGTTTCCACATCCCTTTATTGTGTATGATTTATAGACCTGTGTGCAGTCATACAGCAGCTTCTTAGTGAGCTGCATAAACATGCTTATATGGTAAAACATCTAGTAAAATTTGAATGTGTAGAGAGAAAGTTTTGCAGTTGGTTTGCAGGAGCACTTATGTGTGACGCCTCTTTAATTATGTGCTTTCAAAGTGTCGGCCACAAAAAATAATCACATTATTACTCATGTTGTCTTAGTTGTTTCTGCCTTCACTGCTTGTAAGGATGTATAATTAAGAAATAAAGAAAACAAACTAGATTAAATGAATGAGGAAAGCCAGTTTCCTCTCCCATTGCACGTATTTATTTTGTGTGCAGTCCATTTCGTCAATTAACAACCTTTGATAGAGGATGCCAGCAGAGCTGAGGGAGAAGAGCCAGGAAGGAAGGATAGTTGTGGGTAAGGAGAGGAAGGGGACATGGTTGGCAGCAGCAGCAGCAGCAGCAGCAGGGCTGTACTTTCCATGCCTGGATCCCTTTGTATTAAAGTGTGAATTTGGTGGTACAGAGGATGTGGTGGAGGACACAGGCACAATAAGATGCAGAAGAAGAGCTATCATTCTGCAGTTTCTATATTTGTCCATTCTCCCTTTCTCTCTCTGAGTGTTCCCTGCTGACATGTAATAAAAAAATAAAGCCTTTCTTTTCCCTCACTGACACAACTCCTTTGCTGATTCTTTGGCTCAGAGCTGATATCAGATTGGGTTGCATAGTAAAAGACTCTTGGCTATCAGACATGGAACATTATCAGCCTTTCACTTTCCCAGCAATGCTCCTCATTTATCTGGATGTGTCTTATACATAAATCTACTGTTCTTCAGACCTGTGCACTTCTTGCAGAAGGTGTGATGCTTTAAGAAAGGGTCACATGATGGCCATAACCTCAGTGCCTCTCAGACAGAGAAAAGTGTATTTTACCCTGTTAATTCAACATCCTTTTTATGCAAGTGTGGGACACATAAGACATTTCTAATCAGAGCCTGATGTTCTGTAGATCTGCCAAGCCTGCTGAAAGTTTAGATACTGGCAGAGAATATTTTATAAGTAAGTGACAGAGAATAGTCATTATCAACCCCAATAAGTCACCACGACCAGGCATTTAATACTCTGTGAAAAGGATTTGGTGTTACACTTCATAATATTCCTCTAATGCACTGAGATGTTTTACAAGAATGGTCATTGCCTCCCACACTTGATATCTTTGTGCAGCTGGAAACACTTGAGAGTGCGATTAAAACTGGGTCGGAGGAGACGTCAGCATGTTTCATTTAGTCCACCAAAGAGATCAGATAATCTTGTGTGTGCATTTCATCCCCCCCTGTCAGTGTCTGTCTCATCAGGTCATTACTATGTCAGTTTATAAAAGGGAGTTAAATCTGCATTTGGTGCAGTTTCTTCTGCTTTTCTGTCCACTGTGGACAGAAAGCCAGTTATTGTCCTAAGTGCAGACACTGATACATACCGTGCGACTCAGTGTGTTCCTGGATGCTTGACATGATTCTAATCATGCTGAGTGAGGACAGGGGCCAAGTCAGGATATGGATAAAGGGTAAGTGTGGCAGAAGGGCAGGGGCAGAAGACTGAGCGGCTAACAAAGCTTTTTGACTAATTTATGACTCCTGGGGCAGATTGGGGAGCCTGGTCCCAGCTCCTAGGCCACGTAGAGCCTTTGCTCCACACCCATGCTGGAGTAAATCAACCACTCACTCTCTTTGAAACACTGCGAGCTGCCCTAAGCAGCCCATCGTCCCCATGCTACACTCTATAGGGCTGTTGTAAATCAGCTGAGCATCATAGAGACAGGACAGACTGACTCAGGAGTGTGGACAAAGGGGACCCTTGAGGTTGAGGGCCTCAGGGACTCAAAGCTGTCTGCCTTTTATCAAGCATAGTTAAGCATTCTTAGAATGACAGAAAGTGATGGTGTAACCACAGACTTCCTTATACAACACAGCAATCTAATTAATGCTCCAAATGTCTGATTACAGTTTTTCAGTGAGACCCTGAACATCAAACAGTATCTGCCAAAAGAATCTCACACATGTGGAACTGGCTCTGAGAACCAATATTAAAAGAATGAACTAACACTAAACTATCATTTCTATGTGAAAAAACACCTACCTACCTACCTACCTAACTAAAAGCTACTGAAACAACAGTGTGTGGTTGATAAAATATACATAAAATCCTTGTGAATCATAGTAGATATACTGTATTTTAGAGAGTGGCATGAATACTGTTAAATATCCCCCATATTGTGTTGATGAGATAATAAAAAGTGTAGCACTAAAATAAAACTGAATTTAAAACAACATAAAAAGTAATAAACTGCAAAATAACAAACAATAATAAAACCTCTATTGGGAATACATTAAACAATAATTTATTAAATGTATTGTCTGTATATGAGCATTTTTGAATAAACTGCAAAGAGCTCCCTAACTGTAGCAAGACAAATGCTTTTGTGATGCTTTTAACTAAATGCATCAGCTGTGAAAAAGCAAATTGCTGTGAGACAGCCAAAGATTATTTATGTCTCAGAAAAAGTCAAATTCTCTGCCTGATGCATCACTAAGCACTCCAATCTACTGTGCACAGCATGAGTGTGGAGCTGGCAAGAAATGTTGAGTTGTTTCCTGTTCCCAGAACATCCAGAATGTCTCAATACAGTCACAGGAAGAAATTTGAACTCGGAGCTTGACCAGAGCTTTGTCATCCAGCTTAGCCCCACTCGGTGCTTCTCTTTGACCTCCACATCCCAACTTTGATCCAGAGTTGTTTACTCTTTTCATTATTTTCCCCAAAATGAGCTTAGACATCCTGGATTTTCAGATTAAAAGTTATCTCCTTGCATTATTCTTGTCCCCTTATGAACCCTAGCAGGCATCCATCATGTTGGCAGTGCATGCTGTTGATTCCTGTTGTTGTGCTCTATCACTGGAGGTCCCTGCAAATCTGTTATTATGCCCATGAAGCTAATTTCCCAGAGGGGTGAGGTCTCTAGTGTGTGAAAAGGTCCCCCTGTTAAAGTTCTGTGTGCTCAGCGCACATTTCTGATGATGGTACAGATGTTTCTTATTAGACCGAGGGAACAAACACACAACAAACAATAGAGCTGTTCAAGTGTTCTCTATAGATGTATCCCATGTGGGCACAGCAGCATCAAACCTATCTAACACCAGAGGGGAGCCGCACAGAGAAATGTGAGGAATCTCAATCTGACATTTGGTGTTGAAAGGCATGGAAGATCACAGCTCAAAGCCAAATAAGTAAAGGAAAACCTGATATTATTGCATTTGACATTTTGGAATTGTGTCTAGTTGAGTTAGGGATTGTAAATGTTAGGGGCCAATGTGAGTGATGGAAGTTGTCTGTATTTGTTTATCTTAAATCTTGATAAGTGTGTGGTTTAAAAGAAATCCCTTTACAAGCATCTAAGTTATTATGAATGAAGATATCAGAGTTTAATGACAGTAAGACGCCTGGAGAGAAGGAAAAAACTTTGGAGAAAAAAGAAGATATATCTGTAACTGCTGAATATAAACAAAGCTGATTTTTCTACTCCTGGTGAGACACCAAAGGAGAGCCATAACTCAGATTAAAGCACTGGGAAAGGAAACAAAAGTTGGTAGACTGGAAGTTTTCCTGCTGTAGGAAGTTTACATACATATACTAGTCCATTTATCAACCCCCCTATTTGCTCCCTACCTTTCAGGCTTTGACAGAAACTGTTTTTTACAGGTGCACCTGCACAAAGTGTATCAATCAACAGCTGTGAATGTAACACTGGAACATGAAAGGAGTGTATTCTAATATAAGCTTATGTTTCAGGTCATGCTCTGGCGGGGCACTACTGCCACTGTGTATCATCAGAATATTTTAGATCCTATTGTTGTGGTCAGCAGCTATCACTGCTTGGAGTCCTCCAAGCCACATCAATGAGCAGACTGTATAGCTATCACTGGAGAGCAATGCATAGCCAGGCCAGCCCTGACACACTGAAACACACACACATACCCACGGAAACAATACCCTGATCCCACATTGCGGTTCTGGCAGCTTCATGTGAGATGTCACTGTACCACACAGCCCTCATCCTGATTCTTTCTGGTGTGGTTTTTTCCAGCTGTGTTGAAGATCTTCTGTACACACAGAGATCTGAGTGAACTCCGATTTCATGTGTCAACACAAGCTGACCTGAAGAAGGTAAAAACAGTGTGTGAGATTGTGTCAGTGCAGGCTGTGTGCGCACTCTAGAAATCTCTTTTTATGGGAAGATAAGGATTAAAAGTCATTTCCTTGAGTTTAGCATTTTGGATAGTTCACGTCCCAAAGCAATTTTCGTTAAGATTTTTACAAGAGTGCAGTAGTGCATTGTTGCCATGCGGTTATGTGCGTACATAAACGCACACCTGCTGCTGGGTGAAATCACAAGCAGATGAATCAGGCATCTACAGCAGCGTGGCGGTGTTCTGATGCACCCGGATGAGAACTCAGCCCACCCCTGTAATTACTGTCAGACACACAACTAACAGACATGTATTAAATGGGACAGGGGAACACGTGGGAGGCATTAGCACTGCCAACATGGCTGCACATGTGTGTTTGTGGCTTGAATATACATTCATATAGACATGATGATGCTTTACTCATGTTGATTTATTAACCAGTTTGAGGCGTGAGAGAGAATCATGGTCCTCATTATGCCCTGAAGTCTTTCATTTTACACATAAGTACAAACCAAGTGTTCCACTTAACTGCAATAAACTCCACCTGCAGATTTAATGTGTGTGTGTGTGTGTACTCTTATTTGTAATTTATAGTCTCTGTGAGTTTTTAATGAAGCACTTAAGAGGTGATCGGTAAGGGTTTGGCATACATTCAGTTTTATAAGACCTTCTCAGACCTCCACTTTTCTTTGTTAATTAAACTAATAATTAATATTTCTGTATATTTGTATCAGTCTTTTATTAAATTATCTCCGTTGAAATTGGTCCTTTTATGTAAATGCTTTTCTTTTTAGAAGAAGCCAAGGCGAAACTGAAGAATGAAGTGTTAGAGAAACAAAAGTGCCCTTGAGCAGTGGAATTCTGGAAGTTTGCAGCCAGAAAAAAAGAGCACCACCAGTATGACTGCCCTGAAAAGAATGAAATTGTACATTTAAGTTTTGAGGGTAGAAACGACCACATGAGAATGCTCGCATTTCACTTTTTCACTGGGACTCACACCACAAAACACAAGAGCATTTCTGGTTTTTTTTTTAAAAAGTCTTTTTGAAAATGAAATGCAGAAAAGAAAAAAAAAGAGGAGAGGAGAATTCATCGACACAGCTGTCAAAGTTAAAGCAGATCAAGATGGGTACATGTATTTTGGACTCACCAAGGACCCACACAAAAGTGTAAATCACTGCAGCAACAAGACAACAGGAAGAAAACGCTTTCAGCACACCTGAATATGAATGCAAAACTGGTGTCCTTCTCCCAGGGTTCCTTGCAAAAATGATTTCATTCCCAAGACATTTGTTCTGGTCTCAGACAGCTGATGAAGGCCATTCAGCCTTAAACACTTGTTATCAAAATGAGGAGGACAGCGTGCAAGAAATAACAGATACACACACACAGCTTCATCAGGAGTACAGGGCACAGATCACCTGTGCAGGCACATTTATTCTGCCTTGTTATCTCACACTCAGCATGTAGTAAAGCCATTACATCACCTGACAGAATCACACACGCACTCGCTCTTCTTTCCCTGCTTGTTATTCTACTGTCACGATGCAGAGTGTTACCAACACACCACTGCACACTCCCTCTGGGATTTGCCACCCTAACCCCCCTACACCCTATAAATCCACAAACCCGTCTTGCATACAAAGAAGCAGGATTTATATGCTAACACATGCATACATAAAGTTGAGATTAACAGCTTTACCACCCACTGAACGCTGTAAGCTCGGCATGGTCGACGAACTAACTTTAACCATTTGAAATGTCCTTAAATTATGATGTGCAGAAAACAGCTTCATCTCCTCCCTTTCTGTGATGAAGGTTAGTCAAATACATAAAACATGGAGGAGGGGAAGATGATGGACATAAGTTTACATTCCTCCCTGCAGCTCAGCCTTACAGTCACAACACTGTGCGTGAATCAGGTTATTTCCCACCATAGGTGATTTATAAGGAGCTTAATAGTTTATTTGACTTATTCTGACTCTTATATGTGGGCCAGCACCCAGAGGACAACCAACAGAGAAAACATTGTGTCTGTGGGCTACCTGATCAGAGTTCTGCAGGTCTTCTTACTAATTAGTTTGGTTGCCGTTGTTAGGCAATCAAACTCTTGTTCTTCACCCTCTTTCTTCTTCTTTCTTATTCTTCCGTACGTTATTTGGCGCAGCGTACCTTCAGCATACATTGACCAATTTCAACCATTCAGCTATCAAAATGTTCATCTCACAGAGTACATTCCGGGTCAACTTCAAGTGTTTTTAAAAAAATATATATAATTTTTCAAATACTAAGCAATTTCTGTGTCATTTTTAACATGGGAGTCTATGAGAGAGCCCTTCAACGAGGGTCATCTGCCAAATGTATCTCCTCCTACCCATTTTAGTCTTAAAACGCTCATTAGATGCTGCTCTATCAAACTTGTATTCAGAATTTTCTAATTCCCAATTGTTTCTGCACGCCAGGCTCTCAAAGTTGGAGTGGTTTTTGAGGTCTCCTCTGCTGTTACCATGGTGACAGGCTGACACACAGAGGCATACACAGAGACAAACAAAGCTCTGAATTTCTGGAGTTGCAGATTTTCCAATTCAGAGCAATGCTTCAACTGCAGCAATCAAACTTGCATTTTCTTCAGGAAATGCCCTTTTCTATTTAAACTACAAATTCTCTATGTGACACACTTTACCTTTGGTTCTTTTTAAATTCTCTCCACAGAGAGATTCCACTAAAGGTGACCTATATCTTAAGCAAAGCTTAGAGCCAAGGGTGACAGCAATATCCATCCTTATATAGATATGTTTGCTTACACAAATACCAGTGTTTAGAAAGAGTGCTGGCTTTTGCTCAGACACTCTGGTAGAAGGCGGAGATGATATTTTAATTAAGTCCTTCATTTATTGTTGCAAGGCAGTGGAAATAAACTTCCTCTGAGATGCAAATACTTGGCAACGCACATGTTTCTGACATCCATGAAGTGCACAGCTTCCTGAACTGCAGAGAGAGAAAAAAAACTACCATACTGATGCTTTGCTGAGAGGCGTAGAGGTTTTAGAGTGGCTTACTGTATGGTGTCATTACGCAAAGTCTGACTGAAGTGGATACATGCTGCTCCCCAAGCTGATAATACCAAAACACAATGTGGTCCAGAGACCAGCATGCAGGCGGTTCAGGGAGTTCCTTTGTGGTCAGTTCTCCATGTATAGTTAGATGGCGCCATCTAGAGGCCAAGAGCTCCTGTAGCTGTGATCCAGCAGAGGGCGCTGTTCAACAAGTTAAGCGTTGAGTAGACAGCACAATGCTCTGAAACCGGAAACCAAGAGGAAGCTTGGCACCCTGACATAAACCAATCCAGTTATGTTGTGTAACTGCACCTTTTGTAAGTAATTTTTGTGATTTGCGCTTCAACGCCCAGTTTAATGAACAAAGTTTAATCCAGACTGTGCTGAACACATAGTCGCTGTCTATCGTATGAGTGTGTTTCACTATCTTAAGTACCAGAAGCCGTACAGCTGATGATACTCGGCTCACTGTTAGCTTAGCAGGCTAAGCTAGCCACGTAAACAATGGACTGCTCTACTAAAAATTCTTTTTAACTTCATGTGAATGTTAAGTCTGTATATTATAGCTTTGTAAGAAGCACCTAATAACACATTCATTGGTTAAATTGATTTATACGAGTATTATGTCCCGTCCTTGTGTATTCATTCAAACCATTAATAGCTAAAAAACACCGTTTCATGATCGTTTCTACTGTTTCTACTGGGTGTTATAAAAGTATATACATATACTTGTGTATAGGTGCTACACACACATACATATACACACACACGTTGACGTTGTGACGTTTGACTACCTGTGTTGACAGCTGAATCATAATGCCTGTAGAAGGTACAGAGGACCAGGTACCCTCCTCTCTCACCAACCCGGCTAGTGCTGCCCTCACCCCTGGTGGGCTGGAGGAGGATGGAGCCACAGGGGGGTCAGCAGTCTGCGCCTTTCCTGAAAACAGCCAGGGTTCCGAGGCTGCCGCAGCCTATCCTGCCAACACTGGACCTGGGGAGAGCAGGAGCGGTAAGCTATTTAAAAGATGGAGCATGGAGATGGAGAATGAACACCTGGATTATCAAAGCATTTATTAAGACAGACATAATGTCACAATGTTGACATCTGTGTGTCTTTAGCTGGCAAGAGGTCTGGAGCCTTGCTACAGATCGACCGCCAGCGCATCCAAGCAGCATCCGCAAGCTCTGGAGCTGATGAACTCCAGGGCCTTGGTGTTGCTGTGTATGACCAGGATGTCCTAGAGCAAGGTGTTCTGCAGCAAGTGGATGAGGCAATTCAGGAGGCCAATCAGGCTGCTGTGAAAGCTGAGGCTGAGAAGGAGTACCAGTCAGTGCTGGATGATGTCAGGTAAGACAATAATGAGAAGTAATCACCGCTATCCTGCAAGTTAAGTACTTAAAAGTCATTTTAAAATGCCACCATACCCTGATAAATGTTTAATCATTGTGTTTCAGGTCTGTCACAGCATCTCTGAAACATATCAACAAAATTATTGAGCAGCTGTCTCCTTATGCAGCCTCCAGCAAAGACATCAGCCGGAAGATTGAATCTGTCAAACGACAGAAAGAAAATAAGGTAAAATGGTAAATGACAGGTCTTCAAATTAAAATAATATGCTTTACATGATGATGCTGTAATGACATGATGTTAATAGTGTGCTTTGATGATGGAAAAAAACTAGGAAAAACAGCTGAAAAAAGTCAAAGCCAAACAGAGAAGACTTCAGGCCATTCTAGGAGGAGAGGAAAGTCAAAGGGTTGAAGCTGAACTTTTGGCAGAAGATGATGAAGAGGAAGGTAGGTGACATGTTATTACTTTTAACCTGTAATTTCTTTAGTCCCACTCATTAATATGGAAATAATCACTGATTCAAATAATAAAGTTGGTACAATATAGTGTCACGCTAGCCAAAAAGACAATTCTGTGCCATTGCTTGGACAGTTTAATAAATTGTCACATAAATAGAAATCACCTCAAGATAGTTATGTATCTAACTGTGCATCTTTTTTTTTTGTTGCACTAGAAGCCGGGCCATCTACGCTGGGTAGCATGCTCATGCCAGCTCAGGAGACTGAGTGGGAGGAGCTTATCCGAAAAGGTCACATGACTCCTTTTGGAACCCGAATCCAGCAGAAGGAGATAAAGAAAGAACCACGAAAACTGATGCTTGCTGAAAACTCTGCCTTTGACGAGTACTTAGCGGACCAGGCAAAGTTGGCCACTGAAAGGAAGAAACTTCCTCTGCTAAAGAAAAAGAGGAGGAGCTCTGCACTCAGCTCTGATGGGGATACCAAGGAGAAAACCAAAAAAAGCATTTCGTCCAAGGATAAAAAACTTAAAAAGCGTATGCGGAAGCTGCAGATAACTGCGCTAAAAGCCCATCCAAAGGCCAGGCCGAAGGCTGAGCCACAGCTCCTTAAGGCAAAAAGGAAGCGACGCGCTGAAGGAGAGGAGACAGATAGCGAGGGGTCAGAGTACCTGCCCAGTGATGAAGGAATGGATCCTGACCAAGAGAAGAGAGATGCCATGGAAGAGGGCTTTGGGGAGGAGAATGATGAGGAGTATGAGCTGAAACCATACAAGAGAAAAAACGATGGGAGAGGGAGGAAGAAAGTAAAGAACAAAAACAGTGAGGAAGAATACTGTCCAGAAAGTGAGGATGAAGAGGAAGAAGAAGACAAGAATAAATCCCAAAAATTCAAAGATGACGGAGATGTGCAATACTACCGGCAGCGAATAAGGTATGATCAAGTGCTATAAATTTGTTGAAGGCTGCCAAGGTGCACAGAGTTTTTATGTCTTTATGGTAGTCTTCTAAAGAGAATGCAGAAATCCACATCTGCAAATGCCATGCTCAACAAACACCAGATTGAGCCTTTTGCTTTGCATCACATTTGTAATGGCAGTGGTGCAAATGTGCTATTGTTATTCCTTTTATTAAGGAGAAAAGCAGTCAGTTTCTGCTGGCTCCATAGTGCAGAAAGAGAGTTAATCCCAGATGAGATTGGCAGCTGTTTCTTGACTAAGCAAATTCAGTCCCTGCTCTTCTTCTCTCTCTGCTCTCACACTGGCCTAATTATCCTCCTGCACATGGTTTTATACACTCACTCTAATGCTCAAATTAATGGAAGAGCAGCCCTAATGAGATTTCATATTTATAGCTGCCAAATAAATTGTGTTGGCATGTGTCCTTTTCTACACTATGGCAACTGAATGTCAATTCAACAGCAAAGACAGCATAGATGGTGAGGCTAGCTTATATGAGGAATGATAATACTAGAGTGGGTTGTATTTGTAGTTGGATGGGTGGAGGGGGGTGGAGACAGGGCCGAAAAGTGTAATTAACTGAACCAATGCTTAGTCTTGACTTAATTAGAGAGTGTGGTCTCTCAGGCCCAGCTAAAGGACCAGTTCCGTGGCAGGGTGACAGGACCAGGCCCAAATGAAGATGGATTCTTATCCTCTGCACCTCACACCTTTCTGGGGAACTCGCACTACTAATTGTCTGTATCAATCTTCATTTGCGGCACGATGACTGTGCCTCTAACTGCCCTCTCTCCTGCACTATTAAAACTGTTCTCCGTTACATTTCCCTTTTTGCTGTAGATGTTTTCCGCTCAAGGGAAATACCTGCAACTCAAAATATTTGCTTTCCATAAACCTGGGTCTTAAAATAAATCAGAGAGCAAGAGGGGCAAACAGAGAATACTTTATGTCTATCCCACCTAGGCTAGCTGAACCTCTTTACATGCACAGGGTGGCAGCATAGAGGACAGGTAGCTAGGCACAGCTGGTGCATATACACTGAGAAATCAGCAGTATTAACTAAAATATTTTAGTTATATGAGTTGATTCACTTGAAGTTTATTAAGTCATCAGCTGTCAGTTTGTTTTTGTCTTGTTAAAAAGTGATGCATTTAAATGAAGTGGTTAATTTTACCATTTAGGCCTGGTAATACTTAAGTGGGTTTTAATTAATGTACTCTGAAGGAAATGGAAGCGGCAGCGTCTTCGGGATAGGGAGGAGAAGCGTGAAAGAGGTGAGGAGCTTACAGACGACAGTGATGCAGAGTTTGATGAAGGATTCAAAGTTCCAGGTTTCCTCTGGAAAAAACTTTACAAGTAAGTTCTATATGTAACGTTGATCAAATGTAATGTCACATATTTGTGATATGTTTTGTTAATGCAGGAATGATAACAAGGACGTGATGGCTATAAAATAGGTACTGATCAAAGATTATCTTTGTACTTTGGTCTGCATCACACCCACTGATCTTAGAAACCTTTGCTCTAAAATGTATTGATTAAACAAAGATGATTTGATTATATAATCAATAAGCCATCCAGTTAAGTTTTTCTTTGTGGATAAATGTACAGTAGATTTATTGAGTCATTGAGTTGTGATAATATTCCTTCATTATGTCCTGTTTGCTTGTTGGCTATCCTTATCCTAATTGAATTTTGACTTAATAGCAAGAATTATGTAATTTAATCTCTTAAGGTGTGTGAACGCAAACATTGCTAACCTATCTTTTGTTTATTTGGATGGCTCAAGTTGGAGGTGGTAGAAATTTCAGCATACTTGTGTATTATGTTTCAGATACCAGCAGACAGGTGTGCGGTGGATGTGGGAACTCCACTGTCAGCAAGCTGGCGGTGTCTTGGGAGATGAGATGGGACTGGGCAAGACCATCCAGGTCATCAGCTTTCTGGCTGGACTGAGCTATAGCAAGCTCAGAACTAGAGGGTCCAACTACAGGTATATACGCACACACACAGTGTCCAGAGACTGTGTGTCTGTATGGTATGAATATTTGATCAGGGGGATTTCTGCTTGAGAGTGTGCATCTGAATTATTAAACATGTTTCAATTATCAGACTCTTCACTTTCTTACTGCAGACTTTAGAGAAAACACTGACACTCTGTGTGTATGTGTGCACGTGTGTGTCATCACCATGTCTGCTATGTCATAGTGAGTGTCTTCATGGAGATCAAAAATTATTTTTTAGTCTCATGCAGTGAGGATGGAGCAGGTGTTGGACAACAAATTAACCACAAAAACACGGGGGAGTGGTGGAGATAATCTGATTTTACTCCACAAATGACACTCATGCATTTAGCAGGTGGAGCTTCAAGACTCTGGTCAATACTCTGTCTACTATAGACGCCCACAAATTGATTGCTTGCAAACTCAATTATGTCCCGTATCAATAACTTCCACCAGGCAGAGATTCATGCCGGTCCATTAGTGTATCTGTGTGTGTGTGTGTATGCGTGCGTTTGACGAAGTTCTTGTAAGTCTTCACAGAGGAGCTGAAGATACACACATCCATTGACTTCCTTTGATTATTTACTTTGTTGTAGCTGGATCACTGTGCTGTGCTACAGTAGATATGACTTCTCTTGTTCTCTTACACCTATTATTGGGAACAATAAGTATAACAATGTATTATTTACTGTAATTTACTAATAAAATTTGCTGAGGTTAACCAAAGTTAAATGAACTTGGTTCCCCAGTTTACCCATGTTGATCACAGGGTTTGGGAGTAATCACATTTTTGCTATGTGTGTTTGGTTGCAGGTATGTTGGTCTGGGTCCGACAGTCATTGTGTGCCCAGCTACAGTCATGCACCAGTGGGTAAAGGAGTTCCACACCTGGTGGCCTCTTTTCAGAGTGGCCGTCCTTCATGAAACTGGCTCCTTCACTAGTAACAAGGTAGAATGTGTACTTGTTTGCATATTCATAGTTTAGCTGAGTTGTTTTCTGTAGGTTATTGTTTCCTCTGGGGGGCACCAGAGGCCTGTTTATACAACATTACCTCCAAACCTTTACCCCCTAACTCCTCTTCTCAAGCTATATTGATACTTTTGACCCACTCGGACACTAAAGCACATAAATCGAAAGAGAAGTTTATTCCTCTGTTGCAGGAAAAGCTAATTCCAGAAATAGCATCATGCCATGGTATCCTGATCACCTCATATTCAGCTGTGAGGAACATGCAAGACATCTTACACCGCTACGACTGGCACTACATTATACTGGATGAGGGCCATAAGATCAGGAATCCAAATGCCGGCGTAACTACTGCCTGCAAACAGGTATTGTTTACACACAAATACACACATTTCCAGCAGTTTGCTACCATTTGTTATTATTATAGTATGTATATCTAACCTTCTCCCTTTCTTTTCTAGTTTCGCACTCCACACAGGTTCATCCTATCAGGCTCACCTATGCAAAACAATTTGAAGGAGCTTTGGTCTCTGTTTGACTTCGTCTTTCCTGGCAAACTGGGGACATTGCCTGTCTTCATGGAGCAGTTCTCTGTGCCAATTACCATGGGAGGGTATAGCAATGCCTCGCCTGTACAGGTACATTTTCTGACATTGTAGTTAGAGTACTTTCTGCTAGAAGTGATAGGATAGGGTAGTCACATACAAGCATGTATGCTTAATTTTTGGAGAGCTTGCTAGGAGCAGGTCAGGAGAAGGAAAGTGCAACAGTAGAGCCATTAAGTGCAGCTCAGGATAATGTAAGTCCATGCAAAGGAACTTCAGTACTTCCTTTGTGTGTGTGTGTATATGAGAGAGGGAGAGGCTAAAGTGGAGAGCCAGTGAGCTAAATTGTAGCCCTTTGTCATTAGTGCCCAATCGTTAATAACCCACTGACTGTATAGATTTAATTATTTAAGCTGGCTATTGATGCTTCTTCCGCTGTCGATAATAAAAACCTTTACTAATTATTAATGTTATTAAATGGTCAGAGAGGGCAACGCTCTGCTGCTTTATCCTCTTCTCGAAATTCTCAGAGCAGCAAAGCAGGCCCTCAGACGATACATAAAATGTTGCATGTATGCAGCTGGATGTATGTAAAAATGTATGTGTTTTGGGGTGTGGCCTTATGAGCATGGTATCCATTACTGAAGCATGCATTTGCATCCCCATGTGAATCCACTCAGCAGCTTGTCCTGGGATCACCACATCATCTGCTGCTCTCCTCTACTTCTCCACTATGACCTCAATTGAGCCCTAAATCCCTCCATGTTATTGTCCCCTCCAGCTTTGCCTGGAGTGTTCTTGATCCCTCTGTGGACCCCCTTGTTAGTTAATGTTTAAAAGGCTAACTGGCTTTTAGCACCATCTATGGATAAGGTGTAGCAGGCCATTTACAGTGGAGGTTCTAGTGTGGGATGGGACCAAGCGCTTCTTAAAACCCCCTTCTGTTCCCAAGAAGCTGGCCAGTAATACTGATGAAAGAGGAGGGTTCCATCCCTCGAGACAAACTGCACTCTGATCAATGTGTAATGGCTCATACAGCTGAGAGGGACAACAACATGAGTTAGCTGATGATGGAGAGTGGATGAGGGGCTAAACAAGTCATGCCTCATCAACCCTGAACACACAGAGTTGCGATTGTTGATGTGCTTGTTTATCTGGTTTAACTGTTTTTTTTTCAGGTCCAGACAGCATTTAAGTGCGCATGCGTGCTGAGGGACACCATAAGTCCTTACCTGCTCCGAAGAATGAAGGCAGACGTCAAGGCCAACCTCTCCTTACCTGACAAAAATGAACAGGTATTAATCATAGTCTGAGACATTTGACCTGGGTCTAAATATTGAACACCCTCCTACAACTGGAATTCTTAACAGGGGAGATGTTTATCTGATTGGCCGTGACACTGTGTGTCACACCTAAAGAGTATTTGATGAATGTGCATGGCCTTTGTCAGATGCAGAAGCTAATAAAGTCCTACTAAAGTAAAAGGATCAGGTATTCATTAGGGTGGCTGGTCTCTGGTCTGTCCTCATGGCTGATGCTGGTTGACTTCTCTTTCTCCTTCAGCTCATTAAGTCAGTCCCTAAGGACAACATTGGCTTCAAAAAACACATTACTTCCCTCTAATTTCTCTTCTCACACACACACACAACTTCATCAAAGGGTTTTAAAATGGATGTTCACTGCTCATTACACACTCTCATACTGGCCTGTCTGTTTTTGTAGGTTTTGTTTTGCAGACTAACAGACGAACAGCGGCAGGTGTATCAGAGCTTCTTAGATTCCAAAGAGGTCTACCAGATCCTAAACGGGGACATGCAGGTGAGACTCAGTTTGTTTTATGCTTCTTTTTTTTAAACCATGCACTATTACAAAGAGGGTAAAACTGTAAGTCAAGAGAAACAACTTCCAGGAACCAGACTTGCCTTATTCATTATTTACCCTGATGAATTTCACTTCCCCTCACAAGCAGTTGTGTGTGTGTTTAAATTATTTTCCTATTAAAGATCAACACTGACGTGGCATCAGTGGAATTTAATTATTTTGCCATGTAAACTTTGTTAAACCCCTAATAGGCTGTCCTTACTATTCTTTAAGATGCTTGCTTTAAGAGGGTTGTTCCCGTTTTTCTCACATTAGCAAGACCCTCGAGAGAGGAAAGAGACTACCATTTATCACCACTGACCAAATGGACGTGGTTGGAGAGCCAGGGGTGACCACAGATTGTGCATACACACACACACACTTAGACATATGCAGTGGTCACTCTCAGTCCATTAACCACCATTACTAATGCAGTGACCATTGGGCCTTCATCAAGGAAACGCAGCCTTTATTATCCATAAATGAATTATGTAACTCATTCTTCTAGACTAAAGTAAATGCGCATATTTGTTTAAAGGTGCAACCCTGTAAATGCAATAAAATATATATTTTACTTCTATCAACCGGTTTTGTGTTCTTAAAAAGAAGGTATGTTTGAGAACCTGTTGTGTTCTTTAGGTCTTTTCAGGTTTAATTGCCCTGCGTAAGATCTGCAACCACCCAGACCTGTTCTCAGGCGGACCCCGGATGCTGCGGGGTATCCCAGAGGACCAGCTAACTGAAGAGGAACACTTTGGCTTTTGGAAACGTTCAGGCAAGCTGATAGTGGTGGAATCACTCCTGCGTCTCTGGTTCAAACAGAGCCACCGGGTTCTGCTCTTCACTCAGTCTAGACAGGTTAGTCACCAATACACACTGACTACGTTTCACTTTGCAAAAATGTATGCATGCCAGTTTGCTGTATTTAACAACAGTTTATGTCAATGTGCTGAGATTGATTTTTGCATATGTCCCTGCTTCATTTAAACTTCCAATTTGTGATGTCAATTCTATGCATTTGCTGCTGGCAACGTAGAAGCCATGTGTCTGTGTGAGTGTGTGAGAGCGAGAGTGTGTATATGAGGCCCCAGCTGTTGCAGTCAATACCAATGAGATTATACCTCAGAGGGAACCTGAGACCCTCCCTGTCGGTATCTCTGTCCATGTAATATTAATCTGCTCTAATCCTTTTAGAGATAATCCAAATCTCAGCCCCTTTTTCTCTACCTTTCTCCGTGTCTTCCTTTTCTGTCTCTTTCTGCTGTCTTCCCTTCATTCCAGATGCTGGACATCTTGGAGGTTTTTGTAAGGGAGAAAAACTATTCATACCTGAAAATGGATGGCACAACCACAATAGCTTCCAGACAGCCGCTCATTGCTCGCTACAACGGGGTAAGGATTAGTCATCCCTAATGGGTTTCATGAGTGTTTCCCATGAAAATCCTGTCCTGAGGGACAAAATGCTTTAGTGGAACCCCACTCGTCAGGTGGAGACACTAATTGATGACAATCTGTTGTTCATAGAGGGTCAGCGGTATTGCCTCTGTGTGGAAATATTACTGAGCATTATAACAATAAATATGCATCTTCAAAATGCATTGTATAATGTATAATTTTACTCTTTTTGCAAAAGGTTTGATTTGGGAGGAGGTTGTCCACCTATGTATACAGTGTTACATAGATCAAAATGAGTATCAAAGTGTGCACATGCTGTCCATTAATCAGACTTTTTTCCCCTTGCCTGTCTTTGTTTAAGGACAAATCCATTTTTATCTTCTTGTTGACCACTAAAGTTGGAGGTCTGGGAGTCAATCTGACTGGAGCCAACAGAGTCATTCTTTATGACCCAGACTGGAACCCCAGTACAGACACACAGGTTAGAACATACAGAAAAATAAATTAAACATTTACTAGATTGCTTGTTTTATGCTAGCTGCTTGTGTTTTTCACATATCTTGCAACTCTATACACTTGCAATTCTGACTGACTGTGCTTTGATCATTGACTTAATGTTTTATGTCGTAGGCTCGGGAGCGTGCATGGAGGATCGGTCAAAAGCAGCAAGTAACTATCTATAGACTTCTGACTGCAGGGACTATTGAAGAGAAAATCTACCACAGGTCAGACAGCAGATTTTTAATTATGCTTCAATGCGCAAACATAATATTGCTTTTGTGCCCTCCCTCACGTTGTCTTCCATTTTACTTGTCATTCCATGGACTTCACACATTCTTAAATATTAGTAAAGACATGAGTAATTGCTTACATCACTGCTGTATTACTGCTTGCAACATCCCAGTTCTCTGTAATTGAAAAGCTTTCCTGCATTATTAAATGGCCAATTGAGGACTTCTAAACTATTGCTCTGTTTGGTTTGTGTCTGTAAAGTGCTTCTGAAAAACAAGTTGGAGGAACTGCAGGGATTCTATTTTAAAACCTGCAGTAGTGAGGTTAACTAATTTTCTCATCCATCAGCCAAACTACTCTGTAGTGACAGCAGATCAGAATTGCCTGCTGAGTTAAAATAGCACATTACAAGCATCTAATTCTGTATTATATCTGTTGTAATTCAGGCAAATTTTCAAGCAGTTTCTCACCAATCGTGTTCTGAAGGATCCCAAACAAAGACGCTTCTTTAAGTCCAATGACATCTATGAGCTCTTTACTCTGTCTGACCCTGGAGCACAGGGAACAGAGACCAGCGCCATATTTGCAGGTCTGTTTGTCAGTATATTATCATTCAGTTATTAGGCTACCTTTTAAAGAATTTATCTGACAGGTTTTTCTTTTTATATTCAAACAGGTACAGGATCTGATGTCAAAGTTCCCAAAAAACCTGAGAGGCCCAGGTCATCGCACACAGTAAACCATGGCAGCCATGCACATAAACACTCCTCAGCAAACTTGAATGAAATTGGTACAGTAAGCAGACACTCCTCAACAGACATTCCTGCAGAAGGAAACACCTCTCCATGCAGTAAAATCCCTCAGGGTAAACCAAATGTCCTGATGGACAGCCAAAACACCAACCAAAATGGTGTGGATGTGGTGCCAGACACACAACAAAGAGAACAAAATAATAGAGACAGCAGCGCAGCCAAGCCAGCGATCAAAACATTCAACTCACCCAGAGACAAAGACTCTGCACTGACTAGCCCACAGAAACACAGAGAGAAGAGAAAGCACTGTGACTCAGCTGACTCGGACAAACACATGTATAAGAAACGCAAACACTCACAGGATGCTCGATTTGAAGGCCGCCGCATCTCTCATTTGGTGAAGAAAAGGACCTACAAGAAGGCAGAGGGTGAAGACGGTACGACAGAGAACCAGAAAATATCTGATGATTATGTGCTGGCAAAGCTTTTTAAAAAGTCTGGTAAGCATTTCCCCATAAATACCATGCTGCACTTGCCTTTTTTAAATGTACCCTGAACAGAAACAGTTGACTCTTGTTTTGTTCTGGTCTGCAGGTATCCACAGTGTGATGCAGCATGACACCATAATGGAGTCCTCCAACCCTGACTATGTTCTTGTCGAGGCAGAAGCCAACAGAGTGGCAAAGGATGCCCTGAAAGCGCTTAAGGCTTCTCGGCAGCGGTGCAGACTGCCCTACAATAGACCTCCTCCTCCTCCTCCTGCAAAGTACGCAATTCAGCACTGGATTTGTTTTGAGCTTTTTGCATATTCCGATCTCAAACATATCTCAGTCTTTTCTTCTGTTGCCTTCACAGGAAACGTTTTGGACAAAAGAAGAATTCTCTTCTAGCTGCACCTTCTGTTCAGTCAGTCCCCATTTCACCTAAATGCAAGGTAACTGCTGTATTAAACAATATGAAACTAGGGAACATGTGTAGCAATTCTGATGCCGTGTTGATCTTGTTTTTTGTATTGGTATTTAGGATGCTGCAATTATAAAGAAGTCTGTGTCAAAGAAACCAGGTTCAGGAGCTCTTTTCAGTGGAGAGGCGGCAGAAAGTGACTCTGCCCCACTCTCCTCCACCTCTCTGCTGGCCAAGATGAAAGCCCGTAATCACCTAAGTGTGCCCTCCAGCCGGAGAGATGAAGTGGAGGAGGAGGAGGAAGAGGAGAATGGCTCTGGAGCCCCAGGAACGAGCCTCCCTCCTGCTCCACCCACCAAGCATGATGAGCTGCTGGTTGATCTGCGCAACTTTGTGGCCTTCCAGGCGAATGTGGAGGGGCAGGCCACCACCCAGGAAGTGCTGGAATATTTTAAACCGAGACTGACCCAAGAACAGGCACCCGTGTTCAGGGAGCTACTCAGGAGCATCTGTGACTTTCATCGGACCTCGGGTCAGGAGGGCATCTGGAGACTGAAGGAAAGTTATCGCTGAGAGAAGCTGTGACTCATTGTTAATGCCGCGATTAAGCCAAATGGAGATGTCTGATACCCAGCAGATCACAAAAGGAAATGGTGCATTACAAGACGTATCCACTTTAAACACAGTGAATAAGTCTTAGAGAAAAATTCTGTCAGTATTTAAATGATTTCAATGAGAGGTGTTTGTTTACACAATATTGCTGTTGTTTCTGTTTTTGTTCATTGTTGTTAGTACCTGGTTATACTTGAAATCTTATTTTGTTGTTTTTTTTTGTTAAACTTGAAACTATATTACCTCCAGTAATGACACACTCAAATGTCCTGTTAATATTTGTACTTGAACAACCTGACTGACATGTTTGTATGAATTTTGTCTTTCTGGTAATACAGTTGGTGATGGCTGTACATTCAAGTGGGAGCGGGATTGGGTTACTTTAGCTGCTGTATTTTATTTAAAAAAAATGAAATGAATGTGCATATTTTGTATGCAATAAACCTTTGTAACTCATTGCTCAGTTTGGTTATTCAAAATGTAGAAGGTGTTAAAAATAATTTCATCTACTTCAGTGTTCAGGCTACCAATGAAACATCAGGCTGTTCTTGTACATTTACCTCCAGAATGCTGGTAGAATAGTTGATAAATCCTAATATAATTTGGGATCATCATTGAGTGTGATTAAAGTGTGGTGCTGACCAGGGTGCTGAAATGCTAAATGACTAGAAATCACGTAGGCCTGAACATGAGGCACAAAATCTGGGAAACCCAGTTAAAGTTTATTTTCTAAAATTGTCTGTAGTAAAGGAGATGGGAGTGTAATTCCATTTATTCACTTAAGCAGTCATCAGAGGATGGAGAGGAAAGGCGCTGACAGGAAGCAGACACACACTCCGGGCCTGCACTCTTGTCAGAGTTGTCTAGACCAAATATTGGGGTAAAGTTATCAACCGTTATTTGATTTCAATTTTCTCCACGCACCTCGCCGAGGTCATAATAACAACTTTATTTTCAGTGGTGCATAAATTAATTACGCGCATTTAATAACTAAAATATCATTATATTCCCCCTTTAATAACATAAACGCTGCACGCCAGGGAAACCCTTAATAGCGCGGGGCCCTGTAACTGGCCATTATCCGCCTGTAATGATATTACAGAACCAATTACGCGCCATTAGAAGGGATTTTCTGCACTTTATGTGGTTTAGTCCAATCCCGCACTCCTCTTCTAAATTTCAGCTGCTTCTCGAAGCCTCATTTTGCCTCCACCTCAGAGACGCTTGGCGTCTGCGCTCTGCCGTCCCTGATGCGCTTTAAAACTAATTGAAAGGGTCCCGCAGCAGATCATTTATCTGAGGAAGCGAAATAAATCGCAGGACCCCTTGCTGTGAACAAAATCAAAAATTTGGCCTTGTGAGTGTTCTACATGCGCAACTCCTTGTAAAGTGGACCCCCTAACACACCCTGACGAGCAATTAACCCACCCGACAGTCAATCTAAAACCCAAAAGCAGTCATCCTCCTTTTTTTAATATATGAAAGAACCAAATAAAAAGTGCAGCGGGTATGTGTGCATGTTTATGGTTAGGGAATTTGCTTGACTCTGGAATAACAATCACTTGTGATGAATTTTTTGGCACCAGAGCAGAGCTGCCGTTTGCCACCCAGGGCATGTCTCCCCTCTCCCTCTGTCTTTCTATCCGTCTTTCACTGACTGACACACACACACACACACACCAGGGGTTGGGGGTGAGAGAGACAAAGCCATGATAATCCGATTAGGACCAATTAGGCGTGAGATTCTGCGACACTAGCTGAAAGCCTTAACACTCTGCAGACAGTTATACAGTTATAGAGACATCTGGACACTCCCAGAGAGAAACAGAGGGAGAGAATAGTGTGAGTGAGTGTGTGTGTGGTAGAGAGAGAGAGAGAGGGAAGAGGGGAGAGGGAAGAGGAGAGAGAGAGAGAGAGAGAGATGTGGACACTCCCAGACAGAGTCAGATAGTCAGAGGAAGTGCAGCAGCCACTTCTCTCCAGTGCGCGAACTCACTCACATCAGCATCCTCACCGCAGGTAGGATGCTCTCACACATCAACTTTCAGTCTTCATCCCGCCGCACGCGTTAGTATAGAGGCGATGTATCCTCTTAATGTCCCTCCATCACAGATCAGACCCACTCTTTAGATGCTCTGGACGCTCTCAGCTCTGAGCTGAAACTTTTGTCTGTGTTCCAGGTTCAGTTTCGCCGCTCTGAGACGCGCCAGGATGTTCTACTTTCACTGTCCGCCTCAGCTGGACGGAGAGTGCTGTCGCTCCAACACATGTAAGTTCTCCGTCCCGCATTTTACATCATTGTTTCCAGCTGATCTCATTATTTTAATGTGACTCTGTTGTAAACTGTAAAGTTTTGTGGTGTTTATTGTACAGGCGCGCACAAAGTGTGTGCGTGTTTGTGGGAACGCGACAATTCAGGCCTGCTTGATGTCTTCTTTGTTTTGTTTTTCTTTTGTTTTTGTTGTGTTTTGGGCTTTTTTAAGGTGCAGTTAAAAATAAGAAGCTTTGAAAAACACTTTTTTTCTGAGATAAACTGAAACACGTTTCCTTTCTAAGTCGACATAACATTTGAGATGTTTTCTGTCCTTTAACATTTTCACTATCGGATGCAAAGCGCACCAACATTTGTATCCATCAAACATTTCCGAATTAGACTGTGAAGGGTTAAGTGTTTTTTCCCCTCTGCCGTGTCAGTCTGCCGGCTGTTTGTGTGAGCAGCGCTGGTGCTTTGGCCCCGGGGCAGAGGGGGCGTTTTGTCCCGGGCACAGATGTTGGATGTCATGGCTCTTAGTCCGTCATGGTTCCCCTCAGACACCCAACATCAATGTTTCATGCAGCTAATGGAAATACAAAATATGTTCGCTGTTGCCAAAATGTATTGGCCTTTTTCTTCTACATTTCAATTTGACGTGAAATTCAGTGTTTCTTTTCACATGAATTATTCTTAATAGTTAATAACATTGTTTAATCTGTAAAGCTCATTATTGGCCTTAATCAACATTTTATTAAACTACTGATTTCTCTTCTCTCGTCAACTTTTCCAGTGAATTCAGGCGGCTTTGGTAACCACGCCCCGGCCGATTTTGATGATGGGTTTTTACGCAGGAAACAGCGCAGAAACAGAACAACGTTTACTTTGCAACAGGTAAATATTTAACACAATAAAAAGGCGAGGTGAAACACACACACTCACACACACTCACGGTACTACTAAGAGTTAAAAAAGAAAGAAAGAAAAGAATTAAAGTTGGCCAGGTTTTTCCATGTGTTGCACACACACATGAAGATAGAAAATGGCTACAATATTAACGAATTCTTTAGATTTATTCATTTAATTTTTTAGACTAAATATAACCATAAATGTTCATTTCATACACTTAAACAATTAACGTCAGGGCACAATTTAAACTAATTTCACGCAGTGAGTTCTTTCTTATCCGTTATCCCTTTGCGAGTTTTACCATTTCCAACAAGATATATGTGAAAGAAAGAAAGAAAGAAAGAAAGAAAGATTTTTCAGCACTAAAAATCAAACACAATCTGTCTTCCTTAAAGTATAAGTGCTGTTTGTGTGACTGCAGCTGGAGGCTCTGGAGGCTGTCTTTGCACAGACCCACTACCCGGACGTGTTCACCCGGGAGGAGCTGGCCATGAAGATCAACCTGACCGAGGCCAGAGTGCAGGTATGGCTGCAGCAAATGTAACGTGTCCTGGGCACGTTTGACCATGTAGGAGAGGGGTAAATTAAGCCACTCTGTCATTCCGGCGATGCACTTTAATAACATCAACATAATGGTGAATATTAGATTAGCTTGATTAATCGGTCATTCATAATTAACCAGCGATAATGTTCTTCACTAATTTGTCCGCGTCTCAGAGGTAAGAATACATCAGGCGTGCAGATCTCTTTCCCGTAACGGAGACAGAAAAAGATGATGTGTGTTTTAAAAGAGGTCAAAGTCTGGAGGCTCCGAAACTCCTTTCTTCTTTCTCTCTCACACATATAAATGCTTAAAAATACAACCTTAAATTTAACAATTTATATTCCGTTGCTGCCCTGCACATATGCGCCGGTATAAACTTGGCCAGATGTAATTAAGTTATGTGTCCTGTATGTAATTTCCTGCATTCCAGATTTGCTTTTGGGTTTTGTTGTGCGCGCAGATCTAATTGTGGGAAATATAATAGTTTGCCTTTTGTTCCCCAGGGTCATCTTACTATCGCTTAAACCCAATGGCGGGGTTGATAATGGAATCCAGCGCTGTAAATTAGGGATTGTAAACAAATTATTCCCCTCCTAATCCGATTACCACATTCCTATTATTAAATCTGAACATGAATCCACCGCAGTATGCAGGGATATTAAACTTACATTATTATTAGAAAATAAATTTCCTTTCTGTTGTAGTGTTGTTGCCCCCCTTTTTGTAAAGTGTCAATGGGCCTCCCCCGCATTAAGAGCACGCAGCAAATTGAGATTAATGGAGCAATTATAGCCCATTCAGAGATGGGTGTGTGTGGGGGGGCGCGACTTCTAGCTGGAAGGTGCAGGGGTGAGATAAGTCCATTGGTTGTATTGTTGTCCTGCCACCAAAATGTTGTCCTTTCTTTATGCCGAATGAATGCATGTGTTTTGTTTGGCTGTTGACATCATTTATACCCCCGGTACAATGGGAGGCATGCAGAGCACATGCACACCGACTATAACCTCCATTCACACATCATGATTAATGCCTGCTAGAACCAAGTCCTAATCGAATCTGATGTTGTCAAACAATCACTAAATAGGGAAATAAACGACTTCATCATAGCTGCCTCTCTCTCGGGCAGCACAACTGTCAGTGGGAAGTCATTAAAATATGATAATGAAAAATTGCTCAATTAAATGTTGTTATAGGCAGTGACCTTCATTCGATTAAGATACCAGAACTTGGCTATATGTTCTCAGCTGTGTGGATGGGGAAGTTCTAGGGATAAGTCAGGGACTGTAGGAAATTAGAGCGCTGCTATAACACATTCAAAGACCTTTTGATATACTCTAGACAGAGCAATTCTTTTTACTGACAGAGATCTTAACAAGGTAGAAAACTGTCTTTTCTATACTATTGCACTGGTTTCCAAAAAAAACAAATGAAATGAATTAAAGCAAGAAGTGCATTATTTTGTTTTCTTTTTTTCTGTTTATAAATGCAGGTTTGGTTTCAGAACCGCAGAGCAAAGTGGAGAAAGACGGAACGAGGGAGCTCGGACCCTGAAGGAGGAAAAGAGCAGATGAGTGAGGGCACTCCTCCATCTCGCAGCATCAACTCTCAGTCCCCGGTGGACCAGACAAGAAAACAGAAAGAACCACTGGAGATGCAGCAAAGGTGGGGAAAGACAGACGCCTGTTTGTATTGTTTGACAGTAGAAAAATTACGATTGGAGGATTGCTTGGTCTAGATTTTCAGGCTGGTGGAGCTGAGTGAGCGAAAGCAACATAAACCCATTCTGTGTATTCAAAGCTTATTTGAAAAACAGCTGTAAATGTCTGTAGACATGCAGGTGTGTTCTTAGAATAAACTCAACTCACCCTGTGTTTGTTCTCTGCAGCATCAACAGGACTGTGGGTCCTGGAGGTCCGTTCTTCCCGTCTTGTATACCAGGCACCCTCCTTAACTCCGCCACCTACGCCCAGGCCCTCTCACAGGTCGCCACACTGAAAGGTGAATATGTTTATTATTCATTTTTGAATGATGAAGATGATGTGATTCTTCACTAGTCTCACCTCATTTCTGTTACTTCCCAGGTAACGGTTTGTGCTCCTGCTGCGTTTCTGACCCCATGGGCCTGTCTTTTCTGCCACCCTATGGTTGTCAGGGCAACCGCACAGCCAGCGTGGCTGCCCTGCGGATGAAGGCCCGCGAGCACTCAGAGGCCGTGCTGCAGTCCGCCAACCTGCTCAGTGCGGCAACTGGACCCGGCGCCAGTGTGGGGGTCTTATCTGGGGTCGGCGTAAGCGCAGCCGGGGTGGTGAGGCCCGCAGTGGGTCATGCCGTTGAGGTACCCAGTGTTGTCGGAAGAGGTGGAGACAGCTCCAGTCCCAGCCCGGCCACGAAGGTTTCTGTATTGGGCGGCAGTCCTGATAAACACCCTCACTGCTCCAAGGACCCACTGGAGAAAAAGTGAAGCGTTGTGGACACAAATGTGGACGTACTGATACTCTGTGTGATCGTGCCTGTTATTGCTACACTACAACTAAGCACAACTACTGACTGACTCCAGAAGCTGCCTGGGACAGACATCTTTTCTTGTATCACACTGTATGGATGCAAACATTAAATATTTATTTGACAGTAAATTATCATTGTGAGAAATATTTGGGGCCTGGTTACCCCCATAAAAGCACAACTGTGGTTTTGGATCTTTACGTGTCTTCATGCACTCTTGGACTCTATTTGATGGACTAGTGTAAAGAAGACACATTTGATAATGTGAATTTAAGTAGCTCCTCTTCTTTTCACTGAGAGGACAGATGCTTACATTGTGAATGTTGATGCATGTAAACTAAGTGTAAATCTGATGGCAGCACAGTGAAGATTTTGGCAATATAACGTTAATGCCATCAGGTCAGCAAATGGGCTCAAACAATCGTCTCTCATTCTTTAAAGTGAAAGTGCACTTTAATTGATTGATCGGCCATTTTCAGTGTAAATGTGTACATGTGCCAGACTAGAGCTTGTTCGTGTGTGTGAACCCCAGGCACGATAAAGCAGACTGGGTGACAGAGCGGCAGTTGTCCCTTCCACTCTGTTAGCACATCTGTAGCGCCAGCAGACAGGGAACACACTAGTCCTGTTGTGACATGTTCTTTAAAACAATTAAAGATGTAGCCGCTCATGTTCCTCTCCTGTTGCCTCTCGCTCCAGCCATCTGTTCTGATACATTATTTATCAGCTTCCCTTAAAGCCGGGAGAGGAGAGCACTCGTGACTCTTATTATTTATTTACTTTTAGGAGCGCTCACTCTCTCTCTTCCTCTTAGCATTTTTTTTATAATAAACCTAATTAAAACCATGATATATACTATTTATTAATGTTGAATTTACATTTTCAAAAAACATCTCTCATCACCTCAGGGCTTTTCACTCACGTAGTTTATCACAGGCAATATATTTGTTGATTCATTTTTTTCCCCCTAAATTTCTCTCCTCACTAGAGTGACTCACAGATAAAAGATCAGCTGACCAGACTGAGAAAACCTAACCCGCAGAGCACACAACCAGTAGTTGGGCTGATTCAATTTGTGTCCTTGAGGATTTTCAGGAAATTACTTTTGATAGTCAATAACACAATTAAGTAAACTACACACACATTATCATGAATAATTGATAAGAAATTATGTATTACCATGAAGTACTGGTTCAATAATTGATGAGGCGACACCCTGGTGACACAGAAGAGGGAGATAATGTCAGAAGTCGTGCCAGGTTGTATAGTGCTCACATCCTCATTTTTTTCTACCACTGTGTGTGCATGTTGTAAATATCTGACAACTATACTAATAAAGTGATGCTTTTACAGACTGTGACTGTAAGAGTTTTTATAATATGACTGGATTTTATATCAAATTGTAATTGCACGTTAAATATCACAGTATAGGCCTGTTGTAGGTTCCCTGCCGGATCTATTTATGCCCCAAATAATATTACCCCCAAAAACATCATGTCCTAATATAATGATTTAGCTTTAAGTGCATGAGAGCAGAGCAAAGCCCAGTGACATGGCAGCTAATGACAACACAATATCCTTACACAAATCAGCTCCTCTTCCACAATGTACCAGAATGGACGACAGAATCCAGCCAAGTCACACAAAAGATGTGAAAGACACATTCAAATCGTTCCAAAATTGAATACAGTAGTTGTGGAATTTAATCATTAGCCAAAACAAAGGATGCAGAAGTTATAATGACTCCGATCATCATTAAGTTCCACATGGGGCCCATAATTCACTGCTTTAATATTTCATAAACAAGTCAAGTTGGTGTTGACATTCAGCTGTGCATGTGGCATCATTGATAATTTTCTGTCACCTAAAAAAAGTCCTGAGGCGGGTTTGTGGAGCATTGTTATATCAAATTAGCTGGAGAGCGGCCAGAAAAGCAGACAAACATGGTGAATATGGGGGACAGCAGTTGAACTCTGTTCTTACAGTGCAGTTAATGGGCTTCTTTTGTTGCAGTAATGAAATATTTTTTTTTGCAGGGATGTGGGGAAATATGTCCTGAAACAGGGAGATGTACACACACACACACATACACGGACACAAACCGAAAAAGACACATAAAGTGTACATACAGGGCTTTTGCTTGACATTAGGTGCATTACCCAAATTTTTACTATTCAGCCACACACAGCTTTCCAACACAAAGTGCATTCAGGCCTCGTCCACTGAAGGGCCAAAAAATCACCACACTAAAATGTCATCTCTTCTTTTCATACCTGCTACAGAGCTAATCAATATCCCAATCAATTAGAATCAATTAAGCTCATCTCTGAATAGAGATTACATAAACAAAGCTTGTCTTAATGCAGCAAGTAATGTGCCTGTCTGCTGTCTGCTGGCACCACAGCTCTGCTCCTTACTCAGCACAGGGAAGAGCATCCTCAGCGTTTGTGATCAATGTTCACAGGGAAACTATGTTCAAGCAAAGTTGAAAAGTTGCACTGTGCAAAAACTTACTACACGTCAGAAAGTCCGCATTTCTAAACAGGTCAAACTGAACTGGAGCTATGTTCTGTGTTTGTCCACTAGAGGGGGGTAGTGAGCAGGAAAAAATGTACAGACTCCACATGACAGGCTTCGTTTCAAACCTAATACACTGATTATTTTTTTGAGGAAGCGTTCAGCTAATTACAATTATTAGTAAAAATATTTTTTCATGTACATTCAGTGTTGAAGACCAAAACATAAGTAGGAATACAAGATGATAGATTAGCAAGGTTTAGTTGTATAATATCAGTGAAGCTAATTATCTCATCAAATGAGGTGAAAGTAAAATGATTGACAAGAGTCCAAAGAGGTAAAAGCTGGAGGAGATGGACTAGGAATGAACGAAAGGACGACAGGAGGAGACATGTGGGCTGGAGGTTGTTTAGAAGGAGATCAGTTGAAAAGGGATTACTTCAGCCTTTCCCAAACTTTAGCACACTGTATGTAAAGCCACCTGTGTGTGCTGGTGTGGGCATGTGCGGAGGAGTGTGCCTCCATTAGGGCCCATGTGTGTGTGTCCATCAACCCGTGAGGCCGGCCCTGCACCCGCCAAGAATCCCAGGAAATTATCTGCAACAGCAATCTCCTATTATAGCAGCGAGCTGCATGGAGGGGAGGGAGAGGAGCTGAAGGGAAGAGGGACAGTTCCTCCCCTTACTCTGCCTCATGGCCTTTTCTGCAGGGGGGTGAGTGAGGCTGTAGTCAGGGAAATTACACATCCCAGTTTTATGCAAAATTCAAGTTTACTCACAACTGTGTTGTATGAAAAGATAAATATGACAAAGAACTTCATTCCAGTGGGCTGTGGTGACCAAGAGCCACTTGTTGACACTCCATACTGTGCTTGTCAGATCTGTTCAGCCAAGAGAGCAGCACTCAAGTATGAGGCAACCGAGTTATTTATGTCCCCTAAAACCCAAACTAGAGGCCCCCCTTCACCTACTCACCCACCCAGTACCTACAATGCAACCCAGCAAACCATTTTCAGAAAATGTTTCTTTTCCTGGTTTGGACCCCTCTTACGTCATTGCAATATTTTCCCAGTTTACCGCCAGTTAACACTAGCTACTAATGGCCAACTGTAGCTGTCCAGATTTATAAATAGTTGAGAGGCTGTTTGTTTCATCCGTCTGACACTCGACACCAAAGGATCTCACAGACCCGCATGCTAGCTCAAGCCCTCATTCTGTTCCCCATGGTGGACACTCTCTCTGAAACAACTCCTCTATTTCTGTCTGGTCTCCAGCCCCCGAGTCCTGCTGCCTGCTGATGGTCAGATGCTCAAAGACCCGCTTGTGGACTACAGAGAGGGGTTTTTGCTCTCGACTCTTGTAAGAGTCAGAGCTGCCAGAGAGGGCAGGCCCGGATAAGATCAGCAAGGTCTTTTTTTGGAGGACACAAACCGTTTTGAGGAGTTTATAACAAGGCCCTAACTATGGATTATAGAACTGCAAGGTAAGCAAGAACTCAGTGTGCACTCCTGTTCATGTTCAAAGGCTTCCATTCAAACATGCAGTTTCAACAAATGAAGATATTTTCCTGCAAACAAATGTATAGAAATGAGTTTTATGTTATTCCACTGGCATATAATGACATTTCTAAACACTTTCTGCTCTCAGAAGTGACAGATCTTTGGTGTCAGGTTTTAGAGTTGGAGGCCTGACACTGGACAAAAATAAACCTGTCACATGCAAGAAAAAAGAAATGACTCTTAACAGTTTAGCAACAGATTATTTCTGCAAAAAAGGGACTAAAATTAGGGACAGCTGTCATAACATTGTGTGTTTCTGATGTATTCTTGAGTGTAATGTGTTGTTTGTGTTTTATTGTTTTGACTATTTTCTTAATGCGTCTCTAAAAGAGGAGACATATTGAGGCAATGTTGCACAACATTTTTTGAGCTCCATTTAACATTGCACCAGCTCATTTTGATGCTGACTGAGCCAGTCTGTACAGTAGTGGTGTGTTAGCTGCTCTGTTGATGTGTATGAGATGGATTGCCTCCAGGTCAGAAGGTATTAATGAAGCACTGGATATTTTGAGCAAGGTGACGGCTGCTTGGCAGCTGCTGTGTATTTAACCAGAATATACCCATGATATTACCCCGCTGCCTCTACAGCTACAAACTTACTATTTAAAATATAACAGAGGCAGTGTGTGATAAAAAGGATTTAAACAAATCCAAACATGTTTTCTAAATAATTTTAAAAATAAAGCACAACAGGCAACTCACTGCTGATGAATAAAGAGAAGAAGATCAGATGCAGACATAAGGTGGTGCTCACACCTCTGGCCTTTGCACTGGAGAAAAATGCTTGCTTTAAATATAAAACTCAGTGTTTTTAAGTATCACTAGATGGAAAGTCACATTAAAACATCAGCTTTTACTTCATCTGCAGTGAACTTAATTTCACCTTTAAAGTCTCAGATTAGCAGCACTTCTGCTTCAGGATATTTTAGTCTGCTTTCCACCTGCTCTGTACTGTAGTAAAACCAAAGGGTTGTTTACTACAGGATTAGTTTTCAAGTCACACTTGACTCACCCTACCCGGACATAATACCATAGATACACACCCAATATGTAGCTATCAGTTCAGAGATGATATGTGTATCTGAAAACAGTCCTATTTTTTAACTGAATCCATGAGATGAATATAAGTCAGTGTAATGTCCACTGAAGTCATAGATACATGACTGCATTTGCGTGAGCGCACCTATCTAAATTTGTCGGGATGCGTCTTGATTACCCAAAATAACTCACGTGAAGCTCTCTTTAATGCGCCTAGCAACAGTGAGGTTTTATTCACAACATGTCTCTGAAGGTCACAGTGATTGAGTGGAAGGATTTACAGAGCTGTTCTAAGAACCACATACAGTACATTGCTGCAAAGGGAAACCGTTTCTTATCAAGGCCAGCTATTATAAATTAAGCGCCACCACAAATGAGCTACAGTTCTGTAAAATTATCTCACATCAGAGAAAACATTGTGTGTATTTAAAGCTTTGGATCCAGGTTAAAATACAACTTATGCATCATTATAAGAACGACCAGCAGTCGACTTATACACCTGTTTTTTCTCCTTTAGGAAGATCACAAATTCCAGGATTGTTTTGGAAAGAGGCCAACATAAAGGCACGATGTCTTAGGAGCGACTGGCATTACAAAATCCTGACCAGGGCCCCAAACTTTGGGTGCTGCAGCTCCAGTGGCAGGCAGAGTGTATAATTTTGAGGTCAACATTTGCATGAATGACTGAACAACTGCAGACAGAGTTCTTTGTAAGTGAGTCTACATCATGACCTCAATTGAGAAGCGCCGCTCGGGACGAAAGAGCGGCAGCCATCGAAAGCACAGCGATGGAGGCTACAGTGACACCTCCAGTGGCGGGTCCTTTCTGGATGAGAATGACCGTGAGGTCAGCAGTCTGACTGACAGAGCATTCAGGAGTCTCTGTATTGGTGATGAGGCGGTTTACAATGACTCTGACCTCAGTTTGTCCTCACCCTGCACCCAGAGAGACAGACAGCTGGCCTTTAGCCACAGTGACCAGGACAGAGAGGACACAGAGAGGGAAGAACTTAAAAGAGCTGCACATGAGAACTTCAGCCTCAGGGTGCAGCAGTATGGACAGGACTGGGTCCATGGAGGAATGTATGGAGCTGAGATCCACAGAGATCCACAGTGGGAGGTTAACAAGGACTGGACACACGGGAGGGTTTCTGCCACATTCCAGCACTCCTATGTGGAAACCACTCAACAGGCAAACACTCTGAGGGAAGAACAGCTGTCCTTCCTCAGCAATGGAGCCACAGAGCTGAGTTCACAGCAGCGCAGAAGTCGTTCCAGAGTTTCCTCTCTCATCAGAGCATTCAACTCTGAGGAACACAGGGATGGAGCAGTGGTGGATGAAAGACTCAGAGAGTGGAATGATGAGACAACCTGGGACAAATCAGCTCTGATGAGTATCCAAAGGGAACTGTCAGAATTCTCTACGTCGTACCAGCAAAATTATAACAGTGGCAACTTCTACTCCTCTGAAGTGGCAGCAATGGCTCACATGTCTCACAATTCTGCACCTTCGTTTATGAGGTCTTCACACAGTAAACACAGCATGTCTGCACAGGTCAACTGTAATTCTAACTTTTTTATACACAGCGAGTTTAGTCCCTTCAGGGTATGGAGAGACTACAACAGGTTTCCCTTCCAGCATGGACAGGTCTCAGGTTTTATGCACTGTTCAGAGTATGAGACGCCAATGTACAAGGAGCTTTCACTGGAGGATCAACAACGAGGGCCTTACAGGGGTAACAGACACCTGAGGAGTAACCTGGCACCTGTGGTTCCTTCAGCTCCTGGTCGCTCCACATCAACATCCACAATGCTGCAAAAAGCTGCGCCTGTAGAGAAGCGCTGTGAGTCTGAGCTGGCAGGTCATTATCCTCACAGGAAGCGAGCCCAGAGTCTGGGACCTAACAGACTTCCATCCCAACGTCCGTCAACTGCATCACCAACCATCGAGATGTCTCGACGAGTCCGCGACACCATCAGCTCTGTCAAAGCCCTCCAGCAAAAAATCAAAATGATGACAGCGCAAAATATCACAACAGGGGTGATACCTGATCAACAAGAACGACCATATAGTAATCAGAATTTAATTTCCATTAGCAATAATATAGCAACAGCCGCACCAAATGTTGTGAGCAGTAACACCAGTACAACACCCTTTAACATCAGCCAGTTGCTCACACCTTTTGCCCCGGCACACCAGGAAGTAGATTTCCAGCAGTATGGAGTTTCTCCACAGCCTGTGGAACATCCACCAGTACGAGCTGAAAGCAGGGGAGCCACTCCTGATGTTCGAATGTCCAGTTACAAATCCAGAGCCACAAACTTACTTTTCAATCTCAAAGACAACAGGAAAAGAGTGAAAAGCACCTACAGCCCTACCAAATTTAAAGGAATGGAGAGTGTGGAGAAAAGCAAACAGCCCTTCAATCAGGAGCCAAGAGAGACTGTGATAGATATGCCTGATTTTCCTGATCCATACAATCAGTTAGAGGAATCCAGACGGACAATTGCTGCTGCGTATCAGTATAGCCCTGGAGTGGCACTAAATTTTCAACCTCCATCAGTACATACAGGCCAATATCCAGAATACTCTTTGAATGATTACCAACCAGCTCAGATGGTTCATCATGCTGGGTTCACTGACTTCATACCTGAAAATTACTCTAGCAATCAGCTGGCTAATGGACAGAACCTCTATGAAGACTTAGCATTTGCTTCTTATAAGAAAGACGTGATTGATAACTTGGGAACTTTGGGAGGCAATGTATACACACCTAATCCATCTTATACAGAAACATCTAGGCTAACTGCTGGCAACAATAAAAGCAGAGAATATTTAATAAGCAAGGCAAATGCTGAACAACCTTTTAATGAAACAGTGGGAAGAGTATTCACAAAGGTGGAAAGATATGAGCAGCTCCAAGACAACAGGCAGGATTACAATAATGTTTCCTCACAGGATTGGTGGAGACAGACAAACAGCCAAGACACAGAACAGCTCAGTGTGAAAGCAGTTATCTCTCCATGGAAACAAGAGATGAGAAAAGAAAATCTGCCAAATAAAGAACATAAAGATCTTAAAAAGCCTGAGTTGGTAAGCTGTAGTGCTTCTAACCAGCTGCCACAATGGTCATGTAGTAATGAAAATCAAGAATATCATGGACAACAGCAACTATTGGATTATAGGGATAAAAATGTTCTTCACAAGTACTCAGAGGAAAATGAAATAAAAGGGAATTATGTGACACAGAATTATTACAGACATACTGATCAAGAATACAGAAGCCAGCATGCATCTTATTCTACTAAAGACCGACCCGAGGCCATGCAAGAAACAAACCAGAGGAAACAATACACAGCAATTCCGAAGATACAAGACATGCAGCCAATAGAAGCTAAGACACGGTTTGAACAGAATTTGATATCTGACCCAGGCAACATATCTGCACCTATAATCCCAAACCAGATGATGAAGGATAGACACTTAGTTGAGGTCAAGGCCGAACAGGTTATGCCAGAACCTATAAAAGCACAACACACTCAAACAGTGCTGGCAAAAGCTCAGCAGTGGGCTCAAGTGGAGCAGTCCAAAGCAGAAGCAGCTAAGTTAATTTTAGCAGGGCAGGCTGGTTCAGAGAAAGTTACAACAGAAGAGGCCAAATCAGAACTAACAGAAGAGGAGAGAGCAAAACAGCCGAGAGAAACACAACCAGAGAGGGTCAGAGAGGACCAGGCAGAGGCCGACACTACCAGAGAGCAGAGGGTAACAGTCAAGCCAAGAAATATTACAGGGGATACCAGAGAAGAGCTTAGTAAGCAGGTCAAAGCAGAGCAAGCTGAAGCAGAGAGGCTAAAAGAGGAACACATAAAAATTGAACTGCCCAACACCGAGCAGGCAAAAATGAGGCAAGCTAAAACTGAGCAGGTCATTGGGAAAAGGATCAATGCAGAACAAGTGGAGGAAGAACGAGTAAAAGCAGGAGAAGCTGAAAAAGAGGCAGAACGAATCAGAACAGAAAAGGTTAATGTAGAACAGACTGCAGCTGAATGTAGGGACGCAGAAGCAACAAAAACAGAGCAGATGAAAGAAACCAAAGCAGAACAAGTGAAGACAAATGCAGCTAAAGTGGAAAAGGTCAAATCTGACCACATTAAAGTCGAGAATGTTAGACAAGCAAAGGATCAGAAGGATTCAGTTCAAGTAGGTAAAATGAATGCAGAGGAAACTACAGCACACACAACTGCTGCCAAAGATGCAAAACGTGAAGTGAGAAAATCAGAACAAACAACACTGACTCAAACAATAACAGAAAAAATACAGGAAAGATCAGCTAAACTCACAACAAAACTAACGGCAACGAAACTGGTCAAAAGTGAGCCAGACAAAGTAGAGCAAGTTAAGACAGAGTTAGCTAAAGCCAAAGCAGAACTGGCCAAAATAAAGGAGAAAATGAGAAGTGATCAAAAAGATAAAGCCAGAAACACTGCAATGAAAGAGGCAAACACCACAACCAACAATAAAAATGAGGAGAAAAAGCAGGATCAGGCAGCACAAATACAACAGAAGGATGAGTCGTTACATAGCAATAAGAGAGGGGCTGATGATTATGATCGGCTTAGAGAGAAATATGGTTTAACTGATGCAGTTTCTACAAACAAAACCAAAGAGTCAACTGCAGAGAATAATGTTTCTTCAAATGATTTCAGCCAAACACAAAATACATCTCTCAATAAAGTTGAAACAGTTAATAAAGAGACATCAAATGACGGTCCTACAAGTAGACTCACAGCAGATGACACAGAAAATAAAGAGGGGGTACAGAGCTTTAGTGAAGGGAAAGAAACTCTTTATGTTTACAGTGAATCATCCAAAGAATTCAAATTATCCAGTGCAGATTATTGTTTTACCGATGCAGATAAGATTACAAATGGTGACAGTGTTACTGATACAGTAAAGAATGACAGTGCTGAAAAACATGAAGCTCTGAGAGAAATTGATGGTTCACAGCAAAATGATTCAGTTTTTGCCAAAGTGCCCCCTGTTGAAAGAAAACCAAAGTCAACTGAGCCCAACGTAGGCCCGGCTAAAGATCTAAATTTTACCCCTCCCAAAGCGTTATCCCAAAAAGATAGAGCTCAGACCAAACAGGAGATTCTGACCTCCAAGATAAAGGCTCATGCTGAAAAGGAGATTTCAGCAATTAAAGAAAAAGGTTTTGCTAAACGAGATGGTATTATAAGCAAAAGCTCTATAAAGCAGCTAGCAGGTAATGTTAATATACGACAAAAGCCGCCATCACTGGACATGTCTAAAAAGCCTGAAAACAAAGTGTTCAGCATCAATACACAAAAGCACAAGATGGAGTTGTCAGGAGCACAGAATGAACAAGTCAAGTCTGTTTCACCTCCTAACTCTGCTACGACCAAGCCTGCAGGAGCCACTACTCCGTTAGCAGATCACTTACATCCACAAGCTCCACAAAATTCACTGAAAACCAACAGCAAGGAGCCAAAACAAGCAGGCAAGGAGAGCTCAATACTGTATCAAGAGCAAGAGAATCAATCTGAGATTACACTGCAAAATAATGAGCAGTCACTTAAAAGTTACCAAAGAAAAGAGCAAGCAAACCATAGAAACATCTCTGGAGAACAGAAAGAAAATCCCACTACGGACAACAAGAAAGTGAATCTAGCTGAGCCTACAGGTGTCAAAGCTGCAGGCTGCAAACTGGTCATGACAGAAAAGGCTGAAAATAAAGAAGCAGCACACAAGGACACAGAACCCTCTATAGGCCTTCCTGTGGCTGATGACAGCCTGCAGATTATGGGAATAATGGTGACTGTGCGGGAAAGAAAGCCATCTGTGAGCACTGGTCCAGAGAACAACAGTGCTCATAAAGAAAGCAAAGAGCACAGTAATTCTGTGCCAGATAAATGTCCCAACACAGATCTTGTTTTACGACAAGGAAAAACATCTCAAAAGGATGTAAAGTCAAAGGACACACAGGAAACAGAAGATCATGCAAAAGTTAGAATACAAAGTCCAGAAAATGAACAAAAAACCTCAACCTTAGACACAAGAAAAAATGCAAAACTCCAAAGGGAAGCACAAGCAGATCCATTTGGGAAAAAAGATGTGCCCTTCACTGTCACAGTACCTGCTAAAAATAAAGCTGAAACACAACCCCTTCTCTGCAAACAGAACACAACAGAGCCAAAAGACTGCACAGATAAATCAGCAAAAGAGAGCTCAACAAAAAGCATAAGAACAGATGTAAATGAAAATGTCATTGCCAAAGTGATGAACACAGGAATCAAAAATGATGCTGAAACATTGACAAAACAGGGTGTCCAGCCACCACCGAAAGAAGATAAAACACCTGTGATAAATAAACCCAAAAGCAGCACCACAGATGGAAAGAGTGCACCGGAAAAGAGACATGAGTCAACACCACCACAAATTCTTAACAAAGCAAGTTCTTCTGACACTCTAGCCCTGAAACATAATGAGACACACACTGGAGGAAATAATCAAGATGATGATAACGTGCACATTGACAGGATTGCCATCAGAGTTGTGCCAGTAGTACTGGAGAGGGGCAATGTGAAAATGGTGGGAAAGCACCCCATCACCACCACCCTTTCTGATGTGGTGCCTGCTAATGATCACAAACATCAGCATACTGCTCCATCAAGCCAAGAAGAAAAAGTAAACAATGAAAACCTCACTCCAGTAAACACTGAAAAGAAGATGAGAGACAGTGTAGAAGACAGATTAGGAGTACAGCATGTGCTGTCCAGTGTAAGAAAACTGTCTGAATCACTAAAAAACAGCACTCATCAGAACAGCGTTACTGCAACCAGTGAGATTACTCCAGCTGAACAGCCAGAAGAAGGAGATTACTTTCAAGTACAAGGATTAACAGAAACAAGCAACAAGCAACATAACAATAGCACAAGTGTTGTAGATGCATCAAGGGAAAGGGAACTTCCAGAGTTACCACCAAATAGGACAGCTGTCAGCAATGAATCACACAAGGAAGAAAAACATGAAGCCTTTGTGTTTCATGTGGATCAAGGTAAAAACAAAACAGTGGAATCAGATTCAAAAAGCACTCAAGAGGAGAACATGAAAAGAAAGAATTGGGAAGCACATGAAAAGCTGGCTTCAAAACAGACTGATGGTTCCACTGAGAGATGGAGTAATATTGAAAACATGACTGGAAATCAGACTAATCACATCAGAAAACATCACACTGAGAACCATCCCGGCTCATCTGAAAGACAGAGTTTAAGGAACTCAACAAGGGAAAGTACACTTAAAGAAAAACCTGAAATTAAACCCAAACCAAAAGAAAGGGTATCCACAATACCGGAAATATCAGCACTTGCTGATTATGCCAGATTAAAAGTGATTGTTTCAGAGGACAGAGAGGCAGACACAGTTCAGGAACTCCCACCAAACAAAAAGGAAGGATTCTTTCCACTTATACAGTCTCGTCATAGCAGACGTCCTGTGTTCACTGCTGACCCACAAGACCTCTCTGTGAAAGAGAAAGGAGTGCCAAATAAGACAGAGATGAATGCCAAAGTGAACAAAGAGCCCAAAGCACCAGTATTTCCCATTACAGAGAAGGAACACCAGAGAACAGGGATGTTCAAACTGGGTGACAAAGAAAGACAAGAAAAAATACCTCCAGATAACAAAGTGAACCACAGTGTATTTGACAATGTGGCAAAGAATCCAAACCACAAAGAGAGAAATAACCCACCAACAGTTCAGACAGGACAAACAGCCATAGGGGACACCCAGAGTCAAGTTTATCAAGGTATCTGCCAGCCAAACAATTATCCTGTGCCTCCAGCAACCTCATCTTCTCTAGTCAACATGCCAAGGAACACATCTGAAAGACAGACAAGTTTGGATAAAAATGTTCTTCCTCAATCAACTGTGGGAGAAATGCACCACAGGACAGGGAATTTGACACCTCTTAAGAAAGGTGAGAGGACTGAAAAACAACGAGATAAAGACACAGGGGCTAAGACTGAGGAAGGGAGGACAGATAAAATAAAGACAGAAAGGACTCAGCAAACAGAAAAAAATCAAATGTCCAGGAGTGAAGAGGAGAAAAGAGAAGAAGCTATGAAAATAAAACACATGATAGAGGAGAGCAGAGCTTCTCTGGCTGAAGAAGAGAAGAGAGCTTCTCAGAGAGAAGAGAAGAGGAGAGCAAGAGAGCGGGAAGCTGTAGCTGCTAAGATAAAGGAGAAGCGAGAGAAACAAAGAGAGGCTGAGAAAATATCAGAGGAGGAAGGAAAGGGAAAACAGAAAGACAATAAAGAGAAAACTACTCATGAAAAGGAGATCAAAGCACAGCAAAGGGGAGAAGAAATGAGAATAAAAGAAACTGATGAGGAGAAGAGAAAAAAGGCAGTGGAGAAGAGTCAAGCAAAATTGAGAGAGGGTGAAGAGCAGAAAAAAGAGGATAGGGAAAGGAGGAGGAATAAAATGCAAGAAGAGGAGAGAGATGCTAAAGAGGGAATGCAGGGAGTTGCAAAGACAGACATACAAAGGAGATCTGCACAAGAGGAGCAACAAAGGAGGGCAGCACAAGAGGAACAGCAAAGGAGAACTGCAGAAGAGAAGAAGAGACTGTCTCAAGAGGAACAGCAAAGGAGAGCTTTACTGGAGGAGCAGGAAAGGAGAGTGGCTCAAGAGGAACAGCAAAGGAAAGCCACAGATGAACAGCATAGAAGAGCTGCCCAAGAGGAACAGGAAAGGAGAGCTGCAGAAGAAAAGCAAAGGAGAGCTGCTCAAGAAGAACAGCAAAGAAGAGCTGCTCTAGAGGAACAGCAAGGGAGAGCGGCTCAAGAAGAACAGCAAAGAAGAGCTGCTCTAGAGGAACAGCAAAGGAGAATGGTTCAAGAAGAACAGCAAAGAAGAGCTGCTCTAGAGGAACAGCAAAGAAGAGCTGCTCAAGAGGAACAGCAAAGAAGAGCTGCTCAAGAGGAACAGGAAAGGAGAGCTGCAGAAGAAAAGCAAAGGAGAGCTGCTCAAGAAGAACAGCAAAGGAGAGCGGCTCAAGAGGAACAGCAAAGGAAAGCCACAGATGAACAGCATAGAAGAGCTGCCCAAGAGGAACAGGAAAGGAGAGCTGCAGAAGAAACGCAAAGGAGAGCTGCTCAAGAAGAACAGCAAAGAAGAGCTGCTCTAGAGGAACAGCAAGGGAGAGCGGCTCAAGAAGAACAGCAAAGAAGAGCTGCTCTAGAGGAACAGCAAAGGAGAACGGTTCAAGAAGAACAGCAAAGAAGAGCTGCTCTAGAGGAACAGCAAAGAAGAGCTGCTCAAGAGGAACAGGAAAGGAGAGCTGCAGAAGAAAAGCAAAGGAGAGCTGCTCAAGAAGAACAGCAAAGGAGAGCGGCTCAAGAAGAACAGCAAAGGAGAGCGGCTCAAGAGGAACAGCAAAGAAGAGCTGCACAAGAAGAACAGGAAAGGAGAGCTGCAGAAGAAAAGCAAAGAAGAGCTGCACAAGAGGAACAGGAAAGGAGAGCTGCAGAAGAAAAGCAAAGGAGAGCTGCTCAAGAGGAACAGCAAAGAAGAGCTGCTCTAGAGGAACAGCAAAGGAGAGCTGCACAAGAAGAACAGCAAAGGAGAGCGGCTCAAGAGGAACAGCAAAGAAGAGCTGCACAAGAAGAACAGGAAAGGAGAGCTGCAGAAGAAAAGCAAAGGAGAGATGCTCAAGAGGAACATCAAAGAAGAGCTGCACAAGAAGAACAGGAAAGGAGAGCTGCAGAAGAAAAGCAAAGGAGAGCGGCTCAAGAGGAACAGCAAAGAAGAGCGACTCTAGAGGAACAGCAAAGGAAAGCCACAGAAGAACAGCATAGAAGAGCTGCTCAAGAGAAACAGCAAAGGAGAGATGCAGAAGAAAAGCAAAGGAGAGCTGCTCAAGAGGAAGAGCAAAGAAGAGCTGCAGAAGAAAAGCAAAGGAGAGCTGCACAAGAGGAACAGGAAAGGAGAGCTGCTCTAGAGGAACATCAAAGAAGAGCTGCAGAAGAACAGCATAGAAGAGCTGCTCAAGAAGAACAGCAAAGGAGAGATGCAGAAGAAAAGCAAAGGAGAGCTGCTCAAGAGGAAGAGCAAAGAAGAGCTGCAGAAGAAAAGCAAAGGAGAGCTGCACAAGAGGAACAGGAAAGGAGAGCTGCTCTAGAGGAACATCAAAGAAGAGCTGCTCAAGAGGAACAGCAAAGGAGAGCTGCAGAAGAAAAGCAAAGGAGAACTGCTCTAGAGGAACAGCAAAGAAGAGCGGCTCAAGAGGAAGAGCAAAGGAGAGCTGCAGAAGAAAAGCAAAGGAGAACTGCTCTAGAGGAACAGCAAAGAAGAGCGGCTCAAGAGGAAGAGCAAAGGAGAGCTGCACAAGAGGAACAGCAAACACGAGCTGCTCAAGAGGATCCACAAAGGAGAGCTGCACAAGAGGAACAGCAAAGGAGAGCTGCAGAAGAAAAGCAAAGAAGACAGAGAGAAGATGAAAAGGCTTCTCATATGCTTGCAAAAGAAAGGATCAGACAGGAGGAGATAAAAACAGAGCAGACTTACACAGGGCAGGAGCGAGAAAGGCACTACAGCCCTGATAAGGCCAGACACATTAAGGAGAATGAAGCAGCACTGAAAGAGAAAAAAACACAAGAGATGCTAGCTCAAAGAGAAGATGACATCCAGGCTAAAAAGAAAAAAGAAGAAGAGTTGGCTGTGCACAGAGAACAGGTGAAGGCAGCTCAGACTGAAAAGCAAAGAAGTACACCACAGATGGATACTCTTCAGTACTATGCCATCACAGACTCAGAGAGAAAACCCAGAGAAAAACAACTGTGCTCCCCATTACCCCTGCAACATAGAAACAACCCATCTGGCCTTGAGTCAAATGAGGAGTTAGCATCCCATAGTAGGCCTTACAGACCACATGCCCCTGCATCTCCCGCTCCATCTCTTCCCCGTTCTAACACATCTTCTCCTGCTGTAGGAACCAAGCCCTCAATGTTCAGAGTTAAGGATAACACCACCAGAGGTTCCTCTTCCATCAAGTCCGTCATCCCACGCTTCCATAAGAACTTTGGAGAGGATTTCAGGGTGGGCTCACCTATGGACAGAAGGTCAGAGAGGGGGGAGGAAGAGCAGGAGATAATGAGATGCAGTGCTGGAACTCCTGTCTATCCTGACACAGGATTAAACCAACTTGGCTCCATCAATGAATCCTCTGCAACTTCATCACAGGATTACACAGTCCCCATCCCTCATCACAGGCCCTATTCTAGGAGAAGCATTGCTATGGATGAAGAGGACTCCCGTTCTGTTGTCAGCAACATGTCTGAGGGTATGGAGAGTTTTGCCACTAGTGTGGCAGACCTGGCTGATATACGAGGCCTATATGACTATGATCGTCCAGAATCAGCTTGTAGCTTCAGCAGTGATGTCTCCCGTTCCCTAGGCAAGCCACCAGCTGTTCCCCCAAAGAGTGAGAAAGCCCTACGTAGGGCTAAACGATTAACTACTCGGAGGATAAAAAAAGAGCTGTCCAAAGCTGCAGAAACTGAAGCTGAGAACGAGGTCTCCGGTATTCTTTCCTCATACTCTACTGAGGTACGGTCCTCCAACCGTCATGCTGTGGCTTCCCCTCATTTTTCCCCTCCTGTTTCCCTCACTCATGCTCCAGCACTGGGGTCTAGCTTGCCTTCTTCCCAAACAGAGCATTCATCTTCTCAACACTCTTTCCATGCTTCCCCTCATGCCACTGGTCCTATCTCTATCCCAGTTGCCTCACCTCATGCTACTACCCCTGTTTCCCTCCCCAATGTGTCTCCGCATGCTACTGGCCCTGCCTCCCACCTTGCTCCTCCTAAGGCAGTTGCTCATGTTTCCTCTTCTCCCACTCTCCATCATGCCAACCATCCAGCTCCAGTGACACAGTACCAAGTAGAGACAAGCTATCCCCAGCCCTACCCACTGACCCAGCGCAAGGTGCTGCAAGACCCTGGTTCTGGTCAGTATTTTGTAGTCGACCTGCCTGTTCAAGTAAAAACAAAGACTTTCTTTGACCCAGAGACAGGAAAGTATGTTCAGCTTAATGTGCGTGAGTCTGGCCAGAGCATCTCACGCCCCCGGCAACAACCTCAGCTCCAATGCAAAATGCAGATTGAGGCACAACAACAGCCCATCTCCCAGGCTGAAAAGCCCTATGTTCTGTATCAAGGCTATCATGATTATCCTAAAGGATATCAACCTGCACCTATCAACAATGTGCACTCCCACCGGTCTTCAGACCCTGTAACTCTCTACCAGCAGGACCAGCAGCCTGTCAGGGAAGGCCACAGCTATGGATATCCAGCTCCTGAACCAGAACAAAACTCTGAAGGGCGCCGCTACAGTCCAGAGAAAACTCCATACATGGACACGGTTAATAATACGGACAAAACACACAAGACAGTTTACAGCACATATGGCTCACAAGAGTCATTCCCCAAGTGTGACACAAACAGCCAGCCTGCAGAAAGCTCAGTTTGTGAAAATGATACCTCAGCCCACTCACGATATCAGCCCCGTGATATAATAACCATGAGTGAGCTGGAGGACTTTATGGAGGTATCTGATTGGTGAAAACAAAGACTGGAGTTGATAAAGAATAAATAAAATCCTCAAGCACAGTATGAATGGATCATAATGTGTACTACAAACATTTGTAAAGAAATAGTGTAAGAATGTCTTTGGTTTGTATTCCTAGTGACATGCTGTTAAATTGCTGCTGCTGAATATAGAGATTTACCCTTGATGTATTTATTGATTTACAGAGTTCACCATTCCATTTGACTTTTGAATGTCCAGAGCTAAGATGTTTCTTGTGTTGCCTCTTAAACCCTATCATACAGTACATCAAACAGCAACAGTATGTCACAATTGTTTAGCTATTTATAGAAATGTGTTTTTCTGCTATGAGCAATGACAGGCCTGCTGCAGTTGTTCTTTTCTTTTCTTGCTTGTGAAATCCTACTTTGGCATTTTGTGATGCATGAAACCCAAAGTGGCAATCAATTGGTTTATAAAGCATAGGTTGGAACTGTGTCAAAGTGGAAACACACTGACAGGATTGAGGTTTAGCGTCATACAGTAGTCTTTTTTTAAAGTTGGAAGTTTGTGAGAATGTTGCTGTGAACCAGAGTAGTGTGACATGGGCTTATACAGACACTGAAAACATACAAATCAAGCTTTAAAATAAATAAATAAATAAAATAATAAACGATTGGTGTAACAGAGTGAGTTCATTATACTACAAAACAGCTGTTTAAGAATATAACGCTATTATGTATGTAAGAAAAATGAAGTTCTGTACTGTTATACATCATGAGAGTTTAAAAAGTAAAAGGACTATTTCATTAATGACATCTTCCATTTACGTGCTATATGAAACAATCACTTTTTCTACAATACCTATGGGAACCAACGATAGAAATAATCTTGTGTGAAAATGTCTTTTGCTTGATTTCCCTTGATCCACTCATATTAAATGTACACTGCTGTCCTGAGAATACTTGCATCTACCCCCACTTTTACAGTAACCTCATATATTGTGGATCCCCTGAGAAGCAGTAACTGGCTTTGACCACCGTGGGGCAGAGGAGAGCGATACCTTGACTAAGTGAAGACTTGAATTAAGGTAGAGGAAGACGTAAGGGGAAACCCCAAGTAAAAGGTTCAGAAAATGTAATATGTCTCTACACACTCGCTATGAATTCATAAAAAAGAAATGTGTGCTATGGCTGAAAATACACTTCCAACCAGCTCACACACTTTCCACTGAATTCATGCTTGTCAGGAGAATCCTGCATACAACATGAAGAGTTAAATCTGTTGTGTAATTCCATTTGGCTTTGGCAGAGCTCAGGGCTCCAGCAGAAGCCCTACCTCAGCAGTTCAGCCTGCCCAATAAAGCAGCAGGCTTCATACCAGTGGGACAGTCTGACAACCACAGACAAGCCCATGCCACTCCATCCAGCAGCTAGCTAAGACTGGGAGAGGTTCTTGCACACAAACACACAGGGACACATCCACAAAAACACACAGACACACACATGCAAGCCCAACTAGAAGATGCAAGATTAGCATTATCGCTCACAGTTTGAGAATAACCTGGATGATGGAAAAGCATGTTCAGCATTTTACTGTGTATGTGCTTCTTAAAATTGCGCACCAGATTGACAGATGCATGCACACAAACCACGAGACTTGACCATCACTTTAGACTTCTGTGGGTTTTGGGCCATGGTCCAAGACTCACTCACAGGAACACAGGAAATGACATTTCCTACGTGAGAGAGAGAGAGAGAGAGAGAGAGAGAAGGAGAGAGAGGGAGGGAGAGACAGTCAGAGGGAGAATGAGAATACTGGGAGAGAGTGGGAGTTTCTAAGTGGGAACAGAGCCTTTACTGTTTCATATTACACAGAAAAGAGGAGAAAGAGGAGAAGAGTTAATGGTGGGCAAGGGCTCTGGTGGGTTGTGCAGTCAGGCTCTGTTTTGAATGTAGCTGCTTGTGTAAGTGCTCTGCAGTTGTCTGGGTTTATGGATTCGCTGACTGTGGAAAATGTACTTCTCTATAGTGGTCCTTGTCCTGACTAAGGCTCTGGTCACAGGTAAGTCTATCTTGTTTACAACAATATAAACCATAAAAATGTGAGTGTGAGAAAGTATGCATGAAGAAAAAGCACGTTTATCCAGCACTTATATGCCAAATCTATCAAACATAAAAGTATGATCATCATCAAACTGTTACGGTCTTTACAACTATCAAGATTTGCAAGTGCATTAAGGATTGTGCAGTGAAAGTCATGCAAACTTGGCTTTGTTTAAAACCAAACCAGTTGTGCAGTTTGCCCTCTGTGATAAAAAAAAACCTCAGGATAATTTGCGTTCTATAATCTGCCATAAAGAAAACTTACAGCTGCCCTGTAATCTTTTTGTCATGTTAGGTTGGAGTCACTTTTGCTGCTTTTGTTGTCAAATTAAATACTGTGGAACAGACCCTGAAGACCCAGAGGAGTTTATCTAACACACAACAACAACAACAACTATAAAAAACAAAAGAACTGAGGCAGCATGGGAGACCAGATGGTCCCTGTTATCTTGCCATGTTTCTCTTTGCCTGTATCTTGTTGTAGTGCACTGAGGCTGAATGTTTCCCACCTGTAGCTTCTTTTTGACTCACACATATTGTGCCCAGACTTCATGTCTCTTCTTCACAGACACGACCCAGCTGGCATCAGAACAAGACACAGAGTACAGCGAAGTTTTTTAGTCTGTCCTTTCTATAACTGACTGAATTCCCCTGCGGATGATGGAATAACACAAAACTATCATTTAAGCTTTGACAACATAAATCCAAGCAGCCACTGGGGCTGTGCATATACTTTGTCTGAATGCTACAATTATGTTTAATTGGCAGGAAATCAAACATCATGTAGAAATGAACTCAGACTCAGGGAGGAGTCACACAAGCTTCCAGATTGTGTCATTTTGTAACTGTGCTCTTTGGTTTATTTTGAATGAATTAATCCATTCAAAGACATAGATATATAAACAGACATACCTACTTAACCTGTAGTGTTTGTGTTTGTGTCTACAGAGGTATGTCACGCCCTGAATGTGACAGTCACCCCCGGACCCGTCGTCTTAGTAACACAAAAAGACAACCTGACACTGTCCTGTCTGGTATCTCAAAGGAAGAGGAGCAACAGTGTCCTTATTCTGCGCTGGTTCTTCTCCCCTCCTCTTGTTCCAACTCTCCTGCCCCCTCCCCCGCCCTCACCCTCACCCGACTCACCTCCTGCACTTGAGCCCTCTCAGTTTCTAATAGTGAAGATGGGTATAAGAAAAATGAAGATGTATGGGAACTACACCCGTCGCTTCTCCCAACCAAAGTTTCGTCTGCATGAGGAAACGGAGGGAGAGATATACCGGCTGAGGATCTTCAACGTGTCAGAGACAGACCAGGGTTGTTATACCTGTAAAGTTCAGGAGATCCGCAAGCACAGAAACACATGGAGAGCATCCTCCAATGGAACCAGCACCACACAGCTGACAGGTAACTGAAGGTGCACCTCCACTCCACATCACATTGTCTGACCCAGGGCATCTATAATGTATTATTTAAGCACCCGGCTCTAAAAGCACACCCTTAAACATGTACAACAGAACAATTCTCCCTGTAAGGGGACATATCCCCTTATAACTGTCCATCAGTTGCTGTTTGATTACATTTTATGAACCAAAACTTATTGTGTGTGTTTATCCTTGTGTCAAATCAAACACACGTGAATTTATTGACACTTATCATTTGCACCTGGAAGAAGAGTAAATACTGCTGCACTCTTTTTGACCTTTAAATAAATCAATAGTTTTTAAAGAAAAAACATTTACACAACACCGCTCACTGACAAGCAGGGATAAAACTCAAAGGGGATTTCTAATTTAATTTCTTTGAAAATACTTTCCATCTAATACTCCTTTCCACAGAATTCCCCTTACAGCCACCGTCATTCTACTGAAGCAACCTCCCCTCCTCACAGTATCTGACGGTTTAAAAAAAAAAAACAATAAAGAAGAGCAACAGCTTTTACTTAAGAACAAGGAGCACATAGAAATGTCCAGCGTGTATTCTCTGACCCTAGCAGCAATGTTTGCTGTAAGTAGTCCCTATATATGTCTGAGTGTGACCCCAATCCTCTGGCATTTCCATCTCAAAACAATGAGCTCACACAGCCAAACCACACTCAACAATATCACTCTCTGTGCAGGAGTCTGAGGAGTAAAAGGTAGAGTGTTGCTGAACTGGCAACGTTTGAAAACTCTGAAATACATGACATCAGCATTCTGGGTTGACTTAAATGTGAGCCTCACGAGAAAAATTTACTGGGGCGTTGAGTTGCAACTTATTTTGTCTGAGCCAAGGTTCCTGCAGAAGTCAACAATAAACAATGTGAAGGAATGTGGTTAATTTAAATCACATGCAGTCATAAATATCTCTTTGGATCAGTGGAGGGTTCAGGATAAATGGAGTTCACAAGAGATTTATGGAGCCGCCGTGGCATTCTTCAGTGTGGCTACATGTGACTTACTTGCACAGTTTACCTTTTACTAGTTTTAAAACAGAGAGGTTAAAATGCAGACAGAGCCATCTGACAACGCCCTGTCCTATATTCAGGGCAATGCCCTGCTAAGGAAGCCACACAACCTCAGGCATCTCCAACATGCATTGACCACAGAACCAGAGAAACAAGAGAAGACATTATGGGGTAAACAAAGACAAAAAGTTGTAATTCAGGAAACCCCTCAGTCTGCAGATTTAAAGCAAAGGCTACACCCCACTGAGGTCAATAGACAACTTTCTAACCCAGATGAGTGTCTGTACCTGCTGGCGTTCAGCTCATGGAAATCTGCAGTGACACCCACACACACACATACATGCATACAGAGCTTAAACATGTCTGCTGGTCCACATCTGTAGAGCGTGTGTACCTTGTAAAGCTCCCTAACAGACAACCTGTTGAACTCAGGGCTGCTCGCACTGATCAGATGTGGAGTTCAGCTTACAGTTAACCACAATGTGAGTCTTATCAGATGTGTGGTTTATTGGCATTCACTTTCAATATAGATCAAGTGACGCATGCTAAATATGTGTAGCTGTAAAACAATTTTTTATTAATAGAAAATAATTATGATGTTAAAAAATGAGTATTGTCCAACACAGGCATAATAATAACAAAGAAAGGGTTCTTTATTTTTATAACAATATGATTTCTTTCTTAGTTAGGATGCATAATTTTAAAAAATGCATGAAAATGATTAAGGCCCGTTTGGATATCTTGATACCTTTTACAGACATAAGACGAGACAAGACAAGGTGCTGACACTGAACCAGCAAGACACATCTGACAAATTTGCAGGCAAAAATATATAAATAAATAAGAGTCAATTAGAGCATCATGTCTTATTAATATGTGACAACCTGTGTGTGTAATTATTTACATATTAAAATCTCATTATGGGGAGTAATTTAGCCTCTGCACAGTCTCCTCAACCTCATGCTAAGTCCCCCTGACCTGTGCACAATCCAGATCAGTTTCCTTATTCATTATCCTTTTTTTTTTTTTTTTTTGCTGCTATGTACGCCACAAATAAAACAGCAACACAAAGTGGCTAACAAAAGGAAGCAGATACGCGGAGAGACGGGGAACCCCCTCAAACACTGTCCAAGAACAGCAATACAGTCAGGCCTCTGTGTGTGTGTGTGGTAAGTTTGGCTGATGCCGCAGCAGACTTCTTTCATGACAGTGGTTTGAATATTTCAGGAAACCACTGAGGGTGTCAGCTGTATTGGGTCAGCATTTTATAAAGATTCTCAGTCAGGGCACACTGTCCTGCAGGTTTTTACTGACTTTCTCTAACAACTGTTTCCCCAGTGCACCTTACCCCTGACGATGGCAACAGTGAAGGACTGTGGCTGTTATTTGCAGGTACCATTATCACCTCCAACACTACTTCTCTGTTACCTTATAAATCCACTGATCTGACGCCTTTTCCTGCCTCTGTTTCTTAGATGTGTATCTGTGTGCTGTGCTGATCTGCTCCCTGGGCCTGCTGTCCATCTTCCTGTTTACCCTCGTCCTAACTTGCCAGCACTTCTACAGAAGGCACAGACTCAAAGGTAAACCAGCATTTCTCTACTTTCTTCTCATTTATAACTAATGAAAAAAAACCCTGTTAAACAATTATTTTTTGTTACTTTCTCCACAGCAAGTTACCTTCTGGTTAAATGTCCAGAAAGCAGGTATATATATATATATACTTTAATAGATTTTTTTTTTAAATAATTCAAACTTAACTAATCTTTACACCAGTCTTTCTGGTTTTTTAAGGTACCTCATCAATATTGTAGATTATAATGAAAACAACAGATATTTGCAGCTGTAATTAAAATAAAATCTTTCCATACAGCTCAGGAGAGACTGTAACCAGTTCCAGCAGTTCTTCCAGTTCCTCTCCAAAAGCAGAAAGGAAAAGCAAAACACACAACACAGACAGACGGGCAACAGTGCCACCACCAAAACTACCTGCAGAGCCACCACTACACATACCAGCCAAAGGTAAAGTGCCACTCTGACAGCAGATCTTTGATTTTGAGTTTTGGCAAAGATACCCCAAATCACAGGGTGTGGCATCAAACAACAGATTTTTTTGGCCTTTGCAGCAAACCAAGGTGGTTTAAATTTGTGAATTTCAAACCTGGTTACCAAACAAGGGTTACCAGAGGGTGCCCTCATTCCCAAGGAAAGAAATGTGTGGCTAAACAACAGTAAATGATCAGTCGGTATGAAAGCAGAAAGTGATACAGTATCTCCAGCTTAATTCAACTACTGCCACAAAAAAATGGTTTTTATAGAAAGTGACAGGAAACATCCTGAGAAGGGAAAACCCTGCTGAGCATTTGCTGTCAGAGTTCAAATCAACACTGACACTGAAAACACAAGCTCTTATTTCTGTTCACCTCCATTAGGTTTAATATAAAGTGATTGTGAAGGACAATTTAGACTTCAACCACACAGTCCTATTTGGGAGTTCATTCCTCCTGGCTGCTGTTTTGAGTCAATTAAGGCCGTCTCTGTTTTTCAGTGCACATTGCTGCAAAGAGACCTCAGAAGCCCAGGAGGCTGAAGACGCAGCCAAGGCGATCTGCCCCTGTAAGTCTCCTCATTCTCATCCACCAGATAAGCACATGATTTTCAGTATGTCCACCATAAAACGGTGCGTTATAAAACATCTTTGTAATGCAGTTATTAATGTTTTGAAAAGACCAGACTTTTTTTTAACCATGAGCAGTTTGTTATTGAGACACATGCATAAGGGAATTTGTTTCACGACTGCATGATTGTCTACAAGACTTTATTGCCATCTCTTCATTCAGTTATGAGCTTGATAATTCTATTTAGCTTTATTGCTTCTGAAACACAATTATTTATTTAGAGTGCTTCATTGGTTTTATATCCACAATAAAAGTGTCAAACATGGATATCCAGAAGAAAACTACTCAGACTAAGGTTCCTCGGTTATTTGTACTGACGCCGTTCTTGTGCTTTTGTAGTGAAAGGAAGCTCTGGAGCATTTCTCTTGCACGAACATACTGATTGGATTAGTGAAACTAGGAGGATCTGAGGATGTTGGATAGGATACCTTTTGTACCAAATGTTTTTCGAGTAAACTGAATGTTCCAGGAGGTCTCACAAACCCTGTAAACACATACTTTCTGCAGCTGAGAAGCACAGAGGTGATGTTTACTAAAAGTAGAGAACACTGCTTAAATACATGCATCTTTTTTTCTGTAATACAATCTCTGTGTTTATATACATGTCCAATAGTTTTCTGCTCTGCCTTATCTGACAGCTAAATTCCTTCATGTTCCCTCCTCTAGCCTCAAGTATCACAAGAAGACAGCCTGACATATGCAGAGCTGGAGCTGGTGAGACCGAAGGTGGAGCAGCCCCCAGCTTCCTCCAGCCCTGACCCCACACACTCCAGCCCGGACACTGTCTATGCTCAGATCCTTTTCCAGGAGAAACAGCTCTAAACACGGCTGTCTGGTACCTCCTAGAGAAGAGGTATTCAGCTCTCCAAACTGAACTGGGTGGCATCCAAAGGACTATATTTATGAACTATCAGTGAGATATTTAGCATTGTGTTCTTTGTTTTGTTTTGTTTTTTTGGATCCAAGAATGCCACATCTGTTAGTAAATGAGGCTTTTGTGTTTGCTCTGTGCAGTTCCATTCCAGCACAGCAGTTTTGGGGTCTTATAATTCTGTTGTTTTGTTCGTTGGCATCACTGGCCTGTGAGCCAGATGTTTATAGAATGCTCTTACTGTTAACTATTCTGTATAAACTCAGGAGACTGTGTGGAAAGAAACTGTTGTCTAAGCTCTCTAACTGCAGCGTCATAAGACACTGTAACACACTCAGCTTTTACATGCATTTATAATTACAGTAGTAAAACACCATATTAATAAATATTCTGGGTGATCAATACTGTTTTTCATTATGTATTTAAAGTGAAATAAATGGAATTACAAATGTTTCTTCTGAAGCTTGATGAATAAGGCCCAGGCTTAAACAGCAAAAATAAATCCTGGAAGCTATACACATTACACCCAGGAAAGGTGAAGGGTGTAGGACATTTTCTGAAGGTCAGTGAGTGTGAAAAATGGGATGAAGATGGAGGTGCGTGGAGAAAGAAAATGATGCACATCCACACCCTTCCCTTTGGTGAGTGGGAGAAATTTAGAGAGGAAGAAAGAGAGAGATCATCACCCCCCCCCCCCCCCCCCCACAGTCTATACTCACCGACTAGGATGAACCCGCTAATGACTACATTTATTCAAATTAGACTAATTGTAATCATGGTTAATAATTAGCTTTACAGTGCATTATAATTGGGTTAGGCTACAAGATGGTTCTGCCTAGGTGCAATAATTTATTTGATTTAATTATTCTGAGGAACCCAGTGGTTTGACATTTCATATCATAAAACCAACGATGTAGAGAGAATGGAGATGGCCGTTGTCTTTAGAGAAGGTCATTGCTCGCTCCCTGGGAAAATTATGAGGACTATTTTCCACTCTATTAAGCTACTCCACTTAGCACAATTAGCCACACACACAAAGGTTAAAGAGAGAGACCCCTTCCTTTATGATAGAGAGGAGTGCCGCATGTGCATGAAAGAGCGAGCAGGAGACAGAAGCCTCAACACTCTAGCATGGTTGCTTAAAATTAAAACCAGTGAATGAGAATGTAGAAAAGTGCATCTTCAAATGGGTCATTTTCTAGGCCGTACCATGATGACTAAACACTTGAGGCTAAAAAGGCATGAGCTGTGACAAGCCTCAAATTCTTTACATCGCCCTCAACACAAATACTTAACAGCAGAAAAAAAAACAGCCAAATACTCATAGATGCCACATTTCAAAACTGAAAACACATTGTGAAAAACAACAAAAGTCAGTAAACTCTTCACATCCAACTAAACACCCTGAATATTTCCACAAAGTACAATATTACAACCCTCATAACATTAAATTCTGACTTGTGTGCCTTTTTATAACAGTGGATGCTTGATGTGCAGGTCCTGAAAATAAAAAGCTGTATTTCTCAGAGAATGCTGGCCGAGCATGCATGCCCTTGTTCATCACTGACACAGCTCCTCTTGCATACATTTTAAAGCTGATCAATTCAACCACAAGTTTCTACTGTGGCCTCTTATAAGCTCTGCTAAAGCAGTAAGGGTGTATTTAATGACTGCGTGAACGAGTGTTTCCCCTTATTTAAATTCATCTAGCAGGTCTGGAAATTTTTCAGCCAGACTGGCTTCACCTTTAAGAGCCCCCAATGAAATAAAATCCAGACCGAGGAAGATTTCAGTCAAAACCAAGCACACTCACTGTACAGGATGTAGGCAAATGCCAATGTCAGTTGATTTATTCAAATTCACTGAAATTCAGTATTTACACACAAAAAAACATACAGTTTAAATAATCATAAGGAGCTAAATATTTTGTCAGAAACTTGAGTGTATCAAATACTGTAATAATGGTTTCTGTGAATCCACTGAATAAAGCAGCTCCTGTCAGACCTGAGATACTGATGGATTTTCTGTCAGTCTCTTTCAGAGAAAAAAAATGTGTGTGCAGAATTGGTGGCTGGAAGTGTGATTGTGTTCAAATACTGCCACCTCTCAGTCACTCACAGGTCCAGGTATAAACTCTGCCCCAGGCATCACCTGCCAACAGGGTAGCATGACTCCTACACAGAAAAGAGAAATGGTATGTAAAAATGTATTTTCTGTGGTAAAGCATGCACTAATACACATACATTGAAGTACGTGTAAATTGGACTTGTTAAGGATTCAGTTGTAATTACAGATTAAGATTAACATATGTAATTGAACATACAGTTTTCAGTTTTCAATCTCTTTGCAGTGAATGTGTGTGTGATATGTACTGTACCTGGACATGGCCAGTGCTGTGATGGCTGGATTTTCTTTATAGCGACGTGGTGACACAGCCTGATTTCTGTTCAGCTCTTGACATAAGACCAGATGCCTCTCCCAGCCCTTAACCTGACATGAGCGGCTCACTGTGAATTCATCATGAGAATACATCAACACCCCCTTGCTACTGAGTTACAGGGCAGTTGTCTTCTATAGTCATCAAAACAAAAATAAAATTGTGCATTAACACAGTGTCCATCCGGAGACGGCGGGCTGTAAAAGGGAGAAAAATCCCTCAAATATAAAATGCCTCAGTGTTACGTAAAGACTTGACTCAATGTAATTGGAAAGCATAATACTCCTATGAGGTGACGCGAGGCTGTAACCCAACGTATGCCAAATTGGATCTGGGTATTATTGCTTTCTAAATTATACACGCACACACACGTCAGCAGAATTACTCATCAGTGTTTACTGGCTCTATGTTTAATAACTTTATAACAACATAATTCCTGCTTGCCCTAATGCTAGTGAGGGATAGGGTAAGCATTACAAGCTCTCATCTGAAAACTGTGCTGTCTAGCTTAGAGATGAGCGGTTAAAAATAATCATCCCACAACTTAAGAACTTATCTTATTAAATAGCAGCAAGATTTTTTTTAACACTATAAGAGAGCATGTATTTTTGTGCAGTTGATCTCACAGTTTTGTTACTGTCAGCCAATCTTATCACGTGTTGTTATAAATATAAGTCCTACATGCATCTCCTATCCCAGTACCAGTGACATTACCGTCTCTCTGCGTTTGGTCTTGCCCTGGGGACACAGGCTCTTCTGGAGGGCCAGGTAATTGTGTTCTGGTGTACTCTGTCCTCCATATCTGTATGAGAGACACATAACGAGTAGCAAAATCATAGACATAATTCAACATAATAACAAACACACTCACAAACAGGCCGGTGAGCGCACACGCCCCACACACTCAATGTAATAATAAAGTAATGACACCATTTGTGTGTGTGTTGAGCGTGTAGCATGGGCACCACTCCCAAGTGAAGCACAATTTAGAGTTTGCAGCTTTGATTGCAGAAAGGCAGCATATGCTTATATTAATCCTTAGCAAAAACAGTCACACACACACAAAACCCAGATGCTGTTATTAATACCTTGATGGACATCCGGGCAGATACCAGTGAGGCTAATACCCAAATAATGAATGCCACTGATGAACACTGTACAGTATAGTGTATAAAAACAAAGAATTCTTTCCTACTGATCTAGTGCCCACACAGAGCTGCCAGCCAATTAAAGAGGTGCTTTCTGTCATGTACTGTTACTGCATTCTCACCAGAATGAAAGACTGGTGCAGGCAGAGCGTTCTACTGACAGTGGTGATAGGTCTGTAAGACTACCTGTATAGTTAAAAACTCACCCGTATGATGCCATCTGTGCACCCGGTGACAATAACATTCCTGGCATCCCACTCGTGTCTCTGAGAGAAGCTGACACACAGGATGTCTGCCTGAGGCCTGCAGGAAGTTTCTGTGCAAGCCAACAGCTGGCCTTTCATGGTCCACAGGTAGAACAGAGGTCCAGCACATGACACAATCTCACCCTTAAACAGAGTAACACAGTGTTCACATGAACACAGTCAAAGAGGATATGCATGTTGTCAGCAGTGGGAATCCTCCCTTCCTCATGCTGTGTGCTGACGACAGTGAGCCAAACATTTTTAAAAAGGACAGAGGAAATAAAAGAGAGCAAGTGAATTTGAAAGTAGATCCACAATGTGGACTTACAGTGAGCTCATTGATAGCTAGTGCAGAGATGCTGGTTGTGTGTCCGACTAACTGAGTGATGTAACTCAGCTCCTCTAAGTCCCACAGGATGCAGGTAAGGTCACGGGAGCCGCTCACTATAATGCTGTGGACGTCAGACACGGCCAGGCACGTCACTGCAGCTGTGTGACCGTATAACGGCTGTAAAGAACAGCAGGGTCAGTGAAAGCGTGTGTCTGTGTGTACAAATAGATCTTGTGTAGGACTCCAGAGAAAACAAGCAGACTAACCTGCCTGAGCTTCATGTGTGTGAGTTTGTCCTTGGTGACTGCTACATCCCACGCACACACTACAGTGCTGGTTCCTGCAGTGATGATGGTTGTTGGATTGGGCCAGGCGGAGCATAACGTCTCACCCCAGTCACACAAACTCTCACACACTGCAAAGATCTGGAGAAGGACATACATATATGCATGTATGTTAGCAAATAAGCAAAATTACAATTACAAGAAATCAGTTCACTTACCTAATACAGTAATGTGTTTGTGGTTAGCAGATCATAAAGATTCACAGTCTATCAGGTGTTTAAAGTGGGTCCATTTCACTTTATATTAAATTAAGTGGCAATTAAACAAAGACTTATTAGTGTTATTACATAAACTTAAATTGTGATGGGCCTGCACAGTGTAATGCAGCTAAACAGAGTTCATAATTTGTTTTTTATCAGCCAAAATTGTTTACTTTCTCCGTGGAGTAGTTTCCAAAGGCGCAGCTGTTGTCTGGGAATCCCCAGCTAAAGAAGCATCCCTGGGGAGGTGACAGCAGGAGACGGTTTCTCTCCAGCACCAGGACCTCCTTCTCCAGACACAGTATCTGACCCACCGGGCCTCTCTGCAGCTCTACACTCAAACCATATATGCAAACAAAACAAACAGAATTGTTTAGAATAATTCAAAAGCTGACCTCATTCTGCTTTTCTGTGTACCTGAACAAACTTGCCAGGACAAATAAAGATAATGGCTCTTCAAATACATCACATTAAAGAGTTTGGTAGCCCCATAAACTTGTAAAGAATTTCATTAAACTGACCACAGAAAACGGGGCAATTAAAACAGCTATTCCCTGGTTAGAAAAAGCTGAGCCCTGGTCCTAAGGGGACACCTGCAACCTGAACAGTAGAAGTTGTGTGTATGTCGGGGGTTGAGACGGTGAGAGAGAGAGGCTGTAATTGTGCCTATAATTGACCTATTCATGCAGGAACAGGCAGAAATCATTACATCCTATTGCCAGTTCTGCTTTTCTATGAAAATCCCCAGAAAGACGTCCTGTCTGCATTAGTCTTAGCGTTCCTCCCCCTATTCATCTCTATCTGCTTATTGATCAGATCAGACAGTCTAAGATTTAATATGAAATGTAATATGCAGGAATCTCTCCCTGAGCATTCGCAGATTCATCTCCTCTCCCTCAGTGGGCCTGTAGTGATATTCAGATTATTAAGTAGGGCTCAGCGGAAGAGTCATCTCCATATTGTAGCTCTAACAGATCGCTCCTTCTACCCTTCTGTAGTGTAAATTAATCTATAGACACCTCACTGCTTTTCAATGATTCTCTTGAGACCTAGACACATCTTGTGTATAAAAACTGACATCATATGGTGTGAAAAAAATAAAAGCGGGACAACACAAAATGGTGCCAAATGCAGATGATTATAATTAATTAAATTTTGTTTGTGTAGCACAAAAGCTTAAAAAAGACAGGAAGCAGGTAGAAATAGCTGGTCGGGCTCTTTCCAGGAGAAAAAAGAAAGAAATGCCTGAAACATTCCTACAGTTTCATAATACATCAGAATACCTAACAGAAAAAACAGACAATAAAAACAAGTCAACTCTGCCATCATATTTGTTGACAGGCATGTTTCTTCTTTATATCTAGATTTTGAATATAAAGAAAATTCCCAGAGTATCAGTGCTTTCATTGATCTAATTTACCTCTGAATGGCTGCACAGTGGTTTTCAATTTGTCCAGTTTAAAGAAAAATGGAGTTGGATGGGATGATGGTACTTCTTTCTTGGAGCCACAACGAGGTGGATGGGGCTTGATGAAAAGCTGTAGGAGCAGACATAATTGAGTAAGTACTACTACACAAAAGCCCATTTTTTTAGCCTGTGCCAACTGGCATTTGTCATTTACAGACATTACCACAAAAGTTGTGTAACTAATTACTAATAATTATAAATAACCAATCACCCCTTGTAAATACATCTTCTTACCTGTTTGGGAACCTGACCAAAGCTGCTGACATATCCCAAGATTGTGCTCTTAATGACAGGGTCCTTAGCATCCTGCCGGCCTCTCTGGGCATAGAAGTAAGGGTGGAAGGTGTTCACGCTTTCAACAGCAGCTGGACCTTTTTGCCGGTAACCAAATATTAGGTCAATCCACAGGTGGATGTGTGAACTCACGTAGTCACTCTCCAGCACCTAATGCAAACAGAAAAGATTGCTGCGTGGGCTAAAATCATCTAGTCAAATAATATCACAAAACAACATAGACATATGTTGTATAGTCTAAAAAAATACAGCAGTGTGCAGCATGCAATATTATAGTGCACCCCAAACCATCAGTCAAGCTGCTAATAAGAGAGTTTAAAGTACAGAAACTTGGTACTGTATGATTTCTTATAAAAGTCAATTTAGAAGTGTAAAACAGCAGGATGCTGAGCTGTGTTATGAGCATATCTCCATGTTAGAATTAAAGAATGATTTGGGTAGAATTAGCCAGAGATTGGTTTTGAGGAGTTAATAAGGGAAAAATAGGCATTATGACCAGCTACATCCTTGCACCAAATCTTAATAAACACATCCTGGACAAACAGAAGGCTGAAAAAACAACATAACAAGGATATATTGTCCTGAGTTAATTTGTCCATGGAAGAAAAAAAAAACAATTTTCACTTTTTGTCACTAATTTTATGAGAATGGTAGGCAATATGAGTAGTCCAGTAGATTACAGAGTGATAACCATCATAGATGCCCCAGGAATGGAAAAAGGGAGGGTCATGCTGAAAAAAAAATCTTGAGAGATATACAATAACCCCACACAGAGAGGGAGAAGAACGAAAGGAAAATAGAGAGAATATTCAGCTCATAAACAGGATGCAGAAACAACGGCATTCTGAATGAGAGAGAAGTCTTGTGTGTGTACTGAATCATATTAAATAGGGTTGCTGTCCTTCAGTGGCTGTCATCTAAACTTCACATACAAGCCTTTCATACATCTGCCTGATAAGTTAAACAACTGGCCATTATATCTGAAAACAGTTAGTACCAAAAGAATGTAACTGAACCAGACTCAGTGAGGCAGATCAGCCTCTAGAGAACCTAATGAATTGTGAATAATATCTGTCTGTTACACAGTGGTAAAACAAGAACCAATAACCAACGATGGTGGTTATTTGTTAAGACATCGTAATCAGTGTATCCTCTGTATACATAGATCAGTGGGTATTGACAAACATCATTAGGTCCTATGGGAAAAGTTCTTGTATATGTAACAGACAACCCTGGTGAGGATCAGGTGTCACTGACCTCTCGATGGACTCTAATGAACTCCTGCGGGTCATCTTTCGCCCATGGAGGCAGCTCAACATCCCCCAGAGCTGTTCCATCCTCCATACAACCTGAAGTGATATGGATACATATAGTTCAAACAGCATGCTGTGTCACATCAAGCGGTATAGTTTAAAAACACCCTGTGTAGTTCTTTGCCTTTAACTCACTGGCAGGAGATTTGGTTCAAATACTTGTTTTAAAACCAGGAATGACCGAGAGGATGGAGCTGAAGAGAAGCTATGAGCGGATCTGACTTAGAACCTGAGGACTCTTTGCAGGCCTATAAAGTAGTATGTCTGCACTGCACAGAATACAACACAAGATAGTTTTAATTCTGTGTTATAAGCTGGTGTGTTTACATGTGTGCCTATGGCTTTACAGAGCAACACATGCCAGCAGGACAACATTATGTACCATAGAAACAGGGCCTAAATATATGTGTGTTTCTTTATTTGCACCTGAGTGACAATGGACACATGGCAAGCTTTTTTTAATATCATAGTTTGGTAAAATTAGACAATGCTGCTCATGTGTGACAACTTTTGCTGACTATGTTCCAAATCACATGCCTTTTTAAAACTAGAAAAGCCTTTGCAGCTGAGAGAAGCAGTAACTAATTTGTTAACAAATAGCTAACTAAGTAGCAAAGGTGCTTTTACAAGTAAAATATGAACAGGAAATTACTGCTTTTAATCATTAAAGTAGACACACAGAGCACATTGTGCCTTACCTAGCTGGATGTGGTTGGAGTTGAGCAAGAAGTCAGGCAGGTAGAAGAACTCTGGGATGAGCTCTCGGACATCTCCCATGTTGTCTCTGGAGGCAGACTCCCACTCCTTCTTTATGCTGTAAAACATCCGCTCTGGGAGATCAAACCCTCCCTGTAAAGAAACAACACTGTAAGCACACTGTTGGACCAAACTTTGTAACAGGCATGTTAATGAAGAGGCCTGCATGGTTCAGTGTAGTGAACCATACTTTATATTCCAGGAAATATTTGCTAATATTAGACAGAAGCTTTTCATCTTTCTGTAAAATTCCATAATCTGTGATGGAAATCTCATGAGAGTGAATGTAATTTAGAGTAAAACAATTACTTCAATGAATGAAAATAGCATATATAGTGGTAAACTGTGTTAGAGATGTAAATCCAGTTATGGATATTACTACACACCCCTTATGTGCTTCAGAAGACAAAACGGCATCCTAATTCACCAGACTAACATCTTTATTGCTTTATTCTGACTATCAAATATGCATGCCTTTTCATTATAATCAAGTGGCTGCTGTGGTAACATCTGTGGCTATTTGCATTGGCTTTTTTAGAGGCTTTCTGTAATTATTTGCATATATATTAAAAATTTCCCTATAATCCGCTTTTGTAACAAAACTCCACTGTAACAGGATGTAGAGTGCTGAAAATAGCGCATATTAGATTGATGTTATTAGCAAGATTAGATGGAAAATACAAAAAATAAATATGACACAATGATGGATGTGATTGGACATCTGGAACAGTGGTTTTGCAGAACGGTGGTGAAACCCAAAAACAACAAACTGTCTTTAGAGCGAATATATAACACTTAAAAGTTTTTACTATGTGTGAGTAAACTTCTTTATTAACCCACTTAATTCATCTTATTCTAAGCTTTTGTAAAATTCACTGATATCCTAAATGTCAGAGATCGGTTTAACAGAATTTTACACCAACATTATTAGTAAAGACTAACAAACAACATTTTGCTTCTTGGCCTCACCTGCAGAGTCTGATAGGTGTGTGAAAATGGCTCCATCCTGACAAGAAAAGAGGCCACAATGATGGCTGAAGAGTAATGTGTGCAGTAGTGGCAGCGTGCTAACAGATCTGTTGCAGAGATCCAAACAAAAAGTGGTGGTTAAAACCATATTGCACAGGTGAGAAGAATAAAAATCCAGCTGAACAGTCACCTTCACCATCATTGCTCTCAACTTCTTCATATCTCTGGATGAACATCTGCTTCCTTTTCTCAGTCTGACCTCCCATTGGCTTTGACAAATCACGGAAAGTTGCAGGATTTGACAGATCAAGTGTCTGTGAAGCATAGAGAAATCCCACTTGTAATCATAGTCTAGACAACATGGATTTAACATGGATATGAGTTGAGATTTTACCTCTGACTGATAGTCAGCCAAGACCCAGGGAAAAACTGGATACTGCATCAAGTCATTGTACGTCCTTCCAGCAATGGTGTTCAAATGCATCAAGTACTCAAAGTTACTTATCTCCCCTTTCTAAAGGGTAAATAACAGAACATTGCTGTTAATGAGGACGTGTTGAGTCTGTGAGCACAAACATTGCTGACAAAATGAAATAGATGAGGAGCTTTGTTTATTACATTACCTGCCATTTAACAAGGACTGTCTTCTCAACCACAGGAGTCTTTCTAAAACATAATAAAAACAAATACCTTGAATTAGCAACAGAGGCTGATCACTGAGCAGAGCTTTCTCTTTTTTGCTTGCTCCGTTGCCTAGCAACCAGAGTTTAACTGTAACACATAAGGGTTTGGAAGCAGCAGTGTGGAGATGAGTGAATGAGTGACTCAGGAAACAGAAAACTGTGTGTACACAGCTGTAGGACAAGTTATGGGACTGAGGTTAGCTACAGTATGTTACACAATATGTTGCACAAATAACTGCTTTTTAGCAAAGCACTGACACTAAAACCACAATTTATTTTATTCAATCCACCAAAAAGTGTTCAAATATACTCATGCTAAATGTTTCATTAACTCATGGAAACTAGTCTTAGCATGTTTAATCTAAATTAGAAAAGGGATCAACTGCTTCTGAAATCTTTCCCTCTGTGGGCCTGAAACAGGGCAATAAAAGTCCTGGCGCCAAGCACCTCAGTTGCTAAGTAACCCTGTTAAACAACAGAAACCTTGACTTTCCCTCTTTGGTGACGGGAGGCATGGCAAACAACGCATTCCTCGTCTTCCTCTGAAGGATTACCAGATATTAGTGCAGCTTCAACATGTACATGTTGACCAAACTGTAAATGTGATACTAAAGTAATGGTAAAGTAATTTTTTAAACATTTTTTGGGGGGGCAGGTGAGAGGCTTCGAGAACAATCTTTCTAAAACTGAGGCAACCTCTCTGCATGCTTACGACTGATCCAGGAAGAAAGAAGATAAAATATAGTGAGTACATGTTTTTATAATGTGTTGACAATGTGATAAAATAGTTTTGAGATAAGGGGCTAGTTTAAGTGTGATTTCCAACACCAATAACTACTGACCAAATTATTTTTGTAAAACTCCATTAAATCAATCATTGCATTTGGCCCAGTATGTGTTATCTAATTGCAGGCAATAATTTCATGCAATAGTTTTCTATAGGAGGTTATAATGGGAACAAGCACCAGTGGATAACCTCTCTCATCCTGAGGATGATGAATGAGGCGAGAGAGGGCCTTGGGGTGTAACACAGACACAAACAGACACACACCTTGCTCTTTTAGACAGGGAGGGGAGAAGAGCGAAGCCCTCATTACACTCTCAACACTTCCCAACTATCATTTATCAAAGTCCTGATTTGACTCTTTATGCACACACATACTATAGTACAGTGCATCCATGTCTGTCAACACACTTGCATGTGGATGTCCCACACACACACCATCCTTTGCCTGTAAAAAGATCCAAACAACTCAATCAGCTGAATGGTGAGGGAGCATCAGCACTCATTTATTTATGCTGTATTACCCAGTGTCGCCTCTCTCCTATTGTTCCCCAGCATTAGCCTTAATTAGAGAGTCATGCTCTTAAATACCCCCATGGGCAACACTAGTGCAGACATACACTAGTGCAGACACAACACTGCGACACACACGCACACTCATGGAGACACACACGCCGCTCTGGCTCTCATTCCTCAGAGAGCATGCTTTCCCTTCTGCCCCAGGCCATACATAAGCCCTTGTATCTGAATAAATCACATCAGCCTTACACACACACACTTACACTAAACAAACACACACATTTATTTGCTATAGCACCGAGTGGAGGTGGAGATTAGATAAATTATTGTAAACCAGCCTCTTGGGGCAGCTGTCACTAAAGGACACTGAGCTGTTCAGTAACTCTTTGTGTTGCAGTACTATGCCCAAAGGAAAAGGAGCCAAAGGGATAAAGGTGACCCTCAAGTCTGCCAAAAAGGCAGTACGGATGACTCCAGATGGCTGGCGCAGACTCACCCTTAGCAACATGGGTTTAACCATCTTCCCGAAGTGCCTGCTCGAACTGACCAACGTGGACGAGTTAGACCTCAGCCGCAACCTGATACAGGAACTTCCAGATAACATTGGTAACTTCTCATCACTCAAATGGCTCGATCTTCATAGCAACAAGCTGAAGTCTCTGCCCGAGTCCATCGGGAACCTGGTGGGACTGACCCACCTCAACTTCTCTAACAACAACTTAACCGCTGTAGGTTTACCCCCCGCACTGGGCCACCTCACTAACCTGAGGAGCCTCAATCTAGGGATGAACCAACTGGATGCTCTGCCTCCCACTTTGAGGGCTTTAGACAATCTCCAAGAGTTAGGCCTGTTCGACAACCTCTTCAATAAGCTACCAGAGTTTGTGCAAGACTTGGGCAACCTCACAAAGTTGAATGTGAAACGAAATCCTCTACTGGACACTCAGGAAGACGATGAGGGATCAAAGAGGGATCAAAGGAAAGAAGGAAAATGGAGTGGAAGAGGAGGAGGAGGTGGTGGCATGTATGAGGAGAAAAAAGAGGAGGAGAAAAAGATAAGGACATATTCTGGTCTGATGGTACCAAACTCAGTGGCTACAGTCAATCAGGATGTGTGGAGACTAAGAAAAAAGGGGGATTACATGTAGATCAAATATCACATATACTAATAATACTTCGTCTTAAAATACTAAACAATTGGAGGAGTCATATTAAGGTCGCTACATAAAGTTTAATGTCCTACATACGTACATAATATTCTGATAAATGCATTGTACACTTGTATTTTATAACTCATTTGATGAAATAAAACAAGAGATTTCTTTAAATGTTCCTGTTGTGTGACCTACCTGGCATTAGCAATGACTTCAGCAACTCCTCTACCTTTTATTGATGGCACTACTGTGCTCAACCTGCAGGGATGGAGACAGAAGAAAGAATGAGGATCAGAGGCAAGATAATGAGATAAAGGCGTTTAAAATATTTACTGTTTGTTAGCGTAGCACCTTTTGTATGCAGAAACGTGGTCTTTATTCAGGAATACCAGAAACGCAGAGTGCCCATTTTTCATGAAGATCTCAATAGCATTGTCCTTAAAGTAACAAAGAAGCAAAGTAGCTTTTACTCATTTAAACCTGTTCAATAAATAATATAAAATAAAATATAAAGAAACAATCGAAAAATGACGTGTGTGATTAGGTGTCTGACCTCTAAAAGGAAACGCATGAAACGAGCCTCTTTGATATCTTCATACAGCCAGCATCTGCAGCTGGCTGACAGCTGCTCTTTACTTAGCATGTTTGAGATAAAGGAGTCTTTCACACTGGCAAAAATGGACACAGAGGATGAATGAGTGAGACACTTACATGGGCTATAGTAACTATACAGCATTCATAAATGTACCTGCTGGGGTGGTGTTTCCTGCAACAAACATCTCCAGTAGGACTGAGAGTGAACCCTTCACACAAGAGCAGGCTCTCCTTCCCAAACAGCAGCAAACCCTCTGTGACTGCGAGGCCATTCACCACTACGACACACATCTTAGCCTTTACCTACAGAGACATACATTAAGCCCCACATTAAGCACATTCTCTCTGTGGACATAAAATAGCAGATACACAGGCAGCCTTTACTTGATTGATCATTTTAATCACATATTTTAATCATTATTAAAGAGACACAGTTGAACACTTCATTATCAGGGCTGATTGATGGGGAGGAGGAGGCCCGGCCCCTTTTTCAGCAGTGTGACAGTGTGTTTCATTCAGTGTCAAGTGAACCCACATGCTGCTTTCAGCACTGGTTGTAGCTAATGCTAACTGCATTGTGTGGATAATTCTATTGTCTCCCCTCATTTCACAACGACTGTGTGCACCTGGCTGTCTCCCTGTGCTGGCCTCACTGTAGGCCCTCTGGGACACAGCGCCCAAAAACCATATGGGGCCCCAACGTACCCACAGGGCCCTCACAATTTATACTAATCAAATCAGACTCCCTACCCCCCGACACACTGTCACACAGGGGGGTGGCCATTATTAGGAGAATTAATCACTGCCACACACACAATAGGAAAACTGATAAGTGATCAGAACCTATTGTCTGAGTGCACACACAAAAACTGGACAAAATCATGTGAAAGTATTTAAGAAGAGTCAAGGTGACTAAGTCTCTGCTACATGGTACAGGAATGTTACACTGAGCTGTATCATGGTCAGATATTGTGGCAGTCTCCATCAGGAAACTGGCATCAGGCCTGTTGTCCCTAACAATAACTCAATTTCAGAAAAAAAGTAGTTGAATTTATTGTTATCAAAGATTAAATACATAACAATAAACTTGTTTCCTTATCTGCTTTCTGTGCTCTGGACAGATATGCGCTATCAGTCTGAGGGTGATTTAGCTGATGATGGGAAGAAGGAGAAAAAAGGAGGACTTTTATTGACTGAGAGCCTAATGTCAGACCATTGATTTCTCCCCACACACATTATTGTCATAATCACACTATTGGCGCTGGCAAGCTAATTATGAGTGGATCTCCCTTTGTGTGTAACTTCGTGTGTGTGTTGGTGTTAGCCTGTGTGTGCATTTTTCAGAGCTAATGACTGTGTTCATTTGACAGGAAACTCAGCAGGACTCATGCACTGAACCACTGCAAGACAACAGGACGCACTTGCACACATCACACACTTGCTAAGCGGATGTAAGACAGCTTGCATCACCTCCTACTGTTTTTATTAATACTTCTGTCAGAAACATTAAAAGCCGCGGCTGGTTGCCGGAGCGATGAGAGTCCCTGTCAACATGTGCACTGCTTTCTAACTCACTGTAAGAATGAGAAGAGCTGTGCTGGGCCTCAACATTAAAACATTAAACTAATGAGGAAAGATGAAATTCTGATAGCAGCACTGGGCTATTGGAATCCCTTAGTCTACATCAGATAATTATGATTGTGAATATTAGTAGGAAGAAAGGAGTTGTGCTTGTATTTAGCCATGCTGTTTACCAACGTGCCCTCTGGTGCCACAGTACCTCCTCTCTAGGGTGCAGCTCTTGCAGGATGATGCGCATGTCGGGGCAGTCTTGTGTGTGTGAGCAAGGCTCCTGGGTGGAGAGGTTGGGTTGAACCTCTGTGACAGTGGGTGTCTCATTCAGAACGGGGAAGAAAGTCAGACGGTCACAATGCTGTCCTTCGTCCTCTTCATCCTCTTTAGCCTCTGAACCAACTTCGCACAAGATCTTGGGATCTTTAAAAAAAATGACACTGAAATACTCAAACAAATAAATACATAAATAAACAATGAATTAACAAACAATTCACTTTACCAGTGTCACCTTCCATTCTGTTTTTACTGTCTTCAGACATGCCAGAACTTGAATCCAGACACATCGATCCCAGCAGCTGTTGAAAAAACACATGAAAATGTTAAAATACTTAATAGGAAAATCCTCTGCAGATCCATGTTCAGACTGAAGTGCTGCACCCGTTTGGATCGTCTTGGAGCCTTTCTGCGGATGCGGCATCTGGTTCGATTGGGTCCTTCAGCAGCATCTTGCACCCAGTTTCGGCTCAGCAGCACCCCTGGGCCAGGGCCAAACACAGCTCTCTCCCTCAGCAGCTCGGCCTCCACTTGCAGCCACTTGGAGCTCACTCGCTCCCACTCACTGGCTTGTAACTGGGACACAGAAACAGAATGAACAGATAAGACGGGTGCAAACATTACTAAACATCCCATTTTGACTTTTTATAACATTTATGCCATGGTAAAAATTGTGTCAAACCTGTAAGTGATTTGTCCTCATATTCTTAAACATGCTGTGGCCTCTTTGTCGGTGTGACTCCATGTAGGACAGGAACTCCTACAATAAGACAAGAATAACCTAATGGTTGCAAATAAAAAGAGGGGCAGCGCAATCTTCTTTTCCCTCAGCTCATATTGTACATACACACACATTCACAGAAATTGTATATGCATAATGGTATTGTTGTTTCTTCATGCAATTACAATACATTCACACAATTACATCTGCTCTAAATTGCATTCACTGGGCAAAATAAGCTAGTGGCTACAGTCCTACAATAACCCTGTCTGTAAATGTAATCATTTGTTGGTGTGATTTAATTAAAATAAACATTAATATCACTGAGCCACACAACAGTCAAGGGCAAGGTAAAGTGTGTGCCTACGCCTGTGAATCTGTGTTTATGCCTCAATTAAAAGAGGAAAGAAATTAAAAAATGCTAAAACCCCCAAAACAGAGCTGTGTTGACACTGCAGGATGCTCATGTTCAGCAGACACACCGGGATCATATTCTGACTGTTAACAGCTTCATTAAGCCCATCATCACAGCAGTGCTCGCTGAGAGACTAGTGAAACAACATGTGTCCATCCACACAGCTGACCCAGGAAAGCCATTTAATTGACTGAATGAACATGCACTAACTCTTTATACTTGAGTCTTATTTACAGATGCTAATTCTGCATTTCTTTGCACTATAAACCCCAGAACGGAGTAATTGATTTCAAGTACAACAAAAACGAAAAACAACAACAGCTTCTGCATTACAAGAGATGCAAAAATATGAATAAAAGTTGACAACAAACTTTGACAAGCCCTGAGGAAAATGAAAACTGTTTCTCTGAGTGACTGACTGCCTATCCAAATGATAACTTGTGCAGAAAAGGAAATAAAGGAGTAATTTGAAGGGAGATTATAGAAATATTACAGACAGAAAACAGAGTAATAATGAAGTTTGCGAACTGGAGCCGTGTTGTGACAGATAAACAGCAAGTCAGCGTCATCATCTCCTAATTTCATTCCTTCATTTGGACAAACATAAGTAATATATAGCATTAATTACCCTATTTAGCAGATAGGAACCTCATTGGCTTTTTAAATGCTGCATTAAATACATAACTCATCTCTTCCCCCTGCAATTAACATCAGAACATCACACTCATTTCCATTTTAATGACTTCCCAACAATACGCCACCTTTGATGATAAGGCAACATAATGTCAACTTCATTCTGAGCTGGCAGTGAATGTGTAATGAACTTAACGTGATCATTAGTGCTGTTAATTATCTTTCTAATATGAGGACACAGATATGATTATGAAAACTGCATTCGCTGATGAAATAAATCTGTGGAAGGATTGCACTGAAGCTTGACTGAGGACACATTCTGCCTATCAGTCCACATTCTCATTCATTACCTACAGTAGGCTTTAAAAGTAGATATCTTAAAGCCACAAACTATGCTCAGCATGACTATGGATCCAGTGACTGAAAAGAAATTCCCTTTAAGCTCATGACTTGCAAAATTAAGGTCATAAGTTGATGATCCAGAAATTAATTAATGACTCACTTGTTCCTTCATTAGGATGGATGGAAAAATGAGGAGACTGTCTGACCACTGCTGATTATTTTAATATCATTTTTTGAGCACACTGCAACCTATTTGTAATGAAGTGGTGCAATACACTGCAGAAAGGAAGATAGAAAACATCCCTCCCTCTTAGTCCCTGTATCTCAGATGGAAAAACAATTCATCACCCTCTCTGATAGCCTGTCATAGACTGATATGATAAAGAATAACATCAAATGAATAATGTTTTCATCAGATTGGTACCACTATAATTGCCAACCCGATTTCGGTGGGCAAAAAGATGTACACAAACAAGAACACACACACTTTAAGGGTGTGAGACAGTCACACAGACGCGGTAATTTCATGCCTGTGTGCCTGAGTAATATGTCCCCGCTCCCTGCTCCAGATGGCTCGACGTCTTAAGCGTTGTGGGGGAACTAATGATGTGGGCCACGTGTTTTGGGGGAAAAAACAACAATAAACGCATCTTTAACCTTCAGCAGCAAACAGTGTGTTGTAGTGAGTGTTCCCATGGATAGGCCTAACAGATATCAATTACAATGCCCACTCAGGGGCAATCAGCTGTGATAATCCAAATCTATTTAAAGAAATAATCAAACACCCCCGCAGGGCTAGATGGCCCACAGCACAAACACACAGTGGTGACTTTGGGACAATCGCTCTGGGATTCAGAGACACCTGGGAAAAAGTAACAAACTCCTCAAAGAGGACAGACACACTGTCATTTTCTGTGCAAAAAAACAGAAGATACAGTTAGCGGACAGAAATGCTCATTTACCTGAACTGTTACTGACTCTTGACCTAGTTTGCCCAAAGCTGAGCGGAGAGCACTGCTGATCATATCTAACTTCTTCTGAGAGCTACTGGACAGCATCTTCTTTTGAGACTCTGAAAAAATGTAATAAAGTATAAATGTTAAAATCATGGCACTAGCAGTGAGAGAATTTTCCCTCTGCATTACATTAAGAGCTGACCTATGTGCAGCAGCCAGGCTTTGTGTACCATCTCCTCCCAGAGAGGGCTGATGTCGGTCATGCTGACAGGCTTCTTCTCTGCTGTGTTGCTCACAGAGATCTCCATCTTACAGCTTTCTTCAAGCATGTGTTGCCTCTCTGACATGGCTTTTGACCAGCAGGCCTCTGCTAAGGACACCAGTTCACTGTCATCTGCAATACACACACACACACACACACACATTTTTATACTTAAAAACTGACAAAAACTAATGTGAAGCCAGAAATGTAAATAAACCGTCCTTAACTAGTTGTCATACCTGTCATTGTGTTGGCTCCATTGCTGAGGAGTGTAGTCTGTCTTTTGGAAGCCAACAGGCTTCCAGCATATTTCCTTTTGTGCACCTTTTGTGTCACACATCCAAAACCTTCAGGATAGCTACAAAATAATGTTTTTGCGTGAGTTAGCAATAAACAAACCATAGTTTCTGGTACACGTATTTGTGCGCATCTGTGTGGAAGTTTCATTTTTACCTGCCAGACCGTATCAGCAATAAACAATGAAGAAGGCAAGCTACGAAGTTCACATTTGCATTGTAGGTTGCCATGACAACATCCCAGCGTTCTATGAAGGCCTGTAATGCCCTGATGACTGCTTCCTTATCTTTGTGGGAATGGCGCGGTTGAGACAAGAAATAAAGAATGACTTTATTGGTGCATGAGTAGAGGCCAGACATCGTCTTCTCTTTCAGAGTTTGACCTTTCTCCAGAGCCTAGAAATGCACAAGTTATTAATTAGCATAAAACTAAAAGGAAATATTAGCAACATCTGTATTGAACGATTTTTGACGACGAATTTGTTATGCCATAAATGATTACAAACACAAAATTAAGATTTTCTTAATCTCATTTGGTTTGCAACTTCAATAACTAATATTTTCTCTCAGGTGTGAGTCCTATTGTTATTGATCTTACCACAATAATCTGATCTGCAAGGAAGTTCAACAAATTCTGAGAATCGGCCAAGAATGTTCCACTGTAAAGTTTCTGGAGCAGAGTCTTACTGAAAAGCACCACATTCTCCATCAGAGTGCAGATCTGTCCTTCAGGTCTCTGACTCTTACAATCTGAGAGAAATGACAAAAAGCAGCAAATTGAGATATATACATGCAAAGGCATACAGAGTCCTGTTAAAAATGTACGACAATGTAATTTTACCTTGCGAGCTGAGGTGAGTGTTATTGTCTTCCTCATGGCTAAGAATGGGGATGATCTCCATGATCACCTCCAGCAACTCACTCTGAAAACTCTGATTCTGTTCCAGTGATGAACCATCAGGACAAAACTGAAACATTAAAAACAAACATTACTAAACTACTACTAAACTAATAAACTACAGTACATTTATTTTGGTTGGCCATTCTTCTATCACGCCTGACAAACAGGTGTTTCCCACACTATGTGTACACCGCAGTGTGCATATACAGGTGAAGACTGTCGTGCTGGTTTTTGCAGCCTCTTGGTGTTTTCTTCCTCCTAGTGGTGAATAATTTTACCATCAGTACCTTGGCTCTGCATTGTTTAGTTGCTGAGTATAGAGTGGCACCTTCTGGGGAACTAACAGTTTTGCAGTTTATGGGTGAGCCTTTTTCGCTAAAAATGTCATTATTGTATAAATCTGTGGTCATATTTTATTGTGTTATGTGATGAGCTAAACAGTATCAATGATTGCACTGGTATATATAAACTCACCTCTAGCAGCACAACGAGAGGATGTGGGTTGGTGCTGGCAGACACATTAAGAAGACTGTCCATTAGCAAAATACGGATAAAGTCAAACACTGGCTTCCTGGTTGGTTGACCCATCAATGTGCCCTCACTTTCACTCTTCACACAAGGCTCGGTGACTACCTGAAAGAGCAAACCAACTAGTCAAAAAGACAGAAGAGCTAAGAACAGTTTTATGAAACCAGAGAAACATACAAACCTCTGAAATATCCAGAGGGTACACAACACTGGCCAGTGCATGCAAAAACCTGGGTGACAACCACAGTGGGTCTCTCGGCCAGAGATTATGGAGGAGACCGAAGAACTGCATCACAATAGCTGGAAGCTGCGACTCCCATGATGCATCAGTGTCTGGCTTGTGCTCAGTTGACAAAGAAGGCTATTAAAACACAAGAAAATGTTTAATTTCTGGTGAAGAATACTGAGAACATCAATGTTTTTGCAATCTTACCTGTGCAATGATGATCTTAACTAATTCCAGCAGAATGGTGGCAGCTTCAACACAGAGCTGCTGAGCAGGAGTTTCTGCTTCACTGACAATCAGAGACTGCAGAACATCATCCAAATGCACCTATGTAGCATACAATATGAGTATAATGATACGAATGATTTAGAAGGTTCTTTGCTAAATCTTAAAAAGCAGCATACATGTCCTTCTGCAATGTGACTGGTCTTCTTCCCCAGCAGAAGAGCAGCCAAAGCCTCATACACCTGAGGCAGATGAAAGTGTCTGATCAGCAGGCCTCGTAGAACGTCGAAGCCTGGACATGAGGTGCTACGGCATTCATACGACCAAGAATGAGCTCGAAGGTTGTCTGGTAACAAGGTAGGAAATCAGTCAAAGAAGTATATCATAAACAGAATTGTAGAATTGTGTATCAAAATTACAATATAGTCAAAATATCTTTTACAAAACACAATTTTTTGCTGGCTTCATTGTGAATAATGATTAAACTTCAGGCACCCATGACAGCAAAGGGTTCTTCCATGCCCTCCACAAGTGTTCCTGGGATCACCCCTTCTCTGAAGCTGTCCTGCTGTCTGGGACTTGACAGAAAATGTGTTAGCAGAATGAGGCCCAGTTTCAAGGTGGATGGGTGAAGGTGGGGCTGAAGAAAGAGGAGGAACCAATCACTTCCCAAGGAATCACAGGCTGCCATCTGCTGGCTAGTTGAGGAATTAAAACAATGATTTAGCTATTACTGAATTAATGCACATGAAATTCTGAAAAATATTTCGCTTGTATGTTTGAGCTAAAAATAGATGGTGCCCACTCTTTGATTAGAAGACTGTCTGAGCTGAGGACATCACAAAGCACAAGAAGCATCTTGTTGCGGATCCAGATGAGGCTGGCGGGACCAGAACTATGAGCTATAGCACAGAGAGAACAGGTATGGCTCAGTCAACTGTAACATAACTTACATGGTGATAAACTGCATAAGATCTGGTTGTGTTATTTGATATACCTGGTGGGAGATCACCATCGTATATCTCACTGCCTTCAGTTGTGTTACTGGGAGGAGGGAGTGTGTAGACCAGAAAGAGACCAAATCTGACCAAAACAAAAGAACATATTTACTCCTACACACTTTATGACAAAAGAGGTTTGTTGTTTCTGCAGTTTCTTCTAACTTTACCTGGTTATGTCCAGAGGGCTACAGTGAACCTTTAGGAGGGATGTGATGACACAAGAGATGAGTTCAACCTTCTGAACAGTTACAGTAGGATCAGAAAGCTCAAACAGGAGTTTTAGCAGGAGGCCCATACTGTGCATGACCGATGCATTCTCGCTGTCACTGCGGTGGATATAGAGTGAGAAACAGAGACAGCATTATTATCAATCACAAACTGTTCCCATAGACAGAAAATCTAATTCAGCAATCCATTCACACGTCAAGTCTTCTCTTCAGCCTCTACGTCTGATTCTGTTGAAAGTTCCCTTGACTATTTCTGTTGTACAATTTCATGATATTGATGGCAAACTGCTGCATGTTGACAGAACAGCCGATAAAGTCTGTCATCAATCCTGAACAAGAGCCCTTTTTATCGTGTTACATAACTCGTGGGGCATGTGAATTAATGATAAATTAGATTAGAGCTACTATATATTCCGTGTGGCCTGGTCACATACACACACTGTAACTGTGGGAATTACCTTGATGATTTCAGGATTTCAGCAAAGTAGTTCAAAACTGAGAGGTCCAGATTGTCTGATGTGTTCTTCCACACCTAAAAAAAAGCCCAACAGACAAACAAATGTTCCATTGCCTGCAACTGGACCTACTTTTTTTTCCTGGAATGTATGTGCTCACCTCTAGGTCACACAGCAGAGCCTGGAAAGCAGATGTGTTTTGTAGGCAGCCAGACCCACAGCTCAGCTCCACTGAACTAGAGAGGCACAGAACCAGTTGAAGAGTTCGATGACTGATCAGACTATTCTTCATCTTCAGCAGGAAAGCTAGCAGCTACACAGAGACCAAATAATATGTAAGGACAGAATAAAGTTTTATGTCTTTTCATATATTAATGCAGTGATTTTAAAGAAATCCAACAGACCCTGTATCCATCAATGCGGATCATTTCCTGTCGCATAGCCAAGTTGGTCTCCAGCACAGAAACAAGAACTTTAACAGATGCATACAAAGCACTATCATCTGGTGCCATTGCCACAAGACTGAGAACAACTGGAGGTCCACCGACATACAGAAAACCACTGGATGCACTGCTCGGGGTAAATGTACGCACACCTCAAGGGAAAAGACCACAAGCTTATAAAATGGGACACTCAAGGCAACTAGGCTGCATAGAATCTTTTCTCAAAAACAATTTATTTACCAAAACGTCCAACTAGGGCCGCTCCTATGGTGCGAGCTGTTCCACTCAGGTGCTGGCTGATGTTTCGAACAAGAAACACAGGGGTGGAGTGATCCCGAGATGTTATTCCCATCTGTAAAGAGAATGAATGACTGGTAATTGATATTATATGCAACACAAAGATAGGGTTAGAGTACCCACCTTACCTCTTTAGCAATCAGTCTGCAATCAACCTCATTGTAATCCTCTCTGATCTGCACAACGGTTGTTAATGTTGAAATAGCTGGGTTAATGCCAAATGAGATCCTTTCCTCAGGAACCAGCCTGAGAAGGGGAGACTCAGTGTCTGCATCAGAAACTGGACACAAGAAGAGAGGTGGCACACAGGTTGGAAAAATTAGAACCATCACACAAATGCAAGACCAAACAAGACTATCCAAGAACATGCGATTGTTATTGATTTATGTCAATACATTCCTTTTTAAGTTTCAAAGTGTCCAATAGTATAGCGTTCCTATAGTGAAGCATGTCATGTTGTAAAGAAAAAAAAACAATCTTGGAATCCATGACAACAAAATTTTGTGCATGCCAACACAAAAAAGACATCATAGAAATTCTTATAAAAATAAAAATCATACATTAGGATCACATGTTATATTTTTCTTGTTCTTGTCACATATGTATTAACTACAACAGAACCAGAATGCTTCCAAAGCACCTGGATGACTTCCTGACACTTAGGACATACTTGAAATTGTTGCACAAGGTCCTGTGACTCACCTGAGTTGCGCAGAGCCAGGAAGTTCCCCACGTATGTGGTGCCTTGTCTGTATAGAACACTCACTGCCTCTGTGCTCATGCCCTCTTCAAAGAGGTAAGATGGACCCATTCGCCACACTAAAGCAGCATGCTCCTTCCATGGAGCTGGCGTCCCAATCAGCGCATACACATCAACTACAGCTGTGGGGTCCATGGAGACACTCTGACCAGGGAATGGCTGAATATATTTCATCTGGCAGATCATAGAATAGCTATGATATAAAATCTATAATTGCTTCATCAGAGATAAAATGATCATATCAGCACTTCCTCTTGTCATACCTTTCCTGTCCCCACTGCCTTGCCATTGAAGTAGGCTGAGGTCAAACAGCTTTTCCTTACATCTTTGGCCATGACCACACACAGATGGTGCCACTGACCTGGGACCAGCAAGCTGGAGCAGCGAAACCTCAGTGACGTTGGCAGTGATGTGGGAGTGCTAACTTCTGGCTCCATCATATCTGTTGAACAAACACATAGGAAGATCATTTCTGCAGTATAAAATGATGATGCAACACAAACAACTGATAAGAAACAGCTGACAGTTTAGAGAACTAGAAAGCTAAAGACATTCTTCTAATGACTTGTCAATCAGTACATGTCACAAGAAGCTCACCAAAAGTAAATATTGACCAAAGTTTTATCACCTAAGTATGTAAACGCTTCCTCCTCAGTGGAGATGACCAGACAGCCATCAGAAGCTGAGAAGGAGATTGACAGACAGATGTATTGCTGTTCAGTCCGGGACATGTGGCGAACCACTGACAGCAGACGAATTGGGTGGGAATCACAGGCTGAACTGAACCTGTTGATCTGGAACCAGCAGGCAAATGAGAGACCTGCTGCAGGTGGAAAACCACGGCAGTCTGAAATACAAGGGGGAGATGATTACATGTTTTTATTCAGATTTAATTACAAATATTTGATCATAGACACTTGGGCTTACCTCCTCCAACCCCTCCAGTTGAGATTGAATCAGCAGTGACACCTTTCACTGTGGCAAGAGAGGGCAGGAAGAGGCAGCTGCAGGGCAGGAAATTAGTGAACTTTTCTTATTTCTTATTAGGTCAATTATGTCATTTTTGAACTTCATATTCAACTTATTTTATTTTGATAAAATTCTGACTTTCTTGACATTCACTGATTTACATGACCATCTAATTTTATGACAAAATGACGAGAACTTACCCATATCCGCTCTCACTCATGTCAAACTCCACAAAGGCAGGTGAAGAGGAGACTCTATGAGGTCTAAAGGACCGTGGCGCCGTCATGGACACCAAACTAATGATCTGGTGGACAGGGATGGCAGAACCAAACAAAGCTGTAGACTGCAACAAGCTGAAGGTCCGCTTCAGCGCCTTTCCTGAGGATTCACCGCCGGTGCTTTGACCTGGTTAATATAACAAAACCAAAATCAAATGCATCTGCTTCCTGTCCATGATCTAATGTCCATGTTGATCCAACATGTATCAGTAAAAAAACAAATGTACAAACCATTTGAAACAGGTGTTCTGAGTGGGTTACATTCTAGCTTGGCTGTTTTGTCTACCAAGCACATGAGAGGATCCGCCAAACAAAGAAACTTTCTGAGAAAAAAGCCAAACAACCAAATGAACATATCAAATATAGTACAGAATGTTGAATTTTTGCTACAAAAGGCAATATATATATATATATAAATAAGATGGATGTCCGACCTGAAGTCTGAATGTGTGATTGCCTGGGAGGATAGCTTTTCTAAGATGCGTGTAACCGGTAGATGCAGTGGGTCATTTGAAGCTAGCAGCATTCTCCGACAGTGGGTCAGAAGAGTGGACACCAGCCTCCCCTCACACATTATCTGTCTGTTTCGCTCTGATTTCACCATGGCCTGGACGTGATGAGCCAGTGAGAACTGAACCTCCATGGAGAGCTAGGACATAGGAAAATAAGATAAAACTTTATTGATCCCCAGAGGGAATTTGAGTCGTTACAGCAGCAGAACAAGGAATAAGAATAACCATAGGATATACAACTGAGATATGTACAGCGGTGTATTTGCATCCTACATCATGTCTCACATTGGCCACATAAGGAACTGTGACATGTTCGGTGTAGAAAAGTACCTGTGGGTCCTCAGGAGTAAACACTGTTGGAAGGAGAGTCATCATAACTCTGACTGCTCCTGGATGAAGAATAACCTGATCACAGGTGAACCTACTATAACCCAAGCAAAAAAAAAAAACAAATAAAGAATGACATTAAACAGAGCACTCATTCTTCACTGCAATTTAGAAATAAATTCATATTATAAGAATGTGCATGAGATACCCACCTGTAAAAAGACTCTGTGCAGACAGAGGAACTACTAAGTGTTGATCGTCTGGAAATTCCCTGTTTGTCCTCAGATCCCAAGTGCACATTTTGTTTATCCCCATCACATTCATCGTCAGGCTCTACTCCTAAATGTAACTCCTGAGGAGAGTAGGTCCCTGTGGCAAACTGCTCGAGGTAGGAGAGAAGCCGTATACATGTCCGAAGAGTAACAGGTAGATTGGGTTGTGTAGAAGGGGGAGCTGTAGGGGCTTCTGCCAATTCAACAAACTGGTGGAAACTCTTTCCACAAGACTGGTTGTCCTCCACAGACTTTGGACATGAAAGCATCTCCTCATCCCATTTCTCTTTCTCAGGGCCTTCAGGGTAGAAGCAGCCCAGCTGGAGTAGAGCTTCTGCCAGCCTTTCATAGAAGCCCCCAGTCTCAAAATGGTGTGCATTTACTGTGTGAAGGTGCACAGCCAAGGCTAGGATGTGCAGTATGAGGAGGAGGAGGTCCAGAAGAAGTTGATGCCCCAGGGACTTCCATGATTCTCCCTGTGGAGGGTCAGAAAGGGCTCCTTCCATGTCTGTCACCAGAGAGAGCAAACCAGTGAAGCCTCCTGCCTTCCTGAAGGCATCCCAACTGTTAGGGCTGTCCAGCACATTCAGCACAGACTGAAATACACGAAATAGGAGGGAGGGAGAAGATTTGGGGACAGTGAGCATGAGGAGTCAAACATATTTTGATATTATCCTTGAAAGAATGTATTTTCATAGACGCTGAGCTTTGGTCAGAGTCAACGCTTTTAAAAGCTGTTACTAGTCAATTAAAACAATGTCATGAAAAATAGATGAAACATGCAGATAAATCATAAATCATTTCTGGTAACTAGTTTTTAGAGGTGTACAAAATCACATTAGCTTTATTCAATTTAGAGAGCTAATCCATCAGGTAGGTAATGTGCAAGACAGAACGCAGAGGGAAATGTGATTAACTGAAACTGGAGTAATCACAATGGCTCTCAACACTTGCCAACCCAGGTCGTACCCAATCTGATTGCCACCTGCTATAACCATGTTAGCACCAAGAACACACACACAGACATACACACACACACACACACAGGCTCCTGCATGTGTGCAAAAACAAGCACAAGTGTCCACATTCACACACACTGAACACACACAATATCAGCAAGTGCTCTTGTTGCTACCATCTATAAAAATGGACACATACAGTAGGTGTGTAACGTAGTTAGGCTTAATCAGATCTCTGTCCCATTCAGTGATCTGATAGAGGTGGTAATCTTTAGAGTGCCACAGCACAGGGCTGCTCGCCTAATCAAATTGATCCAGAGTTAACAGTTAAACCAGTTTCAGCAAATCAATCTGCATTTGTCTATAATGCAATCAGAGTCCCACATGCTAAGAAAATAAATTCACTAGCTTATTATGTTTTAAGTGCATTACAATTTGTTATGATGTGATGTCGGGTGTGACTACCCTTACAGTTCAGCGGAAATCACTACATGTCTGAGTGTTTCTGGATGTGTGTGTATGTGCAGTTATCTGTGAGTGTGAAGTAAGTACCTGCAAAAGGTCTTGCTTTAACCCAAGTTCCTGCTGTGTAGAGGAACAGAGGGCTCCAATGGCCGTACTCATGAACTCCTCAGGGTTGATCTCAGCTAGCTGCTCCAAAATGTTTAGAGTGGGACCTCGATACTGATCCTCATCCAAGAATATCTTTATGTAGGGAACCATGCCAAAGTCTCGCACAGAAACTGGAATAAATGAACAATGCAACAGCAGCATATAATAGATAACATCAAATTGGCACAAAGGTATGAATAATATTTCACTTGAAGGAAATGAAGTGACTGTATACCTGTGTTTTTGATTGAACGCAATGTAAGGGCTGACACGACTTGGAGCATGCAGGTAGTGAGAAGCCTCTCACTGTCTTCCACACATGGCAGCTGTTCTGAATCTATAAGTAACATCACACAAACTTCAGATATAATTCTACAAGTACATATTCGGGTTGACGACTTTGCATGTTTTATCTGCTTAATCACAGTTTTAAATCTAAGGTCCACAAAAGTTTTGTTTCAATTACTTATTTGACTCAGTCTTTGAAAGCTTAAAGTATGACCAAGTGTGTAGCCTAATTCCAAGTATGCTGCAGTTGGCATTTAGCAGCTATACAATCATGATGATGTCAGACATTGAGGAAAACAATCATTCATACTTATTTTAGGGGCAGATACAACTCCAGCCTTCCTGAGGATCTTTGCTCGCCTGCGAAGTTCCCCAAGCAGCAGCTCCAGCAGACCCCAGTCACATAGCACCTCAGCTAGCAAACTGCTGCTCGCAGTCATCCTACAGAGCAGTGAAGAAAGATTCTGTGAACTTATAAGTATTGTAAGACTAGAATGAAGGGTTTTTATGGCATTTTAAGTATCTGAGAAAAAGCATTGCTGTAACTGTTTACCTGTGAAAACATGTGAGAGCAAGAATTCCAGATTCTATCCCTGCCACTCCACCAGCCAGTGTTCCAGCCCAGCTCTGCTTCAACACACCCAGTAATGCCCGTATGGTCTCATGAGGGATGTAGTTCATCTTAAATACCACCTGTAGGAAACCAAGCATTTAATTAGACTTGGTATGTATTTGGCAGTCTCACATTTCACCAAAATGCCCATCCGTTCTCTCATTGACACTTATTGTCTCTATACCCCTGTTTTTAAATCCCTAATAATGTCAAATAAATGTTGCAAAATAAGTCCTATAAGTCCAAAATAAGTTTAAAGTGTGCTGTCCTCTTACCATCTCTAGAAGTGAAAAAAATACTTTTTGGACAGGTGCTGGTTTTTGCCACACACAAGCAGCCAGCTGGGCCATTGACTGGACCGTCCATTCCAAGAGGAAGAAATTGGCTGGGTCCCTCTCCCATATTGTCTGTAAAGTTCGAAGGAGCTGGCAGCACAGCAGAGAATCCTGGGAACGTAGCAAAGAGGCCTGCAGCAGGTGGAAGGCAGGTAGGTTCTTTACTGCTAAACCTGGAGACATAGGGTAGAGAAACCTTAAACTAGTCCTTATTATAGGAATATTATCCAAGTAGATTGGGAGAGGACTTATTGATAAACAATGCTGCAAAATAATATCAGCTGTAGGCCAATTTAACCAAAAGATGTTTGGAATTTAAAGTTTGATCAGCTTATCAAATTTTGTTCTGGCAAAGTCAAACAGTCAATATCATAGAGAAAATAAAGAGATAAAATATCCCTTAACAGAGTGCATGCAATCTTACAAGTCAATTGAGTTATCGAAGAGAAGAGAAAGACTGTAAACAAACAACATTACATATATGAATGCAAAAGAAAAGTAGCATTAATATGCACTGATACAGTTTGTTTGCTGCATTGTCAAAATATTAAGAGGAGGTGTTCGATTTGGGTGTCAAGAAACAGGCTTGTGTTTGTTTGGATACATTCAAAGCTGGTTAGTAATCAGATTCATTTTCCCATTTTCTCAAAATTGTATCGAACCAAATAAGGTCAGCATAAAACAGTCCCTGGTTCCCCTGCTGAGAACAGATCTACTCCTTGATGTGATAGATGGGTGTCGTGTGTGTGTGTGTGTGGATAGTTGCATGTGTGTTTATTATGGACACTATTTATGAGGGTTGGATAGAGGTGTGTGCATCTATGATAGATGAGTGGTTGCTGTAGGCCAGTGGTGAATGGATGTGGGGCATCCTAACAGAGTTAGAGGAGGAGCCTCCACTTCATCATTTCAGACATAATCACCTCAGTTTCCTGTTAACCTGAGGGGTGTTGTGCTCTACAGCAGGGTAGCAGAATGGGTAGCAGAAAGTCAGGGTGTGTGGGAAATCTGTGAAGGGGGGTGGTGCGATTTATGTGGGTTATATGAGGGCAAAAGTGCAAAGGAAGGGTGAACTGTGTGGTCCTTTTGGGGGGAATTCCCCTCCCTGAGCCCATCTTTGCTGAGCCATGCAGGTGATACTAATTACATTGTTTGGTTGGGGGTGGTTTAGGGTTTATTCTCATGAAACAATGGACTGTTAAGAAATAATTAGGAGCAGGTGGCCAGAGAATATCAATGCAGAACTTATTGTGAAGATTTGACCTACCTTTGGTGAGTGGTGGGTCAAACCTAAAGCTGGGAGGCTGGGGATTGGTGACACAAAGAGCCACCTTCAGCTCAGTTTTTCCAAGCAGAGTCAAAGACCCAATGAGAGCCAACAACTCCTCCACAGGCTGAAACTCCTCCAACAGCACACCTTCTTCACAGCTTGAATAATGATGACAAAAAAAGAGTTAGTTAAAGGAATAACAGTGATAAATATAGCTATCTTTGTACAAGAGCTAACAAATGATCACTTTTAAAGGGGCTATATACTCAAACAAATCACTTAATTTTGAATACTAAAAAAGGGCAAAAGCTAAAATGTAATTCCTTTGATGCCCTTTAACAGTTACAATACATCTGTCCATCTTACCGTTTCAAGATGTTCTCAAGGGTCTTATAGCCATTGTTGGAGTCAAACTCGTTGAAGAGGTCTGGACTAAGGTGATGGGTGTCTCTAATGAAGCTGAACACAGCCACAGCCACCTCAGCGAGCAGTGACCCAGAGACATCAGCATTGATGTGCAACAGGTTCTGAATGCAGATACGCACACAGTTCTTGCCTATTATAAAAAAGGAAAGTGAAAACAGAAAAAAGAATTACCGGTCTTTCAACTACACTGTCCTTCATTCTTACCCTGCCTTGAACCAGGTTTAACATCTGTGATTCTACAGCAAAGAGTTGTTACAGTGAAAAGACTGAAATACCTTGGTTAACATCTTGATGTCCAAAACAAATCTGAGTGAACTTGTGTGTACTGGAACATTTAAGCGAATTATCTGTGCTGATTAAGGTGTCATGTGAAACATACTTGCAGTATGTCTCTCTGCTTGGATGTGTGGTCATGCGTTACTGTATGATTAACTCATTACAGGAACAAAAAAGATCTTGTTTGGACAAATAACTTTTCCTAATTCAGTTACTATGAAGTCTGTGTTTCAGCAATACTTTTTATGTCTGCAGTCTCATTCGTAAAACGGGATCAAAACGTAATATGAGGGCAACAGCCTTACACAAGATGGTCATAATAAACAGATGCCAGATACGGTATGTGACTTTGAAACTGCAACAACAGCTTTGTATTAGATTTGCAGTAACCAATAACTTCCCAGTACTACACATTTTATGTATCCATTAGTTTTGATTCACCTTACCTAGTAAGTTTGGAACAGTGTTACTAGTTGCTACAGCAGAAATCGCCTTGAGGACACGAGAAGCCTGGTGTCTCCAGGGTCCACTGGTCTGGTCCCACAGGGACGTGAGGCCTATGATAAGACACTGCAGCTCCTGAGTCTCCACCAGTCTCTCCACATTGTCTGGCTGCCTGCAGAGCTGAAGGAGAACCTAAGAAGGGCAACAGGATTGGTACAGTTTGAGTCAAAAATTTCAGAAAAGAGGGAAGCACTGTAAAGCCAAAACAAATAAAGACTACTGTACGAAAGGAAGAAATAAACTTTTATTAACCTGTGTTAGAGGCTCCTGAAACGTCTCTTCTATGTCCGTGTTCTCCTTTTTAGCTGGTAGGCACACTAGCAGGTACAAACATTTCACCAAAGCAGCAGGAAGTCCTGGGTTTATACAGGACAATATATCCTAGAAGCACATACACAAACAAAGTTCAGATTTTAAAGAATTCTCTTAAATAATGTGTTTTTTTTGTTCAATTAAAATGTTTTATTTCACTAATAATAACGTACTAACTTTCCTGGTTTTGTAAAGATTTTTGATCAAAGTTACTACAAGGGTAATTTTCTACAAATTAGTGGCTCCAATTAAAATGAAAAATGATTTTCAATTTTACAGTTTAGACAATAATTCTACAGTATACAGACACCTGCCATTAAAGCTGTTGATTATCACCCACCGAACTGTCAGCTGTGAGCAACAAAAGGGACTTCAGGAGCAGCCATCCTAAACTTTGCTCTTTTTTACAATTTGTGTCTCCATCTGGTCTTTTGAAGAAGTGCACCACCTCTTCCCGAGCCCCCTCTGAAAACACAGAAGCAATTCAATGAACCATAGACCATGACAGTACTGTAGATGTGAAAATCGTCGTGCTGTGGCAGAAACCTGTGGTATTGTATGGTAGAAGAATACCAATCATTTTTAATTTCTGTTTCCAGAGACAGCATTTGTACTGTGCTTCTGTGTTAGAGAATATAACAGGAAAAGTTTTAGTTTTGTTTTCTAGTAGTTTTAAAATACTAAACAGAAACCACATTAGAATCCTTTACTGCACCCCAAACCAAAGCTGTATAAAAAAAGCACAAGGGTCCACTTCCCTAAAAAACTTTTTTTTCCTGCCACAGAAAACTCACATAAACAACCAGAAACAAAGACAAGTGGAGTAAGACGGTGAAAAAAACTGACAATGTACAACCAGATAAAAAGAACTGATTCTGAACATGTTGTTTAATAAACTTTTAACATTTACAACTAAGGAGAAAAAAAATCTCACTGGAAAATAAATAAAATATAAATAAAAATAACAGTACATAAAAAGCAGAAGTAGCTATAAGACACAAAAACACTCCCTCTGTGTGGAGCTGACGATGCCTGTCAGTACCTGCAGGTCTTTCAGTCAGTCTGTTGTAGATATTATTGATGACAGTGTCCGCAGTAAGAGCTGCAAGACCTTTTATGTCCAAACCTTCAAATCTGTCCCCATCCTCGCACACCTGGAATCACAAAAAAGATCATGCAGGGATGCTGGAGTCAGTTATTGTGAACCTTGTGTTCACCTCTCTGAACATACCACAAGTAACCAAAATTAAAGTACTGCCTCACTAAAAGAGTTTTAGTGACTTTAATCTTCATGTTGGATTGTGATTTCTCCAGATGCTTTGCATTAAATTTTAAAATTCCTGTAGCAAGGACTTGACATTTGTTTGCTTAAATCCAGTTTATAACACTGACACTGTTTGGGTCCTGGTCCATCATTTGCTCACTGTCCTAGCAGCTAAGGACCATACTGTCAGACCTCTAATGCGCTGCACCATAAATAATGGAAGCTATCGCATATATGCACTTTCTTAGCTCCATAAGAGGATATCACATTTCACCGAGTTTGCTGTTCTTAAGTGGGAGGCCCTGTGTTCTGGTCAAATCTCTGGTCATGAGGCTTTTACACGCACCCAACACACACATACACACAAACCAAACAGTGATTACGTCTGCAGCCGTAAGTCCAGTCAGTGCTGTTACACACACACACAGATCAGTGAAGGAATTTACACTGAGCAAATGCAAGGCTAAAAAAAGATGTGAGGTTTGTTCATAACTGTGCCACAAATCAGGAACAAAGAAAGAGAAATTGCCCTTTTTTTCCTATTAATCAAAGTGAGGCCTGGAGCTACAGATCACAAGCGTGTGTATGTTACATGTTATTTTGCCTGAGAGACATATCAGGGATCAGATAAGGGCTAAACAGATGATTTCCACATCATGCTATTTTAATTGTTCATCAATGTCCGTCTAAACAGTTGTGAAAAAGAACCAGCTGACACGAAGAGGGACACACTCAAAACTGAACTTTTCAAACTTTCCCTCTGGCCTGCAGTGCTAGTGATCCTCACACTTAACCAGCTCAAAGTGCCAAAAAATACAATTGAAAAACTAACAATGACTCTTGACCAGGTTATGTAAGAAAACCCAAAGCCTTAGCTATAAGCAATTCCACTTGCAACATCTTTTTCCAGTGGTTCATACCTGTATGTAGAGAGGCAGGACTTTGAGTAGATGCTCCTCTCTCTTCTCTAAAGAAACATGGTCAGGTCTGTGGTCAGGGCTTGAGATCGTATGACTTTCAAGCTCCTGTAGTTGCTCTCTGAGCACTTGTATAAGTTGAGGGTTCTTAAAAGTACCCTCCACTTTCTCCTTCTTCAGCTCCACCGAGACAGATAACTCCCCTGAAGCACTTAGCTCTCCAGTTTCCTTATTGATCCTCTCCCCTTTAACAGTCTGGCCCTGGATCAGGGAAAGGGGGAAAGAAATATTCAGACTGTTCAGTTCATTTTTTAGATGCTAGGTTGTTACATCAACTTCACAATATCATTTAATCATATCTGTCTCACTTCCCCAGTTATATTTGTCCCAAATCTTGTGCCCTCCTCTCCCTGAGCACACCGTCTGAGTTGAATAATCACCAGACAGACAAACAGGCCACTGGCAGTCATGTGCCCTGATTGTCTGCATGCTATATTTGTCGTCCAGCTTTGAGCAATTATAAACAAAACTTTGTGGGCAACTTTTGAAACTGATTGTTTAATAACAAATGGCCATATAGTGTCAATTTCCCAGTGTACCAGTTTGAGAATTTAACTATGTAAAAGTGACAATATGCCAAACTTCTCAAATCTAGCTTAAAATACACTAGAAAAGCCTTGTCATGTTAATGCTTATTTATAATATCCTATTTGTATACCATTATAAAATTTGTCAAACATGAGGTCATAGTAAGTATCATACTTGACTGTGTCTCACCACAAATTGAGGTGGTGAGGCAGTGGACAGATCATTTGCCAAGTGGCTGACTGAGGCTTAACTAGTGACTGCTTCCTCATTACAATGATATTATTTTGGGCTCTATCTATTCTGAGACATGTACATAATGAACAAAGAAGGGTATGATTGTCCAAGTGATTAGCCAGTAAATACACTTATGATAGTAAGTGAAGGCGAAGGCAGTGTACATTCCACAGACATTCATTAATACTTTGATGTTCTTTACACAATGCATGTGAGTGAGCAAATCACAGCACCCAAAGCTGCTCCTTAGCTGTGAAACTAACAAATGCTCACATCAATCACATACAGTCAAATAAATAAATAAAGATATGGTCACAGGAACATTAATAAGTCTACATTAATTCGTTTTTCAAAATAAAATTAGTTCCTTAAATTCTTACCCGTACTTGTGTGAGAGCCATGTGGGTGGTTCCTGGCTCTAAGAGGACACTGTCATCTGTGTTGGGTTATTCCAGCAGAATGAGTGGTCTGTCTCTGTGCCCATGACAAGAGGAAAAAAACAAGCAGAAACCTGCTAAGACATGACTGGCGTGTACTGTGCAGACACTTCTGTAAAACTACCCGCCCCTTGCTAATCTGCACCAAGTAAGTATGCTGAACTTTGAACAAGCAATGCAACTCATATCAGCTGGTCCAGGTCATGTGCCTTCTAACTTCCTTAGAGAAGCAGAAGTGAAAAACTGTTGCTTAGCTGGTTGGATGGGGCCCTCCCACTGCAGCTCAAAGAATAGTCCCTTTTTCTTTTTATAGATGTGTCATGTAGAGCTGTCATAACATGCATCTACAAGATATGTACTTAAAAGCTCATGTGGGTAAACAAAGTTGTGAAATAATGAGAAAAAAAATGTCTGTTGTAGGTAAGTAAACAAAAATATTAGATCAATAAAAACATAAATAAAATGCCTTTGACAAGACATTTAGAACAAAAAAAGATACTATGATGGCCAAATGGATTTTATTCCATAATATAGGAACCAGGACATACTATTCAGTTTTAAAAATTAGCCAGGATTCTCTACTTGGTTTCCCTACAGTTTGTTGTCTGGTGGATTAAAAGTATAAATTGAAAATCCATTTTAAATCACACTGAATGTATCCTTCAGCTTCATCAGTGAACTAATTTACAGATTAGGCACCAATCCTGACGATGCAAACATGTGATACTAAGCATAAATAGCATGGCTAAACGGCGCCATCTTGTGTGTATTTTTATTACTGTGTGTGCTTAACTAAAATTGAGGAACCTGTCTCAGAAATGGGGATAGATTTGAACCTGATTTTTTAATTCATTTATTTATTATTTATTTTTGTAGTAGGTAATTAAAGGTATTAAAGATACAGCCATCATTAGTCGTGTTTTCCCTCTTAAGCTGAAACTAAATAAAGTTTGAGCGTTCATCAAGACATTTCGATAATGGAAAGTACGGCGAACAAACACAAACTAAAATACCTCCACGTCTCGTCGTCTGCTGGAATTAAAACCACTCTCCCTCGACACAAACGGGCGCCATGACGCAGTGTGTCCATTTAATTCCCTGTACGAGCCAACAGAGTTCTGCACGGAGCCGATATGGACACAGCTGGAGCTGTCAAGCTAATTATCCTTTGAGAACTGACGTTGTACATTTGAGCTCAAAAACCCGGCATACAATATCTAATACCTGCACTACTACAAAGAATATAAATGAATGACACTTATCGCAAAATGGCGACTTTTTCTTTGCCGTATAAAACACTTATTTTAGTCTAAAGCGTTGTCTGAATACACTACAAGGAGCGTGCTTGGCTTTCTGTCCTGATCCTGACAAACATTCATGTTTTGCGGACGCGTTGACGTCACACATCACGTGACCTACCGTGTCCAATGCGGTGCCCGGGGCAGGTCCGCTCTCATCCGTTCAGGACAATGAAGGATCCGCTTTACTTTGCAGCGAAAGATGATCTCCAGTTTCGCTTTACAGTATGATGTTATAGCACCTCGACCGAGAAGCTGATTTAGTTTCCCTCGTTTGCAGTTTCTGCCAGCTGGAAACAGTAGAAGGCCGCCATCTGGCTGCGCAATCATGCATCCGATGCCCGTGTGCTCCGTTAGCGGTGGAGACATATTTGACTGTATACAGAGGGGAAATATTGAACAGTGTATACACTTCCTTCAGAATGATCGATCAGTACTCAAGCAGAAAGGTAAGCTGGAATAAGATACATGACCTTTATCTGTATTTTTATTATTATTATTGTTATTTTTTTATAGAAAGTGGAGGCCAGAACTTCCTTCTGTTTTCCTCTCATTTGTGATGGTATTTCCTTATGATGAGTTGAACAATTATACCCATGTTATATGTGTAAAATGCCATTTTTTTAGATAAAACAATAATAATGTGGAAGTATTGTAACTTAAGAGGAAACAACTTTTAACTGTCTCCGTGTCTCCTGATGTGATTTTGTCACAATGCCACAGCGAAACCTAACCTTGCTGCAGTTCCTCTGTGAGATGCTCTGGCACAGATCCTGTGACAACACAGCCCAAAGTCACATTGTGCTGAAGTAAGCCGAACACCAACTCCAGAGGGTTTTTAACGATCAACAGACTGACAGATCATGCTCCTGTGTCAAACTGTAGAGAAGAGTGTAGATCACTGTGAAAGTCAGCATCTTCAAACCTGACAGTGATGTACACGTGTTTGTCTCCATTAAGGCTGGGCTGGATTCACCCCACTACACTACGCTGCCCTCCATGGTAACCGTGCTGTGGTCGACCTTTTCCTTAGTAATGGAGCAGATCCTAACCTGACCTGCGATGCAGGACAGACGGCCTTTCACTTTGCCTGCAGGTGAGGTGCATTTTTAGCTTGTGCCTGAATTCCAGGGGTGACCCTGAGTTCTGTTCTTGATCCTGTCTGTACACCCACCAGGCAAGGTAACATCTACATTATACATCAAATGATGCAGTACGGAGCCGATTTGCGCATCATAGACCTTCAGGGGAAAACATCACTTCATCATGCAGTTACTGGAGGAAACATGTAAGAGAAGAAAACATCACAGCTCAAACTGGACAGTACACACACACACACACACACACTTGTATTTTTAAAATTTGGTGACAAATAGTAAGGCAACTGTTGCCAGTTTTTAGCCTGTTCATGCATGTGAAGTTCAACCCTTTAACTACAAACTGAGTTCTTTTGTCCTCTGTATATTCCAAGCCTGACGAACCATGTTTGTGTGTAACTAACAGTGAGTTGTCTTTCCCAGTGTTGCAGTGCACTATTTGTGGGAAACAGGAATGTTTCGCTTCTCAGACACAGATATGTACCAGGTGACACCGCTTCACTTGGCTGCATCCACAGGCAACACAGAGGTGGTTCGATATTTGCTCAAAAAACAGGTATGATAAAGTCTCCACTCCCACACTCATGAATTAGATTGCGACAGACTTACAGGACACAGTTACCACGTGTTTTAAATATCATTAGAAAGGGCTTGCAAAAAATGAGAATGACTGTGTAAATTTCTGCCTGCTTGTTCATTTTGTTGTTAGAATTTGTGGTGTGGTTGTATTCAATTATATTAAAAAATTAACATTTTTACATCCACATCATTTTAGTTTATATACAGAAATGAAAAGATCAGCTGACTCATGATGGTTTCACCTTAGCCCTCTGTCTGTGTTTCAGAGGTGTTCTGTGGATGCTGTTGACCAGCAGGGAGCGACAGCACTTCATGTTGCAGCAGAGAGGGGTGGAGTGGAGGTGTGCTGGACACTGCTGCAGAAAGCCAGCTGCAGGATGCTCCATCAGAAGAATCACAGCGGCCTCTCGCCTCTGGATCTCTGCAAACAGGGGAAAACATTTAGGTAAATCTGCTGTCGCTAGAAATATCTGGAGTAATGCTGACTAGCAGTCCAATGCATAGAATAGTAACACATCGTAGTACCTTTAAAATATCTGGTATGTTTGCTTTTTCAACATTATTCTCACAGGATTATGATGCTGATTAATATTTTGCTGCACTCTGTACTTTTCACTAGACATCAGCAGCTCACCAAACTACTGAGTCGGTACATTAATGAGCCAATACACCACAAGCCCAGAGAGTCTCATGGTAAGTGTCACTCTATTGTTTGCAGCATTTACTTAGCAGTACAACACAAGGATAATGATGATAAAAGTGATGATGATAATGAAATACTAATAGGGCTACATATGTACTTTACCAGCACCCTTTGTGTCCCTTTTCACCAGTTTTATACTACTGGACACTGTTTTTTCCAACTCTGAGTGGAGCTGCCATCCTGTTGATAGCAGCCATGTTGGGAGGTTATGGGGGGCTGCTCTGTGGTCTGCTCTTCCCTTGGTTGGCCCGAAGCATTTTCACGCAGTACCACCGCATTACCACTTACCAAAGGTTTGACATTATTTGTACTTCATTTAAAGGAAAGTATCATACTTTGTTGTTTGTTATATAGCATCTATCTTCCTTCTAGGTTACCTAACCCGATCTACCTGGGGACCCTCCTCGCTGGTGTGTTTCATTCCTTGCTCTGCTTCTATGGAAAACTTTCACCTAATATCCTTAACAAGGAAAGCAGACACTTATGTTACATATTTATGCAGATACATACATCATACATTCATGATGTCCTGCTACAAGTTATAGTATCAAATTCAGGAGTTGGTATATTCATCCTTAATCTTGTGAATGTGTGTGGCCAACCAGTGCTGTGGCCCAGGTGTCAATGCTCCACTTCTTGATACTCTTCAGCCTGTTCTGTAAGGTTCTGACTCAGGGCCCCGGTACAATGGACAAAGAAGATGCAGATCCTCGGTTCTCCTGTATTGCAGACCTGGTGGAGAATAATCAGAGCCCTCACAGGTTCTGTCCATACTGTGAGGTAAGATAATATCTTACCTAGCTAACCCTAATCATAGCTCTCTGATTAATGTCCATTACATGTTAATCAGAGAGGGCTATAATTTGCACCCCCATGGGGACCCTATTCTATTTCATATTAATATTTTTAGTGTTGTGATTTTTGTATTCATTTTTTAGTTGAAAAATGATTTTTGTGTAGTTGTACTGTGATTTTCTTTGGGCCACAAACTTATCAATCACTCCTTACATTAGCTATCTATGTAGTTTTCATTCTCAGGGCTGATGTAAAGATTTACATTTACATAATTTAAAAAGTTCTTCTTTCTTTTTTTCTTTTAGTTGTTTCAGCCTGACTACACTAAACACTGCAAGCTGTGTGAAGTGTGCATTAAAGAATATGACCATCACTGCCTTTTCCTAAATCGCTGCATCGGCCGTAGTAACCACCGCCTCTTCCTTTTTTTCATCCTCTCCATGGTGATGGCCCACCTTATTTTTGTTGTTACAGCAACATCTTACCTATACAACAAGATATTTCTGGCTACTTATAGCTGGTCCTCGTGGCTCACATTGTTAGGCGAGGAGTTCTGGGTTGTGGTCATGATGATCATGAATGGACTGACGGTCCTCTGGGAGGTGTGGCTTCTGACTGAGCAGTTTGATGCCATTGCCACGGGAACAACCACCTACTTCAGACAGTGCGAAAGCTTAGCACGACAGAGGTCACTGGGACAGCGTTGGGTTATAGTGCTGTCATTTCTGCTGGAGGGCCGACGACGGGTGGGCAGCGGACAAATCGGAGAGGATAAAACTGCCATAGACATATAAAGCTGTTAGTTTTCCATGTATGCAGTTGTTACGCACTATTCTGAGTTTACAGAGTCTTTAATGTGCACTCAATTTGTGATACGTAGATTCTCTAATGCCATATATCACTGTGTACTAGAATGTAAAATTTTGTTACCTTAATATTATATTTTATTATATTATGGATCCGCTAGCAGATTTGTCCACAAAGTGGCTTTCAGGATATCTGCCACTAATAGTTTAGAACTAGTTTTTAGAGACCTCACTGAATATTTTTCTGTGAACAATGTTTTAATTCACTTGTTGGTTTACATAGGTTTGTGTGAAGTAACCTAATGGAGGGAACACATCTTATGACATACTGCCTACATGTATACACCTGTTTTTATATTCCACGTCAGCATATGTTTTTAAAGTCATTGCTAGTGTTGCTTTAAATTAAAAGTTTGACCTGTGAACACCTAGCGATAATAGATAGCAGGTGTAGAAATACTTTGCTGATAACATAATGGGACCTGCTCCCACTCATTTTGCACCATGACACTTCCTCTATTCTCACTAATGGGACATGCTCTTTTCATGCCTTCAATTACACACACTCATTTCCTATGTGTCCCACAAACCCATATTTCTACATTATAGATGATGTTCCACACACACACCCCTCACAGGCTGCTGTGCCTGGACTTTGTGAGTGGCTCTGTCCTTTGATATAATTTAGTGTCGGCTGTGCTGCTTCTTGTACATTTGGAGTGATTGAGCATATGTAAGCCTGTGAAACTGAGTGCTTTTACTGTATTTCTCTGTCCCTGAATTAGTGTTATGGCGTTGGACTGGCTGCCACTTGTCGATATCTCAATATATTTTACTAATGTACAGTATTAAGTCTGTGGTGTCCATTTCTTTGGATTACCGAGATGATACCTCATTGGTGCCATGGTATTTTTATGAGATATATCAATTAATAAAAAATATATCTGTCATTTAAGCTTTTAATAGCTTATCCAACTCAAATCTTTTCCTCCTTCCTCCTTTTATGAGCATTTACTTACAGCTGAAGCACTGAATTTGGCTCTGTTGTGGGCGAAAAAAATCTACAGTATAAGGACTTTAAAAGGAGAAACTCTTCATATCTTTCACCCATAAGTCAGCAGTTTTCACTTCTCCATCAAGACAGCTCACTTCCTGAGTGAGAGACAGACCAAGAAATCAGCGGAGGAGGACAAGTGAGCATCCCACAGCTGTGTTTTATTTCTCTGTAAAACACTACCTAAAGCAGCAGCTGCTTCGGACTATGTGATGCTATCTTTGTTTTTGCACAGAGACTCTGGCTCCAGACTGAGTCTACCTATCCAAGATGACATGGCAAGTAAATGCTCGCATGACTGTCTTTATTTTCCGTCTATATTAGAGTCTGTTCACATCAACATTCTTCAGGCATCCATCACCGTTTTTAAATGATGGCAACCACAGCAGTCCTTGTTTCTTGCAGATTGGTTATTAAGTAGATGGCTGAGATGTGAGTATTGTCATTGTTTAGAACCTGAATGTGTGTGTGTGTTTGTGCCCGTGTGTGTGTGTGTGTGTGTGTGTGTGGCTCTAGACATGGCCCACGCTGGAGAACCTTACATTGTACAGATGGGTTCAGGGGCATAAAGCCATTCAGGACTCCTCAGATTAGTGACAAACCAACAAAACTGGCAGGTAAGTTTCAGATTTTAGTTTTGTCCTAAAAATCATTGTATTGAGATGGTTTATGTGCCTCGTATGAATGAACGTTCTGTGTCTCTTCTCCTTACTAGCAGTGTTTCAGTACTGCTTTTTCAGTGTCATCCAGCCTCTTGAACTGTAGTATGTATCTGCTTTATCATATTCACTACAACCCCTTCAGGCTGAGCAGGAACAAGAACATCACACCCTTGAGTGTTGTGGCTTTTACTCGACAGATTACAGAGTGACTGATTAGTGTGGCATTCTCTCTCACACTATAAATCTCAGCCAAAATGAATCAGGACACTTGTTTTCTCAGATTTAAACACATGCCCGCCCATATTTTTTACCATACATTTGCAGTGGATTATACTATTTAAAGTGAATGAGGTTCTGGGCAAACAACATATTGTTATAATTCAGAAACTGAAAGCAAAAATCTTTCATTTCAGTTTTTCTATTTATTCTTGTTGTTTGCACACGCAGTATGTAATGTTAAAGCCAAATGATTGAAGTAGTTCATTTTATGCTCTGTTCTGGAGCAGTAACTCTGTTGTTAAATTTATTCAACAATAATTGATTAGGTTTAAGATCATGATTTGCATCTTAGTAATAAGTCCCATCAGATCAATAATATGATTCTTCTGGCCTGAAAAGGAGCTACAGAGGACAGACCTGTTTTTCTCTCATTGCAAAGGTTTCTTGTACATATACCTCCAATGATATCTGTTAACCCTGCACAATGCTGTGTGTCTAAATGTGACACTCATGGGACCTCATCAACAGAATGTAACAACAAAGAATGTGTGGATCTATTAACCTAGGAAAATACAAACTACTGTATTTTATAGGAACTGCCAGATAATGCCTTCTAGCGGCACCTTGCCAAAAACCACTTCCCTCCTCCTGTCACTGCCTTTAACTGCCATACTGCCTCAGAGATATATACACCAAACAGTTTGTTTATGTTCTTCAAATGCTGCTCATGCTTTATTCTCTAAACTTTCTCTTGTGTTTGTGACTCTGACTTATCCACATGTTGCTTCACATACTTTATCTTGGTGATCTTTGTGATGATACTGGAGGTAAAGTTTCCTTCTACTGACTCTTTCATGACCTTGTTTATGTCATTGCTAACATGGTGTCATGAACATACACCTTCCTGCAGATCTACTGCAGTCATATGGGGGTTTGTTTTGTCTTTCTTCCCAGCATGTGCAGTTTTATCTAAAACATTTCCCCATTCCTTTAGATCTTGTCATGACATCTACATTCACTGGAACTGCTATTTCTATAGAAAGATTCTGACTGTGAACACAGAAAACAGTGTTCAACAACACATTAGGCATCGGTGAGGTTAGAAGACTCAATTTAGTTGACGAACTGAGCAATCAATGTAATGACAAGCTACTGGTCAGTCTATTTGGGTCAACAAATTGTAAAAGTTGCCCAAACCTTTGAGTACAGCTGTACAGGAATGGCAATGTAATGTCTACTTTATCCACATTTAGTGGTGAGAATGTCCACAGTTGAATCAAATGTATTGATCTGAGGTTGTGCAGATGATACCATAATCAAGTCTCCATGAGCAGCTGGGAGAATCATCAGAAATGCCAGAGTGACAATGATTTGAAGAAAGAGGTGACAAGACAGAGGACACATAGCCAGACATATTTTTAGACGGTGAGAAACTGATACTGGGAGTGTGCAGCAGAAGGCAGGGAGACAGATAGAGGGACAGACAGACAGACAGACAGAGAGAGAGAGAGAGTGGGCAGGGCTCTAGGTGAGAACAGCACGCGGGCCAGTGGGACAGAGAGGGGGAGTCAGACGAAAGAGAAGAGGGGAGGAAGAGGAGAGTGTGTGGTTAAGTACTTAAGAGTGTGTGTGTGGGTGTATGTGTGTGCATGAATGTGAAGTCATACAGAGTGCAATTGGAAGACCAAGGAAGTAAACCAGGAGAGAAAGATGCTTAAAGAGGATGAGGAGTAGCAGGGCGAGGCAGCAGCGAGAGGGGCTGAGAGTGTGTGTGTGTGGAATGGTGTATGAACAGAGGGATGCGGTCATGTCTCTGTAAGAGGGAGCAGCACAGCAACGGTAACCATGCTGAGCCCCAAGATAAAACAGGCACGCCGGGGTAAGCGCAGTCCCTCCTCCCCTTCCTCCATCCATCCTCTACGCTTCATCTCTCTTCTCCATCTCTCCTTGTTCTCTTGCTTCTTTATGTCTTCCACTCCCTGTGTCTGCAGAGCTCCATCTGTCTTGCTGTCTTTGTAATAGTGTATCACCAATTGTGTTTTCACTGATATTGAAAAAACTGTGTCCTCCAGTCACATCTGCATGCCATTGTCATTCTGCATCCTCGTGACCATTCTTACCTGTGAGTTTTCTCACAGATCTGAAAGTGCTCAGCCTTTCCACTGCCTTTTGAAAGTAACAGCTTCTACTACAAGGTGATGTAATGTGTCATGTCTCCCTCAAGTGATTATACTATTCTCATTCATGGAAGATTTCTGACAGAGATACTGTGAGCTGTAGTAAACATGGCTGCTGGGAAGATAATCCACCCTTTGACAGTGTTCTGCATCTCGACATGTTCACACCTGAACACATGACTACAGTATGTCTGTGTTGGTGCAAGGCTTACAACAGCTATTTGGTTGTGGTTTTGGGGCAGGTGACAGACCTCTGATTGGAGGAATGCATGACTCTCTGCTTCTGCACCCCAACAGCTGACTGTCAAACATAGTTCCTCTAATGCGGGGTAAAATCCACTGAAGACAGGACACCATATATACATGCCTCTCACATGACTGTGTGAAGATGAATATGGAAGCTGTAAAGCAGGAGCAGCAGAGTAAAAATACTTGCTGTGCTTTTCATAGCAGTTTTTATCTATAACTGGCATATTTGACCATGGTGGTTTGGAAAGCTGCCACCATATCTCAAGGAAATTGGTTATTTAATGTTATTATTATTGGTATGATTGCAGTATTTCTGCTGACTGCAAATAAATCTGCCAAAATTTTGGATCTCTTAGAATAAATCTTACATTAAGTGTAAAAAAGGCCATAAGAGAAAATTACAGACTTGCGTCTTCTTGAAGAACCCTTACGTTTTTGTGTTCTGTGGCAGGAACGATGCTCTGTTTGTCCCCTGAAAGTTATTCTAGACCAGCCGTAAAAATGAGAACATAAAAGATGATGGGAATGAGAAGTGCCTCTTCTTTCTCCTTCAAGCAACACAGTGCTGTAGCCACTTCAGTTTGCTTGCCACGTCTTGTGCGCTTGCCATCTCTCATTTGGTGTAATGGTATTCTCCTTTGATTAGATTCCCAGCTCTGCTCTTCTCTGACCCTTTTATGCAACATCATTCTGGGCAAATTCAAACAGCATTACTGAGCTGGATCTGCACGCAGAAGCTTAGACATCAGACCCCAAACCTAACCAGTGGTGTTATGAAACACTGCCCAAACTATTAAAATTATATTATTTTATTATTGATATTATTAAAACATCAAATTACTCATGGATATAACTGGAACCGCTCGTACTCACACCAATAACTTCTCAATCCTAGATCATATTATCATTGCTAAAAACATGATCTAGACATAATGATCTAATAAATTATAACAATCTAATCTGGGATGGAATAAGTTGCAAGATTTATGAATATGCAAACGCTGCTTACAGCTACTTATTCCTCTGTTCTACTAAGATTATGTGTAGATAATCTTAAATGACAACTTTATATACTGACCTTGTGATAAACTAAATTTAACAACCTAGCAGTAGTTCAGGTACGGTAACTACTTTTGGGTGGTTTAAATTTGCACCACTCCAACCAAACAGCAAAATGCTATAACATGCCATTATTAATGCAATTGTGATATAATGCAGCAGACTAGAACATACACATTTTCTAATCACTGCTTGTGTTAATGAAGTATTTTTAAATGGTGTTTTTGCTTTTTGCAATTTGAAGATTTTTGGTATCTTTTATTAAAGACATACAGAGGCTGTCTGCTGTATTCATAGATCCTCCTCAGCCTGCTTCTGCTGTCAGTTTTGCTAATGACTACTTCACGTGGTCTCCCTTTCCAGCAATAATGACTGTGCAAAGGAAGGACATCTAGAAAGGGAGAAATGGGAATGAGGAATCCAGACAGAGAGCTGATAAGCAGGAGAGAGAGGCAGAGCGAGAGAGAAAGAGCAAGAGAGAGGAAACAGAACCTTCCCTGCTGTCCTCAGCAGAAAGGAAGATGCAATTAACAAGAAAATAAGACGCCATTGATTTCTCTCTCTCTCTCTCTCTCTCTCTCTCTGCTCTTCCCTCCCTCTGCTTTCTGTTTCTCTCTCTCTCTCTCTCTCTCTCCTTGACTCTCCTGGGATTGCTCCACTGTCACTGTTTTTGCTCCATTCTTTTGGCATAAATATGCTAATACCTAATCCATACTTGTAATCATCCTATAGCAGTTAAAGCGTAGCCTGATCCAAAGCAAACTCCTCCCTGTGCAGCAGTGAACATTGAAATAATATATGATCCCATTAATATCTGAAACTCATAATAGAATGTGCTGGAATAATTAGTTAGATTTCATCTTAAATCAGATTGTCCTTGCTGCAAAATGGAGGCCCTGCCTCAGTAGATTGGCTTAAGGGTGAATCTGGATGCATGGTCAAGCCTGTGGGCTTAGCTATAACCCAGGGAGGGTTTTATGAATAATGACTGTGTGAATCTTTATGACAGCAAAAGAAAAAAATCCTAAAATAGCAAATAGTATTCTCTCTATGTCACTCTCTAATCCTGCATAATTCTTCTTTGATTTCAATGTGTGTGTTCCATAGCCCGGTCCAAAAGCATGGTGCTTGGAGAGTTGTCTCGGATGTCCAGGCCCTGTTCTCCTCTGGATCAGGAGAAGGCACTGAAGGCAGGCTGGCTGAAGAGACAGCGGAGCATCATGAAAAACTGGCAGCTACGTTGGTTTGTCTTAAGGACCGAGGCTCTGTTTTTCTACAAGGACCAGGATGAAAGCAAGGCACAGGTGTCACAAAAACACATTTATTTGATCACCTGTTGCAAGGCTGCAGTGCTACTGTGTTCATATTCAGCCTTCACACATGTATGTGATTAGAACTTTAGCCCTTAGGCCAGTTAATACAAAATAATTTCTATTAAATCAAGCAACCAGTTACATTTCTGTAGCCCTCTGACCATAGTTTTTACCAGTTTACAGGTGTCAGACCATTTTTGAATGAATATCCATTCATCCTACAAAAATCATCCACCATTAAGACATCTCCTATCTCTCCATTAAAGCCATTGTGTGCTGTTATTGCCCTGACACACACTCTGATAATGTGGTAACTAGCTGCCCTGAGGTCCTGCTGTAAGCACTTAGTAGTTGACCTTTGACCCTCTGTATGCTGGAGGGCTCAGAAATGGAAGTACATCAGGAAAGTGCAGAGAGATAAATAGATGAAGAGATGTTTCCCTGAGTCATCCCTCCCTCCATCATCATTACCTTCTTTTGTTGGACAGATGCCCAGAGTCTGGTGTACTCAGAACTCTACAATGTTTAACATGCACTACACATCCAAGTACAGAACCACCGCTTGTCTGACACTTTGTCTATCACCTTCCTCTCCTTTCTCCTGCAGGGTTGTATTCCTCTTCAGGGTAGTCAGGTCAATGAGGTGCCCGTCAATCAGGACGAGCCAGGTCGCCACCTTTTTGAGATTGTTCCAGGTAAGCTAGTGTTCCAGTTGTGTATACAAGCCTTGTTCGGGTGATCCGGTTTTATACAAATGTTATAATCAGTCCCGAGAAAAAGTCCTCGGCAGAACTGAAACTGAGTGAGAAGCATGGTGCAGTTGCTGTTGTCCCAAGGGGACACTATTCTTTCTGGGTCGTTCATCTCTCACACAGCACACTATGTACAACAGTGCAGGACTCATAGGCATCCTATACATTAATGCACATGCCATCTTATTAAATTAACTTCTTTTTCCTTTGCTGCCTTTAGCCTACTTGCATCATGAGTAAAGCAAATGATCACAAAGTCATATGAAGGCAGAGAATTTCATATCATGCAATGAAAGCTGTGCTGAAATAAACTAAATGTCAAACTAAAATGTCAACCCTGGTGGTATCAAGCTGTGTTTAGCCAGAGGAAGGAAAGGCAGAGCTGCATGGTGGTGTCTTTGTACTTTACAGGGGAGCTCAAACTAATAAGGTTATTGAAAACACTGACACTGATATCTTTAGCCGGTAGAACTCACTTGTTTACAGACAATACTTGACAAGTAAGTAGTTTGTATCTTTTAGGTGTGTGATGTTTACTGCAGTGGTTTTGAGATGTGATTTCCATATTGATCTAGAAAGTAATGAAATATGTCTGGTGTTCCAGGAGGGGCTGGAGAAAAGGATCGAACCGGTATTAGCCATGAATCATTCCTGCTGATGGCCAACTCTCAGAGTGATATGGAAGAATGGGTCAGAGCCATACGTAGAGCGATATGGGCTCCACTGGGTGGAGGTGATATTCTTTACACAGTCTTAAAATTCTAAGATATTTGTGACCAGAAGTGTTTATTTTCTGTGTGGTGTGGTTGTAGGTGTCTTTGGGCAGCACCTTGAGGAGACAATGTTGTATGAGGCCCAGTGTGGCCCTCAGCGACTGGTCCCTGTACTCGTTGAACAGTGTGTGGGCTTCATACGTGAACATGGACTCAAAGAGGAGGGCCTGTTCAGGGCCCCCGGACAGACCAATCATGTCCGAGAGCTGCAAGATGCCTTTGACCGTGGCGAGAAGCCAGTGTTTGACAGGTGAAGCAGCTGGAGGAGGCATTTCATCTACAGCAACATGCCAAGCCATCCATTATCTGTATAGGATATAATTCTACAATGTGCACTCCCTTTTCTGTTACAGTTCCACAGATGTCCACACAGTGGCATCACTGCTAAAGCTGTACATACGAGAGCTGCCAGAGCCTATAATCCCATTTTCCAAATACACACAGTTTCTTTCTTGTGCTCAGCTTCTTACCAAGGATAAAGAAATGGTAAATACACTCCTGTCCAAGACTTCACTAGTATAATTCAAACTAGATTTTTTGTAATAAACATGTCCTTTTTTTGTTCAAGGGTATCACAGAGCTGAGCAAACAGGTGAAATCACTCCCTCAGGTGAACTACAACATCCTAAAATACATTTGCAAGTAAGTAAAATGTCTCTATAGTTCTTAGAGATGTGACTGAAGGGTTTTATTGTGGCTGCTTTTATATTCAGTGTTTAATGTAGGATTTATTAGGCTGTCAAACCAGAGAAATACCATTCATTACTCCCACATCCTTGTCATGTGGGGAAGCGACGTCACGTCACATGAGCCCACACACCAGCCAAAACCATGACTCAGACTCTTTTCAACAGTTTTAAAATTACTGAATGAAGACCAGTCAACACAGATATTTTTAACATGTTTGGGAATAAATGTTTGTTCAGGTTTCTGGATGAGGTCCAAACTCATTCTGATGAGAATAAGATGAGCGTTCAGAATCTGGCTACTGTGTTTGGACCAAATATCCTTCGCCCCAGAGTGGAGGATCCAGTTACCATGATGGAGGGTAGGAGATCATATGTTAATCTGCACCAACGCTAAAAAAAAAAAACACAAAACAAGACTTTTCTAGCATTCTTATACTCATGAGTTTGTGAATTGTGTCGCCATAAACAGGAAGCTCGCAGGTGCAGCATCTGATGACTGTTTTGATCAGTGAACACTCGCAGCTTTACCAACGTGAAGAGCTAGAAGCTGAAATTCCTCCACAGCAACAGAATATCCAACGAAGCAAAGTGGAATGGCTTCCCCAGCAACACACCGACTCCCAGCCATCCTCAGACACAAGCTCCAAAACGTCTAAAGAAAAATCAAGACCCTCCACCCCTTCTACAGACAGTAAGCTGACTGCATCAAGCCCTGTTACATCAGAGAAGGGTGAGGATGGTTGGATTGAAGGGAAAAGCAAAAGCAAGATGGAGGAAGATAGCAAAGCTGAAGGGAAGGGTGGTAGTGAAGTAGCAGTTAGCCCTAGTAAACAATCTAAAGCCCTGCCCTCCTGGAGGTGTTCTTTCAAGGGCAGTGCAGCCTCTGGAGGACCGAGAGGGAAAATAGGGGGGTCAGCAGGGGATGTCTCAGCAGCTGGCGGGAGCAACTGGTTGATGAATGGGCTGTCGTCCCTCCGTGCTCACAGGCGCACCACCTCATCAGGTGAAAGACTGAAAGACTCTACTCTGTCTCTAAAAGATTCCACCCTCTCCCTCAAAGAATCCGCTCTTTCAGTTAAAGATTCACAGAGAGACTCTGATGAAGACTCGTCTCGAGCTTCCCTGTCTCACAGAGTACTCCACCAATCCCACAGACTGTCTGCCTATGACAATGTTGCCCCCTCCAGTCTAAGCCTGCCTGCTGACACTTCCTCCATCTGGACATCCTTTGAGATCTCACTGTCAGAGCCTCAGGGAAGCGATAAGGCAGTGCAATTAGAACAGGTCCAAGATGGATCTTCAGAAATCAGGGACAGTGCAAATACTTTGGATCACACTGCAAGCGGGAATGAGGATGATCATGCAGGAACGACAAATGAAGATTCCACGATCATGCTGACCCATCTCAAGCAGGAACTAAAGAAACAACGGATGAACTACGAAACCTGCATTCGCAAGTAAGAAAAAGTTGCATGACTTTGTAATGTAATGTAATGTAATGTAATTATAACTATTGATATAACATGTTCTTTTATTCTTCTTTTCTTTGAGGTTGGAAGAATCCTGTTCCAAGTACCAGTCCCAGGTAAACTGTCTTGAGGAGGAGCTGGACCAGGAGAAGAAGAAGTTTCACATGCTTGAGATCCGACTCAGGAACTCAGAGCGGGCACATCAAGATGCAGAAAATCGGAACATTCTCCTCCAGCAAGAGATGGAGGATTTTTTCAAAACCCTTGGAGATCTGACTACAGGAGCAACAAGGACCAACTAAAGCCAGACCCACCTGCCTTCATCTGGTCCATTGGCAGAGGAGGAGCTCAAAATCTGGGAAGACCAACCAGCCCCAAAGCTTTGAAGACCAAATACCTCTCTTGTGCAGTACTAATTGCCATCTTGCCCTCTTTAGTACGGCCATCTTGTGCCTACACTGACCAGTGCCGGTGCCAAACGAGAACTCCTCTGGACCAATCATAATGCCATTCCACAAAATTCCTTACACTTAAACACACATAGGTCATGTAGTGAGTCATTTAGAAACATGATACATCAGTAAGATACCATAAAAAGCCTTATTAATATATGAGGTAGTGTACACACATAATTCAAATAAAAGAAAGATGGATGACAGACACTAAAATTCAACTCTTTTATTTGTTGGAGTTGAAAGTAGACAGTTTAGTTTCCATTTCTGATTTATATAATTGGTCTGTTAGTGAGGCAATTTCAGATCCAAAGGCTAATTTCACACAACCAGCCTTCCCAAAACACACCACAATACGTTCATTCTTTCATGACAAAGTCTGGCCAAACCATCTGAAGACTGCAGCATCATCCCAGTGGTGCTAAATGGCTTTCCTTTATTTCTTCTAAACATACCTGCACTAATTACCAGAGAAAACTCATGCGTAAACTATTCTATCGCTTCTATTTCTGAGGACATGGAGGAGGGAAAAACCACAAAAAAGAAAGCCACAACAGTTGAAATGCGGCCAAGAAAAAAAAAGGGTCAGGACATGCGTCACAATCCCCAAAGTGCATTCTGGGAGCTGATGCTAGGGGTTAATGCCTGGAGTGCCCAACCATGAAGAGGGCAAAAGGGACAGTTTGGGAATTTGAGCCATCAATAACATCCAAAGGTTACTACGGCAGGTAGCAAATGCCTGTTTCCTGACTCTCAGAAAACATACATACATCTACAGTTAAATGTACAGATCCATCACTGACTATACTAATCCATGAATTATACTGCACAGAAAACAAAAAGAGAACAAAATGCATATAAATAGTACTTCTGAATGAAATGTACATTACATACAATGGACACCTCCTCCTAGCTTGAAATAAATAAATAAATAACAGAATACAGACCAGAAAGCAGACCTTGTGTCGCATTTCTTTCAAATGATGCGTGCTATGATTTACATACTGTTCAAAAATGAGTGTGTGTGTGCATGTGTGAGGTAGAACTCAGAAAGATGCACCATAGGAGAGAGGGGCATCTGCCACGGAGAAGACTAAAAAAAAAAAGCAAGTAAGGGCACTTAAATTAAATATTATAAATATCAGACAGTTGTGAGTAATGTCTGACAGAACCTGCCAAAAAGATAAAGTGACTAATTTAGACAAAGTCTCTGGTGACAGTCCCTAAATACAGCACTCATTCTAGCCAGTGGGGCGGCCTAAATAAACTTGTGACAGTAATTGTCTCCTTATTATCACACATTTCTATTCACTTACATTCACCTGGTTTTACTCATCCAACAGACCATCACCTACAAATTACATCTAAAATAATAAACAAGTTAAATACAGTCAGTTTACAGTGTGCCATAGTAAAAAAAGAAGTAGTGTCTGGGCAACAGTCCATTAGACTGCATGTGAAGATGCACACAATCAGAGCTGACATGATAGAAAAAAAAACTCTTGGGTACAGCAATGGGAGCTTTCTACAAGAAAGAGAAAGATGAGGAACAATTTCAAAACAAAGCCTGCATAAGGATCAATAATGAAATGTGCTATTGTCTACTGTTAGACAGAAATGGTGTAGATTCATTCAAATGTCACAAAAACTATACAAAAAAATGCCAAATGAACAATTCAGACATGTCTTCAATGTGTACTAAACATATGGTATTTGTCTTTGTAGCAGTAGCCTAAAAAACAGCAATGTGTAAAGTACCCTCTCTTCCAAATCATACATCACAGTTTCACATCAAAACATACTCTGATTCTTTGCAGCAAAAATACAGTAATGATACATTTTGAAACCACAATCATTATACAGCAGTATAGGGGTGAGGGGGAAATAAAAACAAACTGTACATTAAAAAGCACAGCTCTACAAACTAGCATGATAAGTTCCATTGGCCTGAACCCTCTCCCATCACACACATACTGATGCGGAAAGGTTTGTTCTCGTTTGAAGTTTTATGTGTCCGTTATCTGCAGCAGGCCAGTGCACCCAGGGAGGTGTGACTGTCCAAGCTGCTGTCAGTTTCAGAGGTCATGGTGGGGTCACTGCTGGGGTCAGTGGGCTCTGTGGACATGGATGAGACATCATTGGCCGATGAGGAGGAGGATGTTGGCTGAGGAGGGCTGTCGATCACTGCTGCACCTGTGCTGCGTAAAACACACATCAACACATAGGTTTCATTGAAGTATGTTGGATCCTACAACCAGGTTCTAATGAGGTCAGAATTGACAGGTTGAAATAGCTGAAAGTTAGATTAGTAGTTACATTTGCAATCTGACAAAAAAACAAACAAATAATGTGAAGAAGCATGACAAGGAAACAGCTGCTGTTTTCAACTATTGTGGACGCAACATTTATTTAAAATCAGTGGTGGAGGAAGTACTGAAGCTTGGTACTTAAGTAAAAGTAAAATTACCCAGCAAAATATATACTCAAGTAAAAGTAGAAGTGCTACATCAGAAAGAGAAGAGAAATCTTTGAAATGTACCCAGAAGCAGCTATGGACAGATCTGTGTGTCATGAGGCAGGCTGTGGGCATGTATTGAACAGAGAGGCTAGTAACAAAAAAAAACAGGCATTCACCATTTTTACTGTGTAAGTATTCCTGCTTTAGATTAATGTTATGAATAATGTTAATCAGACATTGATGGATGGATTTGTGTTAGCAGACAGTACCTAGTCAACTAACTGAGCCAGAGCATCGGCATCATGATTGAGGCACATTATAGAAACACAGTTCGCAGAGTGACACCACCTCCATATCTGACCTCACATCAGTCCAGCACTGTATTCATAAAATGTAACAAGTAACTACAAACATTGTATAAATGTAGTGGAGTAGAAAGTACAGATAACAGCTGCAAAATGTAATGGAGTAAAATTATAAAGTATGCACTATTATTTTTACTTTAGTATAAATACATAAAAATTACTTAAGTACAGTAATGAAGTACAAATACTTAGTTGCTTTCGACCACTTTTTAAAATAGTCTATTAGGTCTGAATGCATACTGCTGACATGGTTTGTTTTAGTGTGCTAGCAAAGGTAATGCAGCATTGTTTTAGTGCTAAAGAAAACTCAATGATACCACAGCACAGACTCAACGTAAACTGTGGCTTCATGGTATATTTAGTGTGCGATAGTTGTGAGGGGTGGACACCAGATCAGCAGCTTGGTTGGTATAATATTTTGGATTCTTTTTGCATATTGCTCATAAAAAAATGTAATAAAAATGAAAAAAGGGCTGCTTATTGTGATGAGGAAAAAATCCATCTATGATTTTACAAATGTTGGAGGACAAAATCAAAACTGTTATGTGTGACTGTACTGGAGGTGCAGTAATAGTAGTACTTTTCCTGGTGGTATACTGTATGTATGTACACACACACACACACCTCTATGACCTTTTGAAATATTAAGGAACTGGTAAGAATTTAGTATTTAGGGGATCTATTAGCAGCTTGACATATTTTATTCTTCTCACTCAAACCTCTGTAAAAGGCCAATCCTTCTCTACCACCATTATATTTATTAAACTTTGATATAGTTAAAACCTACAATGGTGTTCTTACTGGGTTATGTGTTTGTTAAAAAAAAAACATGATTGTGTCAAACCACACTTGTCATTTGCCTCTGACAAAATCCACCATCTAATCTTCAAAAGTTATAATTATTACTCACCTAAAGGAGATGGTTGGCCTCTTATCACTCCATTCTTTGTCCATTCTTCCCAGTTAGTCACTTCTTTATAAATTAGGTCTGCGAATTAGAAGAGAAAATATGTTACGTGAAGATGGTGAGAGTAATACCCAATATACCAATCACAGTATGTGATGCACCTATCTGTACAATCAGAATGGATTGCATAGTGTACAGTCCAAACAGCATCACGTTTCTAATTTGGACGGGCTGTGCTGGTGTGACCCTTCTAAAAATGAGTGAGGGGTCATTATCACCTGGCAGTGGTTAGGATGAGCTCATGCTGCTGCACAACTGAAAGTGATATTTACTCACAATCTTAAGTCCCTCCCATGCCACACAGAATCAGGTTCCCCACAGTGGAAACACTAAGCGAGATGCTTTAAAGGGGTATTTCAAGTCATGCAACACTCCCTCTGGCAATTATAGTGGAGATACAGATATACCAGAGCAGCAATGTCCATAAACAAGTGACTGCATTTCAACACAATCGCTGGCTGTCCTGCTCGATTTCTTTACACATGGGTTATTTTTGTTAATGATGTCACCACAGATAAGTTCCAAATATAGAACATTTCCTGATCATTTCTATGGCGGGGTGATTCATTTTAGGAAAGAAGACACATTTAGTCTAGGGATCCAGCACGCTGACACCTTGGTCATTTTGTTGTGTAATAACTGCATGAAGATGCCCAGCTTTGTAGGGGCAAAGTTATTTCAGTGATCTATATGGTGCCTCCCGTGACACTGATTGACCTTTTATGACAAATTTTCAATTCAAATTTCTCTCTCCCATGTTTTAAAATCCAGATGCGCTCTTTTTCACCATGCTCTATGAGGAAGTCAACATCCTTAGAATACCTTTGGGCAATACGACCCGGGCAGTGTGGTTAATGATACATAATACACATAAACCAATAATAATTAAAGTCGGTGTAGTGCTGAAAAGTGTGTCATCTTACCTTTCCACTCCTCCACAGTATGCTCCCTCTCATCCAGCGTTTTGTCTGGGATCTTTGGCGGGGGCTGAGAAAGAGAAAATGGCTGTGTTGGTGGTGCATAAGCGTTGCCAACTTTCCACTTCAAGTGATTATAATCTCATGTGGCACATTTAAGGATCATGCGATGCTGTCGGTGATCCACTTACCGCTTCCACTTCAGCTGGGTCATACCAAACGTTAATATATGGGTGCTGCAGGGCCTCATCTACAGAGATACGCTTGGAGGCATCAATCACTAACATCTTGGATAAGAGATCTCTAGCTTGGCTCGCTGAAGGGAGAAACAGCAGGTAACACTGTTAACCATGAATCTGTAGGTGTGGTTCAATACATATTGGTTAATATGATAACACACGCACAAAAAAACTCTACCTTTCAATTTGTTGTGATCTGAGTCAGCAGGGAAGAGCACATCTGGGAAGAGTTTCTCAAAGCTGTATCCAGCATAGCGTGGCCTGTTTTCTACATACGTTCTTACTGACTGGTTTAGCTTCATAAGGAAATCCTGTGATGGAGTGCCTAGCTGCTCAATTACTTTGTTCCACTGGTCGATGTCTGAAGTGTAAATGTTAAGGAAAAAGGCCACAGACACACAAACACACTATTCTGTAGCACAGAGCTACTGAAACACACCAGAAGGGCACTGTGACATTTACCTTTTCCTAAGGTGCACACATCAACAGCTCTATTTGTGTGGCCTACACACACACACACACACACACACACACATTTTAGATTTCATGATCTATACTGTTGCGGCCACTCTCTCAAGTCCTCTGCAATGTATACACAAATACTCCCTCAGCAACTGCTGCTATTTATTATCTGATAAGTTCTCATAATGGGAGGGTGCAGCACAGCAATGATGGAGGTGTATCGGGTAGGGTGGAATAACAGAGTGACGGGGGAAAGAATTCTCAGCATGGTGGTGATCTCTTCACAATGAATGAAGTGATGACACTGTGATCGATCAATGATGGGGAAGGATACGATCAGTGCCAGGGAACAACACGCTTCCCCTGATCATCTCGGCCACAATGCAACCCACTGACCATACATCCACTGGAGGTGGACATTTTAGATGACAGGGAGGAGGACATGCAAACAAAATGGTGAAGAGCACAAAAATAAAGCACAAAAAAACAACAAAGGAAGTGTGGAGGATGTAAACATAATGACACTGATGGTGAAAATGAAGAGCATGCAGCAACAACCAGGAATGAGTAGAAGACAGAAAGAGCATTGTTAAGCATATAAAACACAACCAAAGCATGCAAAGGAAATGTACAGACCCCTAACTGCCATATGGCTGATTATCATACATATTACCCTTGGTAACTTCAACAATTCCCCATAGGATGGAACAAAAAGTGTCTAATAGTCAGCACAGCAAAAAGCACAAAGTGTGAGGAAGTATTTAAAAGACACAAGGATACAGTCCCTTCCTGGGAAGAGGATTTTATGGCGAACCATTTCTGCCAGTATGCAGCCCACAGACCATATGTCCACTAGTGAAGTGGAACACGATAAATAAAGCCGATAAGAGGTGAGAGGAACGCACAACAGCAAGTTAGTTACATGTAAGAAGATAGACAGTGCAGCATTTTTCAACATGCAGTTCACAGAAAGACAGCACATTGGAACTGGCATCCATTTTTATACACTGTAAAATGACTGACAACCAGATACAGTACAAAGACTCACCATTGGCCTGGTAGCCCATTCCAAGGATAACCTCTGGTGCCCTGTAGTAGCGTGTAACTACATACGGTGTCATCAGGAGACCTGTGGCAGCTGTCCGGGCCAAGCCGAAGTCCAGAATTTTCAGTGTACAATCTGACTTCACAACTATATTACTGGGCTTCAGGTCCTGCAGAGGAACACACACCAACATGTCAGGAAGGAATGACCTATCTTTAATACCATTCTGAGAAAAAAATAAGATGGAAGATTTCTGTAGTGCTAAATGAGGTGTTTCCCTCATTTCCCAATATCGTTTTTTTTCCCCTCAGAGTATGGCTACCTCATTCTAACCAGGACAAATTTGATGAAACTGTAACAATACCAAGGACAAACTTTGCCTAATTTTATTTTTCTATCAATCAATCAGTCTATTATTGGCGATTAGATTATTCATTGCATCACTTTAATTTCTGTCAGATACACACATGGCCTCATGGTTTTTATACTAAAGATGATGGCAATGTTGCAGTACAGGTTATATAGAGATACACCAATATAGTTTCTAGACAGCATTGCACATACGTGTCCATTTTTAATCTCATCCGATTATCAATATCAGTATTATCAATACATCAGTATAGAGTATTATCTATTATTTGCCATTTTGCTGGCATGAGAATGGCTCAATTGACCAGTGCTAGGATAAAACCCATGTTTGCAGATCCCATGTGTTAAATTTGAATGTATTTAAAATTGGATGTTCATTAATTTCTTAAAATGTTCTAGGTTGTTCAAATGTGCACTTTGTTAGACTTTAACCATCACTGGACAGTCTTTGCTTCCTCAAAAGTGAAGTCAGTCTGAAGGTGAGAGAGGTTGTCCTCATTTCATGTGTGATACGACCAAAAATAATTTACCACTCAAAATGCATACTTATGGAGTTAGATGACTTGGGGGTGTAAATAAAGAGCTTCGCCACTTCTCCACTCACTGATGGACGAGTTGTAAATCACTTTTATTTTACACCTGCAATTTACTAATCCATATGGGAAAGCGATACATCCAGCTGGCATGCTTAGTTGAAAAGTCGAAAGTGAAATCACTTAAGCTTCACAAAAGCTGCTGTCATTTCTGAGACATTTTATGAATGTTTGTTTGAAATGTACATTTCATAGTAAAACTACCTTCCACAGAAATCCTGCAGTAACACATTTTCATTAAAATATATATTCTTTAGGGCTTTGCTGGCAGTATAGCCGTTACCTAAACGCATGCCAGTTGACCATTTGGCCTTACACTTCAGCGTCAAGTATCACAGCAGCTTTAACAGTTCATCTTCAGGACACTGGCCTGGCACCAATCTGCGTATTCATGGCCAGCTAATGCTTACCCTGTGAATGATGCCGGCAGCATGGAGGTGTTTGATACCACATAACATCTGATAGAGCAGATAGGACAGCCTCTCGTGGTCCAGCTCCATCTGGATGACCTGGCACAGGTTAGCATCCATCAGCTCCATCACCAAGTATCTGACAAGAGAAGGGAAGCTTTAGCCAACAAATACACAAGAGGGGGGGACTAATTTAGTTTATAATACATATGATATGTCTCTCTTAGTACTTACACATCTTGGAATTCTTCTAATGATTTTTGTGGCGTAAATACATTTAATAGGCCAATGATCTGTGGGTATAAAATAACATTCATTAAAAGGGTGTTTATACAATCAGTCACACAAATGCCATCAACATTCTGCTGGTCTAAAGTCCACTGTGTGAACTGGAACTATTTGCACGCTTACATTTTTGTGATTGACACATTTCATTAGTACTAGCTCTCTGTACGCCCTCTTGGCATGGGTCTGATTCTGGAACGGCCGACTCAGCTTCTTGATGGCAACATTTCGTTCAAGGATTTGGTCATAAGCAGAGCTGAAGAACAATATACACAGTACAGCAAATTAGGAACATGGCTACAAAAATACAATTTAAATAGATATTAGGTTTTACAAGATATTAAAAGTCTAAAGTAAAAAATGTGGGTTAGGAGGGATATGTTTTTCACCAAACATATGAAGGAGGCAAAAACACTCACCAGACGATACCCTGTGCTCCTGAGCCAATGGGTCTTAGATTCTGGTACCGCTTCAGCACCGTAAACGTTGAATCACCAACATCTAAGCTGTAGAACTCTCTTTCTCTCTTGTTTTTGTTCATGGTGAATTCTTCTATGACTGCCTTCTGTGCATCCAGAAATGTCCTCTGTGGAGACGAACACACGTTTGAAATATATTTTCACAATAGCTGCTGTCCCGTCAGACTGAATCCCTGCTCCCGAGAAAGCAGATTCTGAGTGATGGAGGAAAGACACACACACACACACACTAAATTTCTCACCACAGTCCCTTATCTCAGCAACTCGGCAAACAAATCAGGAGGGAAGATTTGATATCATCAGTGGCGGTGGCAGAACAGCAGGCCACGGGAAGGTCTACTCCATCATATGAAACATAACTCTCAGAGTGACTCTGTCACACTGGAAAACCAAGCCCGGTGATAATTCCTTTGAGTTTGGACCCCAGCCCAGGACTCCAGCTCAGTTCTACGGGCAGGTCCTCCACAGGCACATGCTAACTAGGTCAAGTTGCACCAAGAGACCATGAGCCCAGATAAGACACAACAGAGAGATGCCAATTTGTGTGCATGATGTTCCCGAATATGTTTAATTGAGCCGCATTTCACAACACCACTCCAAACAAAAAACTAAAAAAAGGAGAAAAATCTAGCAGCTTCCTTTTCCTTTTTCTTCTGCTCTTATATAAGCAACGCAATCGCCCTCCCCGCTCTTCCACTCTCCCGACACACACTCCATATGAGGAATATAATTGCCAGAACAAAATGAGTCAGCTCTCCTTCTGTTCCTCCAGCGTCACAAAGACGTCCATAACATCCACCTCCCCTCACAACATGAAAATAGACATTCTGCTTCTTTTTATAATTCAGACGGAAGGATAATTGTGCTTATCTGAGTTATGACATGTTGAATGACATCACAGTTAACATGTTTTACTGCGCTTACGTGTGACACATGTAACAGCTGATGGTGGTTCTGATTTGTTTTGTTTTGCTCTCCATATGGATAATTACAGTCAGGTAAAGTGCAGGGAGAGAATACTTGGAGTCACTGGACATTTTTTATGCCCTAAATACACACTTAGTTATTTTAACTATAGCATTGATACCTAGAACGACATGCTGGATCTACAAATTTCCACTGAAATCAATTACACACACTTAGATTGCAGTAATGTGTCAGCTGCAGTATTTACAAGGAATGCAGCAGCCACATTAGTAGTCTAACACTGCACTCAGAAGGTCGAGGATGGATTCGAAGGCGGGTAGCTGCGATACATCTACAGTAGATGCTCTATGCTCTATTCTGCAAAAGCAAAAAACTCATTCCTAGAGTGCACTGCCTTCTACTGGCTTAACTGTTGTTTTGTTTAGAGCAGCTGCCTCTGCCTAATGACTTAATGAATGGCTTCCAGTGCAGTGAAAGAGAATTTATGTCCTGGTAAAAGTTGTTAACATGTATGATGCAAGGTGCATCACAGATTCTGTGATAGTGGTACACTGTGCCACTGTTTTTAGACAGGAATGATATGAAGCAGCTTTCTGACATTATACACACAACAGCATTAAAACAATAGATGAGCAAATACAGTAAGAATATCAAGCACATAGACATTATTATAATGCACCATATGGCTGAAACACGTCCTCTTAATATTTCCAATCTAAAGTTGAGGCATTCTGTTGTACAGTGGACACATGCAGGAACATACAGAGAAATATTTCCTTGCTACATGCATGAGCCACAAATGATCAGCAGCCTGAAGGACCCCCATCGACCCGTTATTCATCTTCCTTTACTAGTCAGTGTGGTAACCTTGGCCACACGACCCCTCGAGTCTTGTCGATGGCCGAAGTAGCAGCCAGGTAAACGACGGACTGCTGCAGCAGAAAACAGCAGCGCATGCTAAAATGCAGCGTCTTCAACACGCCGGGCACGGCACAGGAATACATTATGACAGAGATAATGATAGCGTGATATGACAGGGCCTGTTAGGGAATCACAGTGCGCAGTCGGAGCTGATAGTAGCTTCTGCCCCGATCTGCGTGCGAACGCTGTGGACGGACCCTAAAAACACCACGTTATAATGATCTGAAAATGCAATTTGCTAAGAAGCGAAGCCACAACGTTAAACACAACAACCGCCCCGTTTAAGCGGCGTGGACTTAGCGACATACGACCCTCCCCCCACGGCCAAACAATAAGCACGTCTGAGGAGCAGAGGTGCGAATCCCCATCTTACCTCTTTCATCAAATCATCAAACTATCGATCCCCGAGCGGTCTGATCAGCTGCGAAATGTCCCGGAGCAGCGGACTATTTGTTTATGCCGCCGCTGAAGGATGATTTATTCCGTTGTGCGGCTTAAAAATACATGACCTCACCAAAATCATTGCCTACGTTTCCATCTGGCTGCCACTGACAGGCCAGGACGCGCAGTGCGCACGGGGCATGCGTCCCAGCAGCACGTCACTCATCCACAGAGACACACCCACCGCCTCCTACATCCATCTTTCCTTCCGCCTGCTTGCCTGCCTGCCATCACATCTATCTATCCATCTATCTAGACTTTTGTCCCACTTCCGCTCAAACTCAGTAAGACTTTTTTCTCTTTAAGCCTGCAGATCTTCAAGCAGTCAGAGCATTAGTAAACATCCATCCAGCATATTACACAGTGTTAAATATGGTTTCTGGTTTGATGCCGAAGAATATTTTATATTTTTAACCTAAGTGATAACATTTTGATACAGCAGCTGTATGGTTTATGGATCACTGAGCTCACAGGCCATGAACATATTTTGTTTTCTGTTACTAAAACAAAATGTATTGAAAACTGATCCCTGTTTTCCCCTCAACGTGTCCTTGTTGCTAAATCCTCCACAGAGGTATGACAGAGGTGAACAGGGAACAGGAGGTGTAGAACAGGCAAAGCTTCAGATATTCTCTTAGAGTTCTTATGCACTTATATTTTGTATTTCAGTGTTAGTTGGTTGTTGGGTCTCAGTGTTGGATAGTAACTGTGCACAAGTAGGCTACTTTATTCAAAATTTAAGGAACTTGAACTGTACTAGGTTGTTTTTCATACCTCCACCTCATTTATCTAGGAGATGAAACTATGATTTATTTTCCACAAATACATTTTATACACATAGATATTCATTACAGACATAAATGTATATACTATACTATATATAAACATACTTTTCTATTAATTAAACTATTTAAGAGTTTATGTAGAGATGGATTGAGTTGACAATTTAGAAAAATTGCAATTAGGCTATTTAGTTAGATATTTTAGATTTTTAGTTGAAGGTTAAGAGAAATTTGAGGGCATTTAGTCACCATGTTTACACCAAACAACTAATCGGTTTATAAAGAAACAAAATCAGATGATTAATCCAGATTAAAATAGTTGCTGTTGGATGCCAACAGCTTAAAATGAACTCAACATTAGCCACCCACAGCATCCTGCTACAGGACTGAATAAGTCATAATAATGCAGTCATGTAAGTGTCAGAGGACATTTTCCTGCTTTCAGTCTTTTTTTATTTTTAATACTTTCATAGAGATTATTTTCAATGCATGGCTGTTGTGGTACTTTTTACCTTTTAAGTCAAAGGTTTGGATGTTTTCTCCCACACATGATGCAGTAATAATCACATACAACACGTAGATAACTGATGTAAGTATGTTTGGGGCATTATTTGGCACCCCGTAGATCTTATCTCCCCTCCATTAGCGTGTACTGTGGAGCAATTTGTGGACGCTGACATTCACAGGCTCTGCAGAAATCCATAGCATAGCATATAAGGTAAGGGTACCATCTAGAGTTCATCCATTAGTTCCTATACGCTACTACAGCGTGCAGGCAGCCATGCTCTGCGAAGGCATGTGACTGAATAAGGACATTAGGTAAAATTACGTTAACTTAGCGCTGAGTAGTTTGAATTCTCCCTGCACCCACCTCACAACCCTGGATGGTTGTTATTTATCCTTGTCCCTGCGCAGATACCCCGGGGCCTGCAGAGACAAGCTGCGCGCAAAAAGACCTGGGCAGCAGCGGCGGCATGGATAAACGTCCCAGCACCGACTCCCGCAGCAAGACAAGGCTACTACGGTTTCTTACCCCTTGTTCGAAGAGAGCCCGCAGTGTTATGATCATTGTTGGGGCGCAGCCCTACAGCAGTAGGCTACTATCCACTGTTTTGGCCGAGATCGTTCGTCCTTCCCAGGCTTCTCTGTAGCGCACCTATACCGGGGATCCACCGCACCTTTGGGCGTCAGACGGATTTAGTTAAATCGGTGTAGCTGATCTCACGCCACCCGCTATTGGTGGCTCTGACCTGTCGCTGTCAAACCGCGAGGCTAATCCAATCAAGTGTTTAAAGGCGAGAAGCTAAGAATAGCGCCAATTACAGCAAAAAGTTTCAGATCTTCAGCGTGGTGCTGCTGTGGCGATACAGCAAATGAATATGGGCACCATGTATAGTTAATGTCATTGATGAATTACCTGCCAGAGCCGAGCAGCCTTTACTGCGAGGACATCAAAACAGCAATGCGATGATCACAAGGATTACTTTGGATCCGTGGTGGGAGCACTGAAGATAAAGGATCAGACTGACATAGGTTACATATGCTACCAGGTAATGCCTCCACACTCTTTGTCCTGTTTGACAGTTTGCTTTAAATGGGTGCCTTCATGTTTGTTTTTTTATAAATCTGTTCTGTTGATTACTAGAGATTGGCCACAAGGGCTGATCACTTGAGGCAGGAAGCCTGGGTAAACACGTACACAGGACTGTAAAGAGATTTACCTTTAAGAATAAACACACACACCATAGCCTTTATGTTCAGTGGGCCTGACAGAACAGAAAATATTCTGCTTGAATTTTATTGTGGTTTATTGGAGGCTGGTTAGTAGCAGTAATGCCCACATTATCATATTATTGTGCATTATTGTCTGTTTGTAGTCACAGAGGAGGCTGCATGAGACCTAGATCCTAAAGAAGGCTGTTGTCCTATATTTTCCAAAGTACATCCTGTCTGCCTATACATCATGTGAACGTCTGCTTTATGGATCAGTGAGGAGGGCTGTCAAGAAACAGATCATGACATCTTACTCACATTAATCAAAAGTATGCAGTGTCACTATAATTATCTCTCATCTAATTTGATTGAATGTATCTGTAGTTGCAACTTGATGATCACCATTTGCTTAAAGGGAGAGTGCAGATGCTGCAACAGAAACTGAAATCTGGTGAGATAAAGCTGACTTGTCAGCAACACCACTGTCAATACATTCAGCAGCCAATTACCAGACGTCTGTATTTTGGGTTCTGGAGCTCTGTATCTCTTCACAAAGTTAGTCCCGTGGCTTTACACTTGTAGACAGACCACCTTGAGGAGGCACAGCTGCTAAAGTTTTGCTCAGGACTCGAGCACCTGGCAAGTCTCCTACTTTTCTTCTTCGATCTCTTGTGCACCATAACAATAAGCCAATACATAGGCTATGGCTGGATGATTTTATATCCTTGTTTTTTAATCAATATCGTTATGTAGTTCTGGATTTAAAACTTCACACGTTGGCTGTTTTGTTTTTTATTTGCTACACGTTTAATCTTGTAAGCCAAGGATAAGTTCTGGCTAAGAGAGAGATTTAATCAGGCTTGAAGTAATTGGGCTACTTTGTGTTAGTGGGAACAAACCTATTGTATTACAGCTCAGAAAGGTTCAAAGGAACAGACAGTCACACTTAAAAACAGATCAATATAAGACATGATGGCTTTGTTACAGTGTCCTAGGCAAGAGAATAAACAGCATGTCTGTGTGAGATAAAATGCTACTAAGAAAGTATTAATTGTGTTGCTTTTAAACAAATTGGTTTATCATCAAATCGAAATCCAAATTCATTGTCTGACGACATGTGTTTGTTTTGTTTTGACCAACACTAAATAATGTAGTAAAATGATCATTATGTAATCAATGCATTACAAAAACATGCTGTTTAAAGAAGCTGTGTGTAGCTGTTTTAACACTGGCAGAGTATGTGACAACAAACTAAAAAGGGGTTGTGACAGAGTTGGTCCTGGCTTCTTCAGAGCTGCCTTAAGGTCAGAGGAAAGCCTGTTACAAAGAGGGAAGGGTGGAGAAAGCGAGTCTTAATGGTAATCTAATCAGACTTCAGTGCAAAGAATTGTCTTATTCTGCAAACTAAGAATTAATTGTCCCTGTGAAAAAAACAGTCAGGTTCAAAGATGAGGCAGTAATGGCAGTCATACATGCTGGAAAAAAGAGACACAAAGGCAACAGTTACGCTCTTGCCTTCTTGTTTGTAGAGCACCAAAACATAAGCTTTACTTCAGGAGGTAGATTTGTGTTATGTTGAAATATGTGAATATTGTATTATGTGTCCGCAGGTGCGTGTGTGGAGTGTGTGCACAATGAGCAGCACATTTGTCACATTAGCTGAAGTCTTGGAGGCACGAGGGGGACCTCTGCTGGAGGAGGAGGTCTGGTCTCTGCTGCTGGGTACTGCAGAGTCTTTAGTGGATGTCTCTTATAAGGGTAAAAATGCCCCCCTTATTCTAGGCTCACATACATCCCACCTTATTGCTGTGATCATACATTACATTATAATATACTTAGATGTATTAGCAAGAGTTTATCAAAGCATTAGCAGATGTGTTATTTACATTGTTATAAACTTCCTGCTTTTTTTCAGGACACAATAATATGTGCAATATCATAAGCCCCACCTCCTTGCTGCTGTCCGCCACTGGTACCTTAGCGTTTAAGAACTGTGGCCTATCAGATGAGGTATCCACCTTTGCTGCTCCAGAGATGCTGCAGGGCCGTGCCAGCTCAACCAAACCTGCCACAGAGAGGGTCAGTGAACGCACCCTCATTCCTGCCCCATGAATACTGATGGCAGATCTCTCACAAACTATTCAAACACATATCACTGCCTTCACTCTGCAGTGATTTAAAAATGAGTCATTTGTCTTTTACCTTTGAGTAGTTGTCAGGAGCTGAAGGTCGACTGAGGTGTAAGCACGCCATCTAGTGGCTGAGCCATGAAATCTACAATATAATAAAGCTTCATTTATTAAAATTAGTTAAAAACAACTGTTAAATAACTCCGAAAAAACTAATTCAATTGACACTTTTTCACATAAAACATAGATTGAAGTGTTTAGTTGCACATTACACATTACATTTATCAGAATTATGCAGCCAAAAAATAACACTGCATTAATAGAACCCCTTCATTTTGTTGCACAGATGCTGGTGTATTCACTGGGTATGACTCTCTACTGGTCGGTTGATTTTCACCTACCTCAAAATCAGGTAGGAGCCACAGAAAGCAAGAAGTAACTTTCTCTGTCCGAGTGCCATCCCATTCCCACACCTCATATTATTATTATAATTATTATTATAAATAATAATAATAATAATCACATTTGACTTCTGACTTTGCAGCCAGTCCAGTTGAGTGACCATCTAAACAGCCTCCTCCTCAGCATGTGTGAGGACCTGGCCCATCGCAGGGTAACTCTCACCTCCATCCTGGAAGCCTGTGAATCTCAGCACAAAGCTTCCATCCTGCTGTCGCCCACCAAAGTCATCAGACAGCTGGCTGAAGAGGTTTTTCATGAATCAGTGAGCCTAGATGTTTGTCCACAGTATCTTTCCAGCATGCTAGCTTCTATGTGTTAAAGATTTGGTTCATGCTGCATAAAAATACATAAATACAATGTAAATATTGGTGTTTTTGGTTCTTTCAGATGGACCAGGGCTCTCTGCCGGACACCAACGTCCCTCTGAGTGGCAGGAGTCAGATGATCAGAGAGAGACTTCATGGTGAGTATGTATGTTACACTCACACACATGTGTGATGCCTTTTAAAACAGAATGGTGAAATTTTTGGGCAGGCCTACATAAAAATAATACTGTATAATTCACTGAGGAGATCCATACTTTCAATACATTTAGCTTTTAAAAAGTCATACAGAATTTACAGAAAGCTGATTCAGTCTTTATTCTTTTGACTCAAGACAGTACACAGGTCAACAGGATTAAAATCTTAACCTAAAGCAAGCGAAGGATTAGGCTGCAGTGCGAGCCAATAATCAGATACTGAATGTGGATGCTCCAGGCTAAACCTTCCACTGTAGCCTGAGTTCTGTCCAAACCTCTCAGTGTCTCTGGGGAGCACTGAGACAGACAGGAATCAAACACTGCTGTCATCTTTCATCTCTTACCTGGTTGACAGGAAAGAGAGGGCCATTTTCAGACTTGAGCGAAGGAAGTCCTGAAGGGAGAAGATATTCAACGGACTCCGATTCAAAGTCAGGTACATGACACAGTGCAGGAGTTACATGCAGAATCTTCGTCAGTGTTGTGTTCTGCAGTAATGCGCCTGTTTTTGTTTCTTTTTTAAAGGGAGTTTACCTCAAAGACATTGGAGACAAAGACCAAGAAGCTCTCCTGCACATTTATACCAATCATCTTTAGACAGGCATGTATTATATTTAAGCATAAATGACCAGTTGTGTAGCTGTGCAGAAGAAGGAGATTCTTCAGCAACCATCTGTTCACGCATGTCAACACGGATAAATGTAACCATCCCACTCTGCCCCCCCCCCCGTATCGTCTGTACTGACTTTGAGAGGACATGACATTGTCTCATTGTTTGACTTTTCTCAACTTGCCTGCACAACTATTACACAATCTGTCCTTCCACACCCGCCCCTCTCTCTCTCTACCTCAGACTCCCACGTGGGGTTCGTCACAGGGACAGCAACTGCAGTTGGCTTGGTAGGAGCCCTCACCATGACATCTCTCCCAAGACATCAGGCCGATCTCACAGTCCTTCCATCACCTTCAGTGAGTCCTCGCTCAGCCTGAGTCAGAGAAAAGCTAAGGTAAGATCAAAGACTGGTTTATGCGTATTAACTGACAAATGCAAGGGAAAACGTTTTGTAGAATATAAACTAAAAGTGCATGCTGTTTCTGGTATAGCTATCACAAAGGGGGGATCTGGTGTTGATGTAAAATTAAAATTAATATAGGTGTATTCTAAACGTCTCTTTCAGGCACTGGGTCCTGAGTTCCTCAGAATGCCAGATGAACAGCATATTTTTCTTGAGCTTCCAGGATCTATTGTGGTAAATTGATGATTTCTGGTCACCTCTCTTATTAGTTTTCCTGTACATTTCTGTGTGTTTTTCATATTATTTTATCTTTTCTTGCATGCTAAATGTACAGTATTTTTTATACGTGTGAGTGTGTCTGTTGTTGTTTTTGTGTGTTTTTATTATGTCCATGTGTGTCTTTGTGTTTTATGTGTGTGTGCACCACAGTCCAGAAAGGGCCGCTCTTCTTCGTCTCAGAGAGAAGTGACAGTGGTGCTGCCTAACGGACAGTACGTGGTGGTCCGCTGTGACATTAAGTCCAGAGCGAGAGATGTGTTTGACATGGTGGTGGCTCATGCAAACTTGGTGGAACACTTTTACTTTGGTCTTGCCTTCCTCGATGGTAAGAGGACGGAAAAAAAAATTGAAATATCAGTTTAACTCAAAACTGCTCAGTTTTTGTGCCTGTGTTCCTGTTTTAGTTACCTACTTAAATGTGTTGTTAAAGAGGTTTTTCTTTGGCATTCTGCAGATGATGAATATTTCTTTTTGGATCATGAAACAAAAATCTCCAAAGTTGCACCTGACAGTTGGAAAAAAGGGCAGATATCCTCCTTTTTGGTGTTTCTTCGAGTCAAATTTTTTGTTGATGATATCGCCTTCATCCTGTAAGTGCAGCAGATGTCTGGCGACTTAAAACGCAGGAAGTTAATATACAGAAATAGTATGTTAAAAAAACATTCATGCTTTTTTGTTTTTGTTTCTATAGGCATAAACTGACTCGTCACCAGTACTACTTGCAGCTGCGTAAGGATATCCTGGAGGACAGGCTTTACTGCAATGAGGAGACAGGCTTGTTCCTGGCCGCTCTTGCTCTGCAGGCCGAGTTTGGCGATTACATGCCAGAGGTACAGAGGACAAAACAAAATATATGTTCACACGTGTCTTTAAATACCACCATCATGTCTGTGTGTAACCCATTTGGCTCTTTTGTGTGTCCCTTCTAGTTGTATGGCAAGAATTATTACCAGCCTGAACATTATGTGTCTAAAAGGATGTTAGAGAAGCTTGCCCTGCCCAGCGTCAAAGAGGAGTTGCCAAGACTACATGCAAGTCATGCTCAAATGCTGCCAGAAGAGGCAGAGACAGAGTACCTAAAGGTAGCCAGACTGTTAATGCATCCACCCCCACATAAAAGCACAGACTGCAATATCCAGTAGCTTACATTGTCCTCTTTTTATTGCCACATGCTACACAGGCAGAGTGCATTTGTTGGCATACTCAGTCTTATATATATATATACATACACACACACACACACACACACACACACACACACACACGGGTTTTGCCGCAACGACTGCCTTTATAGAAAGTATCGGATCGGGACTCGGTATCGGCAGATACTCAAAATCAAATGACTCAGACTCGGACTCGAGGGCAAAAAAACCTGATCGGGACATCCCTAATATATATATATATATATATATATATATATATATATATATGATTCAAAAAATGAACTAAGTAATACAATAAAGCAGTGTTTTACACAATTAATAGTTTTATTGTTCTGTAAAATAAAAAAATAAAGTGTGACCCTGGTGTACTGCTACGACACATACGACATGTTGTCAGCCGCCAAAGTCAGACACACCATAATACACTAAATATGTACATTTCAGATTGTCCAGCAGTTACCAGAGTATGGGGTTATGTTCCACCGTGTGGGGAGAGAGAAAAGGCCGGTGATGGGAGAGTTGGTTTTGGGAGTCTGTGCCAAAGGAATCATTGTGTATGAGATGAAGAACCACCTTCGGACTGTCACCAGACGCTTCCTCTGGAGGGAAACTGACTCCATATCCACCGGGGTAAAAATAAGCGGCATTTCAGTCACATTTTGATATGCTGCATAAGATGTTTAGTATTTGTACAGCTCTTTTGTTGTGAAGGTCAAAGTCATTATATATATATATATATCGACTTGTGTCTGTCTTTCAGAGGCGTAAACTGATCATTGAGTGCGGCGGGCCCAGCGGGAAAAAGCACAGCTTTGTAACAGAAAGCTCCAGGATAGCACAGTACCTTCTGAACCTCTGCTCAGCACAGCACAAGTTTCACAGCGAGATGACATCACGACAGCTGAACCACACCATGATACCAGGTGTGAATACTTTAGTGAATGTGTAGAATATATTGTAAACGTAATAACACTGATAATATTTTCTCCTCTGTTTCTCCAGATGAAAACATGGATAAGTACATGTCTGCTTACAGGAGTCGCAACTTAAACCTGAAGCGTATATCCTGCTCAGAGGGTATGTTGAACCATGTAGGCTTGACGTCTGATCAACCAGACTCCCTTTCCAAGTCCTGTGATGACCTGACTGCCAAGCTGGAGGCTCGGCTCCGCCAGCAGAGAGAGATGAGGAGGGAGATGAGCAGGGAGCTGAACAAGGAGCCTGAAACAGGAGACTTCAGGGACATAAGGGAGCGACAGTGTTGGAGGTAGCCCCTGACCATGATCATATGCATATTCATTCAGAGGCATTGTATCTATATGTAACTGTGCACATGTGTTGTAGCACTCCAGAGCCGATTCCAAGAATGATGTCCAGTGTCTCCCTACAGAAGCAGGACTCTGACGGCTCATCCTCCATACGAGGTGATCCAGTCAAATTTACGTTTCTGTCACTATTTCTCACAGTTTAATTCACACACACCCACAAAAAAACGGCATGCTCCATTCCTGCCTGCAGCACATATAGAAAGGCTCTTAAGTTCTACCAGACTGGTTTGAATCACAGGCCTTTATATCTTAACAGATAATTATCAATTATGTAGGTTCCTGTTATGGCTGAGAGGTAAGATGTATGCATGACACTTGAGTTGCCTTCTTTTTACCACTTTTAAACTGCCACTGTGACCTTAACAACAATATAAAGGTAAATAATGAAGGTTACAGCAAATTATTTTTATATTATTTTTTTTGTTTTTCAGTTGATACACCAACACGGACTCCACCAGAGAGGGAGATAGTCTGTGTTAACCTGAAGAAAGATCCCAAACTGGGCTTTGGTGAGCTTATAAAGACGGACTTGGCTGTGAAGTCGATGTAAAATTAATGAGCAGAATGCCACTTATCTGATTCTTTAGCAGGAGACCTTTGTCCTCACATCCTGTCTGGTCTTGTTTCAGGCTTTGTGATAGTGGGAGAGGATAATACAGGTAAACTTGACCTTGGGATCTTCATTGCCTCTATTGTGCCTGATGGACCTGCGGACAAAGATGGACGAATCAAACCAGGTATGAGCTAACAACAACAGCAATTGGAGACGCAGACACTGGCTTGCATACAACTCTGCTAGAGACAGAGACTGACCATGACAACCTGTCACATGAATTGGGTGATTTATTCGTTCAGGTGGACGTCTCATTTCCCTAAACAAGACCAGTTTGGAAGGAGTGACGTTCAGTGACGCAGCTGCTATCTTACAGAGCAGCCCTGACGAGGTGGAGCTCATCGTGTCCCAGCCTAAACGTAAGAGCTGCTCCATGTTTTGTCCTCTGTTTGCACTGCAAATATCTATAATTCAGAGCCATTACATGTAAAGTTACAATAACACATTCTTCTAATCAGAGTCTCTGAAGGACAGAAAGTGTTCTTTAAGTCAAAGCTCCCTTGGTTTGGCATTGGAGAGGAGCTTTGGGTCACAGACTACCCTGAGTGGCTCAGAGTACCGTCCTGCTGTGGAGGAGCTGGAGGAGGCCATCACACTCTCCAACATGGCAACACCAAAGCAAAGCAGGAGGCTTCACATTCCTGTTGTACGAATCCATGATGCCCAGGTTAGAACCAGCACTCAGCTGACACTGGTCAGGGATGACTTACTTTGTTACCTTAGCAACAAAGTTGTTTAAGCCGTTATTTTGCATATGAACATTCATAATGCAAAACCACAAGTAGCAATCAAGTATTATTGTTAATCATAAAGTTTTTTTTAAATACTAGTTTTTACAAGTATTTTTCCCTTGTTTGTCCCAAGTTGCTACATTTTCATTTAGCTTAGTTACACAATAAAACTGTATTATTGTTGTTGTTATTTATTGAGATAAGATAAATTCCCCTCTGGGCGTTTTTTTATTTCCCATAGGTGCAAAGACATTTAGACATTAACTTCCTGTAATGTAAAGTGTTTCTTTTTCAGGATGTATCAAGGTCACCCTCTATCTTAAGCCTTAAGGGAGGGGAGCGGTTTGTTGTGGAGCTGAAAAAAAGCAGCGGCAGCCTTGGCATCAGCGTTGCTGTAAGTGAATTGCTTCCTAAGTATATTAATCTCACCTGTTGTATCTCTAGATCAAAGTACATTTTAATTTTACTGAATCATTTTGTAAAGGAAAATTTTTAGACCTTAACTCTCTGTTGACAAATTTAAATCCAAGATAACCATGCTAAAACCTCAGTGACATCACAGTCTTATTGTCAGCCAAACCGATTTACAGGACTTAACGGGAAAGGTCACTAAGTAACTAGCACCACTGTACAGTGAATTGGATCCTAGCATGCTGAGTCACTATGGGTTGTTGGGGTTAATTAAAGGTGGTGACACTGGCTAATCCTTCGTTTTTTTTATCTATCTTGCCATCAGGGAGGAATAAACACTAACATGCGATATGGAGGCATTTATATCAAGAGTCTGGTTCCTGGAGGTGCTGCAGAGCAAGATGGGCGCATTCAGATCGGTAATCTTTTTATTATTAAAGTGCGATCAGGTAGCTGCAAGAACAGAAAAAAAATGTTTGATTTGTGCAGGGCACTTGCTCAGCTTCTGATCATTTATTTTTGTTTGTGGCACAGTGTTGTTTTGACTTGAATGACTTGAGTTCTCCAGTTCCCTTTACATCATCATCAAACAACATGATGAAAGCATTGTGGAGATGTGACACATCCATCACAATCCTCAACAAAATGGCCCGCTGACTCCTTCTTTATATTCGATATTAAATAATTGAATTTGCAACATTGGATCTGTCCTCCTTTAGATAAAAACAATAACAAGGAAAACCTGCAAAAGCAGTTTTTGAGGCATGATAAGAGCGAGTGTGTCACTGTACCCACTGTTCTGTGTCTGTATCTGCATGGTTCATGCTTCAGTGAACAGGAGCAACCTTTAGATTTGTTGACATGCCCATCAACCACGGACACAAGCGCATACACACACACACACACCAAAGCGTTTACGTATTGATGTGGCTAATGATGATGAGATTTGTGTTTGTGCATATGACAGGTGACAGACTGCTGGAGGTTGATGGGTCCAACCTGAGGGGCGTGACTCACCAACAAGCTGTCGAGTGCCTGAAGAGGACTGGGGAGGTATACACATACAGACATATGCACAACACACACAATAACAAACAACGCCGCTCATTTGCTGATGATACTGACTTTAATACTGACTTCATTGATCCATGATGACAGTCCTTCTCCAGCCCCACCACAGTAGCTTTAATGTAATTTAAAACATAACTGAACCAACAGAGCAACCTTATAATTTTTTGGAATTTACTATTTTATCACAAATTTTTAGAAACATACTGAAAAAAAATATTTTATGTTACTTTCTGTATCCATGTATATAATGGAGAGTAATTATTAAACATATGAAGGGGTTTCATCTGTTCCTCATAGGTGGTAATTGTGCTACTGGAAAGGGAGCCAACAGTGGTCTTGGAGCCTAGACCTGATTCACCCTTCCCTCCCCTGGTCCACAGTCCATCACACATGCAGCCCCCCAGGACTGAAGTCTCCATGGAAACGACCTTGAGTGGTCGAGCCAAGGACTACAGCTTTGTAACTGATGGTAAGAGGGAAGAGGAAGGGGCACATACTTTCACAAAAAAAAGACAGATAGACAGTGTCAGGCACACACACACACCCTCACACACATACACGCACACACTAGCACACATGGCCCAGAGGTAACTGTGAGTCATCTGACAGCTACATTGTGGTTGCTGTCAGAGTCATCCAAGGCTGATGCCGCCTCAGTCCCCTGAGACTGCATGCACTGAAACCTTTAAGCTGCCTGAGCTCTGGCTAAGCTCAGATACAAAGAAAATCAGTCTCTACAAAAAGCCTTCCCATCTTTTCTAGAAAAAAGCTTATTATTTTTGAAAATATGCAGTTTGGTGACACTCATCACAATGTGCAAATGTGCAAAACCGCAGCCCACATTACAGATTAAAGGATTACACAACGCGAGTTAATGCTCTAAGTTTCCCTTGCTTCTCTGTGCTTTCCTAGAAAACACCCATGAAGTGGTGCTGAAGAAGAGTTTGTCTGGCCTGGGCTTTAGCTTTTATATATCACAGCTGCATACTGGGCCAGACCGTGGCAGTGTGGTCCGCATCAAACGTCTGTTCCCAGGTCAGCCGGCACTGGAAAGTGGGCTGCTGCGGGAGGGAGACATCATTCTGTCTGTCAATAATGAGCGTCTCAAGGATCTCTCTTACCAGGTATGCTCTATATATTTATATACCACTGATTATTTGCTTGTTTAATGTCAGTAGTTTTGTTGTGGTCTGACTTTTGTTTAATGTTTTCAGACATAATGTGGACTTACACTCAAAGCAGTGTATTATCCCATTTTCAAGGCAGTCAATAATACATTGAAGTATAACAGCAGGTCCTCTGTTTCCTCTGTGGAGAAGTAATTGTGAATGGACCAGTGAGTGCAAGAGCAGCACTAGTGGCCTTTTTCTTTCTTAAGATCTCAGCCACGTCATTGATTCACTAATCCGTTAATCTCATACTACCGAAAATAGCAAGCTGGTTGTGTCATAGTGTTTGTCTCATTTAATCTTTTATGTACTGCCAAGGAGATGCAATGGCAGTAACACAAGTGCTTTTAAACATATGACAACAATCAGATAAATGTGCACATTTGGAGTCTGTCTCAAACTCTTGTGATCTGTCCCTCTTTTTCATCTCAGAGGGTTCTGTTCCTGCTACGCGGAGCTCCATCTGAAGTGCATTTGTTGATCTGCCGACCAGGTCCTGGAGTACTGTATGATGTAAATGATAACACACTGGTAAGCTTCTAAATAATGATGCATTCAGCAGTCTGACTGCAGTCTGTAAAGACTGTCCTGTCCCTGTCTGACATTATCTGTAGAGTCCTGCACCCTTCCGTGAGGTCCGATCCCGCTCTCTGGACATCCGGCTTGGAGAGGACTACACTCAGTTCCTTAGGTTTCAGAACGACACCAACATATATAACAGCCATCCACCCAGGCAAAAACATCAACAGTCATCTACCCAGGAGGAAGATCCAAACATCACATCAGAGAAAGGCTCAGAACTTCCTGCAGAAGCTTCACCACTCCCGGAGAGCAAGGAGTTTCTGGAAGGTGACATGCAGGGCAACCAGTCTCCTCCATTAGCTCCTCGCTCTCCCCCATCACCCACATCACCAACATCTCCTCCATCGCCAGTCTCACCAGCATCACCAGCCTCACCAGCATCACCCACCTCACCTACAGCTGGCTCACCACCAGTTCCAACTGAGCCCCATCCAGCTGCTGAGAAACCAGAGGAACAAAAGAAGGAAAAGGTCAAAAGGAGGGACAGAGAAGAGGAAGAGAGGTTTCCAACAACATCAAGCAGCTCAAGTGTAACGCTTTTGGATGTCTGTCCCAAGACTACTTCAAATTCTGTATATTCCAGGTATCAGATGTACACACCACTCCTCCTGAGTAGACAGTAGAGAAAGTTTTTTTGGTGTATTACTTTATGTTGTGTTTGTTTGCCTGCAGTGGAATCAGAGAGGAGGCAGACGGAAGTGTGACTTACTGCCTCATGGGAAATGGACTAACTATCATGGCAGATGAAGAGTACCTGACAATCAGCTCCACACTGGACCCTCCTCACAACCTCCCCACCAATAACCCGCCACCAGCCAACCTCCCAGCACTCAGTGGCCCTCGGTGCTCCAGCAGCTTTCAGAATCCAAACATCAGTCCTCACGTCTCCTCTACTGCCATCACGCCCCTGGGCCTCACGTCCAGCTCTCAGACTACTTCCCCCCTGGTGCACCCATCTCAACCGCTTACCACACAACCACCAAAAACCAAGCATCTCCCCATCCAGCAGGGGCTTCTTCCAAGCCACTACAAAGCTATGGCCAAGAACAGCCGGCCTTTGATGCCTCCACCTCAACCTCCACCAGTGACCCCCATCACAGCTCAGATTATCTCCTCTGTGCCTCCCTGTGCCAGTCCACCTGCACTGACGCCCACAGTGCTGCCTGCTCCTGCTCAGATCCACACACAGTCAAGAGAAGAACCAGAGAGAAAAGAAAGGGATTACAATGATGATGATGATGATATAGATGATGAGGAGGAAGAGAGTCGAAGAAAGGTGACATTTTACCCTTAGCTTTGTTTTTAAGGATGTGTTTTTATCAACACGTGTTATAGATGGATGACCATTTTTCTTGTTTGACAGGGGCTGGTCAAAGAGTTTGAGCTGCAAGTGGTTCTGACTAAGTCCCGGAGTGGAAGCTTTGGCTTCACCATCACTCGAAGCAAACTGGATAACTGCTATTACATACAGGAAGTACTGGACAACCCAGCCAAGGCAGATGGGCGACTCAGGGCAGGAGACAGGCTCATCACGGTATGAGCCAAAAATCCTCTGTGTATGGGGTGTGCCCTTTTTCATATGCTGATCTTAAGCAATTCCTTATTTGCCATGTTATTCCAGGTAAACGGGCATGACGTTACCAGTGTGGCAGATGATGTTGCCATGACAATTCTCAGGTCATCTCCTAGAAGACTAAGTATGACACTGGGGAGGGCAGTTAGCAACTTGGTGGCTCCGCCTCCCTGTGACAGCCTGCCTGATATTGTCCTCTACAAGACACCTTCAGGACAGCTTGGTGGGATATATTTCCACATGTTTTATAAACACACCAATGAGTCCCATCAGTCAGTTATTTTAATGTTTTTTCTGATATGTGTGTCCACTTCAGGAATAAAGCTGACTGGTGGCGTTGGCAGCAAATGGCAGGGCATCTACTGTCTGGAGGTGGTGCCAGGCTCCCCAGCCAGCGAGGAGGGCAGTGTCCAACCCAATGATAAGATCCTGTACATCTGTGGCAGGTGCACACTGGGAATGACCCTGGAGGACGCAGTCAAAGCCTGTGAAGTCGCTCCCCGTAAAGTGAAACTTAAAATCATCAGGTATGACTGGCTTCAAAAATGGACGTGAAAATGTGTTTTTGTTTTTTTGATTCTACTGTATGTGTGTGTGTATCAGGGAAGACCAGCCAGTGACCCCAAAGGCTAAGTGGAACGGTAAGAAGGATTTATAGCATGATTTCACCTGCTTGAGTTCACCTGAGGATTGGATTGCCTAGAAACCAGATATGTTTGTGTGCAACAAAACAATGATAATTGATGTTCAATCATTACCAGAAAACGTTCAAGTTCTGGGAAAGTGGTTAGTTCTCTGTTTATGTTCCTTTGTATTTTTTTTAAAGGCTTGTTTGACTGGAAAAAGGACAGGAAGTTCTTTGCTCGATTTGAAGAGCCAGTCTCTCCAGAAAAAGACTCTCCCACTGAAGATGGTGACTTCTTTCTCCTCCTCTCCCTCATTTATCTCCTCCAAACTCTGCATGTTCTATCAGCACCATAACTGCTTTCTTTTCACTGTTTTGCTTGTTGTCCTATTGTCTGTGTGAAGCCGGAGCTTGGTGCTGACAGCTAGTTCTTTTTGCCACTGTGTGTGTGTGTGTGTGCGTGTGTGATCTGAATGCTGACAGACAGATACTGGGCTCTCAAAGCAGGATTAATAATTAGCAAGCCTCTGGCCCTCCACTGGTGTATTGGACTGCAAAGCCAATGGCATCACACACTCACAACAGAGCCATACAGCCAGTGCTCTATAGGGCAGGTAGCTCAGTTGCCTGGTGACAGTGCATGGAGCGGTAAGGGACAGTGGACAGGGTCAGTCTGAAAAGATCAGCCTTGTTCACCTGTCATAGAAGAGACGCACTCATCAACACTTCTCTTTCAAAATGGGCGAGGAGGTGGGAGGTTGGTGTGTGTTTTTTACTTTGAGTCTGTTTGTTTGATTGGCTGAAAATGGTTGCACGGAGAGAAGGAAAGTGCTGCTTTTAAATCAGGGCCTAACTCCCCTCATTTAGCACTTGGCTTGGTCAATATTTTTTAATTCACAATACATGGTGCAATAACAGAATATTTTCTGCTGGTTGACTCATGGTTTTTTTCAGCAGAAGCCGTATATAGGACTGCTGAAAGGTTCAGATGTCTCTCTCTCAGCCAAGAACAAGATGTAAGTTTGCAAACATCTTTATTTTAATCTGAGTTTGTCACTACCATAACCACCACCTTTTTGTCATTTAATGTCATTAATTAGAGAAACAAACACTGTAACATGAGTCTACTGTGTGTTAGTCACAAACTGTTTGCCTCTGTTTCTAAATCCTTGTCCCATTAGAGTTGCATCATGCAAGTGGAGTTCACAAAACCAGAAGGAGGAGGCCTCGGCTTCGCTTTGGTTGGAGGAACAAATGGCAGCATGCTCAGAGTGAAAGAAATCTGCTCGGGTGGAGTCGCTGAGCAAGACGGTCGGCTGAGAGTGGGCGATATTCTATTAGAGGTAACAACACACCATAATGCCTTGACTTTTTTGTTACCTTTGTGGTGGAGAAAGCCTTAACTGGCACTGTGTGTGTCTGTGCTAGGTGAACGGTGTGATTGTCTCCGGGCTGAGCCACAGTAAGGTGGTGGATATTCTTCGTAAAGCTGAAGGTAGTGTGCAGCTCACCATCTGCAGAGACATACTGCCCATGACCTACACCGAGTCACCTACGCCGCCCAACATGTCCGCTCATACCGAAGCTATTTTAGCCGAGCAGCCAGCTCCTGTGGCCAGCACAGATGCTGGACCCTCACCTGACATCATGCTAAACAGGCCAGTTGAGCGGCCCCCTGGTACGATCTCTGAAAAACTCTCTTTCCCACTAAACACTAAAAATGATGTGTCTTTTCGAGAAACCTTTGTAATTTGTTCATATTTTATTTTGACCTCTACAAATGGCTGTTTCAGAGGCAACCTCAGACCCTGTGGTTAATGAAACAGAGGTTGTCCTAATGCCACCTCCTCCACCACCGCACCGATTGACTATTGTAACAGAGGAGACTTCAGTTAAAGAGGTAACACAGGCACTAACAGACAAATACTATCTGTTTAAATGAGGCCATACCTTATACCTCTTTACTAACATCTACTACTAACATCTTGCTCCTTCTGTATGTCACCTCGTCTGGCTGCTTGTCTGTGGAACAGGAGAGTTGTAACAGCACGCCGTCTCATCAAGCTTGTTGCCCATCCCTCAATGTCACTGACATGTTGCATGGAGCTACTGACAGGTAGTAACAATCCAAACTACTCCCCTGTTGTATTGTCTGTGTATTTCCGTCCCCTTGTTTAGTATGTCTTCCTGCATCCTCTTTTGTTTCATTATGCTGCAGTTCCACCCTTAACCATAAGGAGGCAGCAGAGAGTAATAAATAATACACCACCCTGGGATAAATGTGGTCACTCATGGGCTGTGACCCCTCAGAGTTAGGCAGTTTTTAGTGCTGTTATCAGTACCCACACAAAAAGACAGTACAGCAGGAGTAAAATCTACCTTAGCCTCTTGTTTATACTGTATTTTAGGTGGAAAGGTCACAGGGAAAGGAAGCACAGCCTTGCATGATTTCACCCCCTCCTACCAGAGAATAAAAATGGTCTGGTCTCCCCCCCTGACCCCCTGACTCCCCCAGGAAACAAATTGTGACCAAACTTTTGGACCAGTCCTGCAAAGACATCCGGAAACCCCAGTCAGACGGCTGGAGCAGTGAGGAAGATGACGATGTGTTTGATACCACAGGTCAGGAAATGACCTCACTCCAAACAGGTGCCTACTTCTCTTCTCTTCCCCTGTTTCAATGTGTCAGAGTCACAGTTTGATCTTAGTGGAGCCATTAAAGCATCTGTCTTTTCCCTCTTTTTATTTCTTAGGCCCACCCATAGTATCAGAGGAGGAACTGGCCAGTCTAGCCCTCATTAGCCCGTCTAAGACTAGCCAGTATTCAGGCTCCAGGGTCAAAGCTCTAATCCAGATTTTGCAGCATCAACTGGACCAAGAGGAACTGGTCAAAGAGTTCATGGTGTGTATATATAATGTTATTATAAAGGGACATGATGAAAGTGAGGCAGGCAGAACATGCTCATTTACTTATTGTTTAAACCTAGCTGTTTCAGACCATTCACACAGTAATCCAGCTGCATTTATTTATCGCATTGTTTTGAGTGTGTGTGTTCTTGTCATTTGATTCAGGCTCTGGAGCACCTGAAGCCCTCTGACAACTGTCTGGTGGGAAAAGCCCCTGAGAACAGGGACAAGAACCGCTACAGAGACATCCTACCCTGTAAGAGGATGTCTTTTTACTCAGCTCAAGCACAATGTAAACATTTTCCATTTGTTTAAACCATGCTCATCAGTTTGTTCACTTTATGGAGTTTTTTTTTATTGGTGGTCCGAAGCCTGTAAAGACTGGGTACTCACATACTTGGCATTTATAGGGGAGTTTGTTAGCCACTTAGTGTAAGCTGACTCTAACATCCTCACTGAGGAGAGAAATTTGTTTACAACACTTAAGTAATTTCTGTGCAACAAATCATTTCCCATAATTTACTGGTTGCAACCGCAATGATAATTTTCTCTGCCAAGTATGTGACAATGAAGAACCCTGTAATTAACTTGGATTTATATTTTTAATAAATGAAGCAGCAGAAGCAGATAATGTTACAAGCTGTATTATAGTTTACCAGAGGGTAGAAGAATGAAGGTAAAAACTCTTGAAGATGTTATTAATGTAAACCTCGCTACACGTGTGCATATAGAAGCATTTACAGGCCAAACTCTCAGAGTGTGCTGGGGTGGAACAGGTCAGCTGAGATAAATGAGTGTGATGAAAAAAGTAGTGACCCTCAGTGGAATGCCACCGCACCTCACCACATGCCTCGCTGCTGGTTACAGCTTCTGTTTGTGCAAGTGGTTTGTTATTTACTGGTCCAGTGCGCTACTTGTAGCCTTAAACTGTTTTATTTAGAAAGCCAGATTTCCAGCCTGTGGCTCAGGAGGTGCTGGACTAACCCAGAAAACATTCCTAACTCCCTCTGGTCTATCACTCCTCTCATCACCAACAAACATCTTCACAGCACGAGTTTGTTGAGCTCCAGACCTCAAGGCTGTTTACATGGCTTCATTTACTGTAGTTACACTTCCAAAACAAGACAGCAGTGTTTGTTGATTAACATGAATGGATTCATTAAACACCAAAGAAACGTTAATGTCTGCTGCTCTGTTAATGAGAGGAGTCACTTTTATTTATTTATTTATAGGAGTCTTTTTCTCTCATAGATGATAAAACCCGTGTTGCCATTGGAGAGAACCAGGACTACATAAATGCCAGCTACATCCACATGCAAGTTGGAGCTGAAGAGTTCTTCTACATCTCCTGTCAGGGCCCTCTGCCCTCTACTGTGCAGGCCTTCTGGCAGATGATCTGGGAAAACAAATCTGACGTCATTTCTATGATGACCCAAGAAGTAGAAAGGGGAAGGATCAAATGTCACAAGTATTGGCCGGAGAAGCTGGGTGTCCCTTTGGACACTGGTAGATACCAGCTTCACCTGGAAAACCAGCAGTTCCTAGAATACTTCCATATCAAGGTCATCCGCATGGTGGAGACAGAGGTGAGTACCCTATTATCGATGAAATTCCTGGAATATTATTACAGAAAATCAAATTTAAATATAAACCAAATGATTTCCAGACTGGTGAGACACACTTGGTTCGTCACCTGAAGTTCACACACTGGCCTGACCACGGCGTGCCACACTGCTCCGAGCAGCTCGTCCGCTTCATCCGCTACCTGAGGGCGGTGCACCACAAGGGGCCCATCACTGTGCACTGCAGTGCTGGCATCGGACGCACAGGGGTTCTCATCTGTACTGACATCATCCTCAGCCTCACTGAAAATGATTTGCCTGTGAGTAGGATCCACGCATCGATAGCCTTACCTAAAGCTTGTTAGCACCATCTGCATGTTAGTATTTTTAATTTGTAGTGAAATATCTGACAGATATTTGACAGATTTGATTTGCGCTATAATTTAGAACAGGTCACATTTTTAGAATGTTGGGGATGTCCTGCCTCTTTATTTAAATTATTTTATTTGTCCAGTACCTTTGTATGTATCAAACGCAGGATGTTACAAATAAAAACACGCCTTTCCTCATGCTGTAGTTGTCTAATAACCATCTGTCTCTGTCTTCAGATCAATGTGAGCGACATCGTAAAAGAGATGAGGCTTCAGCGCCATGGGATGATTCAAACCAAGGTCAGTGCCAGCAGAAGGGTTAAAGTTCAAAGTTCAGCCATTTCCCAAAAGCTAGACGTGTCTTTTGTCCCTGTTGTTTCAGGAGCAGTACCTCTTCTGCTACAAAGTCTGGTTGGAGGTTTTACAGGGGATTTTACAGCTTCACGGGAACCAATGGCAGCCAGAAAGTCCCAGAGACCACAAAGTAGTTTGAATGTTTCCACCTCCTGTTCACCCATCTGTAAAGCACAGGCTGTGTATGTATGACCACGTGCAGACTATCTCAGCATACACCGGTGATACCTTCTCCTTTGGCTGTTGTTAGTTTAGTTAGCTCTAGTATGAAGTCTGTACCACTTTGTTTTGCTACAATGACTTATGTTTTGTCTGTGTATGTGTTCTCGGTGCTGTGATTATTCAATTTTATTTAGATCACAAGATTGTTTTGCCTTTTCAGGTTTAGTGATTTGCCTTCTGTCTCAATCATCTTTTTTTTTATTGTCACTCTGATTGTATCCTTTTTATTTTACTTTATGTCCTTAATTAATTAATTGGCATTTATTTTTAACAGTCATAGTGCATGGGATTTAGTTAGTGTCCGTTTGATGAATAGTATTTAATTCAGCATTGTGTTATCATTTTAAGTGCATTTGTACCCCGGAGAAGGGGCGTTAGCAAAAGAACATTGATTATTGATTTTTTTGATTCATCATCTAAGGAAATCTAAGGAAATGAAAAGAATTAAGTGCCTTGGAAAGACACATCCCACTTGCTCCACACTGACTCCAGGCCTCTTGTCAAAAGCGGTCCAGGGGACAAAGAGCAAGGAATGGAGTGGAGAGCGCCTGACGGTGGTTAGTTTGAATGTGCAGCTTCCTGTCTGTTTGTAGCATGAGATGGCCGTTTGGTTGATCCAAACCAGAGGGGGACTACATCTCATCTTTTAGTTCTTGGGAATTGTGTGACATTTGCACACCACCTGTCAACCTTTTTGTTTTGTTTTTGTTTTGGTTGTGAGCTCATTTTATACAAAATCACAAGGAAAATGTAACCACACACACACACAACTTGCACATCCTCATACAGATAGAGAATGATTCCACATAACAAATATTTGGATAAATTCATAACTTTTACTAAAATTTGAACCAGGCATATTAACATGTGTGAAATATTCAGATTCTTTTGTAAAAAAAACTGATTTAAATAATTAGCTGCTGAACTTTTAGGTGTTATTTGTTCTGTGACAGCATTCTTTATCTGTATTCCACAGCTATTTTAATACAAACTCAGCCAAAAATGCAAAAAATATTCTGAGGTTTACAAACTTTCCATTTTGACACTTAAGTCGTTGTTTAAAGCAACAGAGCCGCACCTCCAGGTCATGGATCAAAGACGACTTACCGCTGCTGATCTCAACTTCAACCTCTGAATGTCACTGCTTGTAAGCTTTATTCATTTAGCTGCTAACAGAAACACACACACACACCAGCTCTTTAACTGCATGTAGACTCTTAAAGTACAGAAATCTTAGCCTGGAGTTTGACCGAATGACTTGAAAATGATGAAAATGTGGAATGTAATAAAGCAACACTCTCCACAGGGAGGGTGGAGCAGAATGTCGGTTTCTTACCTGATAACATCTTCCAAAGCGTTTGGAGCATGTTGGTGAGATATGCGCTGTACTGTACCTTTGCCATGTTGATGGCTATGCAGAGCCATCAGCCTCTGTACTGCGTATGCAACATCTTTTCACTCAGTGCTGGTCGGATGGTTTCCAGCAACAGCTGACTCTCTTGTTATGTGCAAGTTCATGTTCTCTTTGAGATCCTGTTGATATGTTTTCTTCCTCATATCTTGGAAAATGTTTATTCTTGACAGAACAGACAAAAGCACATTTTGCATTCATCTGTGAAAAATGCATCTTGTACAGTCAAGCAAGTGCTTATGCAATAGCATTGTGAAATGTAATAACCCTTAACCGCACAACGGCTTATGCTAAATTAATATCTTGTCACTGTACCAGCCACTATGTAACCAATAACTAAAAACAATGTAATACCTCTCTCTTTAATTAAAACCTACTCTCAAACTTGTTTGTGTGTTATACAGCACATTTTAACCCCTTGAATCTGAACACAACATAATTCAACTTGAACAACGGAACAAGAGCAGCAGAGTGGGTTTTCCCTGACAGCACACACAGAACAGAGAGCCGGGGGCGGCCCTAAATCTAATTCCTCTGCGGCCTTTCTCCACTTTTACTGCAGGGTATACTCCCTCTCGGGTTTTACTGCAGGGTAAATAAGCTGGTCTCACAGGGGTCTTTTGTGACAGCATGGAAACCCCTGGAAACACACTGCACGCTCCGCACACACATAAACCTGATGCTGAGGAAGCCAGAGTAGATTTACTTCCCCGCCTTCTCACTACTCTGTCGTCTCCTGCTGCCCTTGTGCAAAATATCTACAAATGCCCCACTCACACACACACACACCTAACCACACCACCCTTCATCCTCCTATTTCTCCTTGCTCCCCAGATCAGACCTTATTATTGCTGTAAGTTACGGCAAAAATGCACCTCAACTTATTCACAGCTCATTCTCATTAACAGATGTATCTTTTAATAATTTAGCACTTGTCCTTTTAATTTCAAAACATAAAACAACTGGCTCCAAGGTGATATTTAAAGGGGAAGCATTAAAGGAACAGAGTAAAGGTGTTTTTATTCAGTATGCTGAGTCTATATTGCAATCAGCAACATGTAGAACGAGGGACAAAGTTGGTGGTAAAGTCATTAACAGGAGGCCAATCGGTCAAAGTGATTTACAGGCCTGAGAAACGTGCAGAAATGAGATCATATGCTCTCAGTAAATCCTCTCGCCCTCTGTTGAGCTCACAGTGAGACACAGACACAAGTCTGTTTTCTTTCTCTCTGTGCACTGATTAAAAAATAGCACCCCCTTGAAAGTCTAGTAGAACCTCTGTTTTCATACAGCTTCATCCTTTTATTTATTTATAAACGTCTTTTTTTACATGATGTGGTTCTTTAATGTACTTTGTTTGTGTTTGTTTTAACACCCTTTAATGCTGCCTGCTAGCAGAAATGTCTTCGGGTTGAGACACATTTCTTTAGTGCATTTTGTCATCATGATTCCACTGACAGGTCTTTTGGGGTTAACAATGACCTGCAGCCAATCTCCCCAAAGAGGGTCGAGAATTATTACCCGGGTGGATGCTTGCAAAATAGGCCCCGTCATAGACAATTTGAATTCTCAGAAAAACACAGGGATGAATTCCAGCCTGTGTTTTTTCATCAACCAGCAAGATTAAGTTCAAGCTGATAAAGGAGGTCCCAAGAGCGTTCATGGAAACTGGAAGATAAGGCAGGCGGGGGGGGTTGAAAGAGCCAAACATGCCTTTACACAAAATGTAAGACACATAAGACAGATTTCACAGTGAAGCACAGCATGTTCTCACATGGAAACTATGTAAATTAATTGATTCATTTACTACATTTTGTGAGACAATAACACATGATCACATGGACTGTGCAAGATAAACTTTTAAAATTTTATCAGCAAAATCACATCGACACACGGAGGAGTCACAGATAAAACCACCGACCCTTTAATTTTATTACTGACCTAAGCTACAGTTGTTGTCATTCCCTCTTCCTGTCATGTTGAGTGTGAACAACCAATGGAAGAAAAAATGATGTTGATCCACCTGTGTACTACAGAGAGAGGAAGTCAGTGAATGCCTCACTGTCATCAACACAGCGATGAGAAGAGCCTAAAAAGCTTCACAGATACAGTGTTACACAACAGACTCCACTGGGAGTTGAATGTTGCAAAATGTAGCACATTGATTGAGTTTCAAGAAGCAAAATAAATGGTTACTAATGCATTTTTCTGAGTTGTTGTTGACCATGTCCTTTGTAAGTCGACCCCATAGGCTCCTCAGCGATGACAGCCCGCTGACAGAGACACAGAGAGCCATTCATAGGCTCTCTGAGCTGAATGGCACTTTGGTGGCTCTCCAGACTTTCAAAAACCACACACTTGTCAAAGGAAGCCAATTATGATCGCGGCCTCCTCTTGTACGTTCACTTGCAATTATCTTCTTAAGAATCACATCCTATGGTTGTTTGTGTGTATGATTCAATTCCCCGAGTTATTCCGTGATATTCTTACATGTCCTTGTCTGTTCTGTTGAGTCTGGTACACCTGACACCACAGCACTACAATCACTGGGTGAGAACTGCACCCATGCACAATGTGTCCACAAGATAAGTCCATGCTTGTCTTGTGAGAAAGGACAAAAACTATCAAACTTGTGCATCTTGAAGCACTTTGTCAAAAATAAGACAAACTGCCAGTAAAGCCAGAAGCTGCTCAGTTATTTATCCATCTTTCTTTTAGGGCCAAAGAAAGTTGAACATTATTGTATTTTAGGTGTTTGGTTTGTGTGCTCTGGAGCACAAGGTTTTGGGTCCATCAAGAGAACTCAGAAAAGGCCTTTTTCCACAACCATAATTCAATATAATTATCATGTGACCTCTCCCAGCAGCCAGAGTAAATGAGCACCTGTCAGTGGACATAAATGTTGGTTTTGCTGATGGTCTTATGCCCGAGGGGAACAACTGTGCATGCAGAATGTGCCACAAAAATTTAAGATACATTGAAAATTAGTAAACAGTAAATAATACATGTTGCCTGATGTAAATGTTTGATCTGTCCTCACTTGAAGCAGTATGACAAAAGGACATCTGACAGTCATGGGTGATGGAACATTCAGTTTAAAAACTGCAAAGTGCAGCAAAAGGGCCTCTTTGTGAACTGAATGGTCTGTGTCACTGAGTGGCAAGGACGATGTTCTCTTTGTCAAACTCCCTCCTAAATCATGCGCCACATCAGAGCAAGGTTGATTAACACCTGCTTTCAATTAAATGACTTTCTCATCAGGCTTTGGTTAGAGGGGGGGGAAGAGCCTCATGCCTCGTCACGTCGAAGATGTTGGCGAATTAGAAAGCTATTAAATCAGAGGAGCAGACGCATGGCGATGCGCGTGGCATCGTTTATCTTCATTTGAGTGGGCCCTCCATGATCATCTCCACAGGGGCGGCTAATTGAAAAAGGGCTTCAGAAATGCGATTGTTAGCAGCGATAATAATTTATTACATTCAGCTTGTGGAGTCCTGGGAGTCATTTGTATTCATTAGTGTAAATTCAAATTATGTTTGTGATTAAAATGTGACTTTGACAGGCAGAGGGGCCTCAGACAGGGACAGGCACTGATGGGACCTTTGCTCCGGGTCACTGCCTCCTACATTTGCTTCTTGCTAAATACGCAGTGGAGGAGCCTTCTTTGCCTTACCACCATCAATCTGTGTCTGATTCGAGTTGAGACGTTAGCTTTGATGGCCTCTGCTTAGGCGTGCGTATGTGTGTGTGTGCTCTGAGCACACTTAGTTGGCAAATTAACCTACCTTCTAAAAGACAACACAAGCACCGAAAAGTCATTCTTCCCTTTTCTCTTTTATTTAGCCAGTAATCATTGTCACTCCTGACTCATATTGACCAAGCTTTTCTCCAAATGTCAGGCAGTGATTTCTTTGACATCCAAGAGGAGATGGCAGTTAAGTAGGTCAGTGTCATTGTGATGAACATCAACTATGGCGGGTCACTGACTGGGCTGCTCCTCCACTTGCCCGCCTGTCACAAACCACTGAGCCAGAGGAGGCGAAAGCACTGAGTGCTCCTTTATTGAAGCCCAGTAAATTACTCCAGTACAGGCTGTCACCACGTAAAGTGAGGAACTTTATCAGATGTATACTGCCAAAGGTCATATTTTATTGACCTGACAGGTCTCTGGAGAGAGCCCTCCGGATAAGTGTGACAAGGCTGGAGCAAAGGCCGGTGGTTAAAGGCTGTTTGTGTTGGACATGGAAATGTCAGACGCTGCAATTCTCCAAAGAAAGAAAGGATTTTTTTCTCTTTTTTTTTTTTTTTTACAGAGTCATCAGATCTGGTTTCCATTTGTAGATATGATTATGTAAACAAAATATGAGAGGGTTAGGGCTTGTTTGATGATATGTAGTGTGCATCATTGTGTCAAGAATAATTTTAATATTTAAAAATGAAACAAATGTAACAAAACAATACTAATTTTCATGCTTCATGGAATGGGGATGCCGGTAGATGGAGCTAAGAGGCCTGACTGTCATTACATTATAAGACCTTTTATTTCTGATTCTCTTGAGACAGAGGTTTGACCAAAAACAAGCTAAGAAGCTGTAAAACTCTCAAAAACCCTCAGTTTGTGTTACAAGGGCCACAGATCACCATCCTCCTCTAATAAAGAGTTTCCAGAGGGGTGTTTTCCCCCTTCCTACAGCTCTGTGGCATGAAAACAGATTTCCCTTTGCAATTACATGTGCAACACATAGTTTAAAACGTCATACCTTTCTATGCAAACATGGGAAACATGCGACCAAACACAACTATATACCTGTGGAAAATCCCAGAGTTTCCTTCTGACCCTGAGCCGCACTTGACACAGGAACAGGAGCACCATCTTACATCAATGGAGCTTTTCTCTTCAGCCGAGGGAAACCTCACACAAACACACACACACATGCATACGCACAACGTGCATGGGTACACACTAGTAGGGCAACCCCCTCACGTACTCCCACGCTCCAGGACTCTGTAAATGTCAGACCGTGGGAGAGAGGGTTTATCTTGGAGCGGTATGGTATTTTTACACCTTTCGTTACGCACACACACACACACACACACACACACACACATTGGGTCTTCCAACCCTGCCACCCAGTGAAGGGCAAACCTTGGCATTCCTTAATGTCACTCACCATGCATAATTCAAAATATTGCACATTTGTGTGGGGAAACATCCGTGCATGCTAACAAATGCTCTGATCAATTTAGAAAACACCAAGAAAGAGTTTTTTCTGCCCTCATTCTACCCTCATACTAAAAACAAAAAACAACTGTGAAAGTCAATCTGTGAGAAGGTCGATAAAAGTTGATAAAATATTTGTCTCTGTCTGTGTGTACAGATTTTCTCTGCTTTGTATCATTAGCAAGTTACAATGGACTACTTCCTCTTGTGTTATAAAAACACCTTATCTGGATGCACTCATGGAAGAGAGAGAGAAATAGAAGAGAGAGGGTATATTTTGGACGGATGGCCTTTCCTTTTGCTGAAGGGTAATGTTTTCATTGCTTGGGCCGGTGTGGACTGGGAAAACATGATGAGAAACATGATGATGGAGCAAAATACTTTTTGTGTTATTTTTCTAGGACGGGACAGGAACAGACATGGACCACAAAATCATTAGTAATGGCGACACAGGGGTGGCTCTGCTTTGTGTGTAATGAGCCATAAAATTCAATAGGTCATTGTAACACTGAGGAGAACGTTACCTGTGTGTGTGACTAAACACATCATAAATGCATGTTGTCCATCACTTTTACCCCGTAGCTGCAGAAAGCCTAAAGCATAAACATTTGATGTGTATGTGGCATCATGTGCAGGCAGATTACTTCTCACTACAGTGAGACAAAACATTTGCAGCGATGGATGCTAAGTATGTTTATTTAGCCACTCCAGTGCGCAGCTGTTGTTTGTTTCTTTAACATCCTATAAATGGCTGTGTGTGCTGCAGGAATGGCAGTGACTGGCTGTGATAGGGGGAACGGGGGCCGCAACAATGCCTGTCTCACTCCCCGCTGTTCCACCCAGGAGCCTAAACTACTAATGGCCCCTAATGTATAAATACCATTCTGTAGGCATTAGTCACACTTTCTCTTTTTCTCTGACTCACACATGAACAAGTATGCACACAAACACACACACTCAGGGAGGCAGATCTATAAGGCATTAGTCACAGTGGCAGCCCTGCCTATGGCTGGATTGCAGATGAGGGCCAAGGCCAGGAGCTGGGAGTCTAAATTTTCTTGCACAAACAATGCATGTCAAAGAGGCCCATCAGAGGCATTCTTTCAAGATGGGAAGATGTTGTTTAGAAGACAAAGGGAGGGCAGCAGGACCGTGCCAGAGACCAGTGAAGATAGAGATGTGTAAATCCAAAAGTGCAGGTTGCCATTGTGAAGCGTGTTGTTTGTATCATGACTGCACATGCATGTGACTTATTCTGTTGAGTAAACGTCCTGTCAGACTGGAAGAGCTGATGGCTTTGAATGTGCTTGCATGCAAATCTGTGCCGGGGAGTTTGACTGTTTATACCTGATGCTATAAGGAGAGGCCACGAGCAGGGAAGGACAAAAGCTTTTTCGGCATCTGACAGCTAAATATCTTCATTCACAGATGAGGTATTAAAGATGCAAATTGCCATTTTGCCGCATTTATTAAAAGACAGAGGCCATTAATTCCTATTTAAAGCATCATTTATCAGGTAAATACAGACACTATGAGCTGTCATTAATCAATTATATCGAGCAATAAACAAGTGTGTATTTCATGTGTTTTATTCAGTCTGTGTGTGTGTGTGCTGGTTGTGTGTGAGTGCATAATTGTGACCTTACCCAAACTTCCTGACATTTTCCCACAGATGTCAAGGAGGCTACGAGCTGACAGCCAAAAAACACTTTGATAAATTCAACATCTTCCTCTTTCCACCCACACGCATGATCAATCAAATTCCTTTTTATAGCTTGTTGAAGCACAGCATTGGAATCAGAGGAACCTTTAGAATTGAAGATAGAAATTTTAAATCAGACCGCAGGTTCTTCATGCATATAGGAGCAAACACAGAAAATGAAAAGGCACTGAAATACCAACAACTAACAGATGGCCCAGAGTCAAACGCCTGTCAAGCTGCTGCCAAAGTACAAACCTATATTTCAGTCTATTTAACAATTAGTGAACCTCACAGCATGGGAGATGGGGATCATTATTGCAGAGCATCAATCAGAGCCTTGAAATCAGCCATGGCCACCTATTACTAAGCTGTGACCACTCCAAGCCTGTGACCTTATAACAGAGGCTGTAAAACACATAAGGAGGCTTTTATTCACTTTTTTTTCCAGTTTCACAGGATTCTCCTATCACACTGCTCTACCGAGGTACCACACCATTTTCTGATCTAAGCCAAGACAAAATTGAGAAAATCAATACTTTGTTTTCATCAGAAAAGGTCGTGTATGGTTTGGCATGTTGCTGTTGGTGCATTAAAATAACAGTGTTTCTCTTAAGTGGCTGGAAACTCTAACGAGCAAAGAGCGTCTAAAGGGGGATTCCATGAGAAAACACCTCACCAGGGCTTTCCTCGACATCCTTCTTCTTTCACAACTCACTAACAGACAGTGACATGCATACACGAACGGAGACTGAGGCATGCTAATTTCTGCTTCTCTTGGACAAAAATAAAACACGCAGGACGTTGGCAGGTTCTTTGAATTCATTGGTGTTATAAAGACATCAAATAGATGGAGCGTAGGAGCGTGCTTCACTGTGTCAGGATGGTTATCCCGGCTAATATTAAAGCTTGCCAGTCGATTAATAATACTTCTCATCAAATCTATATTCTGCTTCTGTTGGTTATGTTTTACATCTTTGTAGAATTACTGGGAAAAAGAGTGCAGTGAGGCACAGTTTCCACAGATTTAGATGTTGCTGCTGTTTACCAGGTAAAGACCCCAGAGAGAACACAGGCTGGAAACTTAAACGAGGAAGCCAGTTTAACGAGTGAAGGTGTCGGGGAAAACTTTTTGCGATTTGATTTCACATCATGGCAAAAAAAAAAAAAAAAAAAGCTCATAAACATTGTTATGGAAACCACCAGAAGTAGTGGAACACAAACTGCTTCTGATCCTGCAGGACAGGAGACAATGATGAGGGTCAGCATTTTAGATAAACAGAAAGACTGGCATCCACCACTCATAAAGAACACAGTCTGGCCTGAAATGTATTGAAGCTGATGTGTAACGTCTTAGCACTAATTCTTTCCATAATGTCACACATCCAGAAAGCACACTGGCTGATCTAAACTGGCAGAATAAACTGTGTCATGGAATATCATGGATCATTTGGCAGCATATGTCATGGTTAAAAAGCAGCATGTTTCTCATGTGATAGGATAGGAGTGGCCTTCAGAGGGAAACGTTTGGACTCAATCGGGAATTGATATTTTTCCTTTATATTAAAACACTATGCAAAATAGTGTTCGATCTGTGACCCGAGGCTCCTAATAGCAGTCATTTATCACTATATGTCAAAGCCTGCTGTGGGGTTTTTAACTTTGATATGACTACAGAGGGTGTTTCTACAGCTGAAGAAATGCACCTAGAGAGGCTGAGGATGCAACAGAAGCAGAAGAAAGCCTACAGCCAGTGGAGACCATCCAGAAAGTGAGCAAACGGTGACCGCTGAGGCTTTTGCTAACAACGCAGAGGATGTATGTTTGGTCAATAAAGTTGTCGACAAATTGGTGAGCTGGGCAATATTTGTTTACTGAAGGTCTGTATCATGATACATGTCATTGTTGCAGTTCCAGATGTGTGAACAGGACAACTCATGCATAGAGGAATTTATGGCTTTATTCAGCACCAGAATGTAGCCAACTGACTAGACTACTACATTTAAAATTAGGAAACATCATTTTATAAAATGTTTATAAAAGTTTTAAACTTTTAAATATATAATATTTACTCTCACAGGCAAGCTGCACCTGTAGCATGCTGCCTTATGTCTATGTCTAATGATTATGTCTAATCTCTATCACACTGTTACCATGATACCATAATACCACCAAAGACGGCTGCCTCATCAATCTTATGCTGTTTTTGAACTCACATACACTGATTGTAAATGACAGGCCTTCCTCTGCTCAGCCCGAGCCTCCTCCTGCAGGGAGTTTATTATTCTTTCTCCTCTGACATGTTTTGCACTCTTTTATCTTTGGATAATGCACAAAGCCTTTTTGGAAATCCAGTTGTACATTTGGCACTGACACTTGGTTTATTTGTCTTTGCTGTTAGATGTGAAGGTACCCCACACATTACAGAAGTCTGTCAAACCTCAAACTTCCTCCTCATTTTATTCTCTCCCTGTTTCTGCCATAACAACATGCGATTCACAGAACTTTCATTGGCCCCACTTCTACAGCAGCTCAGTCACCCCCTGCTTCAGCATTTATAACTCTTATTTCTTAGTAGGCTCTACTTGTGTATTGTGATTGTGTTGGGCCGATAATATAAAGTGTTAGCGGCAGGCCGGGTCACTGGCTGCTGTTTTGAGGCCTCTGTGTTCCCGCAGGCCTCTCCTTTCCCAGCTCCTCTCCCCTGAAGCACCGTGGGTGTGTTTAGAGCATGCTCAGCAGGCCGCCCTCAATCACAAAGCCCTGTTCTTCCACAGTCCGAGGCTGCCAGCTGGTGAGAGTGGGCAGAGCAAGTGTGCATGTGTGTTTTTTAGAGAAATAGAAAATAACGACTTTATCTACTCCTCCCTGAGCCGCTGACCTAACCAGAGAGGAAGAGCATAAAAGACACAGACTTGGAGAGAAACATGCAGGACTTTGAGTTGGAATAAATCAACAAGCTGGACTCATTAGACCCAGCACGGCAGGCTTTTTTCTATCTCCCCAGCAGGCTAGTGAGGCTGATAAAGCTCGTCCACTCAGCAGCAGCCTCACAGAAGAAAAAAGAACATAAAACACAAAGAAAGAATAAAGTGCTGGCTTTGGGGTTTGAGGAATCCAAATTAACTGTGGGTCATGTCATGTGAGAGCCTTGTTGCAGTAAAGCAAGAAAACAAAACGGCTGAACTACATCACCTTTCTGGAGCAGTGGGCAGATCAACCATTCTCATGGGAACTCACATGGTCCCGATGACCCGCCCACCATGAAAGCCTTTACAGAAAGTTCTCAAGCAGAAGAGCAGAATCAGGATAAAAGATGGGGGAGTGTGAAAATGAAGGACAGTGTCTCATTTTCTTGAGGCCAAATGGCAGGCTGCACTCTCTCTGGACCTGGCTCAGCTGCATTCTACGAGGGAGACAATGACAAGTGGTTGATGAGCATCAACCTCCGATCCAGTCCAAGTCCTCAAACATCACCACTGGCCACCAAGAGAGAGATGCATCTGTCAGCTGTCATCTCCCCTAAAGTCTCACAGAGTCCACTTCCTTCCTCCCAGGCATGGAGCAGCAGCCAGGTTTCCCAAAGAAAGACACTGTGGTGCTCATCACACACTCCTTTGATTGTTTACAATTGTACTGGAATGCTGCAGAGGCCGAGAGCTGCTTGAGATGTGGCTTTAGCCAGACTGACAGCAAGAAACACATTTTTTTGATGCAACAGTGTCCAAAATGTGTCAAACGACTCCTTTCAGGGCTGTCAAAACTGCTGGTCATGTGCCATGCGGGTTTAAAAGGACACAAGTAGTCTGGCTTTTCACCAAACTTTGCTGCAGCACAGTCAACACTGATAACTGACTGAACTCTCTTTCTAAATTCCACTTCTTTGAATCTCAGGAGATAAAGGACATTTTTAAACCCTTACCTTTTCACATAGGATCTTCACAGTTTCCAACATGATTGTTATGAAAATCAAAATCCACATTGATGATAATAGGGAATCTAACCACATTTTTTTTTTCAGCAGAATTCTTTCCACAGCCTGGAGATTGTGGCTGTTGTTCCAAATTATAAAAACAAAAGAACAGTATGACAGAGGTGGATGGAATGTTGTTTGTGGTGCACTGAGCAACATCCTGCAGGTCCAGTGTCTTCATTGTTCATGACTTTGGATGATCCGAAGAACATGCTGTTAGCGTCACACAGACATATATTTTAAAAACCTTCAAAACTATCTTCACAGATGAGAAACTATAACTCTAAGACTTGCTATTCAGAGTGGGTAGCCTTATCTTTGCCATGTTACACATCAGAAGAAGAAGGACATTTGGAGGCTAACACCATAAAACTCCTGAACATATTTTGGTTCCATATGAATCAGCGCCCCCCACATTCTGTTTAAGCTGGTTGTTGTGGTCGGCCAAACTGCAGAGCAACGGACTAGATCCGTTTTCAAAAGCCTCTCCCGCTGATCTCTGCTATTAGAGCCGACACTCACTCACAGTGCTATTTCAGGAGCAGGCCTGGGGGCCACAATAACAGCGTTTTATTGTTGTGGATTGAGCTTGAAATTAAACGAGCCACTTTTGAGCTTCGCTGAAACAATTTCAGCGAAACAAGGAGAGGCTGACTTAATGAGGTGGATTTGGATGGATAATAATAGGAACGATATGAATTCAGAGGACGCACTCAACCAGCTGAACAATGAAACAGGCCTTTTGACTCAGGAGGCATACGGAAGCACTTCAGAGAGGATCCTGCTTGGCTACGGTTTCAGTTTTCATTCCCCCCAAAAACCATGATTATTCTTTTGAATTTCACCCCATCAAAACTGCACTCAGACCTCAAGGCACCACAGCAATCCTCTGGGTCTGTGATTTGCATTTCAGGATTTATGGGAACATGTTTGAAGATCTTCAGATCAAATGTAATATTAATACACAGAACCATCCCTCCAGTTCCACATAAAAGGAAATAATTACATAAATATAAACAATCCTAATGATTTACCGAGGAATGATGAAAGACACAAGGCAGAGCACTGGATTCTTTTGGTGCATAAAGACAGTAAGAGGTGCACAAAGGAGGGTTTTGTTTCCTGTTTATACACTAAATGGATATCCACTGCTGAATCACGGAAGTGAGTAGCACATTACCAATATTGATTATGAAAAAATATTTATTTTTTTCAATCCTCTAAAAGCTACATGTAACTACAATCCCTTCTTTTGAGAGGTTCACTGGCCTTTCTCCTGTTTGTCTTTGCCTGTCCAGGTTTGTATTGGCAATGTGGTGACTGAAGAGAAACACAATCGGGGCCCAGAGTGCTGCTCTGTGCCCTTCATTCATCCATCACACGAAGGGCTTTCTGAACGCAGAGCTCCGACGAGCAATTAATGCCACTGAGCTCCAGCGCCGGGTGTTGCTCAGTGTAAAAGTTGCCTCCAGGCACAGACCAAAGAGCTCACAACGCACTTCCTACACCTTAACCTCACCCTTGTAGTGGAAACAACAGGCAGGGATCAAAGTGGTGTCAGTACATGACAAAACCTGCATATTAAGTTCATACAGCCCGGAGAATTTTTTTTTCTTATCCTAGAAAGTAACAATCAGCCGGTGATTACAAGAAATCTTCGATTTCCTTCATGCAGCCGTGGAAAGTGTCTTCCACAGAGGTCAAAAAAAGTTCAAATCTGCACTTTATGTGTTCAAACAGACAATCTTACAAAGGTTTTTTGAGATCACACATTAAGATCAAGATTCTTGTAAAACACTTTACACAACTTCTGTTCACCAACAGAGTATAGACACACAGAGGCTGCAGAGCAGCAGAGCAAGCTGTGGGAAGTGTTTTCTTTGGCTGCGTTCAGTACCAGTAGATGAAAAGTCCCAGGATATACCATGACATGATGTACTTTGTAATAAAAATACACATTTTCAAGGTAAATGTGAGACAGAGTTTACTTCATCTCTTACTCAGAGGGAAGATTGGACCAGTAGAAGGTCAATTTAGTGGACTGTATGTGGACATAATTTCTCTCTGATTGACCCAGATTTAATAAAGTCACATGTTTCATTATGCCTGCAGTCTTCATGGAACATCAAACTCACATAACTACCTTCATGGGAATCTGCATTTTAAGTTGATTCTGTGCCTTTATGCTCAATAAAAATGATATTTCCTAAAGCATGAAACAGATGCTGTTACGATTGCACTTCAAATTTTGTCGGTATTCTGCTTAGGGGAGGCCATACATGCACAGTTCATAGACATAGACATACAATCCATTTTCAGAAGGTAAACACATGCCTACACACACACTATTTGTTGTGACTACACCGGATTTATTCTGAAGTGATAAGAGACTGCATCAGGAGGTGCAGCCACAACAAACGACACAGGGAAAAACTTTAAAAAAGAGTAGGAAAAATGAATGACATATTACTTTCATGTCTCTTTGGACTCCATGTTCCTTTTCCGATTGGTGGGTACAGGATCAGAGTCCAGACTAACAAGCACTTTTGTCTTTTGTCAGGGTCTTTTGTCTCCAGCACAACTGGTTATCTTCGTGTTCTTTCAAGTGCATGTGCATGACCTCCTCCACATGGAAACTTTTCCTTTACCTTCTGATGACTAAATGTGCATCCCACGGAACCTCACATTGTAGTGGATGTTGAACATGTAACATCCACTTTAGTGTGCTTTTGTCAGGTATTAATCATACATAAAAGTCTATAACGTTCTATATTAATGCAACGTTAAAAGATGACAGCGGATCACAATGTAAGGTCCAGACTTAACATCTATTACCCAGGCATCTCTTTGCTTTGTGGCTCCAGAACTCCACTGTGATGTGGCTCCATGCCACTGCTCTATAAAGACAGATGAGATAATCGGGCAATGGTGGAGGTCCACTGTGGAGAGTGTATTGTCTCTGATGAAGCTAATAAAGTCCAGCCATGCTGTCTGATCCCTGATCCTTGGCCCAGCTCCAGATCAGGCATACTGCTCCTGTCTCCTCTCTGCCCCCTGCAAACAGTGACAGGAGGGCTTCCAGGAGCAGCTTTGATCAGCGTCTGCCTGTCATTCAGCATTAGTCACCCCAGGATAGGGGAGTCCTCTTTGGGCTCGGGACGGACTGGAGAAGTGCTGAATGGGAGGGCCCATGGCTGTGGAACAATCAGCTCTGTGTGGTACGGCAGACGTCTGGGTGTTAGCAGACATACTCTGGTGGTGTGTGCCACATGTCGCACCCCTGACACTGTCACGAACCAATCTGCACTCCGCTTACAGCTTTATCTCCCTAATTCGGCCCCACACCTCCACTAAAATGGATGTGTTGGTGAAATCATAGCTACTGCTGACACTTACACGTGCTCATTTAACTGTGGTTTAATTGATATTTAATGAGTTTTCCAGGGCAAAACTCCTACAAATGGTGAGGGCATGCATTTATATTATATAAAACATACAGATTCACAGTGTTTTGCTTCCAGAAAATTAGCTTATTTCCCATTCCATTAGGATCACTGTACTAACAGAATGTTGCTCCCACTCCAAGGCTTATTTAGCTGCCAAGCATGACATCAGACATCCACTGCACAAATCTATCATCTGCCTCTACCTCATGTCTGAGTTGCAAGAGGAGGAGCGTGTGAGTTTTATTCAGCCATACAAAATTCATTGCAGAGCCTCAAGGCATAATGAACTTACTTTCTCAGCTTCCACGGTTTGGATGCTTTCAGTTTAAATGAGAGAACTGTGGAGTCAGTGTGTGCTGGTAGAAGAGGTCAAACAACAGACATGATGCGAAGACCTCGTGGTCCACGGCCAAGGCCGAGGAAGCATTCACAGGGGAACACGCAGACACATATGGACATGCACACACTCAGTGTACACACGTTGTAACATTTGACACTGCTTCCCTGCTGCTCCCACCATGTCAGGAGGGGAAATCCATTCATTTTACAAAAATGCTGTGTGAATCCAAAAAAGAGTGAGGTTTCAGTTTCCCTGAGACTCAACGCTAATGTGTCTGCCACATCTGAAACCATCCATAAATAATATTTATATTTTAAAGCTATGATAAGATGGACAGGGGCCATCGATCATGAAGCCATGCACCCGGAAAAGTAACATAAAATTTGACATTGTTCATTTTTGGGTTGGCCACTCAGTAGCAATCACATAACTGGCAGACATATCAGTTATCACAACCCTTTTAGAATTTCCTACTCACTAACCAAAACCTCAGCTTCATCCAAAAGCAATCTATCACTGAGGTTTGTGTTTACAGAGACACAAACAGAAGGGTCACGAGGGAGACTTAAGAGCAACAAATAAAAAGAGAGTGAAAGAAAACGAAAAGACGGAAAAGCTAACTAAAATAAGGAACAAGGAACAATAAAAGATGCAACTAAAAAAAGAGGAAAGTCCTTATCTGTGATCGCATTTTGATTCAGATTATAGTGTGGTGAAATCTGCAGGATGATTCACACAGAGGTGTCAACATGCTGCAAAGAAAATGACCTTCAGATATATTTAACAGCATCCTGTGGACACATATCCTAAAACATCCGTTTCTCAAATTTAATTAAAAAACTAATTCCCTTTGATTTCTAATCTAATGCCAGACTCTAAGCAATAACACAGTGAAACCTGAAGGTTCACTTTGTTTGAAAGCAGGAAGTTATCAACAAAGGACCTTCACTGATATTAATTGAATCTGCGTTCCTGTGAGATTGGCCACCGCTGCTCTGGCCTTGACCTTACAGCAGGCTTCCCAGAGCGTGACAATGTACATGGATCTCCCTCTCTCATGCAGTATGTTTAGTCTGTAAGCTGCCCTGCCTGTAACACCACTGGAGACAATGGATCCCAGTAGATGAAAGGTTTGTTCTGGTGTCAGCGCTTGCCAGAAACATGAAACATCAAACTGATTCAACATGGCTTGGAAATAGAAAAACATGTTTCTTTTCTTTCTAATCTCAACTTTCTTGACTTTCAGTAATCAGTCACTTACCACTACTGGGCTTTTCACTTCCTGAAACCCACCAACATGACATCACCGCAGCAACGGTCACGTCCAATTAGAGCCTAGAGCACAACAGGAGGCCTGAACCCCCCACTAATGGGAAATAGATATCACAGTTATTACTTTGCAAGGAAGGTAAATTTATTGGGAAATATTATACACCGCCTTGCTAAATGATGGAGACAGAAGCAAATTAGAGCATGGGTCAAACTGACAGATCCATCAAGCTATGAAAAGGCCCTTCCATCGTATTCCCAACACGTATTACATATCTGCTTTCTTTAGAGAGCGGGAGCTTGGGGATAACAGTGTTTTTTTTTTATGAACCCTGAGGCCACTGGGCAAAAGGCAGCCCAACAGAAACAAACCGCATGTAAATCTCAGCAGGATATTGTACTGAATGCGTGTGGGCATATCACATTGTGTGTCAGGAGTGCACAAGATTATCACATCCCACTGAAGAAATACACACATCCTCTATTCTTCCCATCTCAGGACTCAAGGTAAAGAAAATACATAAAATGTGAAGTGAGGAGGAAGTGACAAATACATTCCCCTTTGATTTGTTTTACTGTTAAAATATTGCACTCATTCCCAAGTGTTAGGTCTCTGTTTTCTGTCAATATTATGAAACCTGCTGCTATTCCCACATCTCAAATTAAACCTTAAATTTCACTTGAAGAACAGAAAAACACAGCGCGGTCTGCTGAGAACGCCGAACATTCCAGTCTTTGTCCAACACAGTGCACCTACCGAGGACGCAATCACTCTCGCCCCATTGTGAAATCCTAATAATTAAAGGATTTAGCCAATCAATCTCCCAGTGCAATTTCCTCCATCCTGGCTGCAGCCCAATGGGGTTTCAGAGCAGCCTGTAGAGGTGAAGGTCACGCACCTATGGGACGTGTTCAGGAAGTAGCAGCACACACCACAGCCTGTAATGAATATCATGGGCGTCAGAGTAAACACAACACCACCAGTCACAGCTCAAATCTCTGTCTCTGTCTCTAGAATATACACCGCACACTCGTTACTTCAGCGTCTGTTAGAGCTGCTGGAAGAGAAAGTCTAACTGCAGACTGCATTGTATGAATAAATAATAAACTGACAAACATTTATTGTGCAAAAAAAAAAAATTACGGAGGCAGTTACTGGTGAAATGCCACAAACACACAACATGAATATAGGCGACAAGCAATGAACAGCTATTAGGTATTAGTAGAGGTATATAATAAGACGTTAATGGTCCTGCCAGTGAATAATATGGCCATTGAGAGATGGAGAGAGACAGAACAAAGGCTCATGTCAGACCTGGGAAAAGACATCAATTCTGCAAGTGTTCAAAACGCACATTCCCATTTATTTTCCTTAATCACCGATCAGCCCTCCTGTCAAGTGGTTTGAGCCGCGCTCAGAGAAAATACTCAGTCAGTCAGTGAGATCTCAAATACAATATGTCTCTCTATGCCTCGCCACGGGCTGTGAGGACAGAAGTGAACCAAAGTGGATCTGGATTAGTCAAATGTCAATACAAGAAACAATATTCCCACAGAGGGATGGTAGCCTGTAGGTTCATTTTTCCATACAAAAGTCAATATGTCACAGGAGGAGAAATCGTGACAAATGAAGCGCCCGTCCTCCAGTTTTTATTCTTGGGTAAAACAAGACGCCCCATCACGGCTGCTGAATTTACCACCTGTGTGCTCAGGAGTCTTCAATCAAAAGTTTAGAGCCAGAGGAGAAAGAAAATCCCAAAACACAAAACTATTTATTGAGACAAATTCTGAGCAGAAAGGGAAATATTTGGTCAGCTCGGCGGCAAACAGTCGGCGGTGTTGGAGCAGTCCATAGTTGAATCAGGGGGGAAACAGCCGGCCCTTTGTTTGCAGACAGAATGGTGCACTCCGTGGGGTCACTGCAGGAGGCCCAACATCACAGACACAAGGACACACACACATGATTGCCTGCACATGCATGCACACACACACACAAAAACCATAACATTCCTCTGCTTCTATGAATGTTTTATTAACCATGTGAATGGGTCACAGAGTTACACCCCCTTAGCATAACTACAGTCTCCATAGTCACACGCACACATAAACACACACACACATATATAAACACACTGCAGAGTGGGATTCCTGCTTCATCATAACCCTCATAACCTGTGAGGTTATTCAGGCTGAACGGGCTAAAAAGCAGGACAGCCCGAGTGTCACCTATTTTAGTCATCAAATCATCACAACTTCACTCTCTTAGAGAATAACTGTCCAGTACCTGATCCATACCAACTCTCCTGTGCCCACACACAAACATATCAGACCCCCTTCTGCTCTGCTCTGCTCTGCTCTGGAACCAGAAGTCTCCACAAACACCGTGCAAAGGTGTTAAACTAGGAGCATTTCCAGAACCATCAGTCTCCACACCACACACAGACACACAGGCATGTTAATTCCTCACACTCCTCCACACCCCCACAGAGAGGAGAACACAGCTCCTGTTTGGTTTGGACAGCCCTGTGAGGGGACCTCCATGTTGAACAAACTGTAACACACTGTGGCCCTGTAACACAGCCTGAGTAGTCAGATACAACAGGCTTCATAGCTCAGTACTGCTGGAGAAACCAGCGTCTACCTCTCAAGACCTGATTATAAAACAATCATCTAATCATATTCCATCCCAGAAGGTTTGAGCTGGTTCATAATACCTCAGTTATACAACAATCCACACTGCATCCATCTGTGAGTTCCTGTTCTTTGTCTCTTTTTGCTCTGATGCACGCTGAGTTTTGTGGTGGCTGCAGTTTAAGTTTTCCTTTAAACATGATTTCTGCTTCTAAACATCACATTTCTGCACGTCCACACTTTGGCTGCTATACATCTGATGTGGCTGTATTTATTAAAATCAAAATGTGTGAAATTCTGATCTCAGTGTGAGACTGACTGCTTCCACATGTGCCTTTGAAGATCCAACAGCCTCACAAGCAAAATCCAATTTTTGTGTCTTATAACATGTCACTCTATACATTGGTATTTTCAGACAGAGACATTGCTGAAATGATGTGTAACCACAGCCAGTTCTGGCTCCTGCTGGGTTTTTTTTTTTCATTTTGTTTGTTTTTAATCTTATTAGATCTTATCACAGTGATGCTGCTGTCCTCACAGTCGTGACAGAGAGGGGAGCATTATTGTAGATAATGCCCAGCATTAATCTCATACCGCCCTACATATTTAAGGTCAGAGGTCAAAGCCATTTCATGTTGCCTTCCTCACGCTTGAACTTGTATGAGGCTGTCTCCTCACCAGGACTATTTATTTTGACCCTAATGCTCTGGTTTCGGATGTCACTTTAACTCCACCTTCTCCTTTCACACATGTGTTGGATAGGTTGAGGTGCTTCAGTGTGAACTTCCCTAGTTTGTTAAATAAATCACGACTCAAACGCCTCTAAAATATAAAAGACTCCTTGTTTGTTTCAATGTGCTACCTCAGAAAACAGCAACGGGACACTCCCTTGTGGTCATAATGACAAGGGGTGTTAAATGGCTTGTTAATAACAGAGAACGGCAGCTCACTCAGCTATTGTTTGGTTTTCAAATTTTATTACTTCCAAATAAACATCAGTGTTTTTTTAAATATCTGTTTGTATAGCCAAAGGAATTTCATTTAAAGTGTGGTCATTCTCAAATGCCGCTCTAAATACTCGCTGAAATTTTTCAAAGATGATGCTTAACCGAGTGGAAAACTGGATTGCATCAATTCAAATAAATAACCCCAGCAGTTAATCACACTTTGTTTTTCAGTAACTCAACACAAAGTATTCACGTGTTTGCACATTATGACAAAACCATAAAGAATGCCAGCTCTTTGGTAATGGTCCTTCTTGAGAACAGTCCAGATTTAAGACCTGTGGCTGGTGTGGAACAACGTGAAAAGGAGTATCCTGTGGGGCCCTCAGGGGCCAGAAAGGTACTAAGTAGCTCTCTCTCTTTCTGTGTGTGATCGTGCATGAGTGTGTGTGTGTCAGTGCGTGTGTGTAGAGACAGAGAGTGACCCGAGAGGCCCAGCTAGTTACAGCCTCTCTGCTGGAGACCACCACTTCCACAAAACAAGCATTGTTGGTACAGAACTCCAGACACCACACACACACTGGAAAAATTCTGTATGCACACACTCAAAAATACAGAATGCAAACACACTATGTAGCGAAACTGACTGCAATAAATAAAACCCACACAGCCCCACCTTACACTATAAAATTTCTGACATACCTACACACTGTAGAAGATGTGGATCAGTGTCCTAACAATAGCCCTTGGGTGGTTGGTCAGACTATTATTGTAGGTGTTTCTATGCTAATTATGTGTGACTGAGAGCATGTCAGACGCATTTACTGGAAATAATGTGGTGAGCTGGAAATTGTGAGGTGGAATTACTGAGTCTGGACAGAAAAAAGTTTGTTGAGTTTCAAGGGAGGCTTTGTCTGACCAATGCTAAACAAATGAGAACAAGTCCACTGCGCCAAAGAACCCGGATCAGTGTTATTATTCCACCAATGCATAACAACAGGAAGATATCATCATCATCAGAGAGAGACAGGGGTCAGCATCATGACCTCCACTTATGGCTGTGCGCTCTGCAGAGACCTCGTTGGCTGACAGGAGTATACGTCAACGCCTCTCACAGCTCCAGTAGAACCCCCCCCCCCCCCCCCCCTTCTGGCGGTCATACAGACGCAAGTGTAAAAGTAGCAGCTCCAACTGTTGCCCGGACTTCAGCATCCAGGTCCCACACCGTCTGACAGAGAGGAGGGAGAAGGCGCACGAGGAAGGCAGTGAGAAGAGAGGTGGAGGTGGAACATTTGCGCACAGATATTTTCTAATCTGGATTGTTTTGCGCGTCTTTGGATTTTTTCGGGTTGCACAGTTTGCCTTTTGGATTTTTATTTTATATCAATTTCAGGATTTAAGTTAAAGTATGAATTCGTCGCACCTGTTTCTACTGATGTTAAACTGTCTCCTGGGCGCCACATCGGTCAGGACAGTAACCGAGGACAGCGGTTTCCCCCAGTCGGATCCTTTCTCAGATGACCTGGATCAGGATGTGGTCTTCCAGCACATGTCCAGACTGTACGTCAAATACAACAAGGAAAACCGCCTCAAAGAAGGCAACACTGTCAGGAGTTTCAGAGCCAGCCAAGGTGTGTTAACGTAACAGATAGGTACCTCTAATGCGTCAGCTTAGAGTTAATAATGGAACCAAACACAAAAATAGCTTTGTGTGCCACTGGTGCACTGTTAATCCGCAGCAAAAGACAAAAATGTTTCCTTGATCCTCTCCATGTGTTATTAAAAGTGCGCGCACTCAGTGGGGCTGCATGGCTCGGCCAGACGCTCTAAATAGGTAGGTTTGTTTTGGAACAGTCTGAGAATGCATTTAAATGATTTTGTGACGCTGTGGGCACACTGTGCTTGTGGTGGCAGCTGTGCCCATTGTGCGCATGGGTCTGATCAGTTTCTTCAAACAGACGCGCAAGAATGCGTGCGATTCCCTTCGAGCAAAGCAGTGCCTAGTAAAAAAAAAAAAGTCGGTATACAGCGAAACCTCAGCGGCGCTGCAGAGGGTCACTGTCGCGTCTCCTGTGTTCCTGTTGTCCCTACAGGACGGGAGTGACTCCACGTCCTGGAGTCAAGGGGCTTAACGCACAGTCGTTCCTCTCTGTCTGACGCTGTTTTATAAACACAACTCACAGACATTTATATCCTCACAGCTCTCAGATAGCATATCATAACACGTGTGTATTTTTACTGCACAGGCTTGGTGTAATCCAAGGAGGGATGTAAGAGAGTTTTCACAACAATGTAAGACCTGTTAAAACAGTTGATCGTGTCTTGGTGTCTGGGTAGACAGTGCTGGCTGTATTAAGCTTAAGGAGACGCTTTAAGAGAAACTGAGGTAAGCATTTCCATATGCAGGCTGAATCCAAGGTAATGTATATCTCTTGAGTCAGTCCATGCTTCCGCTGAACTCCTATACAATGAACAATAACTCTGCTGTTGAAGTTAATGTTCATCATGAATATGTAGCTCTGCTGCTCAGTCCCCCCTCCACTCCATCACTGCCAGGCAGATCCCTGCAGTCTGGTTCCTCTTAAGGGCACCTACTGAAGTCCGAAGGCAGGAATCCAGCCATGTAACACAGCATGAGGAGAGGTGTTTAATATATTAACCACGGATGAGTGCATTTGATGAACATTATTATTGTTCATTTCCTTTTCGGTCATTTTGTGATAGATGTTATTATCTAACATTACTGGTAAAAAGCCAGGTTCAAACAAGGGTCAGTTCCTGTTGCCTTTGCCTACACTGGAAATATCTTCTAATCACAGCAAATATTTTGCCCCAAAGAACACCCAGATCAGCCTAATTTTGACTAATTCATGCTTTTAAAACAACAACACAGAATTCCTGGTGAGATACAACACTGCACAGCTTGAACCTTCCTGTGAAAATAAATTCTGAAATTTAAAAGAAGAAAACTCCTCAGTTTTCTGTGGTGTTTTTCACCTGCCTGACCAGCACTGACTCCTGGATTATTTGTCTTTGCAGACCCTGCTGACCCCAGAATGATGTACCGACTGAACCTTACATCCCTTCAGGACTCAGAGGTCATCCTTTCTGCCACATTCCACTTCCTGCTTGATAGGCAGTCACATCAAAAACCGTGGTTCTGTAAACTTCTCAAGAGCCCATCCTGTCGTCCCTCAGCCAGCCACCCTTCTCCGTCCATCAGGTTGCTCCTTCGCTCTGTCTCCTCTGGGTCAGAGGTCAGATCTAGGTCAATGGGGTCATTTCTAGGCAACATGACCTTCCACCCCCACAGAAGAGGGGTGTGGCAGATGAAAGATGTGACCCAGGTCATAAAGGAGGCACGGGACAAGGGTCATCTGCTGGTGTCGGTTGAATTGGACTTAGGGCAGCAGTACCAGAAGAGAGTGCAGGAGAGGCTCTCTGCTGGCAACATGCCCTACCTGTTACTGTATACTGATGACAAAGCCTTGGCAGAACCCAACAGCGTGGCTACAAGCCTTCAGAGATATGACCCGTTCAGCGAGAGAGGAGAGACGTTTCAGGGTTCTCAGCTCCTGCACAGACCCAACGCCTCACCAGAGTTGAAAGAACGCGTGAGAAGGGAAGCAACTCTGCTCCCTGACCCCATCCAGAACAATGAGCTGCCTGAAGTTGACTACAGGCCTGATGGATATAGGAAAGACGACCTGTGGGAGAGCACTTGGTACCTTGCGCTCAAACCTAAATCAGGAAGGAAGGAAAAGAAGAAAAAGAGCCAGGAGGAAGAAAGAAGAGAAGTGGAGCAGAGTAGAAAAGCACATGAATCTGAAGTTCTTACAGAAGAAGAAAGAACATCAGAGGAGATCAACGCTGCGGATACAACTGTAAAAAAAGTCAAAGATAGTCGCACTGCCACAGACAGGAGAAAGCATGAGCAGAAAAATGAGGGAAAGAAGCAGAGAGGGGGCGCTAACACTCAGTCACCCGTTCTAAGCTTTGATGAACAAACGATGCGTAAGGCCAGAAGGCGGCAGTGGGGTGACAACCAGCACAGAGGCTGCTCCAGGAGGAACCTCAGAGTGGATTTTGCAGACATTGGCTGGAGTGAGTGGGTCATAGCACCAAAGGCCTTTGATGCTTACTACTGTGCCGGCACATGTGGATTCCCCATGCCCAAGGTACGACCACCAACAAGTCATTCTTTAAAGTCTCATTTGCCACCAAAATGCCATTATCAAGTTGTGTGTGTGTGTATTTACGGATTTTCTTCTCCACTCCCAGCTGGCAAGGCCGTCTAACCATGCCACTATCCAGAGCATAGTCCGAGCCGTCGGGATCATTCCTGGGGTTCCTGAGCCATGCTGTGTCCCTGAAACTATGAGTCCTCTGGCTGTGCTCTACCAGGATGAATCCAGGATGTTGGTGCTCAAGGTTTACCCCAACATGTCCGTCCAGTCCTGCTCCTGCAGATAGAAAGTGGATGAGGTCGACAGTGCACAAAACCAGGACAGACGTGGAGAGAAACAGAAAACAGGACTAATGGAGACAGTACCATACCTCTGTAAAGTGGTTTCCTGATACTGAGAAACACTTTGGCTGCTGTCATTGCTTCAGGAACATAGGCTTTAGAGAAATCACTTCCATCTCTTCTGTCCTGCGGCAGCAGACTTGAAGAGACACATTGTCTGGCATCCGTGTTAGCAGGAAGAACAGAGTCACACATGTAAAGTCAGAGCTCCACATGTCAGTTTTTTTATTCTGCCTTTGAAATTATATCAAGGATTTCATGGACTGGAGCATTTAAGGGATGTTTTCCTTTGTTTTTCAAGCAGCTCACAGTGAGTTTGTGTTCATGTTTTCTTTGAATACAAAGACTATAGGCAAAAGACTTTAATAATGTATCAGCAGGCAGCTTTCACTGCAGCATACACATGGAAGAGATTACAAAGCATTTTTTACACACTGCGTACAGCTGTTTAAGCCAATTACACGGCACATTGTACATACAATAATTTGTTTGCAATTCAGGAAGTTAATTGTACATGCTTGCTCTTTACATCTTAAAAGTGAAATAGCCGATGAATTGTAGAGAGCATCTGGAATTCATTTACACCCCCACCCCTCCTCATAACACATCAAGAATGTTATAATGAAACCAGAAATATTTTTCTATTTTTAATGTGAAACTCAGTTAAAATGAATTTGTCATGGTTGCTAGGTTGTGTGTTACTATAGTTTAGTTGTGTTTTGTACATTTGTATTGTTTAAATTATGAAAAAAGTAGCCCTCTATAAGTTAGAATAAAAAGTAATTTAATCCACTGCTCCTGACGGAATGTTATTGTTTCACACCGTTTGTGTTATTCTTGGACGTTACAGTGAATTTTACTGTCAAAACAAACCTAAAAGGAGACCACTGTTCCAAAATAGATCAGTGCAAAAGCAGGAAGGTTCCATTCAGAGATAGTCAAAATTCCCCTAAGGCCTCTTGAGTGCATTATTACCCCCACACCAAAGGCTCAGATGTCTGCTGCCCAGCAAATAATGCGACTGATGTGGCCACTGTGGATTAATGGTTGATGGAGGAGGCAGGCACGCACCTATTAGGACTTCAGCTACTCCGACTTAAAAACATGGTGCACTTCCCCTTTTTTCCACCCATGTGTCCCTAACATTTCATTTTCTCCTCAACAGACGGATGATGTCAGCCACTTTAGTTTTTTTTTTGTTATGTTGCCTTAACAGTGTGTCAAACTGACAGTGAAATGATAGAGGGAACTGTTTGATTATTAACCCATTACTCTTGTGGTTGATCTGCCTCAAGCCTGGAGAAATTGGCACGGAGCACCACATCTGTTTGCAACAACAGAATTCTTTGAAGTTTCCCACAACTAGCCAGTAACTGTCTCGAAAGACAGAAACATTTCGTAAACCACTTGTGTGTTGGGGGGGAAGATTGAACCCTTACATTGCTGTAAGTCTTTGGAGAGCAGTTCGCTGTTATCTCTCAACTGAGCTGTGCTGCTCCTCTTGCTGCACTGCTTTGTCAATTAAATAGATTAAATTTGGCTTTTTGGTGCTGATTAAGAAAACAGATAGTGATTTTGGACATCTGAAACTCCATCATTACACATGTGATCACTTATATGACAATAGTCAAACTAAGCTTTACTTGAATGGTGAGAAGCAGCATGCAGCCCTGAAAAAACTGAATCTGGAAGGAGGGAGACAGATGTTTGATTTAGCTCTATTCATTCTGAAAAAGTAAAAATGTTAACTACAAATGAGTCACTTCCATCTGGTGACTATGATTAGCCTTATTATAAATCATGTTTACATTAATAGATGCTGTAGCTTCAAAGTATGCTGCTCCAGCTGTAATGAGCCCATTTTTTCTTCTCATTTCCTTACTATATCCCGTCTACAGGCTGGACCCACAGTATGCTATTAGACACCAAACCCCATGTCAACCGCAATCACGGTCACAGGAAAGCACTTACAATGGTCGATTCCAGCCGAGAAAACCACTGTATGGTCTAGGCTCACGTTCAGAGCCCCAGTGTGCCTAAAAGCCAAAACGAGGCTAGTGGGAAACCAAAAACAATATTTGTTTTTCCATATGATGACTGTTCAATTAAAGTTAGAGCAATACAGCCATTATTATTAGGAAACAGAGGATTTTCTGTGCCTGGGCTGAAAGGGCTCTTTCCTCACATGGTTACTGAGCTCAGAGAAGTAATAGCTCTGTTTATTAGGACATGGCTTTTAATAGAGTGACACAGTGTCTCTTAATCACCCATTCAATCATGTGGGCCAGCAGTTATTTTATCGCACAATAGAATTTTTCCTTCAACAAAAAAAGTTGAACTTTACTGAGCCAAGAAGAAGGTAAAGCAAAGGCAAAGGTAAGTGCTGTTCTAAACTTGTTTTTTTATAAATATATTATTATAGTCGTAATGTTGTAGTCGTGTGTAGTTGTCATGTTTTCTTGTGGTCTCACAGATGTTATTAACACTCAAAATAATCAATAAAGGAATTTTGTGATTTTTCCAAAACTGTATCTGGTCACTTAAGAGACAATGAAAAACTGTTTCATTCAAGTGCAGATAACAATAGTGCAGAGGGGTTACATTCCTGCTTATGTTACAGAGTAATGGAACAAGGCTTGACTTTTTCATGAACTTGCCTTCTTCTCGCCTCATTTACCTGCAACAGAGTAGGCTATTAATGTCCATGTCCACAGCCTAACCTGTAAGCTGCCCCATGATTGGTGGAGAAACATAAAATCTCAAATTCAAAGCAGCTCAGCTTTATGTGGACTCCATCCAGGTCTGTAGATGAATGATAACCATGAAACATATTTAACTATAGGACTTGATTACATGTTTGAGTGGCAGCCTGGAAAATAAACCTTATTGTGTATCTTCCTATGTTCAAACAGCATGCTGGAATGCTGGGTGACACATCTCAGATACACACAAGAAACACTTTGTTTTATATGTTATGAGTTAATGAAAAAACAAAGATCCAGCTCAGTTCCTGCATCAATCAACATATAGTGAAAACCCAAAGCAAAGTGTTTTATGCATCTTCCTCAAACTCTGGGCTCTACAGAGGGGGAAAGTTGGTCTCAGTCGCCACCTGTTGGAAAAGAACAAACTGACAACTTTCTGCTTTGAACCGACATGGTTTGTTTTACTTTTAGAACTTTAAATTTCAAAACGAATGTGCAAACACACTCAATTCACATCTCCTGTACAAATCAGAGCAATGCTGATAAATAAGAGGATTGCGTCGAGATATTTGTGACAATCATGAGCTGTCCTCGAGATCTCTCTTATTTCTCGCCTGAGTTCCTTAAGGCACAAAATAATCATCAACCTAACGTATAGGACTGAAGGACAGACAGCAAGCTGCAGTGAGATCAGCTTACATGTATCTCTATCGTCATCTAGTGGACAAGCTGTGGTGGCCATGCGTGTCCTGGTTTGCTATTTTACAACTACCTACATTCAATGTTATACAATGAGTCTGGAGTTTGTTAAATACAAGCGTCGTTTAGGAAATAAATATGTTTGTCCTTTTTTGTCTCAGTTGTGTGAAGTCATGTGTCTGGACAGGTGGTGCCGTTCTCGGAAGTATTCGTGGCAGATCGGACACGTGAGTTTCTCCTCCCTCCTCCTCCTCACCTGAGACTCCGCTACGAACTCCTTTTTGTGATGAGAGCGCATGTGGAATACGAGGTCAGAGGTCATGCGGAAGGACAGGTTGCATTTGGCGCACCAGTTCTGCACAGACACGCCGAATGAGGTGAAAGTTGGCGGAAGGATCGTGAGGGAAGATGTGGTCTGCAGCTGTGCGCCCATGTTCCTGGACCATTGCTCCGGTGCGTAATGGAAAGCATTGTTTAAAGCAACCGGGGAGGGAACAGCCTGTAAGTCACCGCTCAATATGTTGGATGTCATCAGATTGTTGTATCCCATAACGGTCCTTGATGTAAAGGCTTCGGTCATCTCCTCCAGGCGGCTAGAGGGGGCTATTGAAGCGCTGCTGAGATGAGCCTGTGGGTTAACAGGAGACGTTCTTTTACTCGGTTTACAAAATGCGCTTTTCTGCTCGCCCTGGCTGTTCGACAGGACCAGAGAAAATGCACTGTTGCTGCTTGAAAGCACACCAGAGCCTTCTCCTGCCTCTGGCCGTGCGTCCATCTCCCTGTCCTGCGTAAAAGTCCCCTTGGCCTCCCCTGCTTCAGCAAAATCATCACTCTTACGTCCCAACTGATCCCATTTGATCTTATCAGCTTTTAGTTTTCCCTCAGAGGAAGAGACATCTCCTGCTGCCTGCTCGCTCCCCCTGATCAGCTGTGTGATATTGTGGTCATTGGAAATATTCGTTTTTTCTAACAGAACTGTTTTTCTCCATTTGGGGTAAAGTGTTTCCTCGTATTTTCTTCTCTTTGGGGAAATCTCCGCTTCCTCGTTGCTACCAGATTTTTTATGCTCCAAATCTCTAGCGATGTTGTGGAAATCTGTCACTCGGTGTTGCCGTTTAATTTCCACATGCTTGTGCTCGTAGACATCGCGGCTCCAGGTGTCACTCTTTACTTGAGTACACAGGAATCGGCAATGAGTCAGGAACGGATACTTATTTTTGAAGACCTGGCTGCATCGCCCGCATTTGAATTCTACGAGAGATGAAAACATTGACATTGTATTAAATTCATATTTACGTTTGATCAATTATTTAAATCTCTTTGTTTCACAGAAAGACAAATTTAACGTTGATTTTTGCCCTCTTCAATTAGATGATGCACCTGATGCTGACCCCAATCCCACTCGCATCAAATGTATCACACTCACCTTCTTTTGCAGTATCTGTGAAGCCCAGAAGGTGAGACAGCTCCTGGTCGTACCACACCAGCAGCTCTTCCTCCTGCCGGATGTCCCTGGTGGTCCGCACATACAGCTGACCCGCTTTCAGAAAGGCCTCTATGTTCTGCTCTTCTTCGTTGCGCGCAGCCTGCACGAGTCGCAACCATGACAGCACCAGAGCAGAATTACGCATGGCCTCTGGGTCGACCTGTTGACAGATATGTCGACATTTTCATTTCAGCTCCAAATGTAGATGACTTTATTACAAGTTATACATTCTGTAAAAAAATAATAATAAAAAAATAATAATTTAAAAAGTATTCTCTGGCGTGTGGTAGGTTTTAAATGCTAGACCTTTATAATTCATCTTCAAAAACCATTTTAGAGACTAAAAGACTAAAGCTGTTTGGAATCGCTGCACTGACACAGACATGAGTAGACTCACCCTGAACACATACGACTTGGCTCTCTTGTCACAGGATTTCTGCGCTATGAAGGCGATGGTGTCGTAGAAAGTGTTTTGGAGCACACATGGACCAAAGCACGTGCCTGCAGGTATGCTGCGCGTAACGACCACGCTGGTGTAAAGGTCTGTTGGATGCTGGAGGAATTTGCTGTCACCGGTCCAGATGGACCGAGGCAGGAAGGTGTGATCCATCGTTAAACTGGAACAGAATGAATGAAAAGAGCAGGTAAAGAATTCGGCTTTTAATTGGGTAAAATAAATCAGTTTAAACGTGAATGTATTATTGAATCTAAATGACTACAATTAGTGTGAAATGATACTAAATAATAACCAAACAAAACAACGCGGTGCATGGAATACCTATCAGGTTCCTGTGGTCTGACACACTGAGGATTTCGCTGAATTGCGTTGCCATACTGAACTAAAAAAAAGTGAAACTGTATCTTATTTTTTATTAGATAAAATTACGGTTCTTCTGTGGAGCAGGCGCAGCCGGTGTCGAGGCAATATGATTTCTAACGTCCTTTGTCTCAGTTTTTCACTCGGTTACTCCTTTTGTCTCCACATCTGCCGCGTATAAGTCCAACTGCCTCATCTGTGCGCACGACAAGTTCAGTACGTTTTTTTAGAACATTAACGCTGGCAGATTATTGCCTGGCTAATGTGTTTCCTCTTTCTGGTCAATAAAAAGTAGATCTATTGAGCCTTGGTGTTAAAATGTTCCGCGCTCAGCATCACCACAGAACGATCCGGTGCCAGTTATCCAAACAAAACGATGACCTTTGAGCGTAAATGTGTGTATCCCTGCGTAGAAAGAGGAGAATGTGTGAATTAAGAATGCAGCATGAGGACTCACCCGCCGGACATGAAGGAGGGTGTTTGCGCCTTGTGGCAGCAAGTCGCAGCAGGTGCAGTGGACCTCGGTAACGACGTCCTGTCGTTTCGTGGTGAAGAGTTACTTATCCGACTGAATCTTCCTGCGCACTGTCGTGTCTCTGCTCTCCTACTCCCACTTATCCCCTTCAGAGGGTTCACTGAAGCGTGGCGTATTGATTCTAACACGTGCGCGCTCACGGACACACGGGCGGACACACGCCTTCAATTTAGCCTCTTGTTGGTAAACTCTCCCATATCAGGTTTACAGTCCTTTCAGCGAAGGACACAGTAATTATTTGGACGATAACATTTTAAGGCCTTTTCCATGTTATTACAGGCTTCAGGTTGACCTGCAACCACACACACAGCACCTTTTACGCATTGTGAAAAAAATACAACATGAGCATGGAGCTGTTCACATAGAGGGAACTAATAAAGATACTTTGCACAAGAGGTATCCAAACTACACGTCGGCACGCTATGTGAGACTGAAGGACCGTTTTAGTCAGGTTTCTGGAAACAATAAGTCTTGGTAGTGGAAACTACCCAAAAATGGGTAAATTGTAAAATTGGCCACAATTACATGACATGATGCAGGGTGGTCTGGGTTTGCCACTGGGCAAATACATTATTCATAAACTAAATGTTTCTGTCTAATGAGCATTTAATGATTATTCTGCATCAAAGCTTGGGTTTGGGTTAAATGTCCTGCTGGTTATTGAGCCAAGTTTCTTTAATGAGAAACCGTGAACGCAGAAAAGCCTCGAAGGAGGGCTGTTTGGACGCACTCCAGCTGCCTGGTCAAGGCACAGTCACACTAAAGACTGGTACTAATACTATTTTATTTGATGATAGATTATATTTATTTGCAGCTTATCACACTGCATTAGTGTGGGAAGTGTGATAACAATCACAGGAACACTTGGAAATCCTCTCAGCATCACATCCTTTCGTTCAGAATTCAATTGTCTTTGTAGTTCCATTGTTTTCCTATTAGGGGCGAAATGTTGGAGACAGTGGATGGATACAACTGCCACAAAACAAGTCAGTAATTAATGAATATGACATTAAATCACTGATCACTTTGTAACTCTGTGGGCCAGTAGAGTGGTCTAATATCTAATAGAGCAAAATATATTTTTATTGCATAAAAACCCATTAAGGCAGATTTCTGGAGCACACCTCATTTTTTTTATCTGCTTTTAATTGCGCTGTCTGGATATCTGTTCCCAAATTTTTATGTTCTGTGCGGTCATTTTTTTTCTTCTGTGGAAAATCTGAAAAAAAGTGGAGTTTTGTGTGTCTCCTCGGGTGTCGCTCCTCTCCTTCATCCTGCCCTGCTCCAATGCGTTTTTTTCCTCAGCCGAAACAGAAGACTTGGTTCGCCCGGCATACTCTGACCAAGACTCTTGTGTGCTAAGTTCACTAAATCTCACAGGACAGAACAACAAGAAAAACGCAGCTATACGCGCACAGTCGGTCCAAAAACAGATGGTAGAAGGAAATGTGAAGATCTTAAGCTGTGGCTGTGTTGGAGAAGTCAACAGTAATAACCGGGAAAGATGGCGAGGACACAGGCTCGCATGTTCCTCGCCTTGGCTCTGCTTGGAATTTTCTTTCTCTGTGTTTCGGTGAAAGGGGAGCAACAGGAGGAGGAGGAGAAGAGGTCCTGTCAGGGCGCCTTCGACCTCTATTTTGTTCTGGACAAGTGAGTCTCCGTTATTATTTATGGCTTTGTTACTTTCTGCTCGCTGCGCATTGCCATGCAACGGACTAGTTGTTTGGAAACGCGGAGCGCATCAGTCGAACATCTTCTTGTAACGCTATTGTTCTGAAAACTTAACTGCACGGGAGTTTGTAAAAAGTCTGAAATCCGGCTTTTATCTACTAATTGTCCACTGTATCAAAGAATCAGCCCTAAAATGTGTAACGACAACAAAGAGAACACACCTACAAGCAGCCTAACGCTCATTGTTTATGTCCCAGTGTCTGATAGGAAAATAGGACAATGATTGTATTGGAAGTATGACAGAAAATTCTGGACATTTGGCGCATGCTTTTCTTTTCGTCCAGTTCAAAGTGGTGAGGCAAACAGACTTAGCTGTACCCACGGGATGTGGGCAGGGCGTGCAGGATGGATAGAGTTTCAGGCTGATGACGCCTGCGGACACAGCTACAGGAGCTGCCTACAGCGGTGCTGCGCGGCCCGGTGATCTCTTTAACTGAACCCACCAAAATGACGAGAAACAGTGAGGTTAGTAAGTTTGTACAAAGTAGAAGAAAAACATGACATGCATGCTTCATGAGGCTTTCTTTATAAAGCCTTATAGATCAGCTGTAAGCCAAATTATAAAGCAGTTTGAACAGACTGTGTCTTCCAACTCAACCCAACAGTTTCCAGACAAAAGCCAGCACAATATTGTTTTTAAAAAGTACCAAAACTAGACTACTCATTTAGAAATGTTGGCTACCCATAGACTAATCCTAAAGTGACCCTGTCTCTGAAATATTTCTCTGTATATTTGTTTACATTGGGTTGGAGTCGGAGGGCTGACAGGAAATGAAGTGTGAGAGAGCAAGAATGACAACAAAAACAACAGAAGTTCCCAGCCTGACTTCAGTCACAGACCCTTAAATTACCTATTTTGTTGCACCTCTGCCTGTCCTTATGTGAATATCTGCATGCCTGAACATAAACACCTTTAGCAGCTTTCACCTCCCCTATCGAGTATAATGACATTTACATTAAGATCTGGATTACTGTGCCGTATGCTGATTACGTTCAGCCTCTAGACGATGTGGGCATGCCAGAGGTTCCTGGTTTGTGTCAGAACAGCCCGAGTTCTGAAACCAAAATAAAATGGTTAGGATCGTTCCTGTGCTCGTGTAAATGCACTCATGCTGACTGTGCTGCTGTTTCACACATTATAATTGACATTTTTGTCATATCTTGGCTCCCACTGCAAGGAAAGATTATACACATGACGTGTCAAAACATGCTGAGTGAGGAGACACTCAAAAAATACAAAGTAGTCTGCCATATTCATGAAAAACAAGTTCAAAAATTAAAAGAATGATGTTTTCAGTAGAATGATTGAAACATCATGGTGTCATTTATGAAGGAAAGAAAGTGCTCCCTTTGTCCTCAGCTGCCCTGCATGCTCCACCTATGAGCTGTGAGACGGTGACACAGCGAGTGACATTTTACTTTGGTTTGGAAACAGTTGTATGATCTTTCGGATGTCCACACATGGCACCATCTGTCAGCTACTCTTCTCTCTTTACCCTTTGCTTCAAAAAGTTTAGGAGGAGCCCGAGGAGCGTGGCACATCATGCATGGCCAAGCCTCTGGTACGCCTCTGTTTGTTTGGCTGTCTGGACCTGCAAGCTGTAGCAGGCCTTCAGGAAGCTGCTGATCTTTCTCCAGAGATAGCACCGACTTGTGGGCTGGTCTTAAATGCCACACGGTGACCTAATCTAATATTTCAGTGGTAGAAAACAGCATGGGGAAGTTTCATTTGTCTATACTGGTCTTCACCTCCTGAGTATTTGTCTTACTTGTTTTTGGCAGCACTGCTCAGATGGTTATGAGGCATGCTGAGTGGAGAGTGTGTGTATGTGTGTGCTCTACTGAAAGCAGTACTGATCAGCTCTGTACATTCCTGCTCTCGATGTCTGACCCACACAGAATACCAAGCTGCATTTTTCCTCTGTCTGGTTGCCCACAAATGAAATAATAGGTGTTGGGTTCTAAACAGAGATTCAGTTTCATGTTGGAGGGCAAATATAGCTGACGAAAATGGTTCTGCCATTACAAATAAAAAATGCAGGTAGACGTCTGAAGGATCTAGTGCTCAGAATGTTCTTAGTATTTACTCATAATGAGCAGATGGTTTTGTTTTTAATCAAGGATTAGTGCATACTAAGTAATCCAATAACAACAGTTGGTAATTATTATTAATTAAAACAATTATTATAAGACTACAATGTTGTTTTCACACTGGCCAACACGTTCCCCTTTGGAAATCTCCTCTTAGATAGATCCCTTTATTATGCTCTCACTTGCAGAGAAGAGGATAAGTGGAGCAGGAAGTCACTGGTTAAATGGAAGATACAAAAGAAGCCATCATAAATCTCACCAGCTCAGACTTTCACTTTGCTTCTGACCCTGTGATGCATACACTCAGAGAGCCCTGCCTTTTGCAGGGTTTGGTGCTCAGGCTGTTTGATGTTCCATCCTCACACACATACACATTTGCACATTTGCCCTCCTGCTGAGTGTTACTTCTGGGTCCCTCTGTTGTTCATGTCACAGCCTTTTTTGCTCTGTGGATCCCCAACCTGTTGTTGTCCTGGCTTTGCTCAGTGGGACCATCTGTTTCCCCTCTTCGCAGTCTCACACACACAGACTCACTCACGCAAACACATATAGCATGCACAGAGGCCAGCTGCCCTCTACATGGTTCCTGCTAGAGGCAGACTGCTACATCTGTCCCTGTCTAACCTCAACCCTCTGGCCCAGCAGCAATTAGCCCCCATTAGCAGCCCCATGGGACTGGGTTTCATTAAGGAGACTGTCATGTATGAAGCAGCAAGTAGCAGGCTAACCAGCAGCTGACAGGTTACAGTCCAAAGTAATGGAATGTGATTAAGTAACCAGAAGAATGTCCCTGATGAAGTCCCATGGCCAGTAAATCCAGTTTGTACATACAGTTCTACCTTTTGTGTTGTTTTGCAGATCTGGGAGTGTGAAGCATCACTGGACAGAGATTTACTCTTTTGTCCAGCAGCTGGCACACAAGTTTATCAGGTACGAGCTGGATGAGGTATGAGTATTTTTTTATTTTTCTCTGCTATCTTATGTGAAACTACGTTTTGTGTCTGCAGCCCCATGCTGAGAATGTCCTTCATAGTCTTCTCCACACGAGGAAATATCATCATGAAGCTGACTGAGGACAGGTCAGTCACTGGTGTCTCCTACTTTTTACCATATATGGATGTCAGCTTAAGGCAAATACAGAGCAGTGTTTTCAGCCTACGAGGCTGAGGACTATAATCTTTTTCTACTTGAGCCAGGAAATTACTTGCAAACTCAGCTCACTCCCTATCTCCCTTCTTGTTTCTACTGTATTTAAGATATGTCTCCATAACTCTTCTCAAGAGCAGCTTTGTTTTAAAGTACTTTATCTGTCTGTCCATTCACCCCTACAGGGACGCCATCACTGAAGGCTTAACCGCTCTGAGAAAAGTTGTCCCCGGAGGAGACACATTTATGAACTTAGGCCTGGAGATGGTAAGGCTGAGTTGCAGAGCTTAATACATTGGCAAAGTCAGCCAATATCATGTGAGATATCCACTGAGGATTAATTGAGCCTGGCAGCTGGAACCAGGGCCAATTAGATAACTATGAGGAGTGGCTCAGATCATGAATGACTTGCTGCTTCTTGAAAGTGCAGAGCTTAATATTTCAGGGAGGCATTTTGAAATTAAGAACGTCCATTTGGATTATTACTCTTTTTTCTGAACAGGAATATATTTTGTAGCATTTCCAGATGACATAAAAGTTTGTTCAGTCACCAAATGAACTGTACTTTGATGTAATATCTGCATGCTATGATTATCAGTTCTGGATCTTAAAAGTAAAAGTTTGAAACTGTACATGTGGTGGAGCTGTGACTAACTCTCTTTGCACTTGCAGGCGAATACACAGATCTATCAAGAGAAGCAAGGTAACCATGGTTACACTACAAAATAACTGTGTATTATTGCAGTTTGTTGCATGGCTCACCAATACAACTTCATATTCTGCCTCTGCAGGCTATTCTGGATGGCCTCTCATTTAATACATGAAGTAATTACCATTACCCTAACTGGTGATATGTGTCAACTAATACACAGTGAATAACTGGAATTCATGATACATCAGGTTCTGGTATACAGCCTGTTTTGGCACAGTGTGTCCACATAGCATCCCAAAATTCACTATGATTGAAATTTGCGAATGAGCACACAAACCACAGTACTGGCAGATAGAAAAAGGGTGCATTCTGGGAGGTTTCTAAGATGTCACTGCAAATCATCCAGTCGAGTTTGTGGCCTATAGAGACGCCCTAAGGTCGCCCATCACCCTGGTGCTCCAAGCAATTTTCAGACTTGTCTGGCTCTTATGGGAATGTGACCACTCAAAAACTTGACAATGTACCTAACAGGGTCCCCAAAATACAAAAGTGTGGAGTAGACCAGATAAATGGTTATCAGGAAATCTCCTGCTATGACTACTTTTTGAAAGTTGTGTGTTCTGCAGGGACTGCCAGTGTCATTATCGCTCTGACTGATGGAGAACTGAACGAGTGGCAGTTTGACACAGCACAGCGAGAGGTAAGATGTGGTGCCAGGGGTGGAGTCAGTTGTACGACTAGGTTACAATACGGCTTCCATTGCTGTCCTGTTTTAACAGGAATTTTCTTATTGCAGGCACAGAGGGCCAGATCTATGGGAGCCATTGTTTACTGTGTTGGAGTCAAAGAGTTTAATCAGACACAGGTAAGATCCAGAGAAGGAAATTGAAAAGTTTGCAAATAAAGCACAGGTTATTTTACTTTCTGTGTCTGTTTTTGCAGCTCGCAACTATTGCAGACACTGTGGAACATGTGTTTCCTGTATGGGGAGGCTTCCAAGCCCTCAGGGGAATCATTGACTCGGTATGGCACAGACATACCACACATATGTCGTATAAACACTCAACCACATAGAGAGAGCCATAAAATTATATTATTGAATTATCTCATGGCTTTTTTTTTCATGTTCGTTTCTCTCAGATCATAAAGAAGTCCTGCATTGAGATTCTAGCAGCAGAGCCGTCCAGTGTGTGTGCAGGAGGTAAGAACTGTGGGGAGGGAGGGCTCTCCTTTTCCTTGTTAAGACAGTGGGCAGCCACGGAGTGTGATTGTGTCAGATGACAGTCATCTAAAGCCTCTGGAGTGGAACATGAGGCTGAGTAATCGCACGGACGCTTATGACCGCAGAGTGACAGAGAGCGTATTGTCATTCACGGCCGGGGGAAATTAGCATAGCCGCTTCAGCACAGCATGTGTGCTAAAAAAGAAAGAGGGAGGGGGGGCGGGTGTTGGTCAGAAGAATTAGTCGTGAATCTTTAAGCATGGCTGCATCTCTGGCCTAGTTTGCCACATTGTATATGCTAAATAGCCAATTGGCTTGTTTAAAGCCTCTCCTCTCCTTCACCTCTTCCTCCGTGTCCAGCTCCTGTGCTTCTAGACAGCAGTAAGAAGTAAGAAGAGAGAAAGCCATTATGGGTAGCCAGCAGGATGGATGAGCTTTGACATGACCTTATTAGGACTCACTTAACTGAGTGCATTTGCAGCCCTGCTACCAGGACAACCAATGATGAGATTAACATCCATTATGGGATATGAAGGACAGAAAAGGATGTGGAGAGAGGAGAGGATTCAAAATGTTGCACTAAACAACAATAAGGAGGAAAGAAACACAAAAATAAATCCTCATGTGATGATTACAGTGCCAGGTCTCTTGGCAGAGACTGAGTGTGTGTCACTCGACATTTGCCCAAATATCCTCCAACAGCCTCATTTATTATTCGATTGATGAGCAGCTTAATGGTCAGTGAACTAAGAAACCAAGGACCCGCTTTAACCAAGGCCCAACTCTGGCCTAATTAATGAAGACTTGCCTTTGTTGTGATTTGATGTGTATGATTAAAACACGTCCTTATTCTTACATGTGAAATAGTGTGCCATGGATTTAAACTGCAAGAATAAGAACAAGGTGACTCAGAGGTTTGAATATATAACGTCTTATTAACATCTATCAATCCTGAAGCATATACATTGTGATGCCCTGCATATAGATGGTGACAGTCCCTCTGTTTTTCTCTGTCTGCGTGGAGTCACAAACCATATCGTGCATGCTTTACTCTAACACACACATTTAGATACTCTTTACTCAGCTAGCACACACACACATCGTCAAGCACATACACATGTCCCTCACACTGATGTGAAGTGACCAGACCGAGCTGCCTGCAAACAGGCCATCAGACTGGACAGTGAACACTGGGCCACACTATCAGACATGACAGCACTGATTCCAAACACACACACACACATTGAGGACAGTTAGACTTAGGCCTGAGATCTAACATGACAGCAGAGATTGCTGCTTTCATTAACGTCTGACCCTTTTCTCCCCGTTGTCCCATCCTCCTTTGCCCCTCCCTGCCCTTCACTGTCCTCTCGCACTAACGTGATTGAAGAGCCGCTGTTGGGACAAGCCGTACCCCCCCACTTTCTCCATGTGCACACACACATACACATACAAGTGTAATCTTTGTCATACATTCAGGTGTAGATGTAAATGGACACAGGGGCCACAGAGGCCAACAGAAGGCATACAGAAGAGGGCAGCAGCATATGTGTTGTACATGTTAGCAGGGCACCACCAGTCCCTGCCCACCATTCATCTGACAGCACTGACCTTTTCGCCCATCAAGCCTCAGAGTATGTGTGTGTGTCAGTGTTTGTGAGTGTGGAAGGTTCTCAGACTCAGACTTTATTAGACCAAGGTTTTAATAGAGCTGTAAAAATCTATAATACTATTTTACAAGATATTTGAAACGGCTTTATTGCAAATATCTTTGGTTTAGATATGTCTCATATGTCATGCTGTTTTTAATTGCTCTTGAACCAAAAGAATTCACATTTTATTCTTCACTGTTACAAAAGTAGGACAATAGTGGTTCTCATATAACTATAGTATGGTAATAGTTCCATTTTCTTTCCACATCATACTCAGTGGGTTTTTGTGTGTGGCCTCTGCATATGCTATTTGATGATAACATTATGTGAAAGGGAGATGACTGCTGATCATGGGGAATAATTAGTGGTGAGTCTGCTGTTGTGATACAAATCACATAGGCTGCATTTTTTTTATCATGTTATAATTGACAATATATATTATATGATATTATATGATATATACTCACGGATCTTGTTGTGCTGTGTCGCAGTAGTACTGTGCATTACTCCCTTTCCATCTGCCTTGTCCATCACCACTTTTTCCTTCTGATCTCCTCCAAATCTTCATTCTCCAAGATCCTTTGCAGCATCTGTAAACATGTGCAAACATCTGTAAAAGTGGTGTTTGTTTTTTTTTCTCTCCTCTTAGCTCAGCCTCTGTTTTGTGTATCTATATTTGTTGCTTTCATGACAGCAGCTTGTCTGACCTTTAAAGAAATACTGCCACATATACACCCACTCCCTGTAATGTTTTTATCCAGTGATCTTCACGCTGGAGCTTTAAATGTTAAAGGTGTGGCAAATGTTCACTTCCATTAGCCAGGATTATGCTAGAGGTACACAGTCAGGACCACAAACACATGTTCAAACACATTATTCATCTTTGTGTAAAGACAGATGCTTGCATGTTTAGAAAAACACACTTAAATACAATAGATGCAGACACTGCTGTGTTAATGCCATGCCATGGTGCCATAGGTAAGGTCAGACCTACTTTGACAATGCTGTGCTGTTGTCAGGCCTGCAGGCATGATTTTAAGCAAGTGTTTTCTTCCCACTCTTTAACATATGCTGGTTAGCAGCCACATAGACACTCCAGCATATGCTGTCAGTGCACTTTAACAGTGCCTAGGGGAAGTTAAAGGTCAAACACACACACACACACCTTCTGGCTACTGCACAGTCTGAGATATTTGTGAATAGCAGCACTTTAAGCATTAACACCACTGGAGCATATTATGGCCTTTTCCACACATACACGCACAAGCACACAGATGGATATAAACAAGCAGCAATGAAGCATGCACAAGTTTCTACTGCACATCAGAGGAAGGGAATGGCCGTCAGCACTCACCATAATTGCACTCTGAAAATTCTCTACTCCATCATGTCCAATTTTTATGACTGCGTGTTGCAAATCTTTCTGATGATGCCTGCAATCTTTTTCTGTTTCATTTTCTAAGAGAGTTTCCAGGTGGTGGTGAGAGGCAATGGTTTTCTCCATGCCAGAAACACCAACCAGGTCCTCTGTAGCTTCAAACTGAATGATACACACACTGTGGGTAAGTACATAAACGGAGAAAAGGTACATTATGCACCGAAGCAAGAAGTTATATCAACAAACTACATTCAGAAAATGTACATATACACTGCATACATTGGAGTTAGATGAGCTAATCAAGTGTAGTGCTTTCCCCACTAACAGGTGCATTTCCTGTAATTGGTGGTGTCTTTGAGTAAATATATGACTTTAAAGTTATTTTTCTAATCAATTTCTGTCCTAAATGTGTTTTTCTCTGAACAGATGAGAGACCAGCTGAAATACAGAATACCTTCCTGCTCTGTCCTGCTCCTGTCGTAGAAGAAGTAGGGAGGTAAGCCACTCCATCTCCTTCCATGTACAGCTGTACCACAGATATTTGCCAGCTGCACAAGTTTTGGTGTGGACACCGAAGACTGCTGTCCTTGAACAAATTAGGGCCAAAGTCATTGTGTGTCTGTGATCAATCAATGTTTGTCACAGCTAACGAACCCAGACACCAATCACGCAGGGACAACAGGAGTAGAGCCCAGGAACATGACTTAATGAGAGCCTGCTCCAGAGAACCTTGTGTGCGTGTGTGTGTGTGCATGACGTTCCCAATCTCTGTCTGGCACTTTGGGAGAGAGAAAGTGTGAGTGGAGTCAGTGGGCCAGTGTAAAGTTTCCTCTCAGGGTTTTCAGGATAGGATTTTCTTGCAGGGCAGACAGAGCGATCACTGTGGGCTGAGCTCGGAGAGGAACGAAGCCCAGCAGCCTTCCCGTCCCTGCAGCCTGCAGTTCCATGCATAATTATACACTCAGGCCCGCGGCCTCAGACACCTCCCAGTCATCATCTGTCTTGTTTCTGTCACTCAGATTTTTACCATGATTTGAGCTTGTCGTGTTTGCTGTGAAAAGTATTGCTTTGATGGGGAAGTGTTGCTCAGAGATGGGGAAAAAATACATTTTGTTTTTACAAACTGGCTTTAAAAAGATTTAAAACTGTCACATAAAAGATATATTACTCAGACATTATGATAAAAGTAGGATATCACTGGCACATATAAACGTCCAGGGTTTGACATAATTACAGGCAAATCAATACTTTCACTGCTGCTATCCTTGTCTCTGCTTTAGTTGTTGCCATTGTGGCTTTGTGGCAGGTGGAGCGGCTTCTCCTGGGAGAGGAGCAGATCAGAACAGGGAGCGTCATTACACACTGCAGTGATGCCTGAAGGAGGCGTCCTTCCATGTAACATACGCCCATTAGAGCAGAGTCAGCACTGCCTAACACCCTGACTGCTGCTAAAGAGGTAGTCAGCTGTGAATGGCTGAAGGGCCCAGAGAGAAGGCCAGCAGCTGGCTGATGAGTCCTGGGCTTCTGTGCAGTACATGTGGAAATGTGTAGTGAGGCGAGCATGACAATGTCAAGGCTGGACAGGTGTTACAAAATAGATTTCATGTACTGTTGTGCTATTTTTAGCCAGATTATAGACAGTTTATAAATATGTGAAGGTCTATATTTCATTTAATTGAGACACACAATATTATTGATTACATAAAGAGGCAGTGATTCCTGATACATCACCACTGTTCCTGAAAACAATCATTCGCTGCAGCCCCAAAATCACCCTTACATGTCAGACCACATTATAGGTGAGCTGTGTTGTGGGTTGTTGAATCTTTACATGAAATCTCCAGCTCCCAGCATCACCTCTGCACCTAAACCCCAAAGACCCTCACTCACCTCTTGTTTCACCCAAGTCGTTGTCGCATACAATGAAGTCACTGACGCTGCTGTCACACAAATCTGTGTTGACTGGGAACCTTCCGGATGCAGCTCCCCCTCCTGTGCAAACACACACACACAAATACACACACAGGGGCAAAGACATATATAGGGGGTAGATTGATGATTGATAGGGGCTGAGATCTCTCTGTCAGAGTGGAGCTGATAGCACCATGTCTCCTGCCTGCCAGAAAGGAGGGCTGACCGTATGATGGGGAAGAGGGGGAACAGAACAGGGAGGGCAGAAGAGGAAGACAAGATTAGTGACACCTGCACCACCAATTTCCTACTTCCAAGTCAGTGTCAGCATGAGTTATGAGACTTGCTACAGTGGCTTTGAGAGGGTACATGAGGTGCTGAAAACAGAGGTTGCGACTGAGGAAGTGAAGAGGGTGAGTGGGGGGGTGCTCAGAAGGGAGGAACAGTGCTGAAGGGATGTAGAACATGAAAAAGCCTTCCTGCTACCATCCCCCACGTTCAGCTTCCTCTCCTCTGCTCTCCCAACACCACCTCCACCACCCTGTAGTGACCTCCGCCTTGCCGCCCCCTCCTCAAATCTAGACCCAAAGCTCAATGCCCCCTTGTCTGCATTGCCCTAAACCATCAGAACAAGAAGCCTTTCTCCATTCTTCAGTCCCGCAGTGTACTGTTAAGACAGCATGTCTTGTTTTTGTTCATATATTTTGAAGAGATTCCGTCGACAAAAAAGTCTTTTTCACTCTCATGTACACTTGGTTCTATTCTAGCTACACAATCTGCAGAATAAGAAGTCTTTTTAGCCATCTGTGGTTTCCACATTAGATGTCTGGGTCTGATCTGAGCAGAAGAGATTCCTTCTGTGGGTGGGGAACTCGCTGACCTCTTGAAAGGCTTCGGTTTTGTGTCTTTGTCAGCATATTTGTGTATTTATTAAGGGAACAAGTATGGACAAAGTAGATAGAGGAATGCATTTGGTACCTTGGGCGGGCTTCTACAGTATCCAAAACAGGACCATGAATGTTGTTCAATGCAGCGCATTCAGGTGTGAGGTGTCAGATAATCTTCATGGTTTATTGTTTTCAGGGTGATCTACCTGCAAGTGAGCATGAATGAGGGCCTTTCCTACATCACCAGCTCTGTTCACATCACCACCACTGAATGTGTGAGTGCTGGTAGTATACAGTCTGCACTGCAGCAGTGATACATATTTCTCTCTGGCATGCTGCCTTTTCTAAATTAAACTTTCTTCCAACTTTCTTGGTTCTCTTATCTTCTCTCTTCCCTCTCTGAGGTCTCCTCTGTTGTGTCTGTCTTCAGAGGAGGCTGTGAGTACTTTTGCTTTTCATTTTCCCCTCTTGTTAGCATCTGTTGTCTGTTCAGTTGCGTCTAACCTTCATCCTGTCATTCTGTTGGCAGTTTGATGGGACCATAGTGTTAATATCGTTGCTGGTGGTGTTCCTGCTGCTCACTTTGCTGATGATGTGGTGGTTCTGGCCTCTCTGCTGCACTGTGGTAAGTTTTGCAATTGAGACAGTTCAACCAGGGGACCTTTATAAATAACTGACTTCAGGTTAATTATGTGTTTCTTTGTTGTTGTTTTTTTAACCCCTAGGTGATCAAAGAACCTCCACCGCCTCCACCACCAGAGCCAGTATGTCACCAGCTACTAGAATTCATACAAGAATATGGAAGTGAATATAGTGTGTGTACACAATACAAGCTGCATTGTTCTTACAGGAGTCAGATGATGAGGATGGGATGCCAAAGAAGAGGTGGCCCACTGTGGATGCTTCTTATTATGGAGGAAGAGGAGTGGGTGGCATCAAACGCATGGAGGTATTCACACAGACACACAAACACCTGTCTTTGGAATAAAGAGAGAATACAGTATATTAATATATAAAATATGTTTTACTCCCAGGTGCGATGGGGTGAGAAAGGGTCCACCGAGGAAGGGGCTAAACTGGACAAACCTAAGAATGCAGTTGTAAAGATGCCAGAGCAAGAATTTGAACCTTATGAGCCTAAACCTCGAAAAGCTCCCCGTCGGCTCCCACAGCAGAGGAGGTGGTACACCCCCATTAAGGTCAGTCTTTTATGATATTTAGATTTAAATAGATGATATAATACTTTAGAGAATACAGAAAAATATTTTTTTACAAATACTACTTTCTCAGTAGAGGAGACATCCAGCACCTTCAGTCCATTTTCTGTTCAGCTGCCACAAAAGTCACAAAGTAGTGCACAAGTTTGATTTTTGTGCATTGCAGTATTAAATTCCCCTCTTCTTTCTGGGCCATTCAGGGGAAACTTGATGCTCTGTGGGCGCTGTTCAGAAGAGGCTACGACCAGGTATCTCTGATGAGACCTCAGCCAGGAGACCAGGTGAGCCTGCAACCTAACTACACATCACAATTCAACATAAAGGCAGAAACAAAACTATCATTTGGGGATTATGTGTAATTTCAGGGGGATTGCTTTGCAACCACCTAAAAGCCTTTTAATAGCAAGTTAGGCGGTACTGAAGGTTTTCTGTCTGAACACTAGAGCGTCTGCATTCTTCTTTTTTCCGTCTGCTACACTGCTGTTACTATAAAGACATGTGTGAGTAAGTCACATGTACAGGACGTCTTTAACACAGCAACGCAGTTCTGATTTTACACACACACACACATTCACAGTGAGTCAATGAGCTAGTGATACCACTCTGTCCTCAAAGCTGCAATTGTTCTCAAACAAGGAGCACTGTACCCTTCTGTACTTTCCCTCTGTGACTCCCAGAAAATTAGTAGGTTTCAAAATAGCATCTTACACCGGCACTCTCTACCTTCAAGTGATGATTGTGTCATGTGTGTGTTTTATGTGCTATTTATGTGCATTTGCATTTGCATTTGCAAGTTATTACTGCTGCTTCCTAAATCATGACATCAGTGTGTACCCTCCAAGTGTGTGTGTGTGAACAAGACAGAGCAGAGCGGTCCCTGTTATCTAACCTTGACCCTGTAAATGGCATCCCATAAGCCAAAAGACATGTTTTCATCATCATACTGGTTGTCATGGCGAAACATCTGCTCTCTTGTAAATGGCATCATTGTCGGTTCTCATCGCACATCACTGCAAAATTTAATTGATTTGTTCTCTGAATGGTATGATTCATCTTTACTATATAACAGTGTGAGTGTGTCTGCTGTATCTGAAGTCTATGAAAGTGGTCCCCATCCGTGGTTTTATCCTTTCTTTCCATCTTTTTTTTCTTTCTTTCTTAGAGTAACAATGAATCTCTGTCAGGACAGAAGTTTCTGGAGTCTTTGTCAGTCAATTTCTAAGGGGCTGTGCTTCACAGAGCCACTTCAACAATGACCCCCACAACTCCCTTCACGCGCCATTAACTGAAAATAAAACCCTGCGCTTTTCACTTGGAAAAAGATGAGTTAAAAAAATCCACTTTTGTTGCAAGGGAGATGCTTAGAACTGGTGCTAACAGTCATATCAAATAATGAAAGTCAACAATTATTCCTCATGAGAAAGCCAAATTCCAAACATGGATGACAAACCAGCACATACGGATTACACAAAAAGCCCAACAAGGTGGCAAATAGTACAGCCATAACTAACAAGGTTCAGCCTTCCGAATGCGTCTTCAAAAGTAGCAGCTCAGGAGGAGCCCGTCCTGCTTTCTCCCCACATTACTCCTACTTCACTGCCTCTGCAAACGGCCATCAGCGGGCTGCCAGTTTCTGCCACACTCCTTGTTTGCATTTCACCTCCCTCTCCTCTCCTCTCCTCTCCTCTCCTCTCCTCTCCTCCCTCTCTCTCTCTCTGTACTGTGTTTGTGCGTGCATGCATGGCACTGTAACATGTGTGTCAGCTTTCCCCGAGTGCGCGTCAAACAAACAGATGGGGAGTTGAAAGGCCACGAGCCATATTGTGACAGACGAGATTCCCTTCTTTTGTCCCCAGAGCTGATGGCACCAATGGCCCCATCACACCAAGCAGGCTAGACCAGAGGGTGGTCACTAACCCTGCATCCTCACACATCAACAACACAAATGGGTAGCTTTCCTTCTTCATCCCCACTACCTCCTCTTCACCTCAAGATTAGTTCACACAAATTTCTTAAATCAGTGGTGTTGGAATTGAATCACTGAACCTTTATTAAGGCCAATTAATTTCCATTTCTTTAATTAACAGTAATCAATAGTGAGTGGTGCCCATGAAGGGTTAACTGAGTTAAAAAGGGCTATAGTGTTAAAAATTACACAAAAACAAAAATCTAGAAATGCACATACGTACATGTTTTTAAATCTGGTTGAGCCCCACACTCCAAACTCTGTTTACCTCCAACAGTATGGAGGGTGAAATGTCAGAATCTGACACTGCAATGCTCTCTAAATAAAACCTAAACTATCTATAAAGTGTGTAAACTCCTGCGAGTACACATGCAGCATTTTCCTGAGGTGACAGGCAGAGCTGTCAGGTCAGATGTGCGTCTCCTCACTCTCGCTCTCTCTCTCTTCTTTCTCCCATTTTCTCTACAATAATGGTGACAAATGTGCGCACGCTTTGGTTCCTTGTAAACATCCACAAACAATCTGCTTTGTGTGTTTGTGGTGGAAGGGCAAGGTCTTGGGGCTTGAAAGGAAAAACAAAGACCAGACAGAGGAGAGAGTGTGTGTGTGTGTGTGTGTGTGTGTGTGTATGTGTGTGTGTGTGTGTGTGTGTGTGTGTGTGTGTGTGTGTGTGTGTGTGTGTGTGTGTGTGTGTGTGTGTGTGTGTGTGTGTGTGTGTGTGCAGATGGATGCTGGAGGTGTTTTAGGGTTTTGTTTATCTCCCGTGGAGGACTTGAGGATTTGAAGTTGCCAAGAAGAGAAATAAAGCAGTGACATATATTACATCTAGAGGGGAACGTGGAGAATCTGACCATCACACACAGCACACATAGCCTGCTGCTGGCCTCTCACACAACACGTGTATGTACATACTGTCATTACCTTAACTGTAGAAAAATGCTCCTTTCAGCACTAAGCTGTTGTTTTTTGCTGCACTCTTCCAGCCGCCCCCCTTAACCTTTCTCCCCCTCCCTCTGTTATTCATGAGGCTGAGGTTTCATTCAGGCCATATGTTCTGGTGGAGGCATGCTTACAGTCACAGACACACACAAACACCCTCATATTCATGAGCTTGTGTTCTCATTGTGTCCATATGCTCTCTCTGGTGTTGTGCTGCTGCTCTGCTGCTCACAAACTGGCCTTTTCACTGCGTTGCGGCAACAAGACCGAAGCAATCACTCCCCCCACCATCCCAACCGAGCTGCCCTCAATCAATTACGCACCCCTCATACACACACACACAATAGCCCTCTCAGTCACAAAGCTAATGCTGCTGGGGTCCTCTTAATGGCCCCTGTGTGACTTTATGGCCTCTCTGTTTAATAAGGTGTTATAATCAGACCACCAAGGGTCTGTGACACAGAGACCCACTCTCCATCCTTCACACACACACTGACTTATCGAGACAAGACTCTCTGTGTGTGCGTGTGTGTCTGCAGAAGGATACTTTGCAGGAAGCTGAGAGGAAACCCGTCAATGAGAACAATAAGAGAAGCGTTCCATTCTCCCCAACTTGTAAATTATGTTAAAGGCTGAAGGGGTTCTGTTAACTATTGTGGGGATCCCCCCTTTAGATTCCTTCAAGTCAAGCACATAAACCACTTTGTGTTCTGCATCAAGAAAAGTCACCAAGTCACAGCAGAGGCTACTACAGAAGAGGAGGGGAAATGGTGAAAGCTGGAGAGTGCAAAAGTTGTGTGTGTGTGTGTGTGTGTGTTTGTGTGTGTGTGTGTGCGCGTGTGTGTGTGTGTGTGTGTGTGCCTGCCTGTGCGATAACTTTGTCTTTGCTAGCATCTCAGTTATTGTAGTGCAGGTGTGGACAGAAGACAGACGCAGCTCTGTGTGCCTGCCGGGGCCGCAAACACACATGCTTCTGTCAGTAAAACTGGGCAAAGGCTCACACAAACCCTGATCTGAGACACTCATTGAGTTCAGCACAAAGATGCACTGTACTGTAGTCTGTATTCTGCATTGAGGTGATGATGCTTTAACCCTCATCTGCCTGTGTTTCATTCAGGGACGCTGTATTCAGTTTCACCGAGTCAAACATGAAGAATCCACACCAAACAACCATGCCCCTCCTCATGCACATCGTTCACCCTCACCTCCTCCTCCTCCTCCACCTGCTGAACAGCGACCTCTGGTCTCCAACTCTGTCCCTCGTACTAAGCCTCCATCAAGAGGGCCCCGTGCTATACCGCCCTCTCTCACTATGCCACCCTCTCGTGCTCCCCCTCCAGGTCCACCCCCAAGTCGTGTACCCCCGGGCCCCCCAGGACCTCCACCATCTCGACCCCCACCCATGCTCTAATGATACAGAAAGGTGCCTCAGGACAGAGTAGAATGGTGTAATATCTTACAGGCCAGGAACTCTGTGCTTTGTTGCTGGACAGCAAAACAAATATTTATCTGGTGTCAAAATCAGCTACTGACATTCATCATCATTTTTTATAAAGAAATGCATTAACATTATAGAAAAAAGCATGTAGTTACTTGATTAGGCCTGTGTGTACCGTAAAGTATAGGAGATGTTGATTATGGTGGTAAGAGTAAGTGCAATCCTTCGTGGGAGTCCAAAAAAAAGTTGTGGACAGTTAGCATGTGATATGCATATGACTGATGGTGCTAAATACATGTTTACACCATATATTGAAAGATAATAGCAGGAAATGTCGAGTATGTTTTTTGTTTTTTTTAAATGTACACTATCTGAGACTGACGCTTAAGTTTTTAGCCAAAGAAAACCTTTTTCTACAACTTAAGGTAAATGTAGTGTAAATGTTCTGTGTTCTTGTTACAACTGCAGGGCAGTTTCCACATTTTATTTATTGTAACACAGGCCCTGTCTGCATCTGTTCTCTATTTAGTATCAGGTTGATTTCTGATTTTTTTTTTTATTTCTTGCGGGAGGGTGAGGAGTGGGGTGGGGGCACAGTTGCAATGGAGGCTTTCTGGCATGGGGCATTGATAATCTGTATCTTCAGGGTTCTCCTGTATACTGCATTACTGACTGAAATGATGATTTGCATTATTTCTTTATTAACAATTTGTGTTTGTCTTTAATAAAAAAGTGTGTTTTTAATGTGCTGCCTGGTAGTGAATTTGTTTAGTCATTAAAAATGTGTTTTTTTTGCAGTTGTATTGTAAATCAGCTTGCAATCATATTGAGGTCAGTGCAGCAGAGACCTTATGGCATATTTATTAATAATATTTATTAACTAATTTGATGTTGCAGGATGCAACATTTAATGTAATGTGCTTCTCTTTAATTAAACTAATTACACCTCTGCTGCTGTAAGGGCACCAATAATACATCCCTGACATTTATATAGATAACCCAAGAAATTAGTCCTAAATCCTAAAAGTTTACTATGTTTGCTACTTAAACAAATGGTTTTCCAGTAATTAGCTTTGAAGCATATTCAAACAAAGCCATCTTTTCCCAATTTTAACTGCATTGCTGATGATTGCTGGTCTGACAATGTTCTGAATCATTCCAAGACCTCGTCCTGACTGACACACTGAGCTCAGACACAAAACAGTGTTATTAGGAGGTCAGTCTGTCACTACATGACTCATTTTGCTGCAACCCATCCAGGGAAATGAATCACATGAGAGGTTAATAGTATGTTAACTCCTGTGGTAAAACAACAACTTGGAGATTTTCTGTCAAACCTGCACTCTCATAATAATTTTACATATGATAACAGCAAGTGTCTGATGAGGAAAATTGTACCATCCAGTAGCTTTAATGATCATGAATACCGTACTCATGCAGCATTAACCATGTAGACGTATACAGCGCCCTCAAGTGATCGAATAAAGCTACGGCCAGGGGCACACGTCGCTCTTCCCACAACTGTCATTTCTATTCATAAATATATTTATGTTTATCATGAGGGAGAGATGTTTATGAGGCATGGTCACCACTGACTGTAATTTAAGTTGTCTGGAGTCAGTCAGAGCCTTGAAAGATGATGGCACAGTTTAAAACAAACTGGTTTCACAGAGGCAGTCTGTCAGAAACACACACACACTCGAGGAGTCTGTCCACATTTTAGCATGTTTACACACATGCCATCATACATTTAGAGTCCACTGGGTAATATAAAGCATGTTATTCAGGCTTTCCTCTTTTTCTTCTGCATTTTCTGTCCAGACAGCGCCCCCTTCTGGGCTCCTCTCACCATGCCCTTAAACTGGCCCTGCAGTTTGGCACGCTTCCTGTAAATTTCAAATAAAAGGTGGTAAAGTTTTGGAATGGCAATTATTTGTGCAAATGTTAAACAATGACTGCTCATACCTGCGATTGAGCTGGGCCTTCTTCAGAGGGATGTAGGCATAAGGATCAAGCTTTCCTTTTTTCTTCACATCTCCTTTTCCTTTCTGAAAGAGTTCAGATAAAACACAATTTTTACTGCACAAACTTATACTGCACTAAAGTGAGAGTTACAGGTTTTTAATGCATGCTGTCAGACTTACCTTTGATTTATATTCAACTCCATTGTCTGCGTGGCCTCCCAAAGGTCTGTGGATACCAGAGCCCCCGGCTGAGGAAGAAAAAGACAATTATTATAAGCATGACGCCAGAAGCAACTCAATCCTCAAATGTCAATTTAATTCACGCCACCTTTGTATTTTAACTGCGGTTCAATGTCCATGTCATCATCAAAGTTGTCATCTTTAAACCTCCTCTTCTGTGACTTTTTCTGATTATTATAAAAGGAACAATGAATAAATCAGTGATCAAATGTATTCTGAAAGGTAATGCACATTGTGTCCATTAAGTACTCACAGTTTTGACTCCAGCCTCTTCCAGGATGTCATTCATCTCTCCATCTGTGAGAACAGTGTAATTTTTAGGTCACAGCCCGTTCCACAAAAGCTTGCAGAGGACAGCACTGGATTGCTCTTACCTTTGCCCTTTACATCCTCCTCTTCATCTTCTCTAATAATCAGCCGCCCATCTGAGGTGACCCTGAAACCATGGTCAACCTTTGTGCTCTTTTTCAGCTCTGGGTTTGTGGCTAAGAAATAACACAAACACATTAAGTCACCAAAAAACACACTGCATTCCTCTCTTGATCAATAACAAAAACAAGCCACCTGCAAATCAAAAGCAGAATAAAGTCTCTGGTACCTAGCACTCTCTGGGAAACCTTGGGATCCAGGAAGTTAAGTGGATCATCCTCCTCTCCCTCTTTAAGCCAGGCCTGCGCCTTCTGCTGTTTGCCTGCTTTCTTCTGAGCTTTATGAGGTTTTCCTTCATCCTCTGACAAATCGCTGTCCGACTCCGCAAGGATGTCTTCAATACTGTAAGAGAGGATAGAAATGGTTTTAAGTGAGGAGATGGAAAAACTATGAGAAATTATACATTTTATATTGGAACCAGTGGTATACCTTTCACCCTTTGCTTTCGGAGCCTCCTCTTCGCTCTCCGAGTCGTCCTGCTCCTCTGTGGCCTGCCTCCGCCTCTTATTGCGAGCCTCAGCCTTGCGGATGTTTGCCAGCACTTTGTGGTGTTCAGCAGGCAGCATGCTTTTCACCAACTCAAAACTAGAAACAGCAGATAGAATTTTGTGCATTTGTCTGACTAACATTGCGAGTCACTTACATACAGTTATTAGAAACAGCTTTTCTGTCTGCCAGTATTGCTCTCCACTCAATAAAAATGCTGAAACGTACCCAAACTTTCTGATAAACTTGGTGAAGATGTTCTTCAGCTTAGTTCTGAAATGCCTCCTCATATCATCCTTGATGTTTCCAATGCCCTCCATCTGCACAACAGAACAAGTGAAATCTCTTTGTGATATAGCACAAATACCTTGCAAAGTTCTTTGTAACCAGGATGTACAGTGTTTACCATCACAGTGACATGTGAGGCCAGAGTTTTGGGGTCCATGATGAAGAGGAGGACTTTAATGAAGCCTAAGGCAGCTTTGACCATCTCTCTGGTACGAGACGACAGCAGCAGACAAACGTTGTGCAGCAGCTGCTCCATGGAGGTCGTGTCTATAGAGTCTGGAAAAGAAAGGAAGACAAACTGAATCCAGTCCACAAATACAATCTTTTAAATTTCAGACAGTGAGGAGGCCTACCTTTATACTCAAATACTAGACGTGTGAGTGCCAACACTGTACAGGTGATCATGGTAACAGATCCTGTGAGTCCTGCATACACCAACACTAGAAACTGCTCCACAGCATCTGAGTGAGAGATGCTCAGTTAGTATCAAGTGTCCCTTATCTACTTGTCAAGTTTGTCCACACATGCAACAGAAGACGCATGTACCTTTTGTGTTTCCGCAGAAGCGGACAAAGGCATTGCCTATTTCCACCAACAGACTGTAGGCATTCTTACGGGCTCCAACAGAAACCTCCTTGGTGCAGATAATCACCTGAAACACAGGACATTTTGTGATGTCATAAATATGAGTGTGTTTGTGTGAGTAGCCTGCCAGCAACTGCTTGTGTGTGTACCTCCGGCAGCAGCGCGATGATAAAGTCTTTATGTTCTTCATCCAACCTTTTCACAATGTGGATCAGACACTTCAGTCTCGGCTGAGGAAAAGCATGCAAGATATGATCAGACAGTGCTGTAAACCATCTAATACATGGTGTATTTTTATCTACACAGCGGTCTCACCCTCTTTGCTGGTGAGGAGGCGTTTTTCAGAGTCTCAAGCAGGATGACTTTCAGCGATTCCAGATTAGAAAGGACAAACGATTTACACTGATCTCTCTCTGCTCCACACATTTCCTCCAGTACTCGGTACGCCTTCTTCTGCATGCCTGGCTCTTTGGTCTGATAAACATACACAGAGGTAAAAAAAACAGTGTACAAACATGCAATAAGTTTGAATTTTCTCTTGTTCCTTTTCACTCCTCTTACCTCTAAATATGGCCTAATCAGCTCAAAGGTTTTTGTCATGGTGAGCGCATCAACACAGGGAGCCATAGCAACTATAAGATCCATCACTGACAGTCTGAGATAGAAAGGAAATACATATATTGATAATTACCTAATTGTGAAGCATATAACGTTCTAATTAAGTGATGCCTCTGTGTCAATATGTCCACACATGTCTCACCGTGTGAACTCTGTGGTCTCTGTGCTGCTCAGTCTCTCTGTGGCTTTTTGCAGGAACGTGCAGGTCAGCTGAGAATAATAGTTTTGATAAGAGACACGGTACATAAGTACAAATACAGATTGTGGCCATATGCCACGTCAAAACAACAGTCCAAAAACTAGGATCTGGTAAACCCAAAACAGTTCAATTTTTCTCACTGTGCCAAAAAACCTGTGCTGTACCTGCGTTTCGGTGACAGTTAAATAGACTTTAATGGTGTCCAGTACAGCCATCCTGTATGTCCCAGAGTCTCCAGCTGCAGGCTGCTGGCTGTACACATTGAAAAGGATGGGCAGGAAGTTCTTAGAAAAGCGGCCCACTTCAGTTTTTTCTTCCTCTGGAGAAACAAATGATGTTTAGTGACTTGAACCAAGTGGATGCAGTAGGTTTCTGTGTTGTCTTTCTCTCATTCTACCTGTTGAGCAGCTCTTGTTGATGATAGTGCGTAGAGCCTGGCACACCGTGAGTCTCAGATCTGGCCGTTCATTAATAGCCATACCGAGTGTGCGGGCGATGCCTTTGAAAGATGCCACCAGGTCCACGGGACAAGTACAGAAGCCAGGAAGCATGGTCCACATCTAAACAAAAAAAACACATGGAGAGAAACCAACATAATTTCATATACTCTGCCTGTTTATTGAGCCGAGACACGGCGACTGAGTGTGATGAGCTACCTGAAGCTGTAAGGTCTGGTAGACTTTAGCCTCCAGTTTCTGTCCTGCTTGTTCCAACTCGTCAGCTACAACACAAGGACATCCATCTCAGTATACATGAAAACACAAGACAACCCCACCTTCACAAGGCCACCCTCAAGTAGAGCATATCATCTTTACCTCTCTGCTTGAGTGTGGATGCCAGGGGGAGGAAGTAAGAATTGAAAAAACCGAGGCGAGTGTTCTTCACATGATCTCGTATGACTGGGACCAACCAGCTGCGTGGAAACTCCAAGTCATCACTGACAGAAAAGACAACCACCCCCAAACACAGTCAGTTTAAAGAACAACAAGAAGACCAAGCCAAAATATGTCTGTCTGTGTCCTTACTTGAAGCCAGTGATGTTAAGAGGCACAGCTCCCAGCACAACTTCAGGGCCCATGCTCTCCATAGCGCCTCCCACAGCCAGGTCCAACTCCCCAGTGAAGGGGAACTGAGGAGTGGAGCGCAGGTCTGCCAGGGACTGCAGGGACTACACAAGACATAGCATCAACAAACATATTTTGCTTTCTTCACAGAGTGATCCACAAGATGTGATTTTACCTTGGTCATGATGGGGTGAGCTTTTTTCCCTGCTACTTTATAAAAGCAACCGAGGATCTGCAGCACAAATGGCCAAGAAGCATGGAAGCGATAGGACAGTCCTTCCTCCACAATACTGGAACACATGTGCAATAAATATGAGGACCCATACATGTAATTTTAAAAAACATATTAAATTGTAAAAAAAATATTGGCAAACATTTGGAGATTGTACCGAAACATTTTGCAGATATAAGAGGGGTTCCCCGAAGAAGCAGTGGCAGTGATCATCCCCATTTCTTCCATATGAAGTGCAACACATTCATTCAACAAAGTCTGAAAACACGTAAACAGACTCAGTGAGACGATGTAAACAAACAAAACAAAAACCATCTACACTCAAATTTTAGAAACACTTAAGAACTTCAGTACATTCCAGATGCGTCCTGACACATTAAAACATCTTTATTTATTTGAATTTATCAGCAGGGGAGCTCTCTACCTTTAGTGTGTTGGTGGCAGCAGAAACCACCTGTGTGTGAGGCGACAACAGACAGACCATGGCTGCAGAAAACAGGCGAGGGAGGTGACCCAAACTCAGGGAGCTCTGCAAACTAAACAGAGACACAAAGGCTGAAGATCGACAATCTAATGACTAATGTAATCATATTAATGTATATTGTGAAGCACTTTGAAACTGTGTGCTATATAAATAAAGTTATTATTAAAGTTACTAATGTGACATAAACAACTGTCATGATGTTCCGTTACCTTGCCAGATGAACATGTGCTTTCTCCATGACAGCAAGCCAAGCCAGCAAAGGCTGCAGGTCGTTTTCACTGGGCAGGTAATCATACAGAGCCTGGGGGTGCGAGAAATGAGTTTACACACCAAGGTATACATTATGACTCATTATTATTATGCCTCACTTGTTTTGTTTGTATTCCCTCACCGTGATAATCTGTGCGTTGAGCTCTGCTGACAGGGTTGAAGCATTGGGTTTCCCACTGAACATCCTATGGAAGGCCTGCATTGCACTGGCTGTCACCAACTAAGGCCATAAACACAACAGACAGAACATATTAAAAACTACATGGATCAACAAAGAGTCAGTGGCTGCGCCTATGAATATTCCTGCATTCTCACCACATGGCTGAGTGTCATCACTCGCAGCAGAGTCTCACAACAGGACTTGACAGCTCCCAGAGGAAACGTCCCCATCAACTCCTTGAGAAGGCCGAGCACATGAAGTGTGGTGGTGTCCTCTTTGCTGCCTGAAGGCAAAGAAATTGGCAAAAATACCTTCTTTACAGTGAAATCAAACATGACCACTCCTGTGCTGAACTGTCCCCATAATTGCGCACACCGCCTCACCTCCTGCTTGCTCTATTTCTTTTATGCAGAACTTGGCTGTGGTAACAGCAGCTGGGTGATGGGTTGGGGCATTATCCTTGAACAAGAAGTCACTGCCTCTAAGAATGGAGCAAATACCTTGTTGTGCTGCTTTACGGACCTAAAGAGAAAAAAGGAATATAAAATGAATAAAACAGTAGTAGTACTAGCCAGTTATATTTATATTAAATATTTTCCATGCATAAAGTAATATTTTCAACACTGCAGTAATTGGTGGGAAAGACCTTAGGTTTGTTGTGCACTGTAAAGCTCAGCAGGCCATGGTAAGCTTGAAGAGTAGACGGGTAAGTCCACACAGAGGCATCCTGCTTCCTCAACAATGTGGCCAGGCATGACAGGATCTGAAGTCACAAAATAACAAAACCAATCACAAAATAACAACATCGATCCTCGCTACTGTTGATGCCACAACACACAGCAGAACTACTCACCCATCTGAGTGCTGAGGCGGTGTCAGACGTGGCCTGTTTAGACATGACGTCCATTAGAGCCTTGGTGGTGTCTGAGAACTTAGACATCAGCACTGGAGCAGGAACTCTGGGTGTAATACAGCAAACAAATGAAAATGCAGTTAACTATCTTTGGCATACATGTGGAAAATTACTTTAGGAGAAGTGATTAAGGTTTACCGTTTGATGACAAGGTTGAGGAGGTACGCCACTGCAGCCTGGGACTCTGCAGAATCCACTACTTCAAGGGTCGTCATCTATAAGAGAGCGAACAAATTAATCATTTTCACACTCTTCTGTGTCTAGGTAACATATCAAAATAAAACCAAACTCACCAAAGCAGCAAAGTATTCTGTTTCCGTCTCCTTCCCTCCTTGACCACGGATCACTTCAGTAACAGCTGCCAACACAGCACAGATCTGTGTGGCAGATTAGAAGGCAACGTTACAGGAACATAGAAGCTACTCCAGAAAAAGTTATGTCCAACTTATTAGTGACATTTCAGATGGGGTGTTGGTGTAACAGCTTACCTCCTTGTGTGCCGCTGAATTGGACTCCCAGAAGCGTTGCACCTTTCTGAAGGTGAGGTTGGAACAATCCGACAGGCCACTGAGGAAGGTGCCCGCGGTTCTTTCTGATAACATCTCATCTGGCTCCTCTTCCATACTAGCATCTTTACGGGCACTGACTTCCAGTGGGCCGGCCTGGAGCTCATTGTGAAGCTTGAGAGCATCGACTGTTAAATCACTCTTTTCTGTGAAGGAACACAAACACAGACATTGCATGTCTTACCATTGAGCTTCAACCACAGCACAGGCGCTTTGCTTTGAGCAAATAAGGTTTTGGACTTTAAAATACCTACTTTGCTGTAAGACATTCACCTGACATTAATCCATCTTGTATTAGGCCCCAAAACAAAGATTAATTATATCATCTAAATTTACACATTAGGGTTCTAATTAAGGCTATATGGTGTATATTCAAATGTATCAAATGTAACAGGGTTAAGGTCCAAACTATGTCTTAAGAGACTGTAATAGCTTCAGTGATTAGTAAAACCTGTCAATTGCATATTTTACTTAATAATCGTACAAGAAATTGTAGCAGTAGGTCAGTATGTTTATGATTTTTTAACTTATCTGTTTATTAGATCATGATTTTTTGACTGTTGTGTCAGCGAAACTGTACAGGAGCACTGAGCTGCTTACATGCTGCATGTTTGCCTCTTTGGCTACAAACACAGTGGTTGTCTAAGTCCAAAATGACAATTGCATACATTTACTAACAAAAGGAAAACACAGAAAGCTATGAAGCTACATTTTCTGTCAACACTGGGCGTGCTAAAGATATAATAACTGCGCAACACAAAGCTATCCTCGGCTGTTCAAAGAACTTAAAGAGCTAGCGTTAGCAATAGCCAGAGACCCACGTGTAATGGGAGGCTTACCGGAGGGTCGACTGAAAAAGCGACTTTTAGCGGCCTGTCGAAAACGGCTCGTCTGTGGGTTTGAGTCGCTGCTGTGTCCTTTCTTCCATCGTTTGAGTTTTGACCCTGTCCCAGAGCGAAGTTTCCCCGACTTGACCATTTTCGGGATTGAAAACAATTACGTTACCCCAACTTGCTACGGAGCTCCAGATGACTCTGTCGCATATCGATTGACGTCACATGTGTTCTCACGTGGCCTAGTCTGGCAAAAATCTTCAGTTTTAAACATTTATTCAAACATTGTGGCTATTTAATATGTTGTAAACAACGTTTAGCCTAATAAAGAGTACATTTACACTAGTCTAAATGGCTATCAAATGTTCTGAGATGATTTTTAAATTAATACATTTTATAGTAAAGATTAAACAGTTACACGTTAGAGTTATTATGTAAGCTAGAATTTTAATTACACGAGGAATGTCCATGTGTTTATCTTCTAAAACTAGTTAGCCATAGGCTACGCCTTAATTTTGCCAGAAGATGGCGCTGTATACCACAAACGTTACAACAGAATCTAAGATGGCACGTCAGATCCATCTCCATGACAAATGTGACTGCAGGAAATGACCATGTGATGCTGTTAAATGTCTTAATGCATCAGGTGTTAATTGTTGGTATTGATTGATTGATTTCAGTGTGCCAACTTTCCTACTGGTAATTTGCTTTGTGAAACATGTACATCCGGGTGGTGTGTAAAACGAGGAAAGCACAGAATCATTCTCATTTCCAATATTTATTGATAAGTTATTCAAGTACAGTGAGCAACGTATTGTACATAAAACTACAGCATCTCAGTTGGAGTGATGAGATAAAAAAAGAAAACAAATCTCAACATCTCTCAGTACCTTTTAGAAAGGTGCCCTCAGTACATTCTGTGTCTTTATCTTGAACGTGAAATGAAAACACAGTGTGCACATAATTACATAACCAAACAACACACAATGAATATGGTATTTACAGCTTTTTTCTATTTCTCACACTACATGACAGAAAACAAAAAAAAGACGGGATGGATTTTCCTCATTTGGCTCCCCAGGTGAACCATATTTCTTTTGTCAATAAGCACAAGTACAGACAGACACGGGGAGGATCCATGTAAACAATAGAGCTGTAAGTTGATGTCTTCACAAACACACAGACAGACAATGGGATGTGCATCTTAGGGTCCTACTTTTCATCTAAAGTGTTTCAGTGCTTTTTTCAATAATCTTACTTTGTTGGAAAAAGGAAAAATAGAAAAAGGAGCAATACAAAAGCAATAATCTCTTATATAAAAATGTACACAAAAATCCACTGCAGTACCAACTGGAAAGTAATTTCAAGCCCTACTCCTGATCCTGCAGCCCTGTCTGGCACATCCTTTATCATTTCTTTACTCCATTCCCTCTGCCTGACACCTCAGTTACTTATGACCATAGGATTTATATTGACAATCACTTGGACCACAAAATCCTTCTGGATCTTTGTATCTTGCAGACAAGTCTTGTCAGTCAGGAGCTTGCCGGAAAAGAACCACCTCTGTCGGGTGATGTCGATTTCTTCCTGTTCTTCCAATTGTTTCTTTAGCTCAGCGATGGAGTCAGCCATGCTGGCTGTCAGACGGACATCCTTTCCTAAGAAAAGCGCAAGACATAAATAGAGTTGACACACATTTCTGAGGAAGGAGACGCTGAAAAGTCATAAATTATAAATCAGTGTTCAGCCTAGAAAAAAGAAGGAGAGGAGGAAATGCCATACAGGGCCGCTGCATAGCATGTAGTATATGTTGTACATGCTGTGGATCATAGTGGGTGTTACCTGTTGATAATCGCACCCGTAGCTGGAACTCCTCTCTGCATGGAGGCAGCTGAGCTTGTTTTTGTGAGGTCTCAGAGACTTTGCAATCACTGGATGTTTCAGTGATGAGGTTGACAGGTGGGGCTAAAGTGTATGCTGGGAGCTGGTAGCGGTTGCCCAGCTCATCATAACTCTCTGTCAGGGAGCCTGTAGAGAAAAAAAAGACCTTTGTCAACAGCCTACCTCTATTACCACTGTTAACAAGAGAAGGAACAAATGATTCTTTTATATCAACAACATCAATATACAGGGAGAGTTTTTCCACAGCTCTCTTTGCATCAGTCCATTTACAGTGGTCACGCAGCACTGCGACTATTATGTAACAACTACAGCTCTAATCTCTGAACAACTGATGCATGGGATTCTGCAAACTGCTCCCTGAGAATTATTACAGCAAGTTATGCATTTGTTCTGTGACTTTCAGGATATTAACAGCATACTTTATAGCTGGATGAGGTATATATATATATATATATATATATGTAACAGGATTGTGTGTTTGTTTGCTTGTGTGTGTGGTTTCATACCATGCGGCAGAGTAATGCAGGCACCATCCACTATTGCCTGTGCTAGCTCCAGGTCATTGCACTCCGCAGCCAGGGCTGCTGCTCTGAGTGCATCCCAGATCTCTTTCCGTCCATCAAAGGCTGGAGCTGTGTCCCAAAATTCATCCCTCTTACTCCTCAGTTGGCCCTCTGTCATCGGGTACTCACTCTTCCATTTTGGGCGCTCCTTCTTAAGAGGCTCATTGCGTCCTTGGGAAAAAAAAAAGACAGCAGTGTTCAAGCTGATCTGACAACTGACCTTAAAAACTGTAAATTAAACATAATCAAGGCTTTGCATCCGCGAACAACTTTTAGTCTCAAATGTTTATTTCTCCTAATATTATAATAAGGGATTACAGGGTTGTAAATGCAATGGTTATGACCACTTTAAAAGTGGCTATGCTCTTTACCATCAGTATGTATGAGGAAATATTTCACTGGTATTTTGCATTAAGCAAAAGAATAACAATCCTTTGTGTACAAGTAAACACAGAAGAAACAGACTCTGCACTATCACACTGAAGGATACTTCATATCTGGTAGAAACTTCACTACTACCGTCTACAACAGTAATAGTGATAGTCACTTTCTATATGGGCCAGCTGAAGCCACTTAGTATCATGTATACAACTGTTCATCAGTAAAAAGTACAGCAGCAGTCCTCTCTACACATGCTGCAGGTGATTCCACTCCACCGGTATACCAAGAAAGTCAATTTGATTCACGGGGAGAGGAAATTCAAAGTGATTATTTATAGTTGTGGATTACTGCAGTAGCTAGTAACACATACATGCGCACTGATACACAAACACACACACATAGACAAGCACACAGCAGCAGGATTATAGGCAGTAATCAGGTTCCACATAACAGGATTTATCTGCCCCTAACCCATAAGGCATTGGTTGGAGGGATGAGCACTCTTTGGCCAATGAAAGGCAGTAAAAACACACATCTGCCACAGCAACTGCCCGCAGAAATACATTAAAAATTCAATACAAAGCAATTATCATGTCATCAATATGATATATACAATACAATATTTTGTAAGATATTAAATGTTGTAGTGCAGAGCATGGGCCATGTGTTTGTTTTGTAAGTTTTCCTTGTATTTACATTTCAGAAAACCTGAGAACAACAACTTGAACAACTTGTTCTTGTGCCTGTGGCTTCTATGTGCACAACTTTGAGTTTTGAGTCTTCAGGTCTAAATTTGTCTTTAACATGCCAGCCAAACAAATGAAAACGATGTGACTGATCTGAGAGGAGGACACACACACAGACATAACTGTTAGGTTGCTTAAAGCGGCTGTAATGACAAATGCAGGAAACACGCTCCTACAGACACAGTAAACGGTTATCAAACGGTTACTAACATAACCTCTGAAACAAAAAAAACAAAAAACTAAACATGCCTGACTGGATTTATCCTGGTCGTACACAGAAAAACGAAACACTGCTGTGTCTCCTTGCTTTGGCTGTGTGCTCTTCAGAATTAAGTACGATGACAGCCCGCGGTGTATGAAGAATGTTTCATCCACCTCGCTGTGTATGTTAGTGTGTCTGACTGTGCATAGAGAGATCAGCTGTGACACTCAGTGTGTCCTCAGCTGTATGTCTACCTAGAATTTAAAATAAGCAATTTCACTTGGAAGCAGTTGCAGTTTGATTTCTTTCCCCTCAAGCTTAACACTTAATAAAACAGAGGGTAAATATTAAAATAAATTCCTGCCATGCAAATTACTTTGAACCTATACTAATAGTATAAAATATTAGAAGTAAGAGTTATTTCACATGGTTCTATATCTCAAGAAATTCATTTATCACGGATAAAAAAAAATCTGGAAAATACATAAGACTCAAAAATATTGTGTAAGCAATTCTTATTTTAATGATCAGATTAGTGATCATCTTCCTACATCTGTAAACGAGACATCAAAGTGGTGATAATCTCCATGAGAGTGTCCATTTAACTAAGAGGCAGCCCTAAGGATGTCAATTTGCTTTTGTTTAATTTTGCATAATAATTGCATAATAGCTTATAATAATATTTTTTAACACCAAAGTACTTAACCCTAACACACATCTACAAGAAAACCTTATACAGCAGACAATAACACTGAACCATCTGGCACAAACTCCAAAAATCTATACTTACTTTTTAGTAAAATCCTAAGCGGTGTGTTCGGAGCGTGATAGTAATTGTATTCCCTGGAGTTAGGAACTCCCATAGCTGCTTTTTCTCTGAGGTTTGACGCGAGTCAAACCTTTGTACATCAACAGTCCACAACAATGAGCTACAGAGAAAGCCCCCGTGGATGAGGACAGTCCCTGCTGTATCCAACCGAAGTCCCACGCAACACAGACGAACACAACACGCTAATCTAGATCACTACGATGTGAAGTCTCAGATTCAGAGCTCCTTTAACCAATGTGTTACTTCCCCAGTTGCCTAAAAATGGCCACACTCCCTCCACTTTTATCACTTCTAATACAAACACTCCACAGACCCCAAAATATCGATGGATCAATTCATGGAAAGAGGTGTATGGGCAGTTTAAATTGAGTGCCCTTGCGAGACGGCATCTTCTGTACACAGGCTTAATCCTATCAGCTCTATTTAGACACAGGATAGAAATATCCAAAGGCAACGTGCTAAACCTATTAACAGACAATAAACCCTTGTCAGACAATCATGGCTACTGTACTTGTGAGCTGTCTCCAACAGGTGACTTCTTTTTTGTCTGGACTAAACCTCTGCTAGTTATCTGAACAAAACACAAATCCATCTTTCACATGGTGCATTCTGAGGGACATCATTACAGAATATCTGCATGTCACCCAAGGACGACATCTGCCAGGTCATGTCTGTCATGCAGGTAAATAGCATGCAAATAGCATGCAAATATTATGCTGTAGATGTACACAAGGTAACCCATGCACCAAGTAGGTCAATCTCTGATATGAAGCAGGCCCCTGCAGCTGCTGGTGCTGCTCTTCAATGCATAATGGATGACAGTGGCTTGAGCTGTGTGTTTATATAACCTGTGCTATCAGGGCAGGTTCTCACTACAGATTAGACACATGACCAAGGCATGATGCTTGAGACATTTAACACCTAGAACTGCTCAGACTGAGAAGGACTTAGTGTGGCCTCTCTGCATGTGTTGTGTGAATAATAGCTGCAAGGATGCATCCTCCTTAACAGATCACCACTTCACCATAAGTAAAAAATTAATAATGGAAATATATACAGTATAAAGGACCTCTCATGCTTAAAAAGCATAGCCACCTTTCATGACAGTCTGTAAAAAATAAATGCACATATGAAATCATGTGCTGTGCATTCACTAAAATATCAGTTTATGTTCCTGCTTCTCTTACCTCCACGTTTTTTGGTCCTTGTCGAGCTCTGGGCACTCCCTTGTCCATCCATCCTACTCCTCCCCACACAGCCTCCCATCACTGTCCCTACACAGCAGACCAAGGACAAAAATCATAATGCGTCTGAGCATGTTTGATATAAATGACAGAACAGACCGTTTTCACGTGCTAATGATGATCTGAAATTGATTGCCTTATATGAAAATCACCATCAGTGAATAATGACAGCTCAGCACTCCTTGTTCCTGTGAGGTCAGACAGGCTGCTATGTTTATGTCACGTGTACTGCCAGCTGACTGGGGCACGCGCCTGAACCTCGTTCTAGCCTCGGTCTGATTTGCCATCTTCACCACGTTCAAAAGTCTGCACCGCTACAATGTGAGTCATCTGCATGTAAATTACCACACGTGTTCCTAATGAATATTAAATAGTCGTATCTCCCACGTGCCGTTTCCTGCATCACTTACAAATTTTACAACAGTAAAAGCTGTGATTCACCTACCGGAAATCCAGTCTGCTATATTATGCATCCGTCTGCAGTTGGCTTGCCACATCCGAACTTGCTTCCAGCTGAAGTTCTCACCGGATCCTGACGCGACGATCAGCTAGAGGTGCAGGACGGCAGACTGGAAGCGTAATCTGTGCGTGTGTGTCAGTGCACGTCTGGCCGGTACAGAGTTTCGAGGAAGCCTCAGCCGCTTCTACAAAATAAAATGCAATCGATATTCCTATCCCCCTAAAATCATAACGAACGGAGCTCACGCGCGCACGAGCTTTGTGCTGAGCTTGTATTAAAGCCTTATCAGCCTTCGCGCATGCGCAGGTTGGACGGTTTGCGTCAGAACAAAACCGGAAACTGCCTCTTTCAGGATAGGTCAAGTCACTTTGCTGCGTCATAAATGATCTGAGCCAATTATCGCCGTTCTTCTCCGACCAATCAGTGTCTCTTCTTCGTTTTAAACCCCCACGACTCCACTCTTTTTCCGGTTATCGTGATGGTGAGGGATTCCCTCGTTCTCGCCCACGGTGCTGTGGATTCTGCTGCTTTTCTCTTGGTGACTTCTCGGTGGTCCCCCACTCACTCCGGCACATCGTCGCAAATAGACAGCTCAACAGCTGTTCATTCGCTGGCAGACGTTCATACGCTGCAGGTCCAGTAGTTTGTGTCACTGTTGTTTCTTCTGTGGGCTTATTATAATTGTTAAATTCATGTCACTGATAATAATTCAATTTTAATCTTAATTTTAAAACATATTCATCAACAGAAATTGAGTTTAGTGAACCTCCCTTTGTCACTGCTGCAGTAATTTTGTATACCAAGTGCAGAAGATATTTGAAGATGTAAGACCTCTAAAATGTTTTTCTGCCTGCAGGATCCTGCATTATGCATTCAATATTGTTTCAATATTTAATTTCAATATTGTTGTCATTCAATATTGTTAATAGCACAACAGTCTGACGGACCCTGACAGTGACTGTGTAAAAGATATGCTAAGGGTTTTTGACAAGAGTCACATCATTAAAAGGCATGTTATAATATTTCAGTATATGTTCACCCAACAGTTTGTGTGTTGACTTTAAGCGTTTTCTGATAGGAAATTAGTTAATATCGGATTAGGTTGTATCCTTTCACTTGGGACATGGTAATCCTACTTGATTTAATCTTGGCACAAAAACTGAGTAAGCTCTGAATAACTTATCCCTGCTGGTTTATTTAAAGTGTGTGCACAACGTACAGCTAACAACAGAAATAATAAGATTAGGAGGAAAGTAGCTGTATGCCAATAACAGTCATTAAAACGATAAAACAGTCATGAAAAACACCCCAAGTTTCTGTGGTCCAACTCTTTGAGGGTTAATGTAAGGGAATTGTTTGTGTTGAACACAAAACACAGGACAGAAAAAGGCTTTTTTAGCATTTCTGATTGGATTTGATTGAGTTAAATTAAAATTCATGGACAGCAAGATTTTTGTGTTCTCATTTTATCAGACATGTTCAGCTTCTGACCAAATGTAAAACACTGACATCTGCTGGTAGATGAAGTACTGACAGTGTGTGTTTTATAGTGGGAGGGTCAGATAGGGTTGGAATCAGACTGAGATCTACTGCTGTCATGCCTTAATCTCCTTGCTCTTTATTTGAAACCTTTTTCTTTTTGCAGCATTCATTCTCTAACTCCCAGCTCATCTAGTCCATCGTCACAACATTTGAAATCCTTGGTCTTTTCTCTGGTCTGGTTTATATTATATTAAGCCACTGCTGTTTTTTCTGAAATGACCAATAACTCATGTGGAATTAATCATTTCTACATTTCTTACTTGATGGGCTTCCTTTATTGTGTCTGCTTACTTGTTATGTGCTATCAAATGATTCTGCTAATCAAATCTGGCAGTGGCATGAATTTACAAGTAATCCTCTACCACTGCAGTCTGACTGCCTGTGTAACACTGTGACATAACTCTGGAGTTTGCCTGACTCTTGGTGTCGGGACGCTGTTGCGGTCTCCAAACACTGCTCACCACTTGTGGAGCTTATGATTATAAAGTGCCGGCAGTTTATCTGCCACGAGAGTTTACATCTACACATCCCACCGTGCTCCAGCAGCAACAACAGGAGCAACGCCCTAAATGCGCTCTACCTGCAGGTCAGTGAGCAGCAGACAGCCCACCCGGATGCTTTTCTCATCCTGGCGGATGATTTCAACCATGCAGACCCCAAGACTGTGCCAGGCCCAGTTCATTCCAGATTCTGGTTCCCATTCAATACAGTTTGAAATGTTTCACCTTTTACGTGTTTCTGGTGTGGATTTATTTACAGATGCTTTTGTTCATTGTATAGAGTATTATATGTGGACAGGCTTGGTTTGGCTTATCTTATCATATCAGCGGAAAACTATTAATACATAGGAGTCATCAGTGTTTTATTTTTTGTATGGTACATTTTTTTTATTCATTTAGGGCCTGAGCAGTGAATGGTGCAAGAGCCCTATTGAAATGCAAGCGTTTCTTATAATTATACTTGACAATTCTTCCGGCTCTGGTATCGCCATTTTCGCCATCAAAAACGCAGCACTTCGTCATACGGTCTGGCTGTGGCGCCACCACAAAGTTGACCCTTCGCGAATGCACAGGAAATGGATGTTTTTGTGGCTGTTTCTCCCACATACTTCATCCTATGTGGATGAAAAAAATCAGGCACGCTGAGCCTGTCATTCTGAACAGATTGATATGCTAATGAGCTCATACTCTCATAGCGTCAACCTACTGGCAGTATGAATTGTGTTCAGGCTGATTATCCATGTTCCACACCTCGTATTTGAACGAACTCCTCCTAGGTTAATACTCTGATAGACCTGAGATTTTGTCACATGGTTCTAAAGACATGGTTGAGCAAAAGTTATCAAAAACGCAGCTCGATGTTACACTGGGCGGGGCAATGCCACGAAGGTGACCCTTCGCCACCCTAGAGAAAGCTGCTGTGTTTCTTGATCTATTCATCCTACCTGCCTCTTACTCTATCATGACATCAGCCCCTGTGCACCTTTTCAAATCACCTCATCATCATATGTGGGTGTGGCCACATGGCTCAGCAGCACCCCCTAGATGATTAGATCATATCTAATCTGATAGTAGATACTAGATCTGAGTCCCCGTTTGACCTATACACACAAAAATCGGTACACATGTATCACCTCTAGACGAGAAAAAAAGTCTCTTGGAGGTATCCTCTAAAACGCACAGGAAGTCCACCATTTTGAAAAAACTGCGCCATTTTGCATTTTTCACTCCCCGCACTTTTACAAACTCCTCCTGGGGGATTTGTCCAATCCACCTGAAAATTGGTGTGGATACTTTTACAGCATTAGGGACCAAAAGTTATCAAAAACGCACTTTGTCATATGGTCTGGCTGTGGCGCCACCACGAAGTTGACCCTTCGCCAAAGCACAGGAAATAGATGTTTTGTGGCTGTATCTCCCACATGCTTCATCCTATGTGGAAGAAACTTTACAGTCATGCTGAGCATCTCACTCTGCATGCATTGATATGCGCATATGCTACAGTCACTGAGTCACCTACTGGCCGGAGGCCCTGTCTTTTGTATATGTGTGTTTTGGTGTCCTCCTCTGGCCTGCAGACCACAGCTCCTGCTGGTACCAGGGAAAGAGAGGATGTGGGACGATAGGGGAGGCGGTGGCTGCTGGTCCTGCAGACCGCAAGAAGTGCGAGGGCCCATCATCGCTGCTTGCAGCTTTATTTTTTTTAATAAGTTTAACAATGATGATATATAATGACCCACTTGTAATAAGTTCCTAAAAGTTGAAAGGTTAGAATATTACAGATTGAAGGGGTTCTTCACTGTTGGAGGGTAAACCATCTGAAGTTGTAGATCTTTTTTGGAAATATCTGAACTTGCAGAGGTTAAATTATCCTCACTTTGTGTGCAGTGTGCTTTCTGGAGTGGACTCATGTGTGCTTCTTGTTATGGTCGTTCTTGCCCAAGAAATAACATGTTATAAAGAACCACAATGAGACTGCAGACAAATGCTAAGGCTGCTCTTGTGGCTCTTGTGATATTGTGGTTTAGAAACGACACCAAAAGCAGAATCATTGCTAGTAGTTCCAAACTGTCAAACATCTTACACCTTGATATTATGGGTTTGGTAGGAACCCATGAAACCGATGGTGTCTGTCTTGGTGTTTGGTTTTCTTGCAGAGGTGACTGGAATTGAACTACTTCCACTGGGTTACTGGTGGATGAACAAGTAACTTCCAGTCCTGTATCTGCTTCAGTGTCCTCTGTGTGGATCTGTGGCTGGTTTTCACTTTCTGCTGGTGGAGGTGGTGGTGCTACAAACTCTTCCAGAGGTGACTCAGAAGGAACCACTTCCACAGGTGTACTGCTAGCTACACTAGTGCCATTAAGTCCTGTATCCGAGCCAGTCTCCTGTTTGTGGTTGTCTGGCTGGATTTCAGTGTCTGTTGCTGGCAGAACACACTCCTCTGGAGGTGAGTCCAATGGAATTACCTCCACAGGGTTAATTCTATATTCTAGACCAGTAGAGGTAATGGGAAAATTACCTCCAGTGCTTGTGATGACTTCTGGTCTAGATGATGGAGAATCAGTCTTTGGGGCTGTGACTACATTTGGTCTGGAAACAAGTATTACAGCGGGCAACCTAAGCTCTGCAGCTGGTGCTGGAGGTCTACTGACTCCACTCGTTGAGGGTAAATCACCCACAGTCTCTGTGCTGTCTGGAGAGGAAACACCCTCATTTGCTGTTTCTGCTCTTGGTCTGGAGGTAACATTTGCAACTCTTGCTTGTATCCTGTAAACAAAATATGTCCTTTGTCTGTCCCAAATGTGGCAATCTGTGGTGAGAATACAACCCAGAACTACCATAACAATAACACCTTGCCATTCTGGAAAATCTTCGGCACGTTCAAGTGAGTGCCTAAGTGCCTCCCTGTTTCTGGGAAAGGCAAGGACAAAGATTCCTCTAGTATTGTCAACTGCATCTGTGAATGTGCGTCTCACTCTTGGAAAAAAAAGCTGCAATTTGTCCCCAGACCAATGATAAACTAAATGTAGTTATTTCCCTGAGTGGAACTACTGCTCGAGATCCGGTCACCTCTCTTTCAGGTACGGTAGAAGCCTCAGGTGTTTCTGCACCTGTTGTTTGGTCATCTTTACCGTCCTTATTCTCAGGGAGACATCTTTGGGGTGTTGAAGAAGTCTGTGGTGGCCCTGGTTCCACAGTGTTACCTTCAGCAGATCCTGAGGACTGCAGTGTAATATGTGCTTCAGTCTCCTTCTTCTGGTCTGTTTTTTGCAGATAGTCCAAACTTTTATAGATCTGCCACATCACACTGGAGCTTCTAAGGCCCGGGGATGTCAGGTTGACCAGGGATGAAGTAGAGCGATACATGTTAGGATGCATATTAGCCCCAACAGACGTGTGAAGTGTGTGGTGCTCTGGTTCCATAGTGTTGCCTTTAGAGGAACTGGAGGATTGAACTTCCATAGGTGGTGCAGGCTCCTTCTTCTGGTCCCCTTCTAGCATCATCTCAAGTATAAAAAAAAAAGGAAAAAGGGTTGAGTGTTTTCTAGGTCCTAGAAGTTTTCAAAGACTGACAGTTAGCAAGAAAACGTGCCAGCCAATCTATTGCTGAATTTCTATAACTGAGTTCAACAGAGATGCTGTCTGAGTAACTAACTTTGAAAGACACAAGATGACATCATTTAGACCCACAATATGATGTCATAAGGTCGTCATTAAGCCACGCCCGCATTCTAAAGAATAGATGGAGCTCCAGGAGCTGACGTCACAGTCACTAAGCAACGGCATTTTCTCATGTTGCTAAGACGGCCAAATGAATCAAAGCAATAAAACGTGTAAGCCTGCAGAAGAGATCAGGGCGACGGATCCATCAAGCGGTGTATTTTAGTGACAGAAGGTGTCTTATTTGTGCGGCCTAACACACTTAGCATTGTGGATTTCGTAGGGCTAACAAACGCTAGCTAACCTTGAACTAATAATGTACTTAAACACTTATAAATACTTATACGTTATCCCATGGCTACACATATTTATCTTATTTTATTTTTGGTGACTCTGAATCGATCCAAGTTTTTTAAGAATCGATATTTTAAACAAGAGTTTGGTTGCTGGGCAACGTTTAAAGCATGGATTTTTCTCTCTGAGGGGTTGGCCTTTCCTCCGCATGCAAACGTGTTTCACATTAATGAAAGTCTGAGTCTTTTGGTCTTGTCCCCTTGATGACATCAGTGGACTGTTGACCTGGCAACGTACCTTGAACATTAGCTGGCATGAGGCTATAAATGGGACAGTTTGCCTGTGTACACATACAAGTACAGCTCCTCTCTGCTAACAGTGATGTTTGGAATGAACACATGTTTTGTTTACAAAATAACCAAAGCCAAAATCTGACAAACACCCAGCAGTAACGATTCCGGTATATATATGTTTTGTAACTGGGTTTAGTATTTCATGTTAGTAGTAAGTTTGGATAGATATAAAGAAAAGTAAAATCCGAAGAAGACGGCAGAGTGCATCCTTCTGCAGAAGAACCCATTCAGAGACACAAGATATTTAATTGCTGTTTGTCCACAAGGTTGTAATGAGTTACATGACTAATAAACCTATCTTACATGTTCCTTTTTCAAATGTTATTATGGTGCAGTGTTAGTGCAAGACAGACTACAATAATGCATTTCACGGCAGTTCTCTGGTGTCACTCGTTCCACAAAAGGAGAAGTGGACGACAAAGTGTCAGTAACAAACAACTGCATTTGCACTTAATAATAATATGCATGGTCCCGGTTCAGTCTAATACTTCCATGCTCATGTCTTTGGCACAAAACAGGCACTTTATTTCTGTGACACCTGAACCACAACAGCTGCAGGAAACGTACCCATCAGGTGAGACCCCAATAAATGGACGCAAGGGTGAAATCCAGAATCCAGCTGTTTCTACCTGGACATCTAAATGTGAGCGGCGATGCTGTGTTTGGTGCCAGGAAAGTAAAGGAAGCGTCGCAGGAAAAATTACCCTAAAACTGACAGGAGTCAAACAGTAGATGGAGCTCCTCAGTCATCAAAGCAAGCCACGTGACCACAATCACTTCATCAGACTCTATCACTGATAATCAGCCAGAGTTGTGAGTTGCTGCTGTACAGGAGATCTGACATTTTAGCATTATGTTTGAAGACTTGAAGGAATGTTGACACACCTGTAGTCAACGCACAGTCTCAGGCTGTGTTTGCAGGCGTATAATCTGTCCCAGAGTGAGTTGCTCACTGTTCATTTATTGTGTTTTGCAGCTGATAAAGCGTATGCAGACATCAAAGCAAATTATAAAGATTTATTAAGTTAACAGGTACAAAATACAGATAAATAACATCACAATGATGTAGTTTCTCCTTGAATCTTCCAAATGATAATATTGGACTGGTATGTACAAATGGGAGATGGAGGTTTTAAAATGAACAATAAGTGTTTTCTTTTTCTTAGGGTTTCAAGCCATACAAAATATTGTCAGTGTGTCAGTCAGTTCATTTGGTTTATAAAAATATCAAACTCAGAATTTCTTCAAGTCAAGTAAAACCAGCTTATAAGATAATAAAACCCAGTAGAGAGCAAACTTGCTGAGAAATGTAGACCGCAGAGCCACGAGCAATGCCACAGCAAGTTTTTTGAGGTATTGCAAGTTGATTTAACCATTTCCTCTTTGTCGTTATGTAGGGCCACCAAAACAAGACTCCTTTAAGATTAATCTGGTTGACACAGCAAAGGCTACAGGTATGCCTAAGCTAGGTCAGTCATACAGGTATCAAGTCCTTTTTAACCTGGTGGGCCTCCCACGTCAAACCATCACCGTGAGGGGCGTGTCCAGAGGGAAGGAGCACCCGTGTCACCCAGTGACTGAAAGCAGAAGACAAACAGGTTACAACAGGAATAGGGCAACACTGGCCACAGAGGAGGGACAGAAAATCTTTACAATCAGAGAAACACACCTTCGCTTCTCCACACCGAAGAAGATTTTCCAGTTATTCAGTCTGCCATAACTAAAAGGGTTTCTGTAGACCTGGCAAAACGGAGGAAAAAGAAGGTTTCCTTTAGTTGAGGTTTTGTGTTTTATAAAAACAAACAAAAAAATAACTCTCCAATCTCAGCCTGAATCTGCTCACCCTTCCCTGTTTGGCCATCCGCTTTGTTTCTTTGCTATTGATATGTCTCTCAATGCTGGTCTCCCCTCTGGATATAAGAACTGCGTGCCAAATTGTCAAAGCTCCCAGAGCGACTCCCACTGTGCTGCAAGAACAAATCATGTTTCATTTCATCCACTGCCTAAGATGAAACACAATAACTTTGTCCCAATTCTATACAACAGAAAAAGTGCAACTGTATTCACTGAGCAACAATGTGCATTAACAAATGAAAAAAGCATGTTTTACCTGGTGAGCACCCACATGTAGATGATGCTCTTATTAATCATCTTGTCCTTAAAGGTGTACGGAGGAGCCGGAGTCTGATAGCTGGCCTTGACAAAAATAATAAACAGCATAATATATTACACGATAAACAGACAAAAAGGACACAAACTTTATCAGTGTTTTGTGTTTCTGTGATACCTGGCCAGGAGGAAAAAGCCCTATAAGCAGTCCCATTCCTGTTACTGGTATCCCTGGCTTTTCCATATCCAGATGTTTAAAGCGCTAAAGGAAAGGCCCACACACCACCACCAAAGCATCAAAAAGACAGAAAAAAGTCAGGTGTCAGTAAGCCCCACAGTGAAAGATTCCAGACATGGATGGAAGTGAAAGAGGTAAAAAAGCAGACCCACAGGCAAAAGCAGTGTAATTATCTCACCTCAATAGCATTGTATGCATCTAGGAACAGGTTTCTGCCACTGATGCTACAGTAGACACAGCCCAAGGTCATGAAGAGACAAAAGGAGAAGAAGTAACGATGGTTCAAATGCCCCACACAGTTATTCAGCCAGGCTGAGGCGCTGACATTAAGGAAGTCCGCCTTCATGTCTCGACTACATCTTTTAACACTTATTATTAGAATAAATTTGCACAAAGGATACGACAATGATGGTCCATTTTCAAAATGCACCTGCAAAGAAAAACATATGAGGTAATCACTGTATTTTTATCAAAAAGTAAAAATACAAAAGTTTCACAGACATAGTAAACTGTGCCTAAAATAGGCTTGATATTTGCAAGTTGACACAAACACAACATCTAAGTGATTCTCAAAACTTCATATGAATCACAGTGGAGCCAGTGTGTCCCAGTGACAAGGATCTCTGATTTGTCTGTGTGATGATGTATGACATTTTTGAGCAACCAGTTTTTGACATCATAAAGGGCGTCAGTGTGAGAAGTCAACATACCAGTGTGTGATACCACTGTCAGGAACACAAACACACTATACTTCCCATAGTTACCATAGCACAGCAAAACACATATACTATATCAAGTAATGCTCACCTGTTACAGATACCACAGTGGTGTGTTCGTGCTGGTTTTGGGATGATGCACTTTTTGCACACTGATACAAATGGTCTATCATTTTTTTCCTGAGAGAAAAAGAATTCAGCCTTTATCAGGAGCCCAGATTACCATATACATGACAAAGATAAATGATATCTTACTGTAGGGGGATACCCAGGGCAAGTCTTGGCAGCTTTGTAGTAATGGAAAGCTATCATGATGAGGTTCCAATGACCGTAACAAACGTGCCAAGCAATCCATGCAGGGGAGTAGGTGTTGAGGACCAGAGGCAGCAGGACTACATAGGCTATGACCACAATGGAGCTGGTCAGCAGCACCACCAGGCAAACAAACACCTTACAGAAAAAGAGATACAATGTACATACAATGTGACATTTGTATTCTAACTGGAAAACTATTCGCTAGTATACGTTGAACTTCTGAACACAGAAACAACATTTTAACAAATAAGACAGAAATCTTTAGCTTGTTTTTATCCATGTTGTTAATACTATGCCTGTAAAAGCTTGTACAGCTTGTCAAGCTGTTTTTGTGCGCATACACCCTCCAGTATCTGGGACAGCAGTATCTACAGGGTTTTTTCTTGCACTGAGAAATTAAAGAGGTTTAAGCTAGAGCCAAATATATCACTTAAAATTGCTTCTCATCCCTCATGCAGTGTTGTAAGATGTTTTTTTTCCTTTAATGACAGAAGTATTCTGTCAAAAAAGGCGACACTTGATGCTCTAAATGTACAAGGACCACTCACACTTACTGCCATGAGTAGCCGTTCCACCAGAGGATTATTCTAAGTACAACAATCTGCTACACACTAGATTAAAGCCACCAAATTTTTAATGGACTGAAAAAAAATATATATTTTTGACCTGAAAATGGGACATGTGTCTATAAATGTTAAAGGATTTGTTACTAGTAGTTTGGCTAGTCTGCCTAGAGAGAGGCCACCCAGCCTCCTCTACCAGAAAACAGGTACTGCAGCTAGATAATATCTATGTTCAACATGTCTACCCCGCATAAATCATTAAAAAGGCATCTGTAGTGTCTGGGACAAATCACTAAAGAACATTTTTTAAAGCATGGACACCACAATGCCTCTACTGATGAAACTGATAGGGTAAATTCCTCCAGAGTGTTGCGCAAGTCTGATCTGCGGCTACCTTAAATACTTGTAGTAATGAGCGTATTAAATCCAGCTAATAGCATCGGAAGCTCAGTTATGATGAATGCTTAAGGAAAAACAGGTGTTCTGAAGGCTGTCTTCAGACAAAGGAAACAGCACACATACGTACCATGCCAAACCAGCGAGTGACATAATCCACAGTCCAAAACACTGGTTCAAAGATTGAGTCAAAAACCACATCTGAGTCTGTCAGGGAGTTGAAATAAAGTGACCGCGCCAGCACTGTCATGTAAGCCCATGTGTCCCTTATCCACGGGGGCAGTCTGTTGTTTCTTCCTCGCCTGCAACATGAACGTGACCTCAAACAGCGCAGCAGGTGGAGCACAGAGCTGGGACACCACCGCATCCTGCATTTGTAATATACACTCACCTGTAAGGAAATAATAGAAAGTGAATATTACTCTGAAAGCCTTTTATAATGCTGTCATATTATTCCATTTGCAACACTGATTGCATGTGGTGTAGAGTGCATCCAACTTAAATACAGAGAACATTGTAAGGTAGGTTCTTTTCTCTGATAATAACCAATCACTTTGTCAATAAATTATAGGTAAATAATAAACAATAGTATCAATCCAAACACCTAATTTAGTTGTTTTAAATCCAAAAGCAGTACATCCATCCCCACAGTCTGAAAAGCAGGACTAATCAATAATCTTTAACATAGCATCAGAATTTTTGTTAGTAAAGTTGTATATATAACTTGCCATTTCAGTGTGAGCCAACCAACAAATAATAAAAAAAACGTCTTCGCAGGAGTTTATAAGACATCAAGAAGTGACCACGCCAACCTCTGACGAAAACCCACAAAGCAACAGCAACAGTCTTGCTTTGCTGCATTCCGTTCAGGGTGGAGTCTGGGTGGAGATTTTTGTAGCTGCACGAGGTAACAGGGGCAGTGGTCTGAAGTGGAGAGACTTTTGGCAGCATTCTGCTGCATGCATGCAGGCAGTGATAACAGAAACATCTACGTGGATATTAATTCTCTCTGTGGCCTCATAAGAGGCCTGGTAGTTGAGTTTTTTCATACTGCACACAGCTGCGGACAGTCTCACAGAGTCCTGACGCTCCTAAATCCCTTTTGTTTGGATGTCACTCACTGTTTTCCTATTCAAAAATCCGTCGCTGCGTGTTGCAGATCCAAATCTGATGTCTCATAACATTTCGGATGTATTGGAGAATACTTACTGTTTTATGAAGACAGCAAACCCGTCGAGACCAGCCTTCCTGTCGACATTTTCAAAGGGAAAGCAAGGATGAGATTATAGCAAATATATGTTTCAAAAGAGGAGCAGGATCAGGGATCTGTGACAGATAACACATCCAATCCCAATTTGGAGGTGGTGCGCATGCGCCATTCTACAACCGAATGGCCTGATGGTAGTCTGAGTCAGGAAGAGCAAACGTTTTTTATGCCAACATATTGACATTTAGGTGTTTCAATTTTCTTTTGTCTGTATTTGTAAATCTATAGCTAGTGGCACAGATTTATAGTTATTTTATCAACAGAAATTTAACACCGGCAGACTACGCTAGTAACGATTGCTCAGGATTGTGGGTATTGTAGTACTTACAAGCAGCTAGCTCTGCTACACTTGCACGCATGTTTGCCATGTGGAAACTCTGCTGTATGAGGGGTACACACCTTTTTTCCAACCTTCATATAGCCGCGGTCGCTGTTGTCAGTCATCATGTCGTTTTGTTTTAACTTCGACCTTCCTGCACAAACAACAAACAGCGACGACGTAGATGGAAATAAACTACAAAACGGAAAGAAAGACAATGCAGCTAAATCTGTAAGTGACGTTAGCCCACTATTAATGCGTAATGTCAGGTAGGCCTAAGTTTTATTCAGCATAGGACAGGTTGGTAACTTAAGGCCCCTTATTGCCACTGTTAAAAGTCTTTTCACATGGATCATTGGATACATTAAGTTTTAAAACAGTTTGTTTCGTAGATTAATTAGTGAATCATAGTAAAAATAGTTAGCTGAACATTTTCTGTTAGGCAGGCATTCATCCACTAGAGAGCGTTGGTTGATAACCTTGATTTTATGACCGATAACATCACAGGAAGGGAGCTCATACAAGTTCAAACTGATCATATGAGTTGTTATTGTAATTTCTGGCAAAAGTTCTGAGGTAAGTAAAAAACACTCCGGGTCTGACTGTTGTGCTCTTGGGGTGTGATGACATCACTAGTATCACCAGTTAATCCACACATGACACCGACAGTGTTTCACTCACAATGTGAATCACAAGGTTGATTTGTCACAGTCTCATGTTGAAGTTCATCAACTAGTCAGCTGTCATTCCAGTATTACTAATGTCAGAATATTACAGAAACTACATTTTGTTAGAACCTTAAACATTCACATCTAAAAACAAGTGGAAAATTTGTTGCCTCATTGTATTGCTGACAATAATTTGTTCATTTTATATTTTAAACTTTTAAGGGTGCTGAATTGTTGTGTATATTGTTGTAGAAGTCATGGCACTTCAACAGAGGCTCAAGGCCCAACTTACAGTGTTTACAACCCTTTTTCCCTTGTGTGTATAAATATATATATATTTTATTAACCAGTTAGTCTCAGCCATCACATGTTTAAACTTGTTTTGTCTTTGTCTTTTAGGCGGAGGATAATACCAAACCAGCAGAGCCAGTAAAAGAGGCCAAAGAACACTTTCCCCCCTCTGACCCCCAGTTCCTCCTAACGGACGCCATCTTTGAAACGGTTACCATTGGAACTCTTCCTCCTCTGCACTTCCTCAACGAGACCGTTTTTGAGAAGACGGCCTTGGAAAGAGAGGATAAGGAGAACATTCTTTTTCGTACAGTGGAGGAGAGGTCTGATCTCATATCTGGCGTGTATGAGGGAGGACTAAAGGTGTGGGAGTGCACGTACGACCTTCTGGAGCTGCTTGAGAAAGATGGAGAAACCTTTGGGGGGAAGGCTGTTTTGGATTTGGGTTGTGGTGCGGGGTTGTTGGGACTGTTGGCTCTGAAGAGAGGAGCCAGACAGGTCCACTTCCAAGATTACAACAGTACAGTCATTGAACAGCTTACCGTGCCAAATGTAATGCTAAACTGCCAAGAGGATGATGAAGTAGATAGCGAAGACGACGAGGAAAGGAGGGCCAAGGGGAAAATACAGGAGGAAGATGGTTGTAAAAAGGAGGTGAACATGAAGGAGGAGTTAAAGGACAGCAACCCACCTCCCAAGAAAAGAGCGCTAGACCTATCCCAGCACCCATTACTGACCAAGTGTCAGTTTATCTCTGGTGACTGGAGCACATTTCTTGCTTTGGTTCAAAAGACGGACCCACCACCCAAATATGACATTATATTCACATCAGAGACTATCTACAACACTGCATACTACCCCGTGCTACACGAGACACTCCACAATCTGCTGGCACCAGATGGATTGGTCTACCTTGCCACCAAATCCCATTACTTTGGTGTAGGTGGTGGACTCCACCTGTTTGAGACTTTTGTTGAGCAGCAGGGTATTTTCTCTCTGGACCACCTGTGGGACAGCAAAGAAGGACTTCAGAGACATGTCGTAGTGCTGCGTTTTAAAAAGACAACGGGCACTTGAGTATCAGACCGTTGAAACTCACATGTATGTGTGGTAAAACAAGAAAAAAACTGTAATAAAAAATGCTGTCTCATCTGCCTTGCACTCTTTGGTTACCTACACCTTCTTTCACTTCCTATATAGACATTTGAATATGTCTGCCAGTAACTGAAGTGCAGTTGAAAGGGGCTGTTACAGGTCTTTAGATGCATGGGGAGGAAAGAAAGGAAATGGGCTCAGTGACCTTTGCGAGTGATTTCCCCAGTGTTCAAACACCAGCATGAAAGCCAGGCTTGTTTCTGAAGTCCAGCACAAAATGTCAATTGCAACTTATCCCACCAGCCCAAGGATGTAGTTTGAAAGTGGATTCTAGAGTCACTGCACATCAATGGTAGGACTCTATGGGGTCTCTGTACCTTATTTCAGTGAAATTTACTACATAATCTGGGCGTGTTTCATTGCAAAGCAAAAAGCAATCACGCCATGTGAGTAATGTACATCCTGGAAATATGCACAAATATGCATCCAGGTACGAGAAGGGAAGTGCAGTAATTTTTCCAACACTATGTGGAATCCCCTTTTTTTTGTCCAGCTCAAGGAAATCGATCGATTTAATCTAACAGGGCTTTTTCTGAGGAAGTATGCATCAAGTCCAGACTAGTTTCTCATATTAGGGTTGAGTAGATAAAGAGGATGAGGAAATCAGAAGGGTTTTTTATAGACACTGAACAATGAAACTGCTGGCTTGTTTAAAAACTGGTTTTGCCTAGCTGCCCCGCTCCTGTCTTGTCCAGTGTCTCTTCCCTGTCTTGTTTGCCATCACCAGAGAGCAAACAGTTACATTATAAAGGCTGCAATTTTCAGCCCACCACTATCAGACCTCTCAAATATTCACAATGAAGTGACCTCATTGTAAACATACCCATGACGCAAGTGTGATACACTGCCCTGCTGATAAATAATATTTAGCAAAGATTTAAAAAAAAAACTTTTCGAGGAAACAGTGTCAACATGACTGCATTTAAACACCCACAGTGTGTGGACAGAGTTTCCAGTTGCTTATTTTGTAAATATATTGTAGTGCTGAGTACAGTTTCACTTATACACACATGAAATCACACCAAACATGGTTTCTGTTTGCATATGCCTGGCCGGCAAACTTCCAGTGTGTTCGCTTCGTCATCGTGTCTCATCTCGACAGCTGTTCAAGGCCTGTGGGGGAATTCCTGGTTCCTCCAGTCGACACAGCCTTTCCCCTGCTTACTTTATGGGAACAGGGGGCAGGGCGAGTCAGATGGTTTTCCTCAGAAACTATTATGTGTTGATTCACTGTGAGGGGGCGTGCTCTACACTCCCACTGCTTCCTTCTTACTGGGAAGTGACTGTCAGGCTTACCGTACAGAGGGAGTGTATGAAAAACAGAGAGGAGGGCGGCTGATGGGTGATGTGAAAGGTGCTGGTATTTAAGGTTCTTTGCTCTGAATGTCAGACACTACGCTGCATCCTTTCTTTGGGACTTGGAGGACATGGGAGAATGAGCAGAACACACACAGGTGAACTGAGGAGTAATGTATGTTCATTTAGTGTGGAAGAGCTTGTTGCTGATTCAATGCGAAAAACATCTCTCTTTGGAGAGGGGACTGCTCAAGTGTGTTTATAGCTTGGGTGTGCAAGAACTCAGTCCTGGGAGGCCTTTGTGAGGAGGTCTATTTCTCAAATATCCAGGATCCGGAAACAGATGAAGGGCAATGGTAAGTTTAGTGATAGAAAAAAGTCAAATATTTATGTTTTTATTCTTTATAGTAATTATTAAAAATGCCAGATATGAATATGGAGCTACATTGACTGTATGTTTTTTATACAGGGCAGAAAAACTAAATATGTTCCGACTGACCAAGTAGATGAAGAGAAATTAACTAGTCATGCTATGTTTTGCAGTCTGATTGTGGAATTAAATTTATTAAATTATAATCTTAAATCTTCAGTCAATACCATCACAAGGGATTTTTTTATTGTCTAGAAACAGGCTGTGGAACCGGTTGTTTCCCAGTCCAACTGCCAAAAAGATATGAGTTTCCTGAACATGTTCAGGTGTGGCCTGCCTTAGAAAGCTCACTGTGCTGTACCTCACACTCATAATGAATAAACCACCAGGGACTGAGATAACACTGATCTCACTGTACTCTCTCTGTAAATATTGACTTGACTTTGGTGTGTTTTCTTTTTTCAATTGAAAGAAGTGAATCTACAGCACAGGTTGGTTAATCTCAAACTTACTCTGTAGAGTACAGGGACACATCTACCAACTGTATGTCACTAATCACACAGTCCCAAAGTTCTCTTCTTTGGGAGTGTACAGCTATAACGGATGAGTCATTTCATGGCTTGACCAGAGCACTATCACCATAATCTGATTCAGAGCATGCATCAGGACAGTGGACAGACTTTTAGTGGAGATGTGGAGATGTTCGAACCCCCTCAGATGACCCTGAATCGCTCTATAGACTCAGTTTAAGCACAGGCCTGGATCCGTCCAATCATAGCAACATTGTTGAGGTTTGCTTTAAACTTTGTTAGTTTCTATGTAAAATGTCTTTTAATCTGGTGTCAATCTGGTAAAAAGTACATGTTTTGTGTTACTTACTGTGCTACTACAACTGCAGACAATAAGAGATCTCTGAGTAAGATAAACTTTAGACGCCACTGTAATGACCTCTTGCTCAATCTTTCAATGGAAGAAGTAGTTCTTACGATATCATCACTCTGCTTTTCTTGAGAAACAGGGAAGGGTGACTACACAGCCGAGAGCTGACCAATATGTCTAGCTATCTTATAGTCAACCTACTGTTATTTTTACATATTTATGACATTTTTGTCTTTCCTTCCTCCTCTTGGTCTATTTTGTAGACATTAAGCTGAGCTATAGTGATCATTGATGATAAGGCAGAAGTTGTGTGTGATGATTCTGCCATTCAACGGTCAGGAGGCTCCTGAGGACCGGGTCTCTGTAAGTGCTCTACTATGAGAACTGAATTCCATAGATGGTGGCATCTTCAGGTGTCATCTATGGGCTCAGTTCTTTTGGCATGGTACTACTTTGTCACACTGCACAGCCCCTGAAAGCATAAATGTACGGGCATAAGAAAATGTGTAATAGTAAATTGACTATTCAATACATTGTATTTGTTGATCACAACATTTTATTGTGAATAAAACAATCAAACTGCTTTTAAATGACAGATCTGTGTATCCAAGTTGATGTTATTCTATATTAATAAAGTTAATCAGTGATACTTCTTTCTTTATTCTCTTTATTTTTAGTAACAGCATGTTATTTGAGATATTGCAAAATGCACTGCTCAGTTCATGAGAAAGGGCTGCCGGGCTACACACGCGGAAATCCTTTTTCCAGATTATCTTAGCTCCAGTTTCACAAAATCTGCATCCATGGCGATGGCAGCTAGCTACAACAATGTGACAGGCAATATCTTTTTTAATTAGAATTCTATATAAACAATAACCGTTTCAATCTGTGAACTGGAATGAACTCAGCAAGAGTGTTCTGATTTATTTATAATATATATGTTGCACTATGGGACACTCTCGCCTTTGGGTGCATTAACAAATGAAGTGGAGTAGACGAAGGAGGTAAATGAGCACCAGAGGAAAATTTAACCTAAACCACATGCTTGAGAAGAGAGAGAGTGAATAGCTGAATCCACTAGCCTTTAGGCCATGTACAGGTGAATCATATGGAGAAACTTCCTGCTTCATTCGTATGAAAGGAAAGGACCACCCACATAGGACAGGCTAAACAAGAAGTCCAGCAGGAATCACCAAGTATTGAATACACATCAGCCTGTTATTTATATGAGAATGCTCAATCACATTTAGTTGCCATGGTACATAAGTATTGGCATAATTTGTCCTTTTTAAGTGCCTACATGTGGCAGGTTTGCCACCGGTTGAAGGAAATACTAAAAGAGAGGATAAGAAAACTGCGTAACTAATTATTAACAATACAAAATTTATTCACATACAACCCACTGTATTCAGGTCTGAAACTGTAAATACTGATTAATACTCATAATGTCTAACTGAATCATAGCAACACTGCCACGTCATATTATCTAAGCCGATACTTTCAAATCAAATGTTTTTTTTTACTTATCGTTTTCTGATCCTTCACCCTCACATAAACCGCCCCCCCTTTCAAAAGTATCTCTCTTCAGTTTTAATTTGAACTCTTTTTTATGTCTTTTTATGTGGGGGTTCTCTCACAACAGCTCACAGATGTGTGTCAAAGTCTGTGCGGTGGAACCATACATATCACACACGGGACCCTCATGTTAACCATGACACAGTGTGAGATCACTGACAAAGAGGATGCCATTATGGCTGAAATGGAAACACATATTTCCAATGAATTTAATAACGTCACAAGAGAAGTTAAGTACTGTTGCTGTATGCTTGAATAGAGTGTTTTAAACAGCCGGCAATGCCACACCCTTCTCTTATCAGGGAAGTAATGATAAAAAACAAAGGTTCTCATTGTTGTTTTTCTGGCTGATTCTTCCTTGTTATCAATAATATATGACATAAAGCCAGTATACAACACATAGGTATACAGTAAGGCCAAAGATACTATCAAAGCAACAGATAAACATGCAGGTTATAAATACAGAATTATATATGAAGATTGTATCATTTAAATATATATTTTATTATATGATTTTATATGATTTAATATATATTAATATATTTATATAAATATAAAAAGTCATAGTGACGACATGAATAAATGTTACTAAACTAGATTCATAAAATCGTTTGCAATTAATTGCCTTATAATACTACATACATTACACAATAATACAATTAAAATTATTTCCACCTGTTAAACAATAACTTCACATTATGGCATTAATCATACAGTCAAGTAATATTTGCAGCTTGGATGCATATGTTCATCTGTGGTATGAATTTATAGGCCTTAAACAGGCTTAATTTTTCCAGCTTTAAGTTTTGTACAGTGCCTGCTTGCTTCTTCGAGCACTCCTCAGTTTAGATCCATTTGGTCTGTACTCAGCCATAATTTGGCCCCTGAAAAAATCCCAACCCTGAAATCACATCCTCCCACTGTTTGATTGGCAACGTATTAGCCAATTAAAATCCTCTAAAGACGCACACGAAGGTAATACTCCAATTTCATTGGCTGAAAGGGGCCGTCAGTCAGTGACGTAAGACCTTTACCACCCAATGGTAAAGTCGTTTTTTGTAGCGGATGAGCAACAGGCCCCCGCTGAGTGGAGCACAACGACCAGAGTCATTCGTTTGCTTCTCCATTACTTTAGTGAAGAATTTATAGTTTTATTTTCTGTCTTTCTGTTGAATAGGGGTTGATAGAAAGAGATAATTGGATATACGCTGTTTTATTGGAAAAGCCGGACTTGTTCGAGGCCGTAGCATGGATGAAGTCCGGCCTACAAGCGGTGCTCAAGCCCACGGGCTGGTGCCGCTGTTTCCTCCTGGACTGCAGGCTATCTATGGGGAATGTCGGCGACTTTATCCCGATCAAGCTAACCCTCTTCAAGTTACAGCCATTGTAAAATATTGGTATGTGGCAATGTATTGATGCGTACGTGACATACACGTGGGCCTTAAGTAAAAGAAAAAAGTTTATATAGAGGTGGCTAAACGTTAGCCAAGAGTTAGCTTAGCGTCCAAGCTAACATTTAGGCTAACTAAAATAACATTCTGTCGACAATTACTGCTATGATTCGTGGAGTTTCAGTTTCCGTTACAAAACTCCTTTATGAAAGTTTCATTTAAATGTGTCATGCTACGTTTAGACGAAGTTTCTCAAGAACGCTAGATGTCTTTCCACAGCTGGAGTGATCTAGCACCATAAACAAGTTTTCACATGGCTGATGGTTCTTACTGTATGCTTCTCACAGGCTGGGAGGACCAGATCCGTTAGACTACATCAGTATGTATAGAAATATGGGATGTCCAGCTCAGGATGTTCAGGAACACTGGCACTACGTAAGCTTTGGACTGAGTGATTTGTATGGAGATAATCGTGTTCATGAGTAAGTACTTACATTTTTATAATATAACTTCTAGCTGTGGGGTTTTAAGTGCATGTTTGGTAGCACAGATGAAATGCTGTTTTGATTTGCCCTAGTGAAAAAAACTGGGCTATCTGAAAACCATTATGCCTCACAGTGTGTGAAATACCTGCTCACATCAGGGGTCCTTTAACAGTAGCCCACCTACTGACTAACACTGAACTTAATGACCTTCTGTTGTTCTGTAGCTTATTGATCTTGTCGGGTATTGTGATTTTTCACAGCTCCTGTGCATAGAATAATAAAGGTGTCTCACTGTGTGTGTGTGTGTCAGATTCACAGGGGCAGATGGACCTAGTGGGTTTGGCTTTGAGCTTACTTTCAGACTCAAAAGAGAGGTGGGAGAGACGGCACCACCAACATGGCCAGCTGAGCTCATGCAAGGCTTGGCTCGCTATGTGTTCCAGTCAGGTACGTGCACAAAGGAATACATGCTTCATTGTAATCTTTGCATGTAGTAATGTCACGTTAATACGCATTAAATGTAAAAAAAAAAATTTCGCTTTAAAAGAAATCCATCTTAGCTTTAGTGCAATAGAATGCTTTTCTGTAGTTGTATTAAACAAGCTTTTCCAAAACACTGATTTGGGCCATTGATTTTGTCACAATGGAATATCGTTACTCTTTGGGTAAAAAAATTGTCATAGCTGGAGCATCTGTGTGGCTTTGCCTCATCATTGTCAGGTAGAGTTTGTTATTTTAAGTTAATCACAGTTTGTTAGTCAAAGTTTTTAGAGAACAGCTAAAAATGTGCTGCTTGCACGTGCAGTGATGCATATGAAGATATTTAAATCGTCCACTCTGGGTATCACATATTATTTGTGTTTATTGTAGCTCTGTGTATTGACAGGAAATCTACTTTCCTCCTTTTTTGTGTGGTGTGAATTTATACGCTGCATATGTAATGTGTTGAGGTTTTTAATTTCATCTCTCCTGTAGGTCATATATTAAAGAAACATGATTGATGAGGGAGGACATGCGTTTATGTTGTGCTGAAAGAGAAAAAGGCTATTCTCTCTAGGCTCTCCTCTTCCCACAACCCAGCCCTTCTCTGCTTTCCAGCTGGGGTCAATTTGCGTGTGGGTGGGCTGGGCCCCTGAGCTAAATGAATGCCGATTCCTGGCCATCTTCTCCCTTGCTTTTCTCCTGCAGTGAATCTGGCCTGAGTGCATGTACCTCCCAAGCTGACAGATTTACTCAGATGGAAATGTAGTCTTTATACTTTTTTTCCACATGTGGGTCTCTCTTTCTCTTGCTGATCTGTGCCCCCTCCTTTTCTGTTACTGTAACTTTCCTTTAGCATTTCTGTACAGTCAGACAAGTAAATGTAGGTGGGGATGAATGTTCCTCTGTGGTGGCTGAAAGCACAGACCTACTCAGTATGTTTGAGCACTCATGGAAAGGTCTCCTTTTGTTTTCTGCAGAAAACACGTTTTGTAGTGGTGACCATGTATCGTGGCACAGTCCACTAGACAACAGCGAATCCCGTATCCAGCATATGTTGCTCACAGAAGACCCACAGATGCAACCAGTCCAAACTCCCTTTGGCACAGTGAGCTTTCTCCAGGTGAATTTAAAAATCTGGTAGTTACACAGAGTAAAGAATTACATATTAAACACTTGTGGCTAGAATCTGGCAGCTTTTATGATATTTGACTGAGAATCACATTTTTATTATTATCATCACAAATCAATCATCAGCACATTTGGTTAATGTTATGTAATGCTACCAAACATTTATAGACATAAGGCATACAGTAGTAAGAAGAACTCTCTCTTTTAGATTGTGGGTGTATGTACCGAGGAGCTGCAAGCAGCCCAACAGTGGAATGGACAAGGCATCCTAGAGTTGATGCGTGGAGTCAGAGTGTGAGTAATCTAAAGGTCAACCAAATTAAACACACTGTTAACTAAAATATGCCAATGCCACTCAGGGGTAAAACCTATGGAATCTACTTTGACAAACACATTGTGAGCAGCAGTTGTAGTTACTTGTTTATATATTAACTTGTGTGTTTGACTAGAAGTTAATTCCAACCTAGATTAATGCTCATGTCTGTCTCATTTACAGAGCTGGTGGCCCCTGGTTAATCACAGACATGAGGAGAGGGGAGACCATTTTTGACATTGATCCACACCTACAAGTAAGGCTTTATCAAGTTTCGCCAAAGTGCCAAAATAAATCAAATACAAAATTTCTGTTCTGTAGAATTTTAATAGTTGATGTGTCTCAAGTGTAATTTATAAATTATATGATGTGGAAATCTTAATGCTGTTTCTTGTGAACTAGTGTTAATGATTGCGTATGTTTCTTGCTCATCCAAGCAGGAGAGAGTGGACCAGGGAATTGAGACAGAGGGCTCTAACCTGAGTGGAGTCAGTGCCAAGTGTGTGTGGGATGATCTGAGTCGACCGCCAGAGGACGAGGAGGACAGCCGATCCATCTGCATAGGATCACAGCCGCGAAGACTCTCAGACAAAGGTATGCCAGCTCCTAAGGGAGTAGATCTAACTCATCCTTCGAGCCTGATGAAATCATCTTTCTTTGTGTGCTGACAGACACAGAGCAGATTAGAGAGACCCTGAGAAAAGGACTGGAGTTTAACAACAAGGCAGCACTACCCCCTATCAACAGCCAGAGACAGAGCCACGAAAGACCTCAGTGAGTGTTCCTCCTACACACATGCACTAACACGGGTTCATCCCAGCACAAGGGTTGCACCAGGATAACTCCCTCCATCGTGTACAGTGACTCACTGCTGTGCTGACATCTGAACTGTTATCACCAGTGTTTCTTAGCTACCCGCATATTATGATGGTTTTCTTTATGTTGCTACAGTTCTGTGGAATTTGCAGTTCAATGAGAAGAGTTGTGAAATCTGCATTGTTGCAGACAGGCCACACAACTGCTTTTTCCTAATCACTAAGAGTTATCAGCTTATTGCCAGGTGTACCTTTTTCCTCTTTCTTTCTCCAGTATGCCTGCCTCTGCTTCCTTACACACTTTCTTTTCTCCTCTGTGTCCATTCTCAGAAGTCGCAAAGACAGTTTGGAGAGCGAGAGCTCAGCAGCGATTGTTCCTCATGAGCTGGTCCGAACACGACAGTTGGAGAGCGTCCATCTGAAATTCAACCAAGAGTCAGGCACACTGCTGCCCCTCTGCCTGCGGTAACTCCATTCTCTCCCACATCAAATTTACTCTTCTGGAATGTCTTTGAGGCAGGCAGAACCAGTAGTCCAAACATTTTTGTTGACAGGGTGTGGCAGAATTTCTTGAGAAAACACTGGAGCCAAAACACAGATGACACAATTTTCTCAGGCATTTAAAAAACGTCTCTTTGGAAGTCAGCTCCAAACACTCATTGAACCCCCTCGCTTGAGCAACATTGTGGAGGACTCTTCTTAATCTATAGTCTGGTTGTGTTTAATTTTTTACAGGGGCCGGTTGCTCCATGGTAGACACTTTACTTACAAAAGTATCAATGGAGACACAGCTATCACATTTGTGTCTTCGGGAGTTGAAGGAGCTTTTGCTACTGAAGAGCATCCCTATGCTGCCCATGGCCCCTGGCTTCAGGTATACACAACTCAGAATCTTTTTGTGTTTTTTGTATTTAGTGCATTTTTTGACCTTCTCTTGTCCCTATATAGATACTGTTGACAGAGGAGTTTGTAGAGCAGATGCTTGGGGATATACAGGAACTCAGCACTCGTGAGGAGGTAAAAAAAACGCTCCTAATTGCAGCTTTTACTTTCAGTTTGTTTTTGAGCAACCGCTCATGTATTAAACCCTGTGTGTCCTTTCCCTTTCTGTAGACAAAGTTACCAAAGGAGTTCAGTTGGCCAGAAAAGAAGCTGAAAATTTCTGTCCTACCAGACTCTGTGTTTGATAATCCGCTGCAGTGAAGCAGAGACATTTCATCTTTAGAAAGTGCCAACAAAAACACCTGCAGACACACACTTCCAGAGTGGACCATCATAAACAGGAGACCACCCCAGACAGGCAGCGACCCTGAGCTCTCAGGGTTGACACACATGTTGTTCACACAGTGGAAAGCCAGAAACTGTTTCACTCCTGAAGATGATCAGAGGGATGATCTAAACACTTGTGACTGTTACTACATTCTCAGACTAGCCCTGCTGTTTACAACATTTCTCAGAGGCTTGGATGCTTCTGAGAAAATCACATCAGCCTGAAGCCAGCCTGTCCAGATGTTTGACCTGTTACAACAATCCTGTAGGACAAACAGGATGCTGTCATTCCTCCAGTAAGTCCAAGATATGTACATCACTAATGCAGTTGAGCGTGCATCCTGTGATGACCAGACATTACGTCTCAAGCAATAACTGGTTTTTAGTTCTCAGACACAGTCCTATTTATTCTAGTGGCCTTAGAAAAGGGACGAAACTTCACGAATTAAACATTTTGTATCTGTGTTGTTTATCCATTGTATAGTATTTACAAATGCTGGTCATTTTTCTCTTTTGTGTTTGTGGTCACCAAAGGTTTGCCATGTCTGTACTGTCTGATGTTCCATGGTTTCTTTTTTTTAACACTAACCTGAGTCCATGAACTGTTTAACTCATTACTGCCACTTTTGTTTAGGTACCTTGCAAAAAGCTGCAGGTACAATCACCTCCATACCCCTGTGCCAAAAACTCTACTCCCATACTGAGTAATAGTCTTTGAATGTTATTTCACACAAACAAACTGTGTGGTTTGTAGTTATTTTTTTTATCAGTGTACTTTCTTAGTGCCTTGATCTTAAAAAGAAAAGGACGACATATCTTCCGTTCATTCTTAGTGCTGCTTACAGCTCCTGGATCGTGACTTTGAATCGAGACTGCTGTGTTCACTGTTGATGTCATCATTACATCCCATGTTAATGCCAAAACAGACACAGGACTACTTCTACTGCAGTGTCTTACTACAAAAAATGTACTCTTACACAACATGTGATAGCATGTCTTAAATCTGTTTGTCCTTTTTATTCAGTATGACAAATATAGAGGTCATTGATGAATTTTGTTATTTTTATCCTATTGACTGAACTGGCTGATTGTAATCACAAGTGCATTAAAGAGTGTAGGTATTTACACAAATAAAGCTGGATCACTAATTCAAAATTATGGTGGAACTTTGTGTGTATACATTACACTGAATTGTGTTTTTTTTTAATGTTCAGGGGCCTGATGTATTGGGCTTTGACACAAACATTCCCTTTATGATGAAGACTGAAAAAGATTTTGGTGGTGATTTATTATCATTCTTAGCCAGTATACATACGTAATATTTAAAATCTTCCCTACATGTATTTTATCAATCAGGAGACATGGACGGATTGAGCTTTTTTCTTTTTAGTTGGCCAGCAATAAAGGCTTTTGGATTTCCACACAATTTTCTGATGTCTAAATTTACTGATTACTAGCAAAAAGATGATTTCTGTTGAATATACATATTCAATTTCTGCAAATATATAGATTTGATCCACCACATGTCTTTCAAAAGGCTTCTGTCAAAATGTACCGTAGTTTTAGTACCTTCCCATTTGTAAGCCTTGCTGTAGTAAATCTTGAGTATTAATTATCTATTATATATATATATCTATGATCTATTAATTTTTACATATTGATGACATATTAGTAAAACATCAAATCATCCTTTAGGCTTATTTAAAGTTGACTTATTCTGAGTCAGATAGGTTTTATTGACTTAGTGAGAAAGCATGTCCATATTTTCCTCTTTCCTCCCACTGACCCTCTCATGGGCCCCTGGGGGCCTCTGCTCTACCCAAGCCTGCCAGGACTCCATTTAAACCGGATCATGACGGGTCGCACAAATGTCTCCTGGTCTTTTTACAGTCTGTCCGGTAGAGTTTGCTGTGACCGTTCATTTTGCCTTCCTCCTCCTCCTCCTCCTCCTCCTCCTCTGGGCTCCTCCCCGTCTATGTATCAACTCTGTGACGGGTCACGTTATTGGAGAGAGGGGGGTTGTCGGTGTGGAAGCACTGCGCTCCCTTCCGACGAGTTACAATCTGCCTGCGCTTACCATCTAAAATTGCTCAGAAAGAGTTGACGGGAAGGCGAGAAAGCAGCTGAGAAAACCGGCCGGGAATCCGATAAAATCCCGGCGCTGAGCGCACCGCGGGACGGACGGCTGTAATCTAAGCAGAGGCGCTGGATCTCATCGCGGGCAGGATGACAAGCTCCACGGCATTATAGGCGCACCGGAGTCTGCCGACGACATGGAACAGAAATAGTTGGTGAGGTTGCGTTTTTCCCCTTAGAATACATCTAGTATATTTTATTAGACCGATATAATGTTTAAATAAGAGCAGGCGACGGGGCATTCGCGTTAGGATGAAATGTCAGTGAAGCTTTTATTAGACTACAGTCCCATTTTTATTCTGGAGCAAGTTGTCACTCGTTTAGAAACGTCTGTTCCTCAAAGAGAAGCCAGAGCCAGATAAAAATATATAAATGGATTTGGGATGTTTTTAGTTGAACTGTGATTGCACTTTACTTTGAAGAGTTAATCTTCCTCCTTGTGTTATTGTAATGCACTCTCTGATAACCTCAAAGAAAAGAATCCTGAAGGTTTGATTGGCTCTCATCCTTCTGTGGCTGCCTTTTTATTTATCACTGCAGAAAAGCAGCAATCCATATTTAGAAACTAATTCTCAGTTCTGCTCTTTTTTTAGTCTCACGCCATCGGTTTGGTCTTTGCTTAGGAAGTCATGGATGCAACCTGGAAAAACTGCTTCGAAGAGGAGCTCCTGTGTCCCATCTGCCTGAATGTTTTCGACGAACCCATCCAGCTGCTGTGCAAACACAACTTCTGCAAGAGTTGCATCTCTGAGGCTTGGGCCAAAGACAACGCTGCGGTCCGCTGTCCTGAGTGTAACCATGACTACGACCAGAAACCCACACTGGAGAAGAACTTCAAGCTTGCCAACATAGTGAAGCGGTTCAATGCTTTGAACGCAGAGAAAGTCCCCGCTGTGCTGCACTGCGTCCTGTGCAGGCGAGGCCCCCCGCTGCCCGTGCGGAAAGTCTGCCTGCGCTGCAAGGAGCCCTGCTGCCAAGCTCATATCCAGACTCACCTACAGCAGCCGTGCGCGGCTCCGGGACACCTGTTAGTGGATGCTGAGGAGCTGAGCGCTTGGACCTGTCCCAGTCATGAGGAGTACAGGCTGCTGCACTGTGAGGAAGAGCAGGTGGCTCTGTGTCCGTTCTGCTGCATCTCTCACTGCACTAACCAAAGACACACAGTCGGTGATGTGGATACACAACGCATACAAATGCAGGTACAGAAATCACACTGCTCAACACACCAATTTAGTTCAGATGAAAGGATTTCAAGGAGGCAGAGATTTCTTTCAGTTCACTAGTCTATAAAGGCTCTCTCTGGATTTAATCTTATCTGATGTGAAAGGACTGGACAGGTGAAAGCCACCCCTCTGGGTAGATGAAGACACACACACACACATATGTACAGGCATACGTCACACACTGCTTTTAACCTTGATCATACCACACACTCCAGACAGCCACGCCTTCCCATTAGCCGGGCTGTGCCCTCGGGTAGGGTGCTGTGATGCAATCTGCATCCGCCGGAAACAATGTGCAACATGTGCAGAGAAGGGGGGGGGCGGCTCCATGTATAGTTTGTTTATGTTCAACACCCTGATCCGGCTTGGAATGATGAAATGCACGCTGACACAATGGTCACAAGAGGTTTGGGGTCACTTTAGGACAGTTTATTTGGAGGAGTAAGAGACTGAAAGAAAGAATGTGTGTTGACAACAAGTGAATTATGATCGGCCATGGCAGGTTTGACCTCACAGTGCATGGGGAAATGTGTCTCACATATAGGGCCTTCATGTATTCGCCACAATTCTGGACTTTATTTCAGTTTTCATGTCTAATGTAAGTAGAAAGGTGTAAAAAAAAACAGCCACCCACACTGCTGTATATACATCTCTCCTCTGCCCCTCCCTTTGTATGAAGAGCTGGGAGTGAGATGAATTTTGTGTGATGTTTCTCTCTTCTTGGTGACTGTGAGGAAAGTTACAGACTTTTCTTCCTACAGTGTGGATCACAAAGTTCTACATCAGCCAGAGTCTTTAGTACAAACTGTTGCCCTGGTTCAGAGCTATTATTGGGACAAAAGATGTCTGTTCAGCCCTTTCCACAGCTGCTCTCTCTACACATGCTCACACCCACCCATCTTTCTGTTGTTTCACAACCGTATGTTTGCAGGGCAAATGGAGTTATCCTTGAGTCAGAGTTCCTGCCTCCTCTCACAGCAACATGTCCATGCTCTGGGCTTCAATTTGTGCATTCTAAATGTATTAATAACTGTGGCTATATTAGCCAAAATGTGAAGTTTCTTGGGCTAGTTGTTAAAGTAATTTGAGGCCAGAGTGGCTTCTCATCATTACTTACTTGAGAGGTCGTTCTCCTTGACAGAGCTGTGGTCTATTTTGGTAAAAGGATTTTATATTCCCCTGGCAGCACTCTTGTTGCTTTTGGGATAAACAAAGAGGGAAAAACCAATGTAGCTGTGTTCATATCTTTGGCTATCTTTGGCTCTCAAAGGACGCTTTTACAGTAACCTTTTGCAGACTTGCTGGTAATTTCAAGATGAGAAAGGAAGTTTAATATAATAGTAATGTTGTCCCTGGGACAAACGAAGGAGGAGGAGTCCTCCCACACAGCCTCACCTTGGTGTTCTCAGGCACCTCAGCAGGAAACCATCGCCCATGGAAGCTCTGCTGTTTGCAGTTCCTTGTATCTGGGCTGGAGTGAGTCAGTTCCCCAGAATGCTGAGGGCAGTCCATTGACAACAGAAGTGGGGAATAGTTGTCAGTTGATTGTGAAAGAGGCTCTCTGTTCATTGAGCCTGAGGCTCCTCATTTAAACATGAGCTTCCTGGCAACCTACGGGTGTCTGAGTGCCTAAATAGGACAGTGGGGAAAGTGATCATTGGCGGGTTTAAACTTGATAAAGGTAGGCTTTCATGCTGCTGCGCTCCCCCTCGGCCGCCTTATGCTATTTCAAACATACAAGTGAGACAAAACAGGAATGGCAGGAAACATGACAGAATGAGGAAGGCGAAGAAAAGCTGCTGGCATGATAACTTACGCACCATTTACAACACTAATAACTCAACAAAGTGTTCTCTCCTGTTCTGTCAATACCACATTCACCGTGACAGACTGACGGAAGGTAAAGTTTAAAGATGCTGTGTACACATTTCATGGAAAACCGGGAGAAGTACCATGTGAGTTTTCAGGGTGGAATCAGTTGTTATGGCGGTTGTTATCAGATTGTTTGACGAGGAGTGTTTAGCTGGAACTGCCTCTTGTGTAAGCAACATGTGGTGTGGAGACAGGTGTGGGATGTGTTACAGCAGAGAGAGAAACAGGAGCATTCTGCGCGTTATTAACATAAATGCTGCCAGTTGAGCACATGAGAGGATGTGACACATCGCCATCCCATAAAAACAAACACACAGGCCGTCGTTTCAATTGGTGCTCGTGGTGTCTGTTAAACTGATCACTTAGCATAACTAAAAGTTTGTCAAACAAACTTATGTCTGTGGAAGCTCATAAGTTTTGTAATCGTCTTTGATGATCTTTCATCACTGTGTGACCTCCTCTTTGAAACATCAGCGAGTTTTACAGCTTGTTTAATAGATAAAGCAGCGTGAGGCATGAATAATAATTACACAGTGATGATCAGTCTTTAACTGAAGCAGCTTTTCCCCTCATAGGGGGAAAAATATCAGCTGTAGCTGAGCCTGTTTTCTGGCTATGACTGAGAATCCTATAGAAGTGTAGGTGTCAATTGCGAATAAAATAAAAATTCAACAAGTATATTTAAAGGCGGGCTTGTTGCTACAGCAACTATAATGCGTCATTTTATGATGTAAAGTATTTGTAGTTTTAAAAAAAATGATGGCCAGCACTGCAGCAATTAATGCATGAAGAAATTATTTGAGATGTTTTTATCTAAGCACTTAAAGCTTCCCTGATCAATATTTTTGTATTAACAACAGATCAAATGGCTTTGTGTAATGTGAGAGCGGCCACTCATTGAGACAAATCCAAAGACAACTGTCACCTGATTCTGCAGTTCCCCCTCAGTCTGACTGAGCTTTTTTTTTGTATCTTTCATTTAATTGATTTGGTTTTATGGTTTTATATTTTCTCATTTACGTCACTCATCAGTGACATTTCCAGTCACAGCAGACAGTTTTAACAAATCAGCTATTCATGTTTCCTCAAAACCATCTCCCAGAAGTTTAGTGCTTCATTGCTTCTTCTGTTATTTGCATTGCGCTCAGACTTTATTATGCATAATTGTCATACACTGATCCGAGTGTCTGACGTTACCCAAGATCAAACTGCAAACAAAATCCTCACAATAAAATATTTAGCCATAAAGAAGACAGATTTTGGAAGAGACCAAAAAAAAATAAATAGAAATGTTGCAATGCTGGATTACAGTTTAAATACTACTGCTTTCCTACATTAGTTTGCATTGTCCATGCCCTCCTGTCTCCTCCAAGAGCCAGGGCAGACAAACATATGTCTCCGATGTGGAAAAATGTCAGCACTAAAAAATTGTTTTTAGAATATGAAAACATAAAAAGTGGGCTATTCAAATAGATTTCACTCATTTTTTAGATATTGTATTGTGGAAACTGTGTGTGGACTGTTGAAAGTGTTCAGCATTTTATTGTATAGTGGCCAGCCAGCAATGTGTCCATAAGACAACATGAGTGTTGTAAGCAGCTGAAGAGGCCTGTTGCTGTGATACCAGAATGTAACTACTTTGAAACTCGCTCACTTGAGACCACAGGAATGTCCTCATTCTCCCTATCTCTCTCCCTCTCTCTCTCTCTCTCTCTTTCTCTCTGTCTTTTGCTTCGAAGTTTTTGTTTCTTTCAGCTGGGTTCACTCTCTTTTTGTATGTCTTTCTCACTTTCTTTCTGTCCATTCTTGGCATGTATTTCATCCGTTCGTCCGTCGCATGGTGAGAGAGAGAAAGAGAGAGAGAGAGAGAGAGGGAGCGAGCAGATCCTGGCGTTGTGCACACAGACATGACAATCTGTCACTGACACAGAGGCCAGTGCAAACAATGGCAGCAATGCATGTGGCAAAATGAGAAAGCAGTGAGGGGTGGTGAGACACCCCCACCTTCTTGCTCCTTCACATACACATTAGCTTCCACATATAAATACATACACAAGGCTTTTGTTGCCATGACAGCAGGTTTTCTCTTATTTGGGCATGGTGCCTTTCCCATGCAGGAACAGTTCATTAAAAAGCGTACCTGCCCTCCCCTGCTCCTACTTAGCTGTCAGTCTGACTGCAGATTGATTTCCATCTCCTGCAGTAAATGGAGAAGGATTATGTTTACTGGCTCTTTTACTGGCCTTTGGCTCTTTTTGCACTCCTGATTGAGCCCACAGAGGACAAAGGCCAGTCCCAACAATGGTCCTTCCTTGATGTGGCAGGGTCCCTGACGAACTGAGGAGCAATCAGGGATGGATATATGCATTTGTGTTTGCTTGTGCCCTCTTAATGAGTAAATGCATGTGCTTTGTCCCTGGCAGCTGTTGTTTCCACTGTCTATTCAGGATTATGGAGAGAGTCAGGTCACAGCAGAGGCCCCTAAGTTTAAAGAAAGTTTCAGTGTGTGTAGCTTATTTTTTTATTTTCAGTGTATCTTGTTTGTGGTTTGTCTGTCTAATCCATCTCATCAATGTCAACTCTCCACAGGCCATGCTAATGAGGCAGCAAGACAGACTGGAGGGTCGTGTTCAGAACATCGATGAGCAGCTCAGGAAGCTGGAGTCAGACAAGACACTGATGAAGGTACAGCTCATCCTGCACATTGCATTTAAATACATTCATTTCCAAACTGGTCCTTTCAGTCAACACGTAGGTTTGTGTTGTAAATGTAGTCGACCGAAAATAAATTATTTTTTCACTGCATTGACTGTCGAAGGGAAATGTATATCAGGCTGTAATTACCTCCTGCAGTAATGTATAAAATGCATTTCAGTAAGTACTTCCCTGCTTTAGTTCTATACAGAAAGATGACAGATTCTACCAAATGATGCTAAATTGTGTTTAAGTCTGCATGAAATCAAATTCAGTGGAGTTTTAAATGATGCCTTTACATATACATCATCTAGATCCCAGTCGCTGGGAAGAAATGACTTGTGCATATTTTAGAGTTTGTAATTTCCTGGAAAAAGCAAAGAAATATTGATTACTCATCTTGCACTTAGATGCAAATTGCTATATTTACATCCCTCTCTCTGCTGCTGGCTTTCCTATGCCAACATGTACAACCCATAGTCTGTGGAAGAAGATGGAACAAACCCTCTGTGATATCACTCTGAAGAGTAGTTTTGAGGAGTGGCCACCTGAGAATCTGCAGTTCTTGGCACTTTAGTGTTCGGTGCGGCTCAACTCGGCAGTCATTGGATGGTCATCATGGACATCTTTCTTAATTACATTCGCGTTTGACTAAGCTCAACAGGCAATGGAAACACAGACCAGGCTGTCCTCATGTCTGCTTGTTTATCATCATGTCTCTGAGTCTCTCTTTTCATTTCTCCACAGGATGCAGTGTCTGAACTAAAGGAGCGTGTCAGAGCTCAGTATCAGAGGATGCACGCGCTTCTAGAAGCAAACCAGGCTGAGACCATGCAGATGCTGGAGAACACTTACACAATGTACACGAGGAAGAACTCCCAGCAGGTCCTGCAGCTCAATGAGAAGCATCAGGAGGCGGAAAAACTCCTGAGTTCAGTGCAGACGTCCCTCCAAAGAGCAGAGAGCTTAAACTTTATGAAGGTACAAATCTCAGCGTCTCCTTCTGTTTCTCACACACGCATTTTCATCCATATGATGATTTGAAGGGAGGCGATGTGTCTGAATGATTTGTCTTTTTTCAGAACACAAAACCCTACCAGCTGCTAATGGACCGGTAAGCATTTCTTCCAAAAATTAGCCTGTTTTTTAACACTCATTCTGCTTTTAATTATGTTTAAAACAAAGGAACATGCTATGAATATCCTCATATGGACACAGGACTGATGGCTGATATGGATGTGAATCCTTGGCAGTCTCTTAGTTTGAATGAAAAAGAAAAGTGGAACATTATATTGAGTCACTGAGCTGAACAGATATTTAGTTCTTTTAATTTAAGCCATTTTAAATCAGGTGTCAGTTTTCTCTGTATTTAGAGTTATTGATGACGTGGCTAGTCTAGTTATGGGTTATGTAATGTAAATAAAATGTGTGAATATGGTTGTCATGGTCTTGTGTGTGTGTGTGTGTGTGTGTGTGCTTCAGGTCAAACTCTCACCTGAGCAGTGCCATCCCTCCACTCAGAGTGGGTCAGCTGAACTCTCACCATTTGCTGTCAGACCTTTCAACGAGAGAGAAGAACCTGAGGAAAATGCTGGAAGGTTGGAATTCTAATGAGGCTTATTGTAAAACATTTACCAGTTTCTGGAATGTGACATGGTGTGAATTATTAATTATCTCTTATGCCACACTTTCCATTCTCAGAACCGTTCAACGAGGCATCCGTTCTTGAGATTGTCCACTCTCACAGCGGCTCTGCCGGCTCCCAGCTGGGGACTAGTTCCGGACTGCAGAAGAGGAAATACAGCATGGCTTTTCTGGAGAGTAACGCTGAAAACGCCACCTCCCAGGATCCTCCACCTTTGCTCTACAGTCACAAAAAACCCTTCCTGGCTGACCAGAGCCACCGTACTTCCTCTGTGTACTCCTCAGAAGTCCTCTCCCAGAATCCTCACGCTGGTCCCGGCCACAGTCGGCTCCTTGAGGCTTCAGCCCATCACATGGTGGGTCTAGGGCCCAGCTCCAGCCACCACTCAGGGACCATATTCCCATCCTCCCACTTCCCCAGCGGAGGTGCCTCTCAACAAGCCATGTACGAAGGGAGGAAAGTACTGATGTGCACTCTGAATAACTGCTGCTGCTCCAGGACCCCCGCTGCCCGTGCCAGGCCTCCGTACCCAGCACAGGACTCCTTCCCGTCCATGACCTCTCAGGAGTTTCCTTCACAGGCCCCGTTACCTGCAAGTCAACCACTGCAGCATTACCCCATGAGGGGACTGATGGAGGCGTCTCCGACCTCCAGACACCCAGACTTCTACGGGCTGTATGGCCAGTCTTCAACCAAACACTATGGGACCAAGTGATAACCTAAAATTGGCATTATACTTTTTGTTCCTTTCCATTGTGATTCGGAGATGCAGTGTTTTTGGGGGGGATTTTAAATCCTAACTTTATATTTTTATTTATTTTCTGTTTCAATTTGACTGGAATTGCTAATGTGAACGACGTAGTCTTAAATCCATTGAAGCGCTGAACTAAAGAAGTGACATATCCTTCATCCAGAGTCCTGGCATGGGACTCCAGAGACTCCAGTGCCTAAAAAGACTGTTAACACACTCTTATTGTATACTTGCAATTTCCTAGCTCTTGATTATTTCCTGTTTGCAGCTGAAAGCATGCAGGGAGCCTTTCCATGCACTCCAAAGTCCATGTGGCTTTAGAAAAAAAAAACACTGGACATAAAAATGCTTGTCAGGTTTTTCATGAATTTTTATAGAAGATTATGAATAAACCAAAATCCCCAAATCTGTGGAAAATAAATAAAACGAGCAAATTAAATTTCCTCCTTGTTGTATTATCTTTTTTTTTTTCCAGAGTGAGGTGTTAGTTATTTTAAACATAGTGTTTGATTATAGGTCCGTGTTGCACATTATGTGAATGGGCCACATGTTTGACTGTATTCAGAGTTACTATATCTCATGGTGGAGGAGGTTTGGACAATAATTTGCCACAGTCCAGCCCACAGCAGGCCCATTATCTGCCAATTTAGGACAGCTCACTTCCTCGTCAACATCCTGGTCTCTGGCAAAATCTCCATCTCATCCCTCTTTGTCTCATTATTGGAGCTGGTTGTCAAGTTAGGTCAGAGAACGAGAATAAACTGATGAGTAGCACCTCCCTCGCCTCCTCTCCACTTGGTCTTCCCTCTCCCGGGGTATCATTTGCTGGGGCTCAATGAGGAGGAGGCAGAGGAGAAAGAGGAGGCTTAGAGCGGTGGGTAATATAAGCACAGAGTTTTAATGAGGGCTGGGACAGTATAGTCATCTACTCATCTGTCACTCATGCTGCTTTCATCGTCCCTCTACCCCCACCCTGCCCCCGATGGGATGGCGAGGTAGCGGGAGCGATCTGGGGGGCAAAGATGGGGCTGAGAGGGAGGAGAGGAGAATGGGTTTGATCTGGGGGCTTGTTACATTGTTAGGCAGATGCATCAGTTATTTATGAACTATAAAATGTTGTGCCTTCATGTTTCATTCTGCCATTTTCCTTTTCAAAATTTTTGATATCAACTTGGCCGCCTTCAGCAGCGAATACATGAGGGAGGAGGAACTGAGGTTTAGTTACAGTGTGGCAATCTGACATTTATTATCTGTGTGTGTGTGTGTGTAAGCCAATTAGCATTCCTCTTGTTCACTGCTCCGTCTTTGTGTGTGTGTGTGTGTTATAAATGAAACATACAGCAGATATTCTAAAAGAGGCCACGGCATCAATTTAATCCATACAGATAATTTAATTTACAGCTCTCTACTGATGTCAGTGTTTTATACAGCAAAACATACAGTCATACTACTTAAAGACAAATGTGTGACTTATGTGTGTGTGTGTTTGATTTACAGGCTTGATGGGGGTCAAGTCATGTGTTATGGGTGAATGTGTGTTCAGGTGCCGGCGCACAATTGGTCAGTTAACTATCCATTTTCTCAAATATGTGCAGAATTAAGCCTCTTTCTGTGTGTGTGTGTGTTCACAGTGAGGTTACATATAGGGTAAAGGGTGAAACACTGACAGCTCTACTCTGTTGTGGCAGGTGTGTTGGGACTGTATATATGTATGAGTACAACACACCCCTGCCTCCAGCAGGACATCAGCCTGTGTGTGTGTGTGTTCAGTGCATGGAGAACTGTGCAGCTGTTCCTTGTATGCTTTTTCCATTTGGAGTTCAGGTGGGCTGTTTCTTTTCTACATATTCTTGCACCTCAGTTCTTATTTTTTCATTTTTCTCAGAGTATAATAACATTATGAACTGTATGCTATGTCAAATGTTTGCAACCTCACATATAATAACAGTTCTGCATCAAGCCTGCAGATACAGGGCTGCTTAAGCCACAGTCACAGCTCCTGACATGATACCACCACTGTGCTTTGCTGTAAGGAGGACTTCAGGTAATCTATGAACCTAAACAGACTTCTTGGGCTTCTATTTGTAGTCTAAGAAGACCAACCATGTTTGACTTGGTCACATGCAGGTAAATAGTATGTATGGAGATGAAGAGTTTGTCGAGTAAATACCATTAACAAAGCCATTGTTGTGGTTTTAAACTGTAAACCAGCAGTAAGCCCTCTGGTTCTGAGGTTCTGCTGGTAAAGTCTGTCATAATGAACTGTTTCCTTCACCACAGATTTATGACAGAGGCTTGCACGTTTTTTGTCCTAACTTGCAGGGGTGAACTGTGGGACAGAACAAACACAGGTGTGTGCCCTTTAGAGCTTTCAGTGCAATTTGCCACAGGTGGTCTCCAGTCAAGTCACAGGCCAGGATAATTAAAGCATAAGGGATGCACCTGACCGCAGTTTGAAGTGTCACAGCAGACAGGAAGACTAAAGAAGAAAACTACACATTTCAGAGTGTGACTCAAACATTTTTGACTGTAGATATTTTTTAAAATAAATTCAGTGTGCAGTAACATGCACAGAGACTAAGAAGATCTGATCTAGAGAGTATCTGAGTGTGAGAGCAGTTTGATGAATATTATCGACATTTGTGGGAATACATTTGCACAGCTTGCAGCTTGTGTAACTGTCCTGTTGGTTCAGCAGTGGATGTTAGAGGTTGATGACATAAAAGCGTTAAGTGTAGTATGGGGAATAAATGAGTAGCTGTTAGTGTTATTAGTCTGAACACAGACACACACACACACTCACTCACACTCTTTCCATTACTTTGACAGGAACATGGACATATACAGCATAATGCATACAGAGCAGCTATTCATCAACCATGCAGAATTCTAACCTTCATCTGATAAGGCCTTTGAAATCTGTGCCAAAACATTAATCCACAACACACACACACACACACACACATATACACACATAGTGCACAAACATCAAAGACAAAGATCCGTGGCCAGTGTTTATTGATCTTCAGGTCTATTTTTGCTTGTGGAAATCATTGTAACATAAACCAGTTCTCTGTCAAGTTTCAGCTGAATGGAAGCAGGCACCAATGTAAAAACAATGTGTGTGAAATGGGCAAAGGGAGGAAGAGGAGCGCTGAAAGTGTGCTAATGTGCTGCTGCCTATATAATCACAGCAGGCATTTCAGATCAAAATCAACAGGCATTTCAGGGTCTCTGTGGAGAACAGCTGTATCAGCTCCTGAGTAGAAACAAGTGGTGTCAGCTGTTGCCATGGTAACTTAGGGCCATACTAGAATGACATGTTCAAGTGTCAGAGGTGAAAACAAATCAGGTATCTTTACTACATTATTGCTCTTTATTATGATTTCCTTATTATGTCCATTTTCCAGCAGCGTTGTATTTTTTTTTTCACTCTAAACTGCCGAGTGGAAATGATTTTTGAATGACAGCATCACTCATGTGTAATAAAGCAGAAAAGTAAATAAAGAAATAAATGTGTGCAGGGAAAAGAGGAGGATAATGCAAAAGAAGAAAATACATAAATAAACACAATGAAACATTAAAAACATCTATATGAAAGGGCACTTAATTCTGTATGTATGAGCTCTGTATGTTGATGATCATGTCACTAAAACAGCCACAAAACATCACTTTAACTTTTATTTTATTTTAAATTAGTTTCTCCATTTACATTGTTTTAAGGGCCAGCAGCACAGGTGTATGCATCTGGCCTAGTTTCTCTTTCTGTTGTGTCAGTCACATTACTGGAGTGTCTGCACCGACTGGCTTCCTGGACTAAGTGTGTACTACATTTTGCCTGCAGTGTACCTGTTACTTAATGAGCTAATAAATTAAACGAGTGACTCAGCATCAGCCACATTTATTATGATGAGCCAAAGTTCCCGTTGTACTACCAGGTACTTTCAGGTCATAAGTGACTGATAAAAAGTGAAAATCAGTCACCCAGGTGTGTGCTTATCTTTAATAATTCCACAGATCAGCAGTAGGAACTCTCAGAACGTCCAATTTTATTACATAAATTGCAAATGTATATGCTTCCAAAAGTGCATCCAAAAAACACAAAACAAGGCTTATTTAAAACTCTGCTCTCCGGACACATGGTAACCTCTATATATGGGAAGGTGAGGGCTAGAACACGCCACACAGATGCTGAACTATAAAATGATCATAGCCAGTAAAAATGGCGTAAAGGTTCACAAAACTCCAGTCGGATGTGGTTTATGAGTCAGAAAATAAGACGCAGCAGCACCTGCTCTCAGTGAAGGTGACATTAACTAGTTGGTGGATTGTTCACACATGACCTCTCATAGATATGCTCCGATCTGTGAAAGCAGGTGAATGTGATCTCATCATGAGGCCGTTACTCATGTTGTTTTCTACTTATCACCTTCAGAGCTTGTATCAAGGGCGTCACACAGGTGGTCATTTCTCATGTTACCATGGCAGCACCAGACGTGACTGGGTTGCGGCAACCTTTTCCTGACATCTGCTGTTCAACGATGTTTCTCGTTAGCATTTGAATGTATTTTCCATCAGGAAGCTGGTCTTTACACTTCATGTTTCAGAGGATCTTCAGCTTAAAAGACGATTTCTGATTGGACTGCGGTTTATTGGAAATGGAAAATTATGATATTCAGTAATGCAGAATCTCCAGCGCCTATGGTACACAGTAAAGTGTAATGGCTTTGACAATCTGCTAAAGGTTTGACAGTTTACTGCATCTGCCATGCAGGAATCATGTTTTCATGCAGGATGTTTGTACGAGGCAGATGGCATTTAAATGTACGTGTGTGTTTCAGAGTGACACCACAGTAAGTGCTTCTGTGCATTTCTAAGCTAGGCCTACTATACTTGAGTATTTTTTCCATTTCATGAGACATTCACTTCAACTCCATCTTCAAGAGGGAAATGATTTAGCTCCATTTAATACAGCTGTAGCTAGTCATTTACCAAGAGATTACATATAAAATGCAATTAATCCCAAACCTAAAAATGAATACAATCAGTTCTAAGTGCTTGCACTTTGCCTTTGTAATAAAATGTAGGGCTTGTACTTCCAATTATTTTTACTGAATATATTGCTACTTAGCGAACTTATGAGTTCTTTTTCTAAGCTGCAAACTTGCAGTGAGGATTACTCGTGCTTTGAGGGTTCATTTTGTTTTAATGACATTCTGACTGTAGGCATGTGTTTCAGTGTGTTTAAGCTGCTGAACCTGAGTGAGCATGTAGATATGTAGCTTTTTATGTACTGGCCTTACAATGAGGGTTTTATTTACATGAATTTAAAAGAGAGAGGGAAGAAAGTATTTTTGATGCATTCGCTTTAAGTACAAATCTTCACATTTTTTTGAAAGATCTTATAGAAAACAAACAGCTTTTTTTGAACTACAAATGAGTGGACATGGAGAAACTCTTATGCACCAAGTGAATTTAAGACATTGTTCACACAGCTCCTTTCAGACATGCACTCTTTTTCACTTGCAGCATGTCTGAACTGCATGCAGTTCTGTGCAGACTTGTGGCCGACACGGACAGATTTAAACGAAGGAGAGACTGTCTGCTTGCAGGAGCAGGTTCAGAGAAAAATAGACACGGGTTGAACTGTGAAGAAATGGAGGAGGCTCAGAACAACTTTCAATTCATGCGGCCATGTACCTTGCTTCTCTTCATCCCTGCCAATACAGTATGTCAGAATATAGCTTTTTAACAGATGGATGTATGTACCCCATGTCTGAAAAAGCATCTAAATGCACCATTCAGCTGGTGCAATTAACCCGTTGTGATGGTTATCGTATCATACATTATAAAAGTGGGTAGCGTTTGTTAACAAAAACAGTTCTTCTGTGGTTAAATACACTCCTGAACTCGACACACAGCGAGAACATCAGACCCCGTCACAACGGCATGTTTAGCTGCCACCACAAGGAGCATTCATGTGGCTGTGTGGAAGAATTATTTTGTAAAAATGTGTCCAGAAAAAAAATAAAACAAAACAGAAAAAAACAACATATCAGGCGTTTCAAAAAATCATCAGCAACCTCTCTACTGCTTCTGCTTCTTCTTTGCTGGTTTAATGGCAGGAAGCTCCTCCTCTTCATCCTCATCCTCCTCCTCATCATCCTCAGACAGGTCCGAGTCCACAGCCTGCAAGGCTGACAAGGTCAGGAGATGATGTTAAAGCACAGTGCAGCACAGAATCATGGTTTCAGTCCAGACTGATTTCATACTGAAAGAAATAAACCAATGTATCACTCAGTCTACATCAGGCCATAAAGTCTTTGTTTAATTTGCCCTCTCAGCTGACCTCATGCACACACTCATTACAAGCAGTGGAAAGGGCAAGAGAAGGTGTTTAATCTAATCAAATAGCTCAAACTGTGGAAGAGATCAATGTGCATTTCACAGATGAGTTGCTTTGAAAGATGTCAAAGATGTTAGGGTTCATTTAGAAAGATGTTCTACTGCCGAAAGGTACATTAACCTTTCATCTAAGTGTCAAATCCAAAAGAGACAGTTATAAAGTATTTTAGATTATCACAGCTTGAGCCCAGCTAATTTTAATATTACACACAGGAGCGGCAGCCACCATTACTTTAAACCAAAAACTTCACACATTAGAATTGATTGTTTTGTCCATCAAATAGTAAAAATTAATAGTCCAAATAGGAATCTGGTTCAAATTAAAATTAATAAAGGAATTATAGAGAATTAGATTTAAATCAGATTAGATTTAAGGCGTTCCTGGACTCAATCAAAATTTCAGGAATTTTGTTTGTTATTAAATATGATTAAAAACAATTAAGTGATCAATAGTTTATGGTGATATCTTGTCTATAGAGCTCACCATAAATTATTGGCATATTATGTGTTTGTTTCTGTTTTACACATTGTGCGTGTATGCATATACAAAAACACTATAACATAATAATAATATGATGTTTTTAGGGGGTATATTTCACTCAGCTCATTATTGAACTGTAAATAGGAAATAACAGGAGTTACTGAACCAGTGATAATGGAGATTAAAATAGAGATTGTCTGTGTAAAGCTACATAACAGGTGTTTTTCCACTGAGGGGTTAACCCAGTGAAGAGAAAGTAAAAATGGCTGTTACCAATTAGGTGTAGCCCGCTGACAGTAACTGGTCCTGTCCCGGCCTTCAGGCGGAGGGTGACTGGAGCTTTCAGCTCAAACTCTCCCAGACTCACCTGAAGTCAAAACGGGCAGAGTAAAGAGGATTACAGGTGTACCAACCTGTCGACAGATTATTCACAGAATTACACAGTACATACCATGGGCAGACACTTGATGTGGAGGTTGGCAATGGGCACTGAGATGGTCTTTCCTTGGTGGTTCATGGCAGTTACCTCAACAACGTTACTCTCCTCCTTGGCTCCCTCTCCGAGACAGACCTGCAGGAATCAAGGTGTTAACCCACACTGTGTGACTGTGCAGTGGGCAGCATGGCTCCAGTGTGACTGTGTGGGAAAATCTGGACATAGTGACTGCCTTTGTTTATAGTAAGATATAATATTATAAGACCTAAACTCCTGCAACCTTTGCACTGAGCTGGTGGAGACTCTCACACCCCTGGTAAAGTGACGTTACGACACATCTGTACATACTGTTCTGAGTTCAAGGAAGTGTTCCAGGTCCTCCTCATCGTCTCCGTCTTGGAAAGTGTAGAAGGGTACTTTAGAGGACAGCTCGCAACCTTTGCAGAACAAAAATAAGAATTAAAACGAGACAGTTCTTTTTTTACGTGAAGGTATATTTATTTCAGTAGGCACATCAGAGAGGAAACCCACGTGTGCACCGACAGAGCAGCACTGATACAGAAACACTGTTTAAATTCTTACTGAACAAGAAGCTCTCCAGCTTGGACTGCACAGGTGGTCCGATATCCGAGGAGTCATCGTCGCGAAAAGACATTTTGTCTGAACCGTAGATTTGAGACCGCTCTCAGCACTTTAGAGCCAACTGAACACTACACGACAAAAATAACAAGCGCGTCGCAACCTACGAGCGTGGTGCCACGTCATCACTGTGCGCCCGCGCTCAAAATAAAATACAAAGACGCGGCTATTAAAAATGCATTACGACCAAATTAAAGAAATAAAACCATTAAATATACTTTTTTAATTAAAAATGTAAAAAAACCTGTAAATAATATAATAAAGTCAGAATACTAACCAGGCACATTCACTTCATTTAAATGTAAAATAATGCATGTACATGTAAGATTTTCTTGAGTCTGAGGTTTGCTAAGATCTGTGATTGTAAATTCAATTCAAGGTTTAAATTAAATTTAAACTTAATTTCTTCATACAGCTTGGGGGGAAATTCTCCTCGGCAGACAAATCAACACAAAATACTACAGTCACATAATGAGGTTTATTAGTTTTTAATTTTATGTATCTTACATACAAATTATACAACAGTAAACTGTCACTTTTAAAGCCCCAACCCCATCCCTTAACTCAAAATGTACAACGAAGCCCTTTCTCTCAGTCACAGCCCATAGTTATCAAACCTGGCTGGCAGAGGAAAAAGCTCTATTATTAACAAACACCTTCAAAATTAACCATTTAAAACAAAAACCCTGCTGCCCTTTCAGGTGACGAATAGCAGACTGGCTGGTGAGTTTCACGCCTTGCAGAAAGAGCCAGGTACGACGGCTATAGAGGACAGAGGGCTGTAACAAGACCAGCTGAGTGCTAGCAAGGAGTTATACAAAATAACACTTCTTATGATTGACAGCTTTGTACAGCCTCTAAGTACAAGTGGACTGTATTGTGCTCATAGTGGCGAGTGGCATGCTCCTCCCTCTATGTAGCATCAGATGAGGTTATTCTAATGTCCACTGCATCCACAGCAAATCCAATACACCTCATGCACATAATGAATGTACAGTTTCAGAACATCACATTGGCAGGCAGCTACTGAAGAGCAACTGATGATCCTCAAAAGAACACTCCTATATATAGTCAAAGTGCTTTTCTTTAAAAAAAAATAACTATATAAGTGTACAAAAACTAATGGGAAATGCGTCAGAATATAAAACATTCAATGGACAGACAGGAAAAGGCCTATGAACTGTGAGGGCCAGGGGGCGACGTGATTTAACCACACTGCAGTGAGCACTCAACGTGGCCCAACTGAGAATACATTCATTTGAAATAAAGCAGGAAGATGTAATCGATTATTCACCATAACAATGACTTCACTTTTACAAGTCAGGTGTTGATTTAGTGGTTATGAATTTGGCAGTTTTATAACAGTGGGAGGTTGTTTTTTTTTTTTTTTTTTTTAGAATGCCTCATTATTTTAGTCGCTCCAAAAAAAGTTTCATTTTTCTATAGCAGATCAGAATATTTTGGTCCCACTGGGTCACTGCTATTAGGAAGTGATTATTTTAGTTTTCATTCTTTCAAAGAGACACCAGTAAACAGTTTAAATAATTGGAATCAAACATGAAAAAAACCTTCAATAACATTTAGTAAATGCACAACTTTACAAAACGTATGATGTGTTATTCAGTCAGTCAGCTTAGGTTAACTGAGGGATTTCTGTGCTGAGGTTAGGAGATCTAAAACCATCACTGTGAGGCTACATCTCTGGAATACGGAGTAACGAAAAGGCCAAAGTACAAAATCTCCCGTCACTATTAAGCTGGACACAGACGATATCAGGGTCCGTAAAATAACCTAAAATCCAAAGGCAATTAACCAAAAGGCAATAGCTGAAAGGGAAATTAGCAACAAAAGACTGAACTGTAAAAAAGAAAACGCAGAAACTGAGCTGAAAAGCTGAGAACCTGTAAACTTGTGGAGGTTTTTCTATTGCTTTCCTAATGTCTACGACGCTCAACCAGAAATCCAGAGGACTTTCTTTTTGAGTTTTTAACAACTCTCATCAGATACTTTTCCATTGCTGGTCTGTGGCAAAGTTCCATTTAGGGATTCTCAAATCTACAACTGTCCACCCTCCATGGGTGTAGGCCGCATCAGTTGTGTTGGAAACATGCCACCTTTGAAAAGGCCTCTATTTCCCAGTCAATTGTGAGCTTAAATTGAAAATAACCCACGATGTGACAGCAAAAGGCAGACTTTCATATAGCACATCACATACTGTATAAAGGTGTCCCACTTATGTCAACATCTGCGTTATTTCTCTATGTCAAAGCTGGGAAAGCGGGACGATGAGGGTAGTGTGACACTACCCAAGAGATGGGCCACCCTCATTTCAAAGCTCTGCCTCCATTTCAGAAACAGAAACTTTGTGTTAGGGCATACAGGTCATATCCATGTAATGGCTACTGGATTAAATCCGAAAAAAGGGCTCGGAGTTATCACTACCTTAGCCCTGGAGGTATACAAGTAATGGGACCCTTAAAAACAAATCAATGAAAGAGTGCCACACTTCCATGTTACTGACCAGAGTGAATACAGATCACTCCTTGGGTCTTTAGTTCCAGCTGAACCATAACATTTAAGGGCAGCACAGGGAAACTATGGGTGACTGCTGTGCTTCTGTACACACAACCTTTAAAAAAAACAGGTCTCCCATGGCTCTCCCAGATGGTGATGATGTTGTATAAAAATCATCATGAAGGTTTTTTTTCTTATGAACATGTTCAAGCTCTGTTGACTTGCTCCTTCTCTGTCTTCAAAGGCTGCGACCCATAATGATGACGTCCTTTGGAAAGCCCTCCATTTTGGCCACTTCAAAGCATCCCAGCTTACTATAGAAATCCAACATTCGCTTATCAGTCTGACGAACCTTACAGAATGCACCATGGGAGCCTGAAAGTGAGAGACATACAAGAGAGAAATCAACCGACAAAGTCTTTTTACTGTGCCCCTCACAAAATTCTGTCGCAGGAAGATAAGACTGTTTGTGTTATGGCTCTGTTAATGTGTCTCTTTTCTCTTAGACTGTTCAGATGATGTAAGGCTGTTTCTGTATGTATGAAGTAGAAATTAAATGAGGCAAAAAAAAATCCCACTTCACTACGACTAGAAAGGCAACACATGGTGATCTCTAATCAAAATGAAATGAACTCATGCTTGTTGTTTTGGACTTTGGTCCTATTTTGACATAACAAGTTGATAAGTGTCCCTGTTTATTTTTGACCTTTAGAAACACAGATACATGTACTAATTTGTTATTTTACAGCTGCAGAATCAACTCCCTTAGTGGGTCATTTGTTCATTTAGACTATTTTTTTAAATAAACACACATAAAACTTGACAGCTTAATGGATACATCATGTAAGGGGATGAGACATGATCTGATAATATTAAAATAGTTGTCCCTTACCATTGGCCTTAAGGGAAGAAAGCAGACACCCCATCATGCTTTTGGCCACACTGGGGTCAGTGACTTTGGCGTCAATGTCCACCTTAATGAGAGAGGGGAAGTTGGAGAGAAAAGAATCTGGAAGACCCTCCTCCTCCTCCTCATGGAAGCTCAGCATCATCTTCTAGAGGGACAGCAGACAGAGATTATGGTGTAAATTTAACAACAGTCACAATCATACGATATACAAGGCACAGATTAGAACCATACCTCAGCCTCTGTGAGGTCCTTCTCACAGTCCGGTTTGTTGTATTTCTCTTGCATGAAGGGAATCCAACTCAACTTGCACTTCTTGATGAAGGGCTTAACATCTACAGTGCCGATGGCATAACCGCAGATCCCTTCATCATCCTCTAGCACAAACCCATAGTCTGAACTCTGTGTCAGGAGACCTCCAACTAACCTGTAGACAAACAAAGAGTGAATCATTTGGATTTGTGTAGCTGGAAAAACACACAGTCCAGGCTTCCATCAGGGCTGATTATAAATAAATCACTTTGCTTTACCTGTCTCCTATGAGGTCAGGATCATCGTCAGAGAATGGCACATCCTCCATTCCTTCGCAGAAGATTTCTTTACATATTTTATAAACTGCGGCCTGTAAAAGGAGGTAGATACAGCATTTATTCTTGTGGGCAAGTGGCCACTCCCAAAAAAGGTATTCTGGGTGTGTCATTTGGCACACACATATTTACTGATCACATCAGAGGAGCAGAGAACTGAGGAACAAAGGATTCCCTTAAACTAGGTTAGTTCTGCTGGGAATACTAGGCTCTGGCAAAAACCATGTCTGCAACCACACATTCAAAATTATTTCAATGTAACAACAAAATCCAACATCTTACCTCATCTTTAGGAAAGTATGGCCGTATGGTATAGATTTTGGAGGTTGGCATTGAAGGTGGAGGCTGGTAGAAAAGATCGTTTGCCCCATCTATTGGCAACAATCTCTGTGGGTATCAAAACAAACAGGTTCAGTTTAACTGAGAAAAGGCAGTGCGCTGAAGTGACTGCCTCACTGTGCATTCGCAAAGTTGAGCCACTATCAACCCAAAAGGAACAAAAGAAAGCAAAGTGCTTTCAAATGATAAATACTGTAAAAAACACATTAAACCTTTAAACATGTGTTCCTTTTGATCTGACAATGGACAACAAGGACAAACACCACATGTTTCTTGAAACAACACATACATATTTGCTTTGCCAATATTATAAGAATGAGGGTGGTATTTTGGTCTGACAAAGGTTTTACTGGCTGAAGGAGATGCTCCTTTCCCTTTTGTAAGGCATCGCAATATTTCGCTGCGCAGGACCCTCCTGTTGAGAAAAATAATGATGCTGGCGCAGAAAGGCAGAGAGAACTCCAGGAAAAAAACCAAACAGGCAAATTAAATGTGGGCTAATAGAGTTACTTAATAGCGTATCAGCTGTCATTGTGACTGTTGATTGGAAACACTGTTTCAGCCTTTTACAGATGTGTTTAATCTTGGAGTTTTCCCATTGCATACATGCTTGCGTTCTCGCTGGCGCTGCGATGCTTGCTTGCGCGTTGCGCTTTGCAAAGGGTTGGTAATTTGTGCGCTGTGCTTTCCTGCAAAGAAATGAGATGTCATGAAAATAAAAATCTAGCCATGCTCGCGTGCGCCGCATGCGCCAGGGAAGAGCAGCATCTCCTTGGGCAGTTGCTGAAAGAAACTATAATTAATCAATCAGTAATCAAATGTCATGCCAAACACTGGCTATAACCTCTTTTGTCAGGATGGGTTTCAGGTCACCCCTTCCCCTCAGACACACTGACAATATTTCCCAGGCATACATGGATATGAACTGCTTTGGAGAACAAGTGAAGGGGATGGAACCTGGATATTATGAAGCCTGGCCCACTTCAATCAGCTCACCTTTAACAGACCAAACCCCTTCATACCTACACACATATTACCAGTCTTCTTTGCTCACAGCACTCTTTTTTTCCATTTGATTGCTGTAAATTCAGTGCATTAGATACCTGGAACTCTCCTGCTAGACCTCCCCTAAAGGCCCAGGGCTCTTGGTCTCCTCTAAGGAATTGTGCTGAGGACTGACTACGACACCCTGTTAGGAGCAGAGCCAAGCGGACATTGTTACCACAGGATGGGGCTCTCTGACACAGATGAAGGGAGTAGGGAGATGGGAATGAAGGGGGATCAAATGTATTTGATAGCATAATCAATCATATTAATTTTGTTTTAATCATTAAAACATAAAAAGGACCTAATTTGGAATAAAATTCTACTCAGAGGAAATACTTTAAGATAAAATGGGGCTCAAGCACCTAAAGCTTATGTTTGCAAGTATGAACAATATGAATTATTTAAATATCATTATAAACTCTGCACCTTCACAAACTCTGTCAATACAATTTTAGCAATCAACTCCACATAACATGGCATGCAGGTCGTAAGCTTTTAAATCTGGGTAATGCTCGTTTCAAAGTCTGACGGACATCCTAGATATTACACTGACCATCAGAACCCAAACCTTTGCCATCTATGGACAAAAAAAGCTTTAGCTGCCGTCACCCCACCGATCTTGGCACCCTGTGTGAAGTCACATTCTCATCTTATCTGCCTTGTCACATGACGGGGGAGCATGAGTCATTAAAAACCAGGAAGACACGACAAGAGATCACTCCCTGAGTTAAAGGGCCTCTCAGCTTACTATTAAAAACCACAATCAGGACAGACTTCAGATGAGAGGTGGGAACAGAGCGTGCACGAGCAGCATACTTAAAGCATACAGGGCTATAAGGGACTGTATATAGTACTGCTAATAAAGCCTAACCCTGGTTGACGAGAAGCCCTGTCATGTGACCCGACAAATGCAGCGCGCGTGCCAGATACCTAACATTGCTTCTCATATAAACCTCACTCTGATAATTAAACAATTCATGTGATGAGCTGACACAGCATGCAGATGCACCCATGTTAGGAACAATGAACTTGGCTTCCATAATTAAACCACAAAATAGAGAAAAATAATCTCTCAGTGGATTACTTCCACGGTTCCACCTGGTTCAGACTGCAATGTCTTAACACAATCACAGCTTACACAGAAAGCATGAACACATGTTCTTTTTAATTCTGCCACTGTGTATGTGAGACCACTTATTGCACTCAAAAAAATTCCAGAGTGGGTTGAACTTAATATAGTGTGTTTAAAATTCAAAACCAAGGGTAAATTCACTACAGTAGGTGCATCAGGCTGGTCTGAGCCATTTCAATAGGCCTACTGATAGAAACAAAAACATGTTAGAGTTGCTGCCAAAGAGAGAATTTTGGAAGTTAACATTTAAAAATTCAAACCCAAATCGCTGCGCAAAATGTGACTTCATCCAAAGGGCCGCTTCCTTTCCTACACATCAGTATTTTACTTTTAGGAATTTAGTTTAAGATTTTTTTTTTTACATAAATCTTTCTAAACATTACACAAGAGACAACGCCTGCACTGTGCATACATCGGTCACTGTCGATCCAATAGCAGTAGAAACTTGTACTGTGGATTCTTCCATCTGTACACAGTGAAGGGAGAAAACAGTAGAAAATAGTTATTAGTATGTGTTCTCAGAACAATAACCAGGGAGGATGTGACTAAGTGCCAGTTGCACAGCTTCCATAAAAGGGAAAAGATGGGGACTAATGTAAGAATCTGATAATAGTAACAGCAGAAGTCACCATTTTGGAAATAAATGACACTGCAGTTACCAGAAGGACAAATATATTTATAGGGTATAAGTTTCTTGAGTGTTTAAGGCCTTTTACTGATGCATTAAGCCAGTCCTGAGGATTTTTGGCGTGGTTATGCCAGTGTGGGTATGCTGCCTGCTGTGTACTGTGGGCTAGAGACCTCAGGTTTGCCATATAGCAGGGCAGGACAGAAACCTGTGAATGAAACTGGGTTACAGGGAGTAACCTACAGACCATGCTGGTGCTTCTGACTATTTAAAAAACACTCCAAAAAAAGATGGAGATGTTATCAGAAGGCTGAATGTCACTCAAACTGCACCACATTGCACCATCTGAAAGAAAGCATGTGAGGGGACAGAAGAGAGAGAGAGAGAGGGATAGAATATGTTCGCTATAAGAAGGGGATGGCATTCTCTGTGATACAGAATGAGCAAAATTCAGGAGAATAAACCGTAGAAGTGAGGCACAAGACACATTTTCCAATCATATTTTTCTTATTTGTTTATGCACCAGAATGGCCTTCCACAGTGAGTCAGTCAACTTGCTCTCCAAGCTCGCGTGCGCGCTAGGGCATGGAGGAGGAGGGGGGAGCGGGATGGGGACTTCCCCCTGGTGCCCATCCCCACAGACGGAAATGGAAGCAAGTGTGTCCGTGTGGGAATGCAGCAGTGATGTTACTGGATACACAGCAAGCAGCAGTAACCCTGCTGGGATGTTTTCCACAGTTCAGACCAGTTCAGGCTCCATCAATATGAAATCAACTTGCTATGGAATAAACAGGGGTGTTGCCAGCAATGCAAGTGGCACTCAGTCAGATGAAAAAAAGAAGAAAACAACCAACACGTGTGAAACATGAGCAATTAAAGGAACCATGGCTACTGCAAGGTGATGCATTTCGCCTGACCTGTGCTAATCTGCTGTATATTTTGAACACTGCAAATGTTAGCTGCAGATTTTCACCCTTTAGTCATGTGTTGTTCAAGGGGCCATGCTGCTCTGATTGATTAGATTGATCACAAGTACTTGTCTTGTTCATCTAAACAACCCTGGACTACAACAGAATCCATGCAGCTAAATAATTGATTATTTAAATGTTTTTTTGATAGAATTATATTTTATATGTGTTTTAAAAATTCATATGTAAATGTGTCTCTGACAGTTAAACTATGCTACTGCTTTCTACAGATAACAGCCCTATGGTCCCCCTCATACATACCTAGCCACTGGACAAAAGACTTGACCATAGAAATGATGCTCTTGATATCCCAGATGTATGGGTAAAGGTCGTAGAGGATGGTGCGATTGGCTGTATTAGACAGCCGTGTGAACATCTGGATGACTGAGAGGCACATCTCCTCAAACTTCTCTGCCCGTGACTGCCATTCTGCAACCTGCGTGCAACACAGATAAGAGGGAAAAACAAATAATGTTGAAAAAGGACAGTAATCTATGTGTTGACAATAATGTACTTAATTACATTATTTACCGATTTCTGTCAAAATGTCATTTTATGAAAAAAGGCAGATGGGTTTACAAAAGTAAGCTGAGCTTACAACAGCAGAGCACTCTCCATTTGCTGTCATAACCACACCACCCAATGGACAGTGTCGGGAGTGCATATCCACCATTTTGTTTTTTAACACCCTGATCCAAGAGGTCAGTTAATAATGGATTACTCTTCTCAGCTAGACCTTGGTCTGTCTGTTTATTTCAACACATTAACCCACCTTTTCTGATTCCTTCCTTTTGCAGTTGACACTAACAACGCTGCTGTTGGCTCTCAGCCAGTTGAACTCCTTTAACATCTGCATGGCCTTGGGTCCATGTTCATAAGGCAGGTAGAAGAGCTCTGCCAGCAAGCTCAGATCCTCAAGTGTAATGGGCTCTGATGTGAACAGTGGCTTCTCATTGGGGCCAGGCACAAACAATTCCTAAGTACACAAATAAAATGTCAATAATGTGTCTTTACAGTGAAATTCTGTTTTGGTTTGCCTATCAATTGCAAATTCTACAGATTCTACAGAAAGAAAACAAAGTTTAAATAGTTGCAACACCTGTTTGATCTGATCATCTGTCTGCATAGGTGCGATATCACTCCCAGAGTCTTCCTGGATTGACTCTTCAGAGGACTTGGACTCTGCCAAACTCTCCTTGTCTGTATCCATAGGCCTCAGATCCTCTGCCATCTTGTCAGTTAAGATGGGACCGGCATGCTTCTCTTCAGGGTCAGCTTCTGCCTCAGGCTCAGGTTCATCCTGCTTCTCTACCACCATCTCCATAGGCTCTTCATCTGAATCTTTCTTTTCCACCTCCACCTGCACACACAGTATATGCATACTAAGACAAAACTAGCTCAAGTTTTCAGAGCAGGATACAGTAATCATCTGGACTGTGTGCTATAAATGAGCTTCCTAATAAAATGACACCTTACCTCCTCTACTTCCTCTCTTTTTGTCAAGGGGTGTGCGAGTGGATCCAGGCAGAGAGGAGGCATTGAAGGAGACATGATGGGCTGTTGGAACACAGTCGTGACTGTTGTAGAGGAGCAAAGAGAGGGAGTGGCTACAGATGAAACATCTATGGCTGTGCTTTTGGCATTGCTCTGAGGCACCTGTCGGCCTGAAAAAGAGGAGTTTCACTGCATTGTTTTTTTTCTAAGAATCTCTTAAGTTTTTAATATCGTGACTGCTCTTACGGTTATATTGATGAGGCACACCAAATTCTCCAAGCCATTCTGTGAGAGCCAGTTTTAGAGCCAGCTGTGGACTGTAGAGCATATCTGTTTCCAGTTCTTCATCACTGCCCTCATTTTCTAGCTTGATCTGGATGGACACTGTGCTGTCCTCACCGTCAGCTGGCAAGGGACAAGAAGAAAAAGCACTTTAGTGAGCCAGTTACATTATCATACATGAATACAATTATGTACACAGCACTACTAGAATTTTCCCCAGGGGGAACTAGTAAATAAATATCTTATCACACTACTACTGTACTTTTGGAACACACTTACTCATGACCACATCCTTGCGTACACCATTCATATTCGACTTGTACCAGGTGGCCAGAGTGTGGATTGCTACAAAGTTTGACTCAAACTCGCAGTTAGGATTCGTGAGGACTCCCTTCAGTCTTGGGATGAGCTCTGTGGAGCGGCCCTTGTATGGTCCCAAAAAAAGCCTTTTCTGGTCATAATCATTGGCATGAAAATTGTCCCAGATCACAGGGGCTCTTCTTAGGATTTTTGACACCTCCTCAATAGACTCCACTGTTATGTCTTTGGACACCACCTTGGGCCCTGCAGAGGAGGCAACATACCCTAATTAATACCATCTATACATTGACATGCATGATTAAGCAAAGTATAAACTGGAGAGCCAAGATTTACCTGTCCATAGGATGTCAATGCCAGGCAGCAGTTTCTCTCCTACTGTGTGGAGGTAGGGGGACTGAGAGACACTTGGGTAGCAGAACGTGCCACAGTACTCTGTATTTCAGTGCAGAAACAAAGAATAATGGTTAATTAGGCAGATAAACCAAGTGTATAAAACAAGCAAAGAAGTCAGAACCAAAAAAACGGAGGTACCTGTGGGGCAGAAAAGGAAGGTCTCAGGCTCTCCCAGGTACTGGTAGATTTCGTTGGTAATGGAAACCTGAGCGTGTGCAAATGAGCTGAACACTTCTTTGTCAGCAGGGCACATGTTGTGGTCAATATCATCAAAAAGTAAGGCAAATGACTTGCAGCCAAAGTGAGAAACCTGAAGAGAAAAGAAGGTGGTAATTACATAGTGTGACTTTTGGAGAAATAAAAGGTTTTATCACACTATTTAAAATACTATTGCACAAATACCTGATCAAGTTTCCTCTTGAGTGCAGAAACCTCTTTCTGATTTGAAAAAGTGATGTCCAATCCAGGTGAGATGGCATAGATGAACTCTATCCCATACTCCTTAGCAGCACCAATTAAAGTCATGAGTTGCTCTACAACAGAGGAAAGCAAAATCCCTCTATTAATACCTTTTTGTAATTTGATAAAAGCCCATCTGAAACATGCAGGAAGTGCTTTAAGTTGGGTTACAAGAATTATTCATTTTCCTTGCTGCAAGCCTAATGATCCCAATATCTAATTTAATTTATCTGTTTTTGATAGTCACCTGCTTCTTCCACTGAATACAGCTCTCTCCAGAACATCCTGTGTTTGTAGTCATCTTTTGGTGCATACAGGTATGTATTCAGCCCCCACTTCTGCTGCCTGTGAATTTGAAAATTACATAAAATCAGCATGACAACTTAAATCATTTAGCTATAATGACATTCACGGGAATGTTTAAATAATTCAGATTACCTTCTGAACAGCTCTTTCCTCTGTTCCATTGTCCATGGTCGACCATAAAAGCCTGCATGAGCAAACAATACATTCAGTTTCTATGATGCTGACCATCTACGTTTCCTGTGCATATTGACCTGCTTGACTGATGCAACCAAAAATTTGCCCCTAGGTGTGGGCTTGACTGGAAGTGCCAGTAGTCATTTTGCCTTTATTGGCTGCTTTCTGTGTTAATCAATTTATTATTTTATAAATGAAAATAGAGCAAGCCAAACGGCCATTTTATTTAATTTAGTGCAGGACAGTACAATGTTATGTTGTTTATTGTGACCAGAAACCAAATAACACAGAAAACTATACCGATTTGTATAATAATTTGATTATCAATATGAATTATATCTCAAAATGATATCACGTCTCTGTTAAGCAACATTGCTGCAGATTTCGACGTCCTACTTATAATGCCATCAAGTTTACAATTGGATCCAATTTCAAACAGACATAGACACATATGCAATATTACCTTCCACAACTCCACTTATGAATTTTCTATGGTCCGACGGTTCGACACCAATGCCAGAATCTTCCACCGGGCCAGGGGCCTCTACACAAGGCTCTCCGGAGACTGGGCTGGGGCTCGGCTCAACGTCCACTTGAGGAGTCTCCAGTGTCTTATCTTTCTGAACCATTGTTCACAATTTCCCTCGGCACAGTGTGACAAAATTCAAACAATTCCACCCGACACTTTAAATGCGGTTTAGCAGGCGGATTCGCCAAGTAAAACCTGAGGGAAATAAATCGCGTCACTGCGTATGCAACGATAGCTAGCTTAAGGTATTAGCGAGTCTCTAAATTTGATCGAAAATTAGCAACTGCCTTTACAAGATGCGATTAATGTCGCTATCAAGTGGTACACATCGTCGTTTGTATTGATTAATATATACGGAAAAACAACAAGTTCATTCGTTGGTGATCGCTCATGTTCGTCTCTTTATGGCAGATTTACCCTACTTTTCGTCGGTTCTTCCTGTTTACACCAAGTGCGCATGCTCACGGGACTAGCTCAAACCAGTCAAAACTAGATCTGGGTGACAAAACACCACAAAGATGCCGCTAAGACAACGAGATAGGTAACTATTCTACTCCGTAATGCTCAACAACAGCAAGTAGTAAACGCTATCCAATCAGCTGTTAATGCAGTTATTGAGTAGCAACTGCGCAGAAATTATTCATCAAACATTTAAAGTCAAACGACGATGTTTTCTTCAGCCAAACGCCTATAATGTGACATTTCACATCTAAAACGAGTCACGACTGATTAATTTGCGACTATGGAAAATAAACATTTCCTCACTGAATTCATATAGTGTCGGGGGACAACTAAAGGTTCGTACTATTCGTAAAATTATAACAGAAATTCAAATGCCGTGCTTTTTTCCGCGATGGAGTTAAATATCTCTTCAGCCATCTACAATCTTGAAATTCCAGTCCATATTAGGAATGCAGCTAAAGTCCAACACCACATTCAAACAGACGGGAGGTGCTGCTGGGCTGCAAACACCTGAGAATACACACGCTTTCTCCCAAATAATCAGGATAAAGCCCATTCCGTTCATGCATTATTCCTTAATTATGGAGAAATCATAACGTCTATTCTTATTGCAGACCAGAGAATGGTCTTACTACTTTATGTGACATGTAATTTAATGTGAAAGCATCTGGCCTAAAAACACAGCTGTGCTATTTTCTATGTAGTTAAATTGGATAGATCTGTTAATTATAAGTTTCACTTAAAAGACCCCAAAACAATAGCAACTGAACTTAACACATTTGTTCTGATGAATTATTGTGTAACTGTGACAAGACAAAACCTTTTATCCATGTAATAGAACAATAGTGAGGTAAAACAGCAAATAACTGACCAGTATATAAACTATGTGCATATCTGTACATTGACAAAAATCAAACAAGGATTTCATTCAACTTTTTTTTTATTATTATTTAGGTTTGTAGTACATTCAAATGTATTACATCCTCTCCCTTACTTAGGGAGTTCCATTCATTATTTTTATCCTTTTTTAAAATGATTTTCTCCCCATACAATTCAAATTTAATTTTACATTTAAATAAACTTTAAAAAAATTATTTAATTTCACTCATTCCATTTTTTTAAACTGTTTTACTGCTTTCATTATAAACTTCACTTCAATAGAAGGTGTTAACTTGCAGAAACAAACAAACAAAACGAAAAAAAAAAAACACAAACAAAAACTAATGCAACAACTGAAATGTAAAGCCAGTGTTGCAGATGAGGAGCCAGCTGTCGGCTCTGAGGTAAATGTCGGCTGCTTCCTGTTGTAGGCCTCCTGTTACCTCTTCAGATTCTGCTGGGCCTGCTTCAGTAAAGTGTCGAAGTCTAGTGCCTGAAACTTGCCTTTAGAAGAAGGCAATGGTTCGTACTCTTTATTTGAATCTGAAAGAAGAACAACAAAGTCATTACTACACTGCATTCAAATAATAAAAATCGTTAGACATGCATCATTTTAAAGCAAATCTAACAAATTTAACCCTACAACTTGAATGCATTAGCACCACTTGCCAATGCTTACCCAAATCACAATAGCTGGCCTTGCAGAACTGTCTCCTTCCACCAAAACAGAGGTCAAATGGCAGCTCATCAGGCTCGCGTAGTTTACTGCCATTCTCAATGGCTGTGAAAGCATCCTTGGTGTCGTAATATGTCACAAACCCATAGTTGTCCCTGTGAGGGGTAAAAAAAAAATCATCTCATCAAATCATCGTTCATTTTTTTGGTGAAGAAGAGTTTTAAGAAAGCACACATGGATCTGAGATGTAACTTGCTTTTAAAAGAGCAACCTGGGAGTGGTACCAGGAGGCCCCAGTTATGAACAAGTTTGAGTTTGCTTTAGCACTGTAGCTTGGCCTAAAAGGTCACAGATACGACCAACAAGGTTCAAAGACAGTGCAGTTTTCTCTCTTCTATAACATATCGCTAAAAAAGCTAATAAACAGTGTGTGTACTTACCCATGTTCTCTAAAGTGCAGGGTACATTCTTCAATCTTGCCAAAAAAGGAGAAGCGTTCCTTAAGTTCTTTTTGGGTCATTGTTCCTCGAATCCGACCAACGTAAACAACACGACGCTCCTCCTGAGAAACAAAATTATAACCAGATATTTACAATATTGTAACTTTGGAATTTATTTTTCCCAGAGAAAGCTCTTTTATACATACAATGGCCTTCTCTTTGCGTCTCTTTATTTCTTCCACATTAGGCTTTGGTTCATAGGCATAACTGGGCCGATATGAAGGGCTGAGGAAAGGCGAAAAAGGAAAGCTTCAGACTTTTTTCCCCAAAGGCCTTGATAAAGTATTTGTTGTAAAGCTACCAAGTTAAGCAGCATGATTTATGTATTTACCTGTACAATCTTCTGCTTCTTCTCCACTGGGCTTTTCTTTGAGGTGACTGAGACCGTGACCTGGACCGACTCCAGGAGCCAGAACGAGAGGAGGAATATGAATACCTTCTTCTCCTGGGAGGAGAGCGGGACGCAGAAGGTGAGGAGCGAGAGGAGGAACGGGAAGAGGAGCTGGAACTGCTCTCAGAATTTCGGGGTCGATACCTAGAGACCAATAACAAGCAATGCTTATGAGCAACAAGAAAAAGGCCACCTGGTAGAAATTGGTACGTTGGAAATTTAGGCAGAGGAGCTCACCTTTTCTTTGCAGGAGATCTCGACCGAGATCTAGAGGAATGGCTGTCTGACTCTGAACAGCTCGACATGGGGCTGGGAGAACGGTGGGATCTTCTTTTTCTAGACCGACCTCCAGTCCTCTCTTTGGGACTACACTTTGGGCTGGGTGTACGACTGGAGGCACGCCGACGGTATGACCTCTCCAATGGCCCTCTCCCTGGACTCCTGTCTCTGGAAGCAGATTCGGACTCCTGTCGAGCAGGAGAGGCATCCGGAGTCTCCAGAACAGAGCTTCCCTCCATCCCATTATTCGTCTCCTGCTCCAGGGGCTCCGTTGGTGGAAACACTGATGGTTTGGTTGCTACCACAGGATTTATGGTAACCTGGAGAGATGATGCTGGGGCAGCTGCGGGTCTTTCTGTAGTGGTTGGAGCGTGCTGCTTGATGGGTTTAATAGTGATAAAAGATTGCTGTTTAACATTCCAGCGGTTGCCAAGCTCTCCAGCAGAAGCGCCTTTGTTGGGAAGGCAATAGTCATGGTCCATGCATGCCAGGTCCGGGGCTACAGTAGCAGCAGAAGCAGTGGGTTTACTGCGGGACTTAAGTGAAGGCAGAGGCTGTGCTTCTATCTGAATAACCTTAGAGGGGCTTGGCTTTGAGGCCTCAGCAGTCTTGCTCTTCCCCAGCAGAGCCACAGCAGCCAGAGGCTTCCACATCTGGTGAGGAGGAGTTGCTGGAGGAGTCAGAGCTGAAGCAGAAAGACAGAATGCATATCGCAATTACACCTGATATAATAATATTTACAATTGAGATATTGCATGACTTGTTAACTAATTTTAGATGCACACCCTTACAAAGGCAAATGCTGAATTACCTGCAGTGCTTGAGAGGTCATTAGCTCTTAAACGCTCCACAACCGTTTTCTCTGGAACCAACTCAACACTGCAAAGAAAGCACAGTGGTGTATCAGTACCCAAGCTAGTCTTGTGACTGAATTCAGACCTAGGGTTTTTAGTCTGGCTAAAAGATGAGAGGTTCATCGGTAGGTCTTGGCGAAAGGTGAACATGTGTCACCTCTACACACACACAGCAAACAGCTTTCACTCTTCCAGGAACCTTTTAACTGGCTCACTCACACAGAGCAGCGTCAGTGCTGTAGGGTAACTCACCTCGAGTTTCCTACAGCTGCTGCTCTACCAGAGACCTCCGGCACACATTGCTCCTCTTTGGCTAAAGTGAGAAGGAACAGGGGAATGAGTGCATAAGCACAGGGAACAACACAAAAAACACAAGCAGCCAAGAAGAGAGGTTTTGTTTGTGTGGGCCAAAAACTGTTAAGTGTACATGCAGCAAATAATGCAGGATTACATGTGTTCAACAATACAGTCACTGACAGGAGCAATGACTCATACTGTCTAACCACTTGTTACCAGTTGGCTATTGTACATCCACCCAAACAAAGACAGCAGGGCGAGAGTTAAATGGATTTGCAGACAGGGCAGAATTCCAGCAGCTGAGCAGACAAGAGCACAAAACAGCTCCTCTGCCCCCTGCAGCATGCAGCTCTCTTAAAGCGGAATGTAATGATTACCAACATGTGAACACACTTTCCTAAAAAGGTTTAAGAAAACCATCATCTTTGTTCCACACTTTATTGATTTGTTAACTATATGATGGTCCTTGCTGGTGAAAATATCAGTTAATCTCTTTAACTTTGCAAACCCCTTGCAAAGTCTTTCTACAAACGAACTACAGTAACCAAAAATAGAACTGCAATGATGTATGTTATGTCCCACCATTACGAAACCAGAAAACCGACACTCTGACTTCATTTAGCCTGGTATGGCTACTGATTAGTACAACCAACTGATGCAGAATTTAACTATGAAAGTGCAAAAAAATGATTACCTTGGGTTTCCTCAAACTGCTCCAGTAAGCTGGTCAGATCAGCAGCTTCAATACCTAGACAAAAAAAATCATTTAAAGTTTACATGGCTTATAACCACCCAAAATAAAAAATCAACAGTTCATCAAGACAGACCAGAAACATTCGATTAAAGTGGCAAAAAGATCATTAAAAGGAAGAGTCTTAAATGGTTCAGTTTTTACTGAGACACTGCTGATTATTTTCCTGCAGCCAACAACTGAACCAGCTGAACACAGAATAGCAGCAACAGCATAAACACCAGTTGCTCATGTGGCTGAATCAATTGGTTAAATCATTTTTGATATAAAACAATGAAGCTCACCTATTTCAGTGGTAAAAGCCTCGATCAGCTCCTGTGTAGGACTCTTTGCTCTTTGGGGTTTTTCTTTAGTTTCAGGCACAACCGTTTTTGTTGTTGGACTCTGTGAGTCTGGTATGTGGGCAGTACTGGCTGTTGGTTTGGATCTGCTATCTGATGTGATGGAGCTATTTAATGAGGTAGGGGCAGTAACCTCTGGCACCTTCTGGGCAATAACAGTGGTCCTCTGGGGGATAGTAGCAGCAGCGGGTTTGACCGCATATGTAGTGGTTTTGGATGTCAGGGAAACCTGCTGAGACTTTGGCATTTCATCAAGTCCGCTCTTTTCCCTCAAAAGTGTAGGAGATGGTTTCCCATCTGCTGAAGATATAAGCTGAGTGACAGGTTTTTGAGGCACAGACTGAGCCACACTTTGCTGATGTGTGGGTGACTCATTGGCTGAATGAGGGGCGGGAACTGATGGCTTCTGGGGTAGTTTGGAAGGTTCTGGTGTTTGCTGTGGTTTCGGAGCCGAAGCAGAAACTTTACTGGATGAGGCAACCATGTAGGCTGGTGGCACCAGCAACGCCTCAGGGGTGGGTGGTGCAGCTGGTCCCCTCGGCTGCCAGGCAGGTCTCACCTCCTCTACATCCTTCTTCACTGCCTGGGGGTTATGCCGTCTGGGATCCTTAGGGCTGGGGTCAGGCAGGCAGGGAATTGGGGGCAGCTCCCGAGGAAGCTCTGGAAGGCTGGGCCACTTGGTGCTGTTGTCATCTTGTTTTTCTACAGGAGCTGGCTTTTTCTGCTGTCGAAGCCGTCTGTACTCCGCTAGACTGAGTGATTTGGGCTTTGGCTCTGGAATTGCCAGGGACACAGGATGGAGGGCCTCACCAACAGGCGGTGTCAACTCGGGACAGCTAAGAGCAGCTGCTGGGCTCTCCAAAGACTCAGGGGAAAGGGAAACTGAGGGGGTTGCTGATTTGTCTAGCTCAACAGGGGCAAGGGCCGTCTGTCTTGGCTTCTCACTGGGCTGCTGGGAGATCAGCACTGTGGGTACAGAGGTTGGCTTCTCGGGGCTAACGGATAATGGAGGTGAATCCCTTCCGGCTGACAGGGGTGTGTCAACTTGCACACTTGATTTGGGTGATAGTGTTGTAGTGGTGGCTTTTGTCTGTGTTTCAGTTTGACATATGCTTGTTTCTTTAGGTTTTACAGCAGCTGTAGCAGAAGCAGGAGGAACCTTTGGAACTCTGTGTTTCTTCTCTTCTTTGACTAACCTTTGTTCAGGCTTTTTAGGCGATTCTTGTGCCGCCTTTCTAGCACTCCTGAGAATTCTTCCTTCCACAACATCAGGTTGACTTGGTTCTTTTCCTTTCTTTTTCTTTTTTCTACGAGAGGGACTTTTCTCTTTAATCTCTTCTGTTTGTCTTTTAATCTTCTCATTTTTTACATCTGAACTTAGACCTGGTGTAGGTGGAGCTACCTTTTTCACCTGAACCTCATTAACTGTTGGATCTTCATCATCAACAACTATATGCTCTGAACTGTCAGAGGCCACATCTTCTGCTTCATCAGAAACTTTCTGCTCATTTTCTGAGGACAGCTCCTTCAGTGGTAGAGGCACTGGTAGGTTCATGTCTGGGATGGCCAGGATGGGCTCTCCATTTTCCCCCTGGTCCACAACTTCAAGTAATATACCTCCCTCAGGGAGCATCTGTTCCCCTTCCTCATTCTCCACACATATCGCCATACAGTATGGGTGCATGTGCCTGACCAAGTCCCCCAGGCTAACAGAAACACCATCTTCACCCTCCTGCTCAAAGGTGACAGGAAGTGGAAGGCTCAGACCATCCCAGTGTAGCAGGTCATTGTCAGGACCTGAATCCTGCCCCATTGGGCTTAGAGTAAGGGAGCCATCTTCCTCCTCCTCTCCATCACTCCTCTGGATAGAGTCTGTGTGTATCCTGGGGAGACTCTGAGCACAGACAAGGACATAAATATCCAGTCAAATTCTGAAAAGATCAGTACATTTGTAAACATGTTGCCTTGAGTGAGAAAAGCTACCTTTCCAGTTGATAAAGTCCTACATAGTGTGTCTTTCTCTGGAGGGGAACGGGACAGACACAGCAATCTTCTTAACTAAAACGTAAAAGATAAACAAAAGCATATCAACACTTTGTCCACTTTGACTCAAAGAGAAGGGGTATAGAAACACAGAGACTAGCAAGGCTCTGCTTTTCACTTTCTGCCCCAAACAGTAACAGCGGATGTCACGTGAGATCAGGGGTGTAAAAGACACATTGAGAATTATGTCCAACAGCTGGGCGCTCACCGGAGAGTGTTCCCTGCCCTTCTGACCTGACAGCAGGTCTGAGTCAGGAAGTGTGTCAAATGGAGACAAGTTCTCATCATCCACATTGTCAAGTATCTCTGTCAGGGCGGTTAGCAGCGTAGCTTCACTCTCCTCATCAAGTCCTTTAGTCTAAACAAACAAACATCAGGTCATATATACAAACACTGTACAATCCTTACGCATTGTAGATCTCTAAGGCAACTGTAACATAAAAGTCTTACCTCTACTGTTGGTGTATCCTCAAAGATAGAGAGGATAGAGGGGTCTAAGCAGTTTTGGAGTGCCTCTAGAGTTTCACCAGAGCTCAGTATGGCTGTCTGAAAGAGAAGAAATGGATGGGGTTTTATTTTAGGGAAAAATATCTTGAAAAAAATAAAAATCGATGAACATTCTCTTGAATGAAAAAAATCAATAATTTATTAGAAATATAAAAATAAGACAAAGTGTGACTAAGGGGGTCAACATGATTTATTATTTAGGCTGAGAATAAGTGAGGTTTCTGAAAAAGTGAGTCAGAAAAGGAAACCCCAGAGGGTGAGAGAGGGCACATGCTTTTGGTTCAGGCATGAAAATGAGCAAAACAAAATACCAGTCATTTCCTATAAATTGAATAGAAATAAGAGATTCTAAATTAAACACATTCAAACAGTTGAAGCAAGAGCATGTGAGGTATGCTCAGGTAGTGTACCACTGTCAATCATATTTTAAATCACGCAGTTACACCGAAACATGCCACTCTCTCAGTGACCCACGTGTTTCTGTCAACACACAGTGCGCAGACATGTTTGGTCCTCGCCTCATGCCGTCCAAAGGGAGACCACTTAGCCCACGTGTTGAACTACAACAAACCAGAAGAAGACCCTAATATCCCTTCCTGTCCGACATTATGAAGCTTAACACGACATCTCAATGCACTTCGTACAAACTGTTTGTAGACATAAAGAGTAGCAGCGCTCAAACTCCACTTTAGGTTCTGTAAACTTATTGTCTCTACTGCGCATGTGTGAAGGCCAACATGTGATTCACCACGACTCACCCACATGTGGACATAAACACGCATTATGAATGAAAACTTCGATATAGTATAAATGTTGAAGTGCAGGTAATCACACGTGTGAGCGTGGTCGTTCTCGGTGCAGTTACTGTAAATACAGAAACGGCTTCATCACCACTGAACGGATGACACGTTACTGCAACGTGTTGGCACAGAGCCTACAATTTACACCACGACACAATTATCACCAATACAGGTTAAAAAAATACATAAATCAGGCCTACAAAGCTACACTGTAGTACTGAATGAGCTAATTGTTAGCATGTTGCAGTGTTTTGTCGCCACCACGTGTGTATGAAGCAGTTAATGAGCAGTACACGGAGTACTTTTACACAAAAATCCACCAAGGAGCTTAAAAGCGAATTACTAAATCAAATTAGACCATTTGTGCTCATGCCAAGCCAACAGCCATTAAAAATACACAACTGTCATTTTATTTATTTGAGCGATTGCCCATATTATAAACCAGAAAGCCTGCCTCGTTCAGAGAAAGACCCACCGGCACCGAGGATGTTAGAAACACCGGCAAGACTTACTATGACGCAAATAGTTATGATTAAATAAAACCACAGAGCTCTCAAATCGTAATAACTACAAATCATTAAGTACTTAAAAACACAAGTTCCACTAGTGATTCTACGGTTGCATCCACGTGTCACTTTTCCATGCGCAGTGTGGAGCTCATGCAGGCAACATGAGCTGCCTCTTCTCCTAAAACACGAACACATGAAACTGACACAAACGAACTAACATGCTGGGAAATGAAGTGTAGAAGCTGTTCTTTACCTCGTCTAGTGTATCCATTGGGAAAAAATCTATATTGCACGCAGTTAAAGTCTCCTCGCCTGCTCCCCACCGCGCCGCCATCTTGCAAGTATACTCCCTGCCCAGACCCGTTTCGGAATGAAAAGTAATGAATCGCTCATTGGAGGAACGACCACGCCGGCACGAGACACGTGGTCCAGCATTCCCGGCAAAATGACGCAAAATGACGCTGGAGGTCAGAGGTTGAATGGTCACGTTTCGTTGTAGTTCTATTGACAACTTCCGGTAGCTCACGGACTTTTTTGGTATGTTCCGTGTTTCCTGCCTGTTTAACAGAAACACAACTTAATTAATACTTTAAATGTTTATATATTAAGACGACGTTCTGCTCAATGTGCTACTGTAAAACAGCATTATTAGGTTAGCTTAAGGTTCAGTGACAAACTAATCCAAGTTTCACAAAAGTGAAATGTTTTTTACTCTGTAATGTATATATAAATAGATACAAATAGATTATAGTGTTGTTATTAAAGACCTGATTGTACATCAGATATATTGTTTTCTAATATTTTAAGTTATACACAACACAACACAACACTACACTCAACACAAGTATCAGTCACGTTACAGAGCAACACACAAAAAACATCCTTGCAACCTTTTCCAAGAATGTGGTAACACAAGGAGTAACCCAGAAGGCAAAACATGCAGACATCATAACAACAAACCAAACTGCCCATAGTCGATGTTATAGGTCATCTATTTTTTAAAGTCTCTGCAGTGAGTTGTATTATATTGTGTAACTATAATTAAACAGGGCTGTATAATGAACCCTATTATTCTGCAAAGATACTCTTTCCATATATATATTTACTTAAATGCATATCATGTTTGTGGTCATGTGATGACAACAAAGCAAACTGCGCTAGCTGAAGAAGCTTTGAAATATGGTAAAAAATGAATAAAAAATGAGGGCGAGTAAACATTTTCTTGGTGTAATAGCATAGTTCACCTTCCTCCTGATAAGCCACAAACAAAATTTGCACAGATGATTGGCAACATAAATACACAACTTACTGCTAAAAACAAACATCACAATTAATAGACAAATTTCCCCCCAGAGCTGGGGTATACGTGAAGGTAAAGTGCACAAGAAGACAGGCAACAGAGAAGTGGAGATTAAACTGGGTCAAATATAACAGTGGGGGTGATGGTGCTTCTCATTAGGATTGCATGGCATAGAAAAGCCATAGGCAATTCCCTGTGTCCCACAGGTAAAAATGGATGAGAGGTGAGCCACAGACACATGCAGACACAAGCAGACACACTGTGGTTTGCCACTTTGTCTGTCAGTGTCTGTAATTGACACGTATACACTGCTGTCTGATTAATAAATCTAAACTTTAGTCGGTGGAAAAGTTCCACAAGTAGGCGATAACATTGATACTGAGTGATTGATAAGGCTATGGCCTAAGATAGAAGGACTTTATTTTAGAAACCCAAGGCCATTAATGTTTCAACATTACCCCTTCCTACATTTACATAGTTAGTCCGGAGTTTTGGAGCATCCAGATTTCCTGTTTCTGGAGGTCATCATCATCATCATCATCATTACTGTCAAACGGTCTGGCCACTCAGCTCCTTCATCATCTTGGAACAAGGTCTGAGGATGCCAGGTGAGGTGAATAATGAAGGTGATGGATGTGTTCTGATCTCCATGCCAGGATGACTGTGTGTGACTGTGCTGATTTCAGGTGTTCAGCATAATCACTAAAAGGATGCACTATATGTGCATACTAAGCATGCACTCAGGATAGTCTGTATCAGGTCATGAATTTATCAGTCACCTTACATGAAAATATTTATTCAAATGTTTGTAGTTCATACTCTGGCTATTATATGTTAAATAGCTAAAACAAGCAAGCAGATCTCTACAGAGCAGTTTTCATAGATCAACTTGAATGCCAGGTCTAATAATATTTGCAGCATTACCCTTGTGCTGCACTGTTGTGTCAAGTTATTTATTTCATCATTTCAGTGCAGTTCATCATCATACTTTTATGCATTCACAATATGATAAACTTGTGCTTCCCTGTTCCCCAAGTTTGTTGATGCTCAACAGGCCCAAACAGTCTGTCTCCCATTATGTTCTAATGAAAACTGCACATATTTCCTTTCCTTCAGTACATCAGAGGCTGTATACTGTAAAGATGTGGGAGCTGTAAGACTAGGTCTGTGTGTGTGACAGAGAGAAAGAGAGAGAGAGAGTGGAACACCACTGTGCCCCAGCACACTCCCTAACTGTTACCTACCGCTGCTCTGCCGTTGCCATGGATACAGTGCCCTCTCTCCCCCTCTCTCCTCTCTCTCAGTGGGTACGGAGGGATGGGGCTAGAGAGCAGAGAGAAGTGGCTCTGGCTGCTGCCTCTGCGTCATATTCATACCAGTGCAGCTGAGTGCTGCCCCCCCCTCCCTCTCTCTCCTAACCCCCCCCCCCCCCCCCCCCTCGTCCTCTTCTTCCTCCATCCTTCCTTCCTTCCTTCCTTCCTTCCTTCCCTCCTTCCTTTCTTGTCATCATCCAATTTGCACACTGTTATATCCTCTCGTCCATTTGTGTCTCCTATCTGCATCTGCTCATCAGTCTCTCTCTCTGATCTCTCTCTCTCTTTCTCTCTGTTGGCCAGCTTGCTTTCCTCTGCGTGACTGACCTGAGCGGACTTTTTCAAGCGTGCGTGGGGAGAGAAGAAAGAGGAAGACAAAGGTAAGCACTGAGATGGAGGATATTTAAGAGTGTTTGTCTAGAGAACAGAAAAGCAGAGGACGAGGGGGGGGGGGGGGGCACATAATACCTGCAAGACAAAAGACTGCAGAAAACATGTGTACCACCAGGAGCCTTTTGATGAACATTTAGTGACAAAAAGTCAGTGCATGTAAACAACTGTCTGCTGTATGATGCTGAGATGTGCGCCTCAGTAAGCCAAGTAGTCAGCAATGTGTCTATGTGCAGTCAGTTCACTCTCTGTCACAATGTTATGAAACTGCTGCTTGTTCAGACAGTGCGGAGAAGGAGCCGAACGGAGGGGAAACTTCATTATTCTCAGAGAGTTGTTTTTGAGCGAATGTGTTGACATCACTGTATCACTGTATCTGCAAGGGAGTGAGCGAAAGAGCATGCCCAACAGTGTAGTTAGTGGTGAAGTGCTAAGCTTCAACGCCTAATCACTCCTGGAAACAGAAGCCATTTCCCAAATCACATTCACACACACAGACACCCCTCCTCTGTGTCTTCTCTCATGCTCTTCTCTCTCTCTCTTGCAGTATTGGGGATGTCTCTATCTTTCATATCTTCATCATTTTACCATTTTAGGATATTCTGTAAATGTCACACTCACAGATCACGACTTGCAAAATGCAGAAGAGAAATAAAAGCAAAACAAATGGTGACGTTGTTGAAACAGAACAAAGGTGTAAGGGGAAATGGAAAAAGAGGGGAGAGAAGACAAGTGAGGGGAAAGGAAGAGGAAGCCCGCAGGGTTGTTCATTGTGTCTTGGTCTTGAGAGTAGTGTCTGACACTGTGTATGACATTTAGCTGTGATGCCTCTGCCAGCTTGCTGGTGTGTGGGGAATGTGCCTGTCAGCTTTTGTTTCAATGGAGACAGTTGTTTGTCTTTTGTTATATTGGTTGTGAGTGACAGAAAACAGTGATCTGAGGTTTGTTAAATGGAGCTTCAACTCACTTGGGGGGCTTTGTTAGTGCAGGGAATACATAGATATCATAGACTAGTGGTTTGCAACCTTTTTTCCACTGCCCTATTTAAACTGATGTCATAACAACAACTGGCATTTAGAATGCATTTCTGATATGACCCATTTAACCCAAATGGGCCAACATGCTATGTGCCCAGTGTGGGTTAACCCACAGATTTGCCGATGTGGGCAGTTGCCCTCAGGAAATCGTTCCACTTGTGGGCCAATATGGGTCCTTGCAACACATTCGCACACCCATCTGTTCACATGTTGGGTGTATGGTGAGTGTTACATAAATGAGGCACAGAATAGCATTTCCACATCCCATAATGTGATTCTCATCAGGTGCTTCTTTTTCGACCTTGACCATGTATGAGATCCTTCTGGAGTCTTCATCTTGGTTTTTCAATGTAGATTACCCAAAGAAATCCTCATTGGCATAGACTTCCACAGGCTGTCTGTGGGTAAGCTATTGTGATCCTGCCCACAGAAAGGCAACCTGGGGTACCAAAACTTAAAAACATGTGGTGGGAGTATTGTGTTGGTTTGCCCTGCTTTCACTACCCTACTATAAATCCACAGCTATACCCAGTGGGCCCATGTGGGAAAGTTTGCCTCATGCTATATAGAAAAAGCTTAAAATATGTAGACATGCCATGTATAATGTGCCTGAGGTTAAGATCCATTATATACACTCTGCGCTGTAGTTCGTTATATGAATCGTCTGTTATCCACCTGACAGGAAAAGGTTCACAACTCATCCAACTCATGGAAGTCAGTTTTGTGCTTGTGTGTTTGTGTAGTGAAGTGTGAGATTATGAGATTATTGGCTTGGAGAACAGGCACACTTGAGCCAAGAGAAGTTGTGGGATGAACTGAGAGGGGAAACCAGAGAAGTGGAGGAGGGAAAGGAAATGAAACACAATCACATCAAGGTACATCAAGCTGCAGAAAGGTTGAAGTAATATCAACAGGGTGGAGAGATTAAATTGACAAAGAGGAGTAAGATTAAAAGAGGAAAAAAAGAGAGAGGCATTCAGACGTCTGCAGTGGAGTCAGGTCCTGTTGCGTGTGAGCGTGCACACGCTTCCTGCCTCCCATGGGTCTCCATGTCCCTGCGCTCCAGGTGGGCTTTGCATTTTTAATCGACACTGTCTGTAGTGATTAACACCAGTGTTCTCTCTGCAGCACAAAAACAAAAGGAAGGAGAGGGAGACAGAAAGAGAGATGGGAATCTGTCATACATGAGGCACGGTGTGTGAGAGCAAGTGCGTGTGCGTTTGTTTGGCAGTAATGACCCTCTGCCTCTGGGCTCCTACTGAGTATGTTTATCTCCCACAGCAGCACCGGGCAAAAATAGACGATGCATCACTGCCACACACACACACCTTGTACATTTTCTCTTTTTCTTCTCCTTTGCTCTAATTGCCTCCCTCCTGCATTCTCCATTTCACACACACACACACACACACACACACACACACACACACACACACACACGCCCCTTGCTCCATTCCATATTACTTACTCCACTCTCGCATACCACTAAGGATCTCTCTTCCCATTTCACTCCTCTCTCATTTTCCCTCCCACTTGTGTTGCAATATGCCTATTAATGATGCAGCTAGAGCACCACTGCCAACTTCCTGCCTCTGACAGAGAGAGGGGAGTGTAGTTGTGGTGTACATGCCCTGCTTTGTACCACTCCCTCTTATCTCTCCACCCCTCTGTCTGTGTTGTTTTCCTCAGAGTTAGCCCATGCGAGCAGCGTGTGGACTGAGTGCAGCTGTTTCGTTCAGAGCAAAGCCCAACATGTGAGAAGATGTCTGTTGGAGGTTGCGCTTGTCCCGGTAAGTGCCCGCTCTCTCTTCTCTCCTCTCTCTCTTTCCTCCTCCGTCTCTGTGCTCAGTGGTGCTGTCAGAAAGATGACTTATGTAAAAGTGCTGCAAAGTCCCCTGGGGCCAGCGTCAAGCTGTGCGAGTGTGAGTTTGATTGTGTGCATGCATATGTGTGGTGGTGTAGAGCAAACTCTCTACACATGTCCTGAAACAAGGTTATGGACTGAGGCGGCTACCGCACTTTCAGATTGAGTTGTTCAGCAGACCCTCTCAGTCACGCTAGCTTGCTGTGAAGCAGATCAATGGCTCTTTGAGTTTTACCACATACAGAGACACTGAGACATCAATAAGTACTACATCTGCTGACTCTTTTCACTCTTTTTCTCAGCTTTATCTGGCTCTTTAGCTCTGCTTCATGATTATTTGTGTTAAATGTTTGGAAGAAATGCGGAGAAATTACTGCTTAGTGTCATAGAAATTGTTATGAATATTTGTCTCAAGGGTCAGAACTGAATTTAGCAAAAGCACTTTAATTTTCTTGCAAAATAGTTTAAAGCTGGTCTCTCTTGGTGAGTTTAAACCATTAATGAGGGTGCTTAAGATTTAAGCTCCTGTTTGGGTATTAGACAGCTCTTTGTCATTGTGACTTTGCATTTTGCATTCAAGCATGCTTTTACGACTGAGCTTGAATAAAGGATACACAAGATATGGAGACTTCTGTACTTGTGCTGCTGTGTCAAAGCAATCTAGCACAGTCTGCACATGTTAGTCTTTTGCAAGCAAAATGTTTTGGCAGTTTTTATCAAGTAGATCTCAGTATAATCACTTCTCTCTCATACAGTGTTAGATTCTTTCTGACTTTGGAGCAATGTCTCTTTTACAATGTCCCATCGAGTACAGCCAAGCAGGCTACAGAGAGAGTTGCCTTGTGCACATTGAAAAGCCTCACAGTGTCAGGGGACGGGCTCCGTGCAGCACAAGGGAACGGGTATCAGACAGAAATTGAATCGTAGCATCTGCTTGAGGGAGAATCTCAGAGAGACGGCAGATTGAATTAGGGTGTCAGTATCATTTTAATGGGGGGCTGCTCTGATTCATTGGTAATCATCTATCAGATGAAATAATATTATGCCTCTGCTTCATGTTCTCTCAGATCTTTGCTCCTCTCTGGCTTCCTCTCCCTTGGTATAGTTTTCTAGTATCTTTGCCTCCTTCGCTCCCTCTTTTGACTATCTATTTACTGCGGAGCAGGATCCTTTAATGACATCCACATGTTTTTGAGGATGTAGAGAACAAGGTCCACTAGAGAAATGTGCCATTCAAATATGCTTACAGCATGCACACGTCACTTCATGAGAGCCTGCTGGGACACGTTGAGGCTGGTGGAACTCACAGATAACCACAGAGCAACATTGATCGACACTGGTTTCTCCCTGTGCGTGCGGTGTAAATCATTATGTTTGAAGGCTGGTTTGTTTACATTCTTGTACGACAGTGGATGGAAGATCCTTGGCATCACTTTGTGTGCAATCCTCCATTGTAAAAACAAAATCTCTCTTATTCTTACACCACTCTTTCTCTGTTTCATTTGGTGTTTGACAAAGAATACTATTTAATAGAGGAATCTGAGTGTGTTTGCATGAGGCAGAAAATAAGCTAAAAAACAGATTTCTCTTGTCTGTTTAGTGCACTGACAGGCCTGTGACATCCTGCTGTTGTTGTGACTTTGCTGTGAATCAGCCTTTTTAAGGCTTTCTTCCTCGCATGAAGGAGATCTGTCCTAACATAGCGGAGCCAATCACATCCTTTGTTCAGGCTAAATGGTAAAAATAGATTGCCTCTGAGCTGAAGATACCCCCCTTCTCCTCCATTCTCACATGCACCCACTCAAGCATGCACTCCCCTTTGCTCGCCACTCGCTCTGTCTCTCACCCTTCTCACTCTAACCCCTCCTTTCCTCCCATTTCTGCCTTCCTCATCTCACTCTCTCCCCCTCTTCCTCTTTCACCCCTCTCCCTCTTTGTCACTCCTTCATCTCTCATTTGACTGCCTTTCGCAGTAACAGTGGTGTTACCTCATGCAGAAAGTCACATGGTTCCTGATTGGAGAAAAGTGACTTAAAGCAAGAGCCAAGATGGCAGCCAAACAGCGAGGATTTTTTTGATTACTGTTACACAACAACGCAACTGCCTCAGCTTTATCTCACTGCAATGAAAACCTGTGCCTCTGTTTCTTTTCCTCCCCAGTTCTTTACTTCCCCTTGTCCCCTCCTCTGCTTAAACTAGTGAGTCTCTCAGATCTTGTTTGCTTGATCAAAATGGCTGTGTGAGCAGAGGCAGAGAGAAAGAAGGAATGCGTGGGAGACAGAGATGCTGGGGAGTCAGAGAAATGAGGAGGGGTGGTGGTGGTGGAGACGAGCTGTAGTGATGTCACATCTGCTGCAGGCCGGCAGGATGGCAAAAGAAAGCTGGCATGTGCCACACAGCCGAGAGAAGAGAGAGGAGGGGGGGGGGAGAACTAAATGACTTTCCATCAAAGCAGATCTGTATTTGTAAGAAATGAGAAAGATGCAGACTCTTTAAAGCATAGAAGCAGATTTAGATAGAGGATGACAGTAACAGACTGAAAGGGAGCTGTCCTGGAAAGAAAAGGTGTGAGAACAGCTGCAGGCTTGTTTGAAAACGCTATCTTTGTGACACTTGTGCAAGTGTTTAAGATCAATATGATGTGTGTTAAAGCAGTTAGTTCAAACCAACAGCCAGATAGTGGCTGGCGTCCAAGATGTATTATGTAAACAAACCGTAACCCATCATACTTTTAATAAGGTTTATCAAATCGAGGCTATTAAAGAGAGCTATGTCATGAAGCAGAATGCATTTTGCTGTTGGCCCTAAACAGAAAAGGAGTTCAATTGACTCATGTTTGATATTTGACATCATAGATGCAGTATCTGCTCAAAATAGGCTAAATAGACTAAACACAGCACATCCCCAGGTCCTGAACCTTGAACTGACATGCAGTAGTCCCATCCTTCAGCAGGGGTAAAACTAGAGCCATCCTCACCATGATAGCACACATTTAAATGCAATAAAAATCAGTCAATGGCCAGCCTGGATGTAGAGATTAGAATGAGCTACAGTCAATAAATGAGCTGCTGGAAAACATGCATACGAACAGGCCCTCTTTGACGTGTCATTGTGAGGCTTCCATTGGCTGTTAGGGATTGCAGTTATTGCAGTGACATTGGCATGGAGTGCAGTCTGCCAGCCTTCCTTTCCTTGGGGGTGTCTGACAGTTGTAAAAGAAAACAACTTGTGGCCAGAACATGACAACCACACATCCTAACGTCTTCAACATGCATGCATTTATCTCTATCATGGGAGGTGGATGTCCATCACAGTGTAATCCTTCAGTTTATCTTGCACACACACTTTTTAACTTCCTCTGCTCAAGCCACAGTTGCATCCTCTGGTTGCAGTCTGCATTAGTCCTGTCGGCTCTCTTGTTGCTATCACTACCAGTCAGGTGTCACAACAGTTTCCCTGACAGGCACTGTGCTGTCTAGAAAAGCAGCAACAGGAATCTGAACATCCTGTTCACTGTGCAAGCCTCTCTTTAGATCCCCTCAGTTTTTCCAGGTGAAGACAAGAACAAACGATTTTGGAAAATGTTTTTCAAGGCATGTTTACACATGACTGTGCTGACTTCCTCTAGTGTAGTTGGCCTGTTATCTACCTGCACCAATGTTTAAACCACTGTTATATTTTTATCTGTGACAATGCTTGGATAAGGGTGCAGTCTGAATGCTATGCATAAAACAGTACATTTGAAGTGGCCTCGAAGCCTCTAGCAATCCATAAATACAAGAGGGTACATCAGATCTTGTGTAGTATGGAACAGTTTTCTGCTGTCTAAAATAGGGCTTAGTTCTTGTGCATTTAATATTATCACTGCCTGCCAGGTCTACTTGCCAGTGAGTCTGTGAATATGCGTATTAAATGTACTAAATACAGATGGAGCAGGATTCAAATTTCCATCTGAACAGCGTCACAGTTTTAAAAGTATAAATATGTCAGTTAATACATATTATTCATTGTTAATTGCTGCCTGGAACAGGAATAAGAGAATTTTGAATATAAATACAGTATCAATGTTAAAGCTCATTTTACTGTATTCCACTTGATTGAAAGGTGTTATCAGGATTTGCCAGCAGAGGGAGATGCTGTGCAGTTACAGCTGATGTACTCATGTCAGTCCATCAGCACTGAATAGACAGCTAACTGAGGTATGGCTGTCTCCAACAAGATATTTTATTCCATGACTGCCCTGATATGTCTGTCAAAACTACAAAAACAAATCTTTTGATTGGGCCAAATTTAACTTAACAACCAAACAGATATGAGATTTGTGTGTTTATAGTAAAAAAAAGGTAGAATAACTACAAGATAAAGGCTGTGGTGACAAGAATCCACTTCATGTTTGGAATGAAATGTTAGATTTCATTTATATAAATGCAGATGATTAATACTGTGACACATTGTATGTCTGTTCTGCTCTGATTGTGATTATTTTCTGTATGTACCTATTTCCCCTTTAGTAATCAATAAGGCATTTTATTTGTACACTGCTTTTAAGAGTGACAGGACTGAATTAGATGTGTTTACTGTATCAGTGAGAGGCATAGCATCACATCCCTTCAGCTTCCGCATATACAAACTGACTGACAGAAAGTGAAAGCTTCCACAGTTGAGCTTTAAATGCACTTTCAGACCACAGAGGGTCTTCGGCCTTTTAATATATTGCCTGAGAACATTAGCGGGGTTATTGGAGTGAGCCTGCAGATTATGTATCCTTTTATAATATGAAGCTACAAACAGTGGTCTGATTCAGATTTCTGAACATTATGAGCTGTATTTTTTTTAATCACACTCAATGGATTAAAAAAAAAAATTCAAGGATGGAAGACAGAATCGAGGTGTAGGTAAGATTAGAAGTTATTTATCTGAGCAAAACTTTACATTAATCTCAAACCTGTAATTTATGTAAATTCAATGGACAATACAAGCACTACATTGCAGTTAATTTTGTGCAAATATGTATAAAACAAATCAGCAAACCTTCAAAATGGTGCAATGACAAAACATTTAGATTCAATGAGTAATATCATACAGAAACAGGCTACATGTTGCTGTCAGAGTCTGGAATAAGATTAACTGTGTATTAAAGGTTAAAAAAGGCCCCTCTCTCTCCATGGGGACTCACCTTATGCCACAGTCGGGGCCAATAGTCCCCTCTTCGGGTCCTGGAGAAGACAAATTGGGGGCCCTGGTTGAGGGATGCCGGCCTGTTTTTGTACCGGTCTGTGTGTCGGGATGATGGGCGGAGGAGCCCGGGGGAGGCGGGGCCTTTGTTTGTTCGTGTCTCGGCTGGCAGGAACAAAGGGTCCTGTAGTAGTACAACATAGGTAGCACCGACCTCTTACAAATGACATTTAATTTACATAGCTGGGCTTTGCAAATTCAGCGGAACCGGAGGAACTAGTTGGAGTGTTTCACTTTCCGTCGCTTGCCGCCTTGTTTCGGATCGTAGGAGTGAATAATCAGCGGTAGGCGCTGGAGCTTTCACCATCCAGCGGCTCAGGGCTAGCAGCGAGGCTAGCTGGCTAGAAACACCGAGCCGAGGTGTTGAGCGACAGCGCGTTTCGGTGGACATTTCTCTGCAGGTAACTCAAACTTCCAGACACGCTGTTTTAACTGCACCACTGGTCCACAGTAAACTACTGTAACTGATAACATCCAGTCTCAATAAATGAGAAGTGGACGTCGGCGTTAGTATTGGTAGTTTAGCAACTAGGTTAATGGCTTAGCAATGGCATCCGTCCTCTGCAAACGTTAATGAATGCGGCCCTGCGGTTCACTCTGCTCCTGGTCTCTGCTGTTAAAGTGGATGCTCGCGTATTTCCTAAATGCTGGCTGTGCAAGCCCACACATGGAGCAATACATCAGCGAGCAGTGCGAGTATGTTAGGGGTCTTTGCACACATAGCCCTGGATGTTTTATTGGCTGTGGGCCATCCTCTGGATGCGGCTCCATTGTTTGCATTGAACAGTTTGGGCGGACTAAACTGCACCAAAGTCTCATTAACCTTTGCTGGAGTGGTTATGCATCAAGAGGTCTCATCTGATATTAATCAGGTCCCTGCTGAAGGATGGACTCATTCATTTATGTCTGTATTGTGTGGCAAAATGTTTCCCTAAGCCTGTCATGCCATGTAGACATAATATTTGGGTTGTTATTTTTGTCATTGTATGCATGCTTACATTTAAATTTGCACATTTTTTTTGGATGGATGCAGTGTTGGTGGCTAGGCCTCTTTGTAGGGTGTGTGTTGGTGTTTATTAGAGGTGAGGATAATCTGTGTCAGCATTTTCCTGCAGAGCATAGCTTTGTTTCAGTGTAGACACTATGTTTCAGAAAATGGTCTCTCTTCTACTTCTTTGATGGCAGATGCTGTGATGGTAGACATCTTTTGCAGTGGAGAAATATTTGTTGAAATGCTGCACAGCATCGGATAGAACAAAGGCTTATCTTATGGGGCTGAATGCGGTTTGGGGTTAATGGCTGTTGGTGTTGGAGGGGGTGGATGTATAGGTCAGGAGTAATGCAAAGAGAACCATTGTTGGGTGACCCCTGAGCAGGTTTATTCACATAGTAACAGGGAGGAGAAGATGACCTGCCATGACTCTCTTGGGTATATGAAAGCCAACGAACAAAAAAGCGTGACAAGTAATGAAGGAGGAAAACTAATGCTTTTGGCTTAAAACTGCCACCATTTGTGTAGAAGTCTGCCTGGAGGGCTCACATCATTTTATCACAAGCAACATGAAAGCTTTGCTCCTGCAGAATAGCCTGCATTGGGAGTCCTTGTTTGTCCTCCTGCTGGTTTTAATTAGGTACAGTTCCCCCTTTTACATGCCAAGCTGACGGTGGCCGACTGTTGTGTAAGTCAAATTAACGTTATGCTGCCTTCAGGTGCCTGATGGGAATACCAGATTAAATGTGCAAGTACAAGAGCATATAGGCTATTGTGTTTCTTAATATTGCTAGTATAAGAATGCCTCACCACCGCATTTCAATTCTATGATTCCTATTCGACTGTGTTTAAATGTAGGCTAACTGGAGGCCGTTTGTTTTGATTGGCCATTCTGGGTCAGATTTCCAGGGGGGTTGTTTTTCTCTTAACGTCCTAATTTGCTGCTGTCTGCTTGTGTTTAGGACATCCTTGGCAAGGCCTAATTACACAAAGATGCTGTGTTGTGTTGGAGTCAACTTGAGTTGAGCGCCCTGATTTGTTTGAGCATGAATGTGTTATCCGGGCAGACAAGGGTTAACAACAGCCAGGATAGGGTAGTGGGGGGATGGGTAGAAGAGGCAACTAGAGGGGGAGACAAACACACTCCATGTAGAGGAGCATGGTTAGGATCAAATAGGGCTGTATGCAAAGTAGAGGGTTGCCTCTTAATGGTGCAAGAACACAAAGAACATGCCAGACCCTGTTTGAAAGGATCCACCAATTTAACTAATTGTTTTCTGAGACTTCCACAGGCTAATAAATATTTTTTGTCCTCATAACGATGGTTTGTTTTCTTGTCCATTTAGCAGATTGAACATGCATTAGATAATGAAAGCAGCAGGAAATTGTTATGACAGCATGCTTCTCTTTCGGCAAATCTCAGCAAAATCATCCAACATTAGATTACTTAGGCGATGCTGTGATTTGAATGAGCTAAATCCAAAGTAATCTAAATCTCCTTTAATTCTCTGCTCTTTTTTTCTCTCTTCTCCTCTTCCGGTCTGGGTCTTTAGGCTGTTCGTCAAAGTCATTCAAGCTGTACTCTCCTAAGGAGCCCCCCAACGGCGGCAGCTTTCCCCCGTTCCACCCAGGCGCTATGCTGGACAGAGATGTGGGGTAGGTCTGGGTTATGAGGGGATGATGATGATGTCTAAAACTGGGACACATTTTGCATTCATTCAGTCAATAAAGCTTGTTATTTTAATACTTTTCGATGTCACATTTTTCCCTTTTAGAGGCTGCCTCGGTCATATAATCAGCTGTCTCGACAGATAGTGTTTAGTGTTCATTTTTAAGTCTTGGTGTAATCAATGACGTATATGGTGTCTGAGATATAAACCTTTATTTTTATCCCCTTCGTCATCGCTAGTGATGTTGGAAAAAGACCAAATGAGAGCTGACTACACAGAAGCTGATTAGATTTAAATGTGGAGGAATAACAGAGAGGCAGCAACAGCTCTCGGCTCAATTAAAAGTGACAAATGTCAACCTAACACACAGAATAGCTTCATAAGTGTGTTCTTGTTTATTACAACTGCCAAATACTGAATGCATATCTGTAGTGCGTGTCATGTCAGTATTCCAAGTACAGTTGATTTTCTTCTGCCATGGCAAAACAAAACTGTAGGGTTTCTTATATCTTATGCAATAGTCCGTTTTTAATTTAGATGGGCAGAAAATGTCATGTACCCTCCAGTTATTCACTAGTGTATTAACATCCTCTCACTTGCACACACAGACAGATGAAATGTTGCTGGTTTGGTTTCCTTGTTGTTGTGGAGCTGTGTTTGGGGTTGACATCAACAATTGGCTCTGAACTGCGCCTCAGTTGTAAATAAGGCTTGATCAATGTCATATGTTCTTACAAAATCGTATTTCTGTCCCTCGTAGGCCTACTCCCATGTACCCCCCCTCATACATGGAGCCTGGAATGGGGTGAGAACATTTACACTTGCATTGTTAACATGCAGTTGTGCTGCAAGGATAGAACTCATTTTATAAAGCATTTATGTTTTTCTTTCTCTGTTTATAATTGTTTGCATAGATTTTTTTACTTGCTTACTTTAAGTTGGAGGTTGTTCCTGGCTTAAACTATTTGTTTGCACTGTGGGTGTGGAAATCCAGTAAGGCTGCTACAACTGCAGAGTGTTACATCTTCCTGCTTTCTGTTTTAGGAGACCCACACCGTACGGGAACCAGACAGACTACAGGATATATGAACTGAATAAAAGATTACAGAACTGGACAGAGGTGAGGGAGGCACATGTTCATTAAGTCAACACCAAACTGCTGCTGTTCCAATACACAGAAGAATTTCACTTTCATGTTGCCTGTAATTATGGTCTATAATGCAAGATTCTGCAGTTTCTGTGAACTTCTTACTGTTGCTATGCTTTCAGATTACCTTGCCAGCAGCTGTATCTGTGTAACTAACCACAGGAGGGATTTTGTGGCAAATGAAGCCAGAGAATCTGCTGACTTATTTCACATTCTGTCTCTTAATAGGCTTATCTGATCAACCTGGCTAAAATGTAATTGGAGTGCCAACTGTTTATATGCCTAAATGTGCAGCTGAGTAGCTGTTGCAAGCCGTGCTTTTATCTCCACCTACAGATTGTATACGAGAGCAAATTATTAAACTGGTGCATCTCGTCCTCTGCTTTCAGGATTGTGACAATCTCTGGTGGGATGCCTTCACCACAGAATTTTTCGAAGATGATGCCATGCTCACCGTCACTTTCTGTCTTGAAGACGGGCCCAAACGATACAGTAAATATGCATCTTTTTAGCTTACCTTAGTATATTTCCTCTCTAATGTTGTTACTGTACCCACTCACTGCCTGAGTTTGGTTGACTTTTGTCACTTTGTCTGCAGCCATCGGCAGGACGTTGATTCCTCGATACTTCAGAAGTATTTTTGAGGGGGGTGCCACTGAGTTGTTCTATGTATTGAAGCATCCAAAGGAGTCCTTCCACAGTAACTTTGTGTCACTCGACTGTGACCAGTGCACCATGGTGACCCAGAACGGCAAACCTATGTTCACACAGGTACAGTTTACCTTCTTTTCAGTCATAGTGGATAAACAAAGGTACCAGTAATATTAATCTCTGATCTGTGATCTTTCTCCCAGGTTTGTGTTGAGGGTCGTCTGTACCTAGAGTTTGTGTTTGATGACATGATGAGGATCAAGACATGGCATTTCAGCATTAGGCAACACAGAGAGGTTCTACCGAGGAGCATTCTGGCTATGCATGTGAGTTCCAGTGTTTATACACCGCACACACACATTGTAACACACCTATTCATTACACCTTTTGTAACACCCAGGATCCCCAGATGCTTGATCAACTGGCTAAAAATATCACCAGATGTGGGCTGTCTAACTCCACACTCAACTACCTCCGTGTAAGCAAATTTTCTTATAGTCATTTTAGAGTGTGTATATATATATATATAATTTTATTTTTTTTTTTTTTCAATTTATCTGACCACTTGCTAACCATCATGCCACTTTATCCTTCCTTTAGCTATGTGTGATATTGGAGCCCATGCAAGAGTTGATGTCTAGGCATAAGACCTACAGTTTGAGCCCCAGAGACTGCCTGAAGACTTGCCTCTTCCAAAAGTGGCAAAGAATGGTAGCACCACCAGGTAACTCCTTGTAAAGTGTGGCATGACACGTTTCTTCTCTGCAGACAGCCCAGAAATGGCAGATTCTAAACTTTGTTACAAACATACCATGTTCCTTTCTCTATTTGTAGCTGAGCCAGCCAGACAAGCTCCAAACAAGCGGCGGAAAAGAAAGGTGTCTGGAGGAAGCACTGTGAGTTCTGGTGGAGGCAGCAATAACAACAGCAACAGTAAAAAGAAGAGTCCTGCCAACAGCTTTTCACTCTCCAGCCAGGTACCTGTAAGCATTACATCTACTGGATTTCTATCTGCACCTCCCTACTTCAGCTGAGCAAGGCACAGGGAAACCAGACAGGGTGTGGAAGGAAAGTTATTTGTGGGTGTAGTGGGCAGGAGCAGGGGTTGTTAGCGTGTTTAGGTGAGGATAATTTAAAGAGGTGGGGTTTGGATTCAGCTGGGTGTGGGGGGTGAGGGGGTGAGTGCTGTAACTCAGTAGATTTAGTTAGTAGATCCCCTCATGTGAACCAGTGATGGGCAGTCCCTGGTCCTCTGGGGCCACAGGTTAAAGGGTTTGTATAGAGGAGGTACAAGTGACCTCTGTCTGTTTTAATGGGGCTTTTGGAGTAGGTTACCTTGCTCTGATGTCCAGTTAGGCTTTTTCCTCTCTAAATCCACTGTACTAACTTGATCCTAAGGCATCCACTGAGTTTATCAGAGCACATGATTCACACAGCATTGCTGTCTTTGCGTACTTGGTTGCTTGATTGAGCGAATGAGACCCGAGGTGGAATGAAAACTCCCGTGATGCAGCACTCACGGATCAGGGATGCCCACTGCTGGCCAGTAGAGAGGGCCCCTCAACCCTGGTTCTCGGAACAGGGGCAGGGAGTCAGGGTCACATGGACCACTGATCTGTCTGGATTGATGCCCTGGCTTCTGACTTTGTCCTGTCCAGATTTCATGATTTCAGTATTCGGGGTTATTGGTCCCCCATACTGGGCTTGTGTCAGTTAAAATGCATTTGAAATTTTGTAACTGATCCCATTTCAATTGCATCTAGAGCACAGGTCCAAAAAAAAGTTAAAAACCCGCCACTCATTCCGCGCACACCCCTGTATTATGGGGATAATATGTACCGGCCCTTGCTGTCCCCTTTAGGATGTGATGGTGGTGGGAGAGCCCACTCTGATGGGAGGGGAGTTTGGTGACGAGGACGAACGTCTGATTACACGGCTGGAGAACACGCAGTACGATGGGGCGAATGGCCTGGAGGATGAGGACAGTTTCAACAGCTCGCCTGCACTGGGGGCACACTCGCCCTGGAACAACAAGGCTCCCTCCAGTCAGGAGAGCAAGAATGACAACTCCCAGTCATCCCAGTAGAGTCCTGAGGGCCCAGCCAGCTCCGTTTTTTCAGTGCTTAAAACATACTGGGATCCAGCTGAGCCAACACTTAGCAGAAGGAGTCAGGGAGGGTGGCCTCCAGAGCTTGTGTTCTGTTCATTTCTGTTTGTTTTGTTCCATTATGTTATGGTGAAAGGAGAGAGGTTAGGGAAACGAACAATACCCGATGAACTGATAGAGCTCATGTCACATGGAAGGCAGTCAAGAAGAATCCCATGCTCGCTCCCTCTCACATTACTGCACATGATCAGTGGTGCTCAGCCTTGGCCCTTGTCTGCCCGGCTCCAGTCAGTTCTCTTAGAGGTGTGGTGAGGCTGGCGGGGTGGCGATGTGTGTGCATGTGTATTAACCCCCCCCATCATTGCTCACCACAGTGTTTGAGCCAAATGTTGGCGTGCCCTGTTGTCTGAGTGCTCGCCATGGTGACCATGTCAGTGGGTTCTTGTTCCAACCTCGGGTCTCTCACGCGTGCGTTTTCCTTGTTGACGCACCTCGTTGTTTCTGTTGTGCTCATGTCACAGGGAAGGAATGCTTAGCTTTTATTTAACCTATTTTTTTGCAGGCTGCAGAAAACTGTGTGCACTCTTAGTATCACAAAATTCAACGTTCGGTTTTTAAAAACTCAATTATTTGTTTTTGTAGGACCTGGTTGGAACAAAAACCTGTACAGTGCCGGAGCTTGAGGACCGGAGTTGAGAACCACTACGCTAAATCTTAACACACACAAACACTCACACATTCTCCCTCTCTCTCTCCCCCTCTCTCTCTCACACACACACACACACACACACACACACAGACCAACACACACACTTGTCACCTACACCTTCAGCATAAAATATTGAGGTACTGGAGAGAGGTGGTACGCAGTGTGACTAGACCAGAGTACCAGACGGCTTAAGAAGTGTGTTTTTATTTTCTATGTTTTAGACTTGTTTTGATTTTTTTGTTTTTATTTTTGTAAACTATTTCTAAAAATAAACAGACAAGCAAACAAACAAAAAACACCCCAGATTATTCTTTGCACTGTTTTCCACTATTAACGGCAATCTATTTTTCTTATGAATTGACGGTGTATTTTTCTTTCTTTTCTATTATTGCTAATGTAAGAACTGTAAAACATCTGAATCTTGCAGTATATTAATGTATAAGTATTGCTGTTAGATCACTCTTATTGTGATGGTAATAACTTTCATGTAAGTCTATGCTTGATATAATGTCATCCATGTGTGTCAGACATCACACTTGTCATAAGGCCCCTTTGACTACAGTGCTAAAAAAAAGAGTTGTTGGGGAAAACAAGGCCAGTGTATTAATACGGTTCTACATCTTGTTTGATGTGAGTCCATTGCCGCACACTGGAAAGACCAGTTTCTCCACTAAATTTCCATCAGTCCACCCGGTTTGGATCTGTTGTCGTTATCATTGCAGAAATGTTTGCTTTGTCTTGAAAACCTTGTATCCTGGGGTCCTCTCTTCAGAGAATATAATTAACAGAAAACAAATTTGTTACTCAAAAAATATTTTAAAAACAAATTTTGACAGGATTGTAAAATAAGAAAAAAAACTTTTGTATTAACTTAAGTTTCCCAGAAATGTTTTTAATTACAATTAAAAAAGCTGCAGACCAAGGAGCTATATGTAAAGATTCTTATACTGATTACACTGCGCTGTTTGATGTTTTATGATGAATCATTTTGTTGGCTTTACTCCTCATGTTTGTGTCTGTGCTTGTATATTTTTAGGTAGTAATTTCTGTAAAAGTTATTCTATGTATTCCTCCTTAGAACTATGAGAAACTCAATCTAATGTAAAGAGATAAAAGCCTCTTAAAAGTTTTTTTAAGCGTGATTTTTAATGGTACAATCACTGATGAAAAAGAATTTTGCCCTCATTTTAGCAAACTGTATTTATTTTTCTATGTACTGACATTCTGTTTAGGTCCGACCCCACCTGTACATTATTCATGATGATACATGGAGGAATTTGTGGGGGGCTGCTGAGTTATCCTTAATGCTAATAGACATCATTTAATTGTGTATTTTGAAGATGCATCTTGCGGGTTATTGGATTTAATTTGATTAATTTGATGTTTTATCTTAATTTTAATATAGGACATCCTAAATGTTGTCTTCTTAAGCCTTAAGCTTCTCAGATGCTGAAAAATATGCCACAATAGTCCCCATTACCCAGACCTTCAGTTATGTCCCCATTGTGTTTTAGAATGAGAAATAATACTGACCAATGACATTACATGCTTTCATGGAAACATGACTATGGTTTGGTAGGTGGATTAAAATGATCCTCAGCCTCACCTAGATACCAGGCAATGGCTTATTATAAAGTAATTTCCAGATTCCCCCAGCAGAGGTCTCTCAGAGCAGCAGACTGAGCAGCCTGTCAGAAGTTCCTCCATTATGGTATCTGGCAGAGAGGCAGTCCGTAAAGCTGTAAATCCACACTAAGCAAGCTGCAGGCTGTTGTGTTTTAACCCCTATTCATTGTCTCCAGCATCCCTAGTCTGTTTGTGTGGTGTGTATCATCCAGCAGGCAGACACAGAATACAGATACAGATCTAAATCTGCGGGGGCAACTTAACAACACTCTGTGTTTTCCGAGTTGACATTATTTAGGAAGTGTGAGGGTGTGCGAGGCAGAGTTGAAATGACAATGCACCCATAGCTGGCTCTTGTAGCACCTCAACACTGGGGTGATTTTATATCTATATATTTTTTTGCCAGGTTTCTGTCATTGATAATTCATGTATGGTATCAATAAAGATGAATTTTCACTGAAAAGGTTGATTGTCTTTATTGGTGGTGCATGATCCTTGACTGACTCAGAATTACAACAACATAGAATCACATTAAAATCTAAGTATAAAAACTAAAAGGTCAGTCACATGTTCTCTGGTTATCATGGGGGGGGGGAAATTACTTAAGCATGCTTTAGTAACTAACCACTGAGTTTTTACATAACTGTCCCAAAGAAAGAAAGATGTTTTTGTTGGTATTTAAAGTGGATACAAGAGCCAAGTGAAACAACGTTGGGAAATGTGGAATGTGAAGACACTTCAGGACTGTTTTTTTTTTGAGTATGACTCATCTGTTGGTAATTTTCTAAAGAAAGTGTCTTTCCATGTTTTACCAGAAAGATAAGAACAGCTAGTGAAGGGAATGTTAGTATTTTGTTACAATAACTCAAAAGTTCATAATATATTGTGTTAATTAATAGCAGTTTACTTGCAAACATGTTTTCAGTTAATCCAGCAAAAAGGCCACTTTTTCAAGGTTAAGCTAGCAAGGAAGTCAAGTCATCTGGCAGTATCTTGATATGTTGGGTGAGTATATTAATTTTCCAGGAAATAACTGCAATATTATATTGCATATCATGTGTATTGTTGGCTGGCTGGTTTCCGTTCTTCCGTTCGTTGTTTGTGGTGTAGGCCTATTAGCATGCTAGCCACGGTGCTATCAATGGGCAGTCGGCTAAGTTAGCAGGTTGCTAAGTGGCAACAAATAATTCAATAACTAGAAAAGGGCATTTCCTGAAGAAAATGTAAGTTTGATTGCCACAGCTGAAGCACTGCTTTGAACGCCACATTCCACGCAATACACACTAATGTTAAACTCAGGCATGCAAATTCCGGGAATGTCCTGAATGAGCTGAATCTTTTGATGTTTGAATGGTTTGAATCGGCCCATGCATTCTGAAGTTATGCTGAGCCAAAAAACATACGGAAGAACAAGAGTAAATAGTATTTGTTCTAATATGTAACTGTCACTGTGTTCAAAGTGTAACATTGACTTTATACAGAATGTAAATTATTACTTTTTGGCCAACAAACAAAAAGCGACTAAAGAACTTGGAAAGGTAAGTAGTAAGAATTAGAAAACAGTTTTAAAAAGCTGTTTTACAAAAGGCCTGTGTGTACAGTACAGGTTCAGTCGAGTTACATTTTTTAACTTCCCAATCTGAACTAATGGAAATGTCAAACTAAAATTCCTGAAGATTTTGGTTCTGTTAGGGTAAAACTATTCACTTACTGGTATCTGGTATCCCATTAGTTAATGTAACAAGCAGTTGGCAGCAAATTGACAAAAACATAGAAACCTGTTCACGTTTACAGAATGATTAAGACAAACACTGTGTAGAAGGTCTGCCAAACTTTGATTGTCTTCATGTGCCAAAGCTGCTTGTTAAGTGTTCTTTAGGTGGATTAAAGGATCAGCTTGTATTTGACGACTTTGGGTTGAGGAAGCAGCCCAAGTGATTGTGTGCCTGAGCCGGAACAACATTAAGTTAAGGGACAGTTTTCAGCTTTATTTCCATCACTGTAAGATTAAAAAGGGAAATTAGATGTATGCATGTATGCAGCCATGTTCCTCTTTATGCAAATCATTTTTGGTATTTTGCAAGAGAGTATTTACATGTGCCTGCAGGTCTACATTTGTCTACAGATGGTAGAGTACACTACAAACAGTGTCTTCTGACCTATGGCAATGTGCTCTATAGCAGAATGGTGTTTATCTTATTTATTCTTTGGCAATCCTAATAATATCAACTGCTCCTGGTAGTACCTTGTTATGCTGACATATTTTGAAAAATTACTTGAAAGTATTAGATGTGCAACACAGCTTCCCATCAGTTTCTTTCTCTGCTTTCTTGCCCTACATGTTTGGGTTATGCCAGTAAAACAGTGTCATTGATAGTGCCAGTTATTTGCTTCTTTTCACTTCTACATGTTACTTCCTCACTTCCTGTCTAGTCCTCTCTTTAAGACCCTCCCTTTCTCCCTCCTCCTTCCCCTCCCTCTCTTCTTGAGTACCAGTGTTCTGCAGGCCAGCACGCAGTCAACTTCACAGCAGAAGCAGCGCATATCAGGTTTTTTCTACGGGACTATAAAGCTCTAACTCCCCTTACTGACTCACTGGAGAGCAGAACAGCGCAACTGTCCTTCACTGTCCAGCCGAGAAAGGTGAGTAGACTTAAAGAAAACTGCTCGCACTTTCACTGACATTCTTCTATTGGTGTTTAGACCCTTCCTGTTAAAATCCCCTTGCTACTATGTATGGTAAATAATACAGCTGTAAAAAATATTTAAAAAAAAAGGAAGTATCTGTGTTCAGTTAGGCTTGTGAAATGTGTAATGTCATTAAGAGAGCTAAACTTTGGGAGACAGGAAATATTCTGAGAATCTAGTATTATTTGGGATAAACACTGGTGGTGCAGGTCTCTGTGTGTTTACACCATGAACACAGCTGTGATCATTCACACAGTATTACTAAATTTTCCCCATATGTTCCTCTCTGTGTGTTTTTTTTAAATGTCAGTACCTCCTGTACTCTATGAGGGAAGGAAGAAGTTTAAAGAGCACCTTTCCTCTAAGCTAAACAGGCGTGGGCTCAACATTAGATTCCCCATTTACAAAATGCCATTGTTACAGTTCTTCAAACTAGCAGCAGTTTCTTTCCACTGCCAGTCTGTTAGGACTTGCTGCAACCTCTTTCCGTGTGACTCAGTCTGTGGGTTTCTGTGAGTCTCTTCTCCAATCTCTAATTTTCTTGCCTTGTATGAGTGTACCACAGTAGTCATTTTCTTTGTCTTGTTTCCAGATGCATCAAGACACAGCTTGTACCATGAGCTGATAAATCTCTCACTCCTGCTAAATCTTTCTCCCACCACTTTAACATGGGGTTATGTGAGAATGTGAGGTGTTGGAGGTGGCAGGAGCCTACTGGAGCATTCAGGACCACAGTAGGAGTGATACTGCTCTGGCTCAGTCTGGCCCAGTCTGCCCCTTCACAGGGAGTCTGCCCTGCGGCTGCAGCCCCAATGAACTTCACTCAGCCTCAGTACCAGGACACAGCCGTTAGCGACACTGGTGTTGGCTTTATGGCAGCGCCGGTCCATTCTTTCCTGAACACAGTCCAATCTAAACCTTTTCCTAAAGGTGAGTGTCATCAGAAAACACCTTAGGTTTCTACTGTTATGTTGTGTTTCCAATTACTCACAGTGTACCAGTTTAAATATTTTTAAAAGGTGGGTCAAAGGTGATACAACACTTTTAACCTGTGGTAATACAAGACAATTGGTTAAACAGAAACTCCTGTCTCTCCTTAGTAAATCTTTAACCTTTATGTGCACTGTTGTTTTTTTCTACTTTTTGTTTCCGGGACATGCGTCCCACCTTCTCTAAACCCTTCTCTATTTTGACCATTAGTTCCTTCTTAAAATATATTTCAGAGAAGAAAACAGAAGAACTCAGAAACCTGTGACCAGTTATAAAGTCTTTGTAAAGTTTCATTTGTTTAAGATGTTGTTTTAAGGTAGATATAACTAGTTAATAGTCTGCCAGGCTAAGTGAGAGGTGCAGTTTGATAATGCTCCATTTCACATCTAGAATATGATAAGCAAATAGGTAGAGTATGGAGCTCTGTCCCAGAGTGTACTTAAGTGTATAAACATTTTAAAATAAGATAAAAGACCCGTACAGATGGACATTTATTACAAGAACATAACACAGACAGCGAGAGCAACACATAGCTTGTGTGGAGCGCACCAAAGCATCACATCATCTTAGTTACCTGCACCTGTTATATTGTGAATAATATCCACAATAACAAGAGTTCAGTGTGACCAAAAATGACGGCTTTGTATTGTAGTTTTTGTGTGTAAACATCTAATCTTCCCTGAAAGCTGTCCTGGTTTCCCAGTAACCACAAGATGGAGGTATCAGATTTCCACTTTTACAATGTACAAGATTAAAATGTGTGTACAGAGCAAAGGACTCATTGTCCCCTTATCCAGCCTTTTGTACTTTAATGATCAGGGCAGAGACTGGCAGTGTCAGGGTTTCTTCCTGGAGTGGACACAAGTGCAGGACAAAGAGCGAGTATGAACCAAACTTCCAACCAAACAAAGTCTTTATTCTTCTGACCAAGTCAGTCATAGAAACAAAATCATAGTCACTTCAAGGTTTCCAAAACAAGGCATGACACAAAAGTCACAAAAGTCTTTCAAGGGAAAGCAATGGTTACCACATGTGGAGAACAAGGTCTGTGAGCGAAGGCTGGTAGGGCTAGAATGCTGACACAGGCAGTGACGAATAGCATCTACCTCTTCTTATTTCTGTGTCTATAGAAACACAAAATCACCACTCTTTTCTTTTTCTATTTTTTTCTAGAACTGATCCTGAAAATAAAACGGGATGTAGGGAAAGCGCTGTCAAATCAAGAACTCATCAAAGAAGTAAGCAAACGCACATTTGGTTTTAAATCAGCCCACAGACACACCCTCCTCAGAGCCCTGTGAGCTGGTAACCTGAGAATGTTTAACGTTAAATCACCCCTGTGTGTGAATATATGCCAGTCCACTGAAGTTACTAAGACCCTTTCATCCCCTTTGATTGTGGACTGTCACTGCAGTAAAGTAAAACTACTGTTTAGTAATGTCTCACGTCACAACAGGCCAGAAAGACCCACCACAGTTCTGGCATCTTGGACTAACCTAGTTGTAATACATGTAATTTATCTCTGTATGTGTGTTTTTGTGCAGGTCCTGCAGTATGAAGTGGGTTTCCTGGTGTGTGTAGCCATTGGCATCCTGTACATTATTCTGATGCCCATAGTTGGTTTCTTCCTGGCTTGCTGTCGCTGCTGTGGCAACTGTGGTGGGAAGAAGTACCAAAAGCAGACATCCGCCATTCACTGTCGCAGAAGAACACTCTACTGGAGTGCATTCATCACAACAATTATTATCCTGTGAGTATGTGTTCTTGTGTGATTTTTACGCCTTTGGGCATTTTTTTCAGAAAGACAGATTTGCGTTGTTCACAACCTGTTCATGTGCACAACAAAACTAATTTTTGTTACGAAATATCACTCTGAGCACCAACAGATCCACATATCTCTACACACAATATCTTCCAACACACAACTTGGTCATCTTTATCCTTCGACACAACATTCATGACACTTCTTTGCAAGGCAGATGACTTTTTTTAACACAAAATCATACAAATCCATCATACCAGGCCTCAAGCTTTGTGTTTCCAGCCGTTCAGCAACTGGCAATAGGTGCCTGTGATGATGACAGAGCAGCAGCTTTCTTGTGCCTGTGATGCACATAATTTCCTTAAAAACATGTTAACAATGACACTCAAGCTTTCAACAATCAGTCAATTTAAAAATTAGCTTGTAGTCAGTGGTGGCTGACAGTTGACCTGCTCCTAGGAAACTCCTAATGTTTGTGTTATTATGTGTTTATAGTGCTGGAAACATCTGCATGTTCAGAAGCAACGAAGCCCTCAAAGTAAGTGTGGATCAGAGTCCAGTAAAGCTCAGCAAAACCATAGCCAACATGCAGACCTTCATCACTTCCGTTCCTCAGGCAAGGAAAAAATCTTTTTGATTTAAATATAAAAAAAACACAGATTTAAGGTCATGACCTGAATACGGCAGCAAATTTCAGCAGTGTCTGACTAATGCTTTTGATATTTACTCATAAGAAGTTCTAGTTATAAACCATAAATAAGATCAGGAGACATGTCCTGCACTGCTACCATCAATCTGCTGTGAGTCGACAGCTTTTGTATGTTAAAGGCAAACAGACCCCCGATCTCTGAGGCTGTCGCCTGGTTAAAGAGCAGCTCTGTATTCGTGTCAACATGCTTATCTCTGGTCACAAGAGAGTGGGAAAAGGTTGGAAGGAAAGATGATTAGATTGTGTAATTGGTTATACTGTGCGCTGTATTTCCAGCCGTATCTTAGGTACACACTCTGAAATAGTTTGTTTTTGCTTTGCCTCTCCCTAGCAAGTCCAATATGTGGTAAATGAGAGCAGCACAACTATACAGGAGGTTACCAGTAACCTACAGGGTAAGGACAAAGCTGTGTTCAAACAAACAGTGGGTGTCCTCATCACATGGTTAACTGTCTTACTCTAATCGCTTTGTATCTGATGGTCAGAAATTGGATCTCAGTTGGGAACAAAAATCCAGGAGCGGTTTAGAGGAACCCTGGACCCAGCTCTTCTCTCAGTTAAACGTCTGGACCAAGGTATGATGTGCTTGCATGTTCTGTCCTGATTTAGCAACAGCATGTAAGTGCTTGTTTGAATATTTCACTAGAGATAAATGTCCTACAAATCTGGGTGTTTGCTTAGAGTATGTTTTTCATGTCTGTCTCAAAGAGCTCAGTCTAAAGCAGGGATTTCTTAAACATATTGTTTTACTGGTAATGTCATGGTCCCAGCCGACGTGGCTGGGACCATGACATTGCTGTTTCCCATGTCTGTTTTATACTGCTGCCCTTTCTACCTGTGTCTCCAGTGCTTCTCTGTCTGTGCCTCCCTCTGTCTACCCCTCCTGCTCTGTTCTTCCTGTATTGCTCTTATTTATGTTTTCTGTGTAATTTCAGTTCTTTTTCCTTGTACATCTACACCTGTTTGTGTTATTTCCTTTCCATTCATATTAGCTCTGCCTGTTCCTTGTTATCCCATGAGCCCATTGTATAGTAGTCTCTCAGTCTCTCTGTAGAGGAAGTAAACCCAGTTTAGAGTTTAGTCTTTGGACTCTTTTGTTGAACTTGTTTTGTTGTTGTTGTTGTTGTTTTTTGCCATGTTGAGGACCTGTGTCACAGACAAAGTCACGTTGGTCTAAACGTGATAGTTTACAATTAAGACACAGAAAATGTAAGATGCATGGGATATGGATCAAAAGAAAAGGTGTAAATGTAGACATGGTTTCACAAGTCAGTTCTTCTGGGATAACAGTCCTATCTGTAAATTGATCATCTATCAGTCCATACCGCATCTAAATACTCTGGTTGACCTTTGTTAGTAGCAGCAGTTCTTAATGGTTATCGTAGACCCTATGTGGCCTTTTGTGTCCACGAAAACCATTAAGAAATAATACAACACTGTCACAAAAGGCCACATTAGGGCCTTTTGTGTCTGTTCTTGAACTAAAACCTGTCTAAGATCTGATTAAAATCCTTCAGACACAATAAATATTAATAAAATATGATCAGTTTCACCATTCTTTGGTTTGGGCAGCAGAAGCTGCCAGGCAGGTTTTTGAATTAAAACAAATCATTCAACTCTCTAGCAACAAGCACATTGTAGATGAGTGCCTAAAGATTGTTTTAAACATGTGTTTCTTTGAATGAGCAGAGACTATCAACATCACTGTTCAACTGAACAAGCTGAACTCATCTTTGGATCAGCTGCAGTCCAGCATGAACCGCGTTCAGGCCAATGTCTCTGCTGTTAAAAATCACATCAATCAGACTTTATCCAAGCCAAACTGCACGGACGGCCAAGGTTTCACTCCAGTGCTCACAGCACTGGATACCTCCTACATAACGGTAAGCACAGGTTTTGTATGATATACATAACACTCATAAATATAGGTTGAATACAACCCATAATACTAAGAAGCGTCTGTGTTGTGTGCACAACGTTACCGTTAGGAAAGAGGAAGAATCATTAGCATTTTAACTGCCTCTGACGCAAGCTGACACAGTGTGACACATGATAATTGCTCTTCATTCTCAGCTTTGTCTCAACAGCTGATTTGTCTTCCTCCCATCTGCTATTCTCTGCTCCTCCTACGCTTCCTCCAACTCTGACACATCCTCTCTTCTCCTCTTCTCTCCTCCCCCCTCCTCTCATCAAGTACTTTATATGAAGTAGTTCAAAATAACTGCAATAACATTAACATTGTATTCATTTCAGGATTATTAACCTTTACATATAATAGTGTTTTGATGTTGTTGTCCTGTTTTGCTGCAGTATGCTGCCCTCTTCTGTTAGTGTTGAGGTATGACATGTACTTCCATCTCCTCCACAGGTTCCCAGCATGAATGAGTTCCAGTCTGTAGTGGATGAAGTTGTCAAAACTAATTTGCAATCCAAAATCAGTGAGGTACGTTTTATTGAGTTAAGACATGATCATAATATCATTAGTTCTCTAATAAAGTGCGAGTTTTGTTTTCACAGCAGGTAAAGTTGGCAGATTGGAAAGGGAAAGGGAATGTAATTAAATGTAAAGAATGGGTTTTCTGCACTGATGCTGTGTTTTTTAGCCTCACGCTTTGAGGTGAAGTGTATTAAATGTTTGCTGTCATTTTCAATTGAAAGTCAGACAACAGAAAAATCATATTTGGTATGCATTTGTTTCCGTATATGCATTCTTATACACTATAATAAAAAATATATTGCATTTTAGGTGGAGGACTATTTCAACAGCATCCCCCAGATGGTGACCAACAACACCAAGGATGTAGTAAAAAGTGAGACTTTGTCCAGTCAGCTTTGTTAGCTGCAGTACTGATTTTAAAACATAAAATTTGTAATAAAAAATATCGTGTATATGTGTCTTTGCCCTTTTTTAGGCAGCAGCAAGCTGCTGGGTGACATCAAAACAGAGATCTCCAAGTTTACCAATGACCTCCCTCTAAATGAAGTGACCAGTATATCAGGAACTCTGAAGCAGGCTCAGAAAGAAATTGACAAAGCCATGCCCCAAATTAAGACAGCTGAGCACATTCGGTAAGAAAAATTGAAGTACACACACACACCGACATTTACAATTAGTATAATCTGTGTATAATTGCAGATGGAGTGTTTGTGTAGCAATATGCTGTGTGGTACTCCTGGTGGTGGTGTGTAACTTTCTGGGTCTGGTGCTGGGACCTCTGGGTCTGACACCCAAAGCAGACCCTACAAAGCGCTCCTGCATAGCAGACTGTGGAGGCACCTTCCTCATGATGTGGGTAAAGTTTTATTTCCAGACAAAACATTTTTTTTGCGTTCTGAGTTCTTGTTTGACCCCTGACCTTGATGTGCTTGCAGGGGTGCAGGTTTCAGCTTCCTCTTCTCCTGGCTGCTCATGATCGTGGTCCTAGTGCTGTTCTTGCTGGGTGGAAATGTTTACACTCTGGTCTGTCAGCCCTGGAACAATGGGCAGTTGCTGAAGGTGGTGATATATAGTCCTGCGTGCTGCACATCTGCATATTCACATACATTAGCAGAGCACAGAAAGATGTTACAGCTGCTGTATCTCTTTTGTCCACAGTTTATTGACACTCCAGGTTTAATTCCAGGGTTGAACATAAGTTCAGCTTTGGGAATACAAGGAAGCATTGGGATATCAGATATCTACAGGTATGTAAAGCCAGTCTTTTCCTTATTTCTTAGGCTTTATCAGAAGCTGAACCGAGTACTTATTTTGTTTGTTTTGATGATTTTTACAGAGACTGTAAGAAAAACCAGCCTCTTTGGACAACACTCCACTTGTATGAGGTTGTAGATCTTGGTGACCTCCTTAATGTATCTAAAGTAAGTTTCCCTATAATTGTTTTAGTTGTTGAAAGTACACAAAAAAAGTGAGGGGGTATTTAAGACAAATGTAGAAGAGCTCTTTTTTCACATGCACAGTTTCAACCTTGTCATCTTGGTTTTTTTGAGAGATTCATTCACACGTGCTGAACTTCAAAATCAAAGTGATTGTATAAAATCTTTGTCTCACCTCTGCCTGTTGGTCACACACAGTACACACAGCAGATCGAAAAGGAATTTGAGAAGACAAATATCTCTCTGTCCTCTGTCAGTCTCCTGAGCACTGACTTAAAAAACAAGCTCACAAGCTTCTCCAGCAAGGCTTCAAATTTCAACTTCACTGCTATCACCCAGCAGGTAGGCCTTAATCCAGTGTTTGTTCCTGTAATGACCTGTGTCCATGAGTGACAAGTAACTCAGTGCTCCTTGTTTTTTTCGTTGTTTTTGTTTTTTAGCTGAACAACATTTCTAGCATCAACCTGAATACAACAGCAGCAGAAGTCGACATGTTTGCTGGAGCTCAAGTGAGATTTTAACATGTTAATATTTTACTTTTCCTGCTAGCCACAGCAATTTTTAATGACGATAATGACCTTGTTTGTTTTTTTAGGAAAACAATGACATTAAAAAAGAACTCCAGCTTGACGCTAGCAACCTCAGGCAGATCCAGGTTGACATTGAAATGACCATCAATCCACAACTAGTGAGTGTTGCCCTCTCCTCACCACCTCTCCTTATTTCCACATATTTGCTTGTTTGTGTTGATGACTGATCTGAATTTAAGACTGAGACTTCTACTACTTTTGCCCCCAAGGAAAGCCTGAACTCAATCATCAAGAGCCTTCAATCCACAGCAGAAAAAACCAATGTGAGTCCACTGACTACTACCTATTGCTGCCATTCCTCCTCTCTCCCTCTTTTCTCATTCTTCTCCTCTCTCGTTCTTCCAGGGATCAGTGGGGGAGGTGCTGAACAATGTAGGAGCAGCACAAGACTTCCTCAACAAAAATACAACACAGATCGTGAAGACCGTGAGTAGAGTCTCATGAGTCACATGAGTTTGAAGAAAAGTGCTCCATGTGGCCTGCTAATGCCTGAGGTCTGGGCTGTTGGCATTAGGAGGGGGGGGGGGGGTTCAAAGTTAGAGTTACAAATACAGATAGAGTTAAAAGGAGGCACCCAATTACAATTGCTGATTGCATTTACCAGTGCTGCAGAAGGAATAAACAAACTGGCCTGCTTTTGAATCCATTTAAAACACCTTTAATTACAACAAAGGCTGTATACTTTTAATTATAGTTTGCATTCTTTATAGAGGAGACAACATAAACATTCCTAATCATAATGCTACTCTAGTTATTTATGGTTCCCTTTGGACGATTTAACCAGTATTGCACTTGCTGAGACTGTTTTGCGTTCCACTGTTTCCTCATGACTTCCCACTGTAAAGCAGGGAGAAAATGTGAGGAATTTACTCTCTCTCTCTCTCTCTCTCTCTCTCTCTCAGGAAAGCAGAACGTTTCTGGACTGCCAGCTGAATTACTTCATTGCTTATGCTGACTGGGCCAACCTCACGGTAAAGCCTGTTCATACTTTATCTATACTGTGAACTGTTTACTTGTATATGAGCTCACTTTTATCACTGTTACTGATCCATGTGTTCTTCCTCAGATCACTCAGCAGGTGGGTCGCTGTGGACCAGTAGCTGGAGCTGTAGACTCTTTTGAGGTCATCCTCTGTGCATACATGGTGGAGTCTCTGGTGAGCATTAGTTTGATTGATAAGTTTGTGGCTTTATTTATAGTCCATAAATTACCTTTAGTTGGTCCACCTACTTGATTTTTTGAATCTGCTTTATTTTAAGGTTGTTTAATCTTTTTATCTATATTTGAGTTCAACTTTGTATTCACCATCACCTTGTCTCTCTTTAGAATGCATTCTGGTTCAGTCTAGGCTGGTGCATGATCTTCTTCATTCCCAGCATCATCTTTTCTATCAAACTAGCCAAATACTACAGGAGGATGAAGTGCTCTGATGTCTATGAGTAAGTATACATCAAACTGGACTTGTTGACACTCACGTATCCATGTTTGCACACACACATGACTGTTTCACATGTCTCTGATTTCAGTGACCATATCATGATGAACCACATCCCACGGGCCCAAATGAAATCCTTCTGAGAGGATCGCACATGTGCGATGCAGCTTTGCAGGACTTAAGGCAGATATTTTGCATTGCTTGTCAAAACAAAAACAAAATACATTTTGCAATGCTTGACTGAAAAATGTAACCTGGCACATTGTCACTCTCAGTCTGCCAAAGGACTGAGACTACCGGTACTTATTTTAGTCCTTTTAAAAAAAAAATCACCATAGTGTGGTGAAGCCAAGCCATTTATAACGTGACTACATTGTTCAAAAAATACATTTCTTTACTTTGACCTCAGGGTGAGACGCAGAATAAAAGAACCTGCATTTATTTCATTTATTGTATGACACTGATGGTTAGTTTGCATTTCCTGTATGAACTGAGCTGCTACAACATGAGGAGGACGTGTTTCATGAAAAATGTTAGTAAGCAGTTCTCTGAGAATGTTTGTTTATATTGTTGTAGTATAGTAGTAATATACTTGCACTGATGTTGAAAATCAAAGCACAGATTCTTTATCAATCACTAAATGAATATGCAGTACTTTTTTAAAAGTCACTAAGTTTTTTGTTACCGTATTTTTTGCTATAAATACAGATTTGATGTGATTTAATATATGATTTTTTTCTATAACTTTGTACTTGATGTAGACTGTGAGTTATTTTCTGCTACACAGCACTTTATGTGGTCTAAAAAATGTGACTAAAAGCTTGTGAACATTTCTGCCAGCTGTTGACTGGGAGTAAAGAAAAATGTTTCTGATCTACAGTGTGCTTTTTTTTTTTTACCTTTAAGCAGTCACATGAGTGGAATCATTTAGTGTCTGTTTTTCCACGTACACCATGAAGGAGCTTTTCACAAAAGTCATTTGTAGCCTGGATGTTGCATACATCTGTGATGCATGTGACCTTTTATCACACTAAAAATCGCTCTGGTGAAAGAAGTAAGTAAATTAGTAGTACTAATTTATAAAAATATGCCATTCCTGCAAACCTAAGTACAAGTACAAGTACTAGCAGAACTGTAGCCTAATTTTAATTTATTCTGTAGTCAGTTTGAGCCACTTTACATACAGTTTAATATAGAAGAACAGCAGACAAACCTGAGTTCTAATATGTTCTGACACTACATATAATGATATGTTATTTTTTCTCTAATTTTAGCTGAAAAACATCTTACCATGTCAGAGTTTTGAAGAAAAAAACAGAAGGGAGTGGACATTTAAAGTAAAATGTAAATACTAAGTGACATACATATACTTCAAAACTATTTGCGTAAAATGTAAGCTCATGTTTGACCCAACTACGTTCTAAAGTGATGCGTGTTGAGCATGCAGTGTTAAAAAAGCCTACTGTAACCACATATTCACACAGAAACACTAGTCATCTGGTGTTATGATTTGCTAAGGAAGAGGGATTAGGTGTCTTTGTAATCATGAGCATGCATCTGTTTCAAAGCAAACAGATCATGAATAAACCTCATGTGACACACTGGTAGCACAGTGTTACCTGGACTAAGGTTAGCCATCCTCTAAACAAATCAGAGACATGTTTTGAACCACTCGTTTTTCATCATTAACATAATCTCATCTGCATTACACTTTCTTCCATTAGCATGCAAATGTGATGATAATTATGTGGTTAAATAAATATTACACTGATGATTTATAGAGAGGAAATAAAACAGAAGCATTACATTATTAAATCTGCATGAATGCCTCCATGTTTCGGTGTTTAACAACTTTCTGAGTTGTGTAATGAAAAATGCTTTGATGCAGTCATCCCTGTGCTGATGCATTCATCTGCGCGGCTCTGTAAGATATATTCAAGACATTCAAAGATGAGCAGAGGACAGAGCAGCAGTGAGGGACAGCAAGCAGCTGCTAAGATGCATCTTTGTTTATAGGATTACATCTATATTTAAAACAAGTGAATCAATGGCATTACTGCCCCAATGTGACTTGTAATAGGAGATGCTGTATGCAAAATCAATCAACGTAAGAAAAAGTCAACTGAAAAAGGAAGAAAGAGCAGGGTCAGGCTTTGATGGTTCCTACTCCTACTTTATTACTCTTTCATCCATGTGACACTGAAGATACAACTTTCAACCTCCACTCCTGTAATTCACACTCTCTTATGAAACCTGCATGTTTGCTGTGAGAACTGTACACACACATACACACACATTTAGTGTCTGTTTTGTTACGTTAGATACGAGCAGATTCAGACACTGAACATTCCTCTTACAGACCTGGACCCTGAATACTTTTACACACTCAAATCCTTCCCCTGGATCACACACACACACACAGCTTCATATATAAGTGGATTTACCCATGGAAGGGACACGGTGAAACTCAGAAATGGGGGCAGTGGATCATATGAATGACTGGTTGTGCACACAATGTTAAATGTTGGTTTAGCCACAGTAAGCTTCAATTTTCAGGTTAGAATGAGGTGACTGTAAATGACTGAATAAACCTATAAGAAAAGAGTTGTTTTGTGTTTTTTCCCATTTGAACTGTTGTGCAGTGAATGGAAAATCCACACCACAACTATTTTAATCTCCGGTCGAACAAGGAAGTTGGCAGGTATCAACACATTTAACATGAGCTGGCATCTATTTAGTTACCTATGCAACTAGAAGGTATGATGAAATGTAAGTCGACGTACACGTAAAAAAAAATAAATCAAACCAAAGTTTTATCTCTTAGTTTAATAGCATACAGGATCTGTTCATTAATACTTATACATTTATTTTTCAAATACTGCCTCACCTAAAGTTACAATGTAGATGAAACTTTGCCAGAGCAAATGCAGGAAGAATTCCTATTTGTTAAAAGCAGCCTGAAGCAGAGTTTAAGGCAAATTAATGTTTAACATTGGTCATAATGCCAGACAGAGAAGCCTGGATAGGGAAGTCGGGGAGTTCCCAGCGACTCTCCGTTAAACAGTACAGACTGAAAGTCATCGCACTGAACTGAGATTAAGTGGCACAGACATTACACAGATTAGATTTGAGTATGAAACAGAACTGCATACATACAGTATATCAGAACACACTGCACAGATCCTGTGATCCAGCTCCAGTTCGTAGCAAAGCTGAGAGCACGCAGCAGAAATGTGACACTACCTTGTAAATGAAGAGCAGCACTGTGAAAAGACACTCAGATTGTCCTACAGCATTTTGGATGTCTGATTGTCACTGGACACTAATCATTTCTTTTTTTGCAGTCTTCCAAAAAGACTGTTACAAAATAAATAATTTGTTTAACGTGGGCCCCACATTTATGAACAAAAAAAAATGCTTTGACACAAAAAGGCACAAGTTCGCTGTGCTTAATCAGACATTAAAACATTTGCATCAAAAGCAAAGTACAAACAATACTGACTGGTGTGATATAAAAGTGCAGGAGCAAGAAGACAAGAGGGTCTATCATCTCTAATGAAATTACCCTCACCGGGTCCACGAAGGAAGACCTTATGCAAGCAGCAGGGTGGCCTGTATGAGTCACAATGTGTCCCAAACACACTCGCAGATCCTAACAGAATTACCACTGAAATTTAATTTAAAGCCAAACTGTGAGTCACTTTTACTGGGTATTCTGCCTGGAATGTCCTGTGAGCAGGCATCGTGGACAAGATGGAGTCCACAGAGTAAAAAGTAAAAAAAAAAGATGACAGGAATGAAAAGGCAGATGCAGAACTTCCCATCAGACAGTTTGGTCAAACCAATTAAAATCAGGGTAATGTTCAGGCACATATAATGTTAAACACAAAACTAAAAAGGTAGTAAATGAACCTTAACGCCCCCCACCCCCCACCACATGTAAAACAAACATTCAAACACAAAGTCCAGCTCGTCTGAATACTCACTCAGTAGATTAGCCACTCTTCAGCAAGCTATACTTGGTTACAATTAGCAGGCATCTATTATTTAGACAGCATTTTTTTTCCACAAACTAACACAATAAACCCGACAGACAGGAGTTACTGGCTTTTGTTTGTGATGACTATTATGTTTATGATGGTAATTTGATCATTCTCATTCACGTGCAGTTAAGGCTTTAGAGATAAATAACATTGCAGATACATTATATACACATTAAAACTTAAAATTAACCCAAATATTTACACTGGTTGGATGTTCAGTAGTCATTTTTTCAATGCTTCTAGTAGTCATGCTTTAACTGAGCTGACACTAATACCTGACTGCATTACACTGTAACTTACTGATGCTAGTTTGTTTTAACATGGAGATTAACACACTTTGGTGACATCATGTGTGGAATGTTTTCTGTTTAGAGTGTGTCTGTTCAGACTGAATTAGTAGGTAGTGCCACCCTGGATCTCTGAACAGTTGTGTGTGTGCATGTCTGCTGTTCAGGAGTGGTGGACATATTGTACAGAGTTGGCTCTGTATTGGGTTCTGTGAGAGACCTGGGTTGCTCCGTAGGCTGACGAGAAAGCGCTGGCGGGGGGAATGATGGTGACTGAAGGATATCAACATAGCGCTGGCTGGGCTTTGTCTCCCTCTGAAGTACTTTCCTCAGGAGGGGCTTCAGCAGCCCGATGGTCAGCTGGCTGCTGTGGGGGTCTGCAAAAGGAGCAGGAGATGAGGAGGCTGCACTAGACATGGAGAAAGAGGAGGAGTGGAAGGGAGTGTTGGGGGAGGGAAGGTTTTTCAGCACTAGGTTGAGGATGGTGGTGACAGTGAAGTCCTCAGGGCACAGAGCCCACAGCAGGTCCAGGTATGGATCCAGGTCTCTGTGTTGAGCCACCTCACACAGCAGAGTAGTGAAAATCTCCTTGTTGAGCAGAGGACTCTGACTGCAGAACTTCTGTGCCACCTGGGTGACCCGCTCCCACTGCTGCCTCCCCATCAGGATCCTCAGCGCCTGTAGGATGGCGTTGGGCCTCCCGCTGACCAGCAGCAGCTCCACCTCCAAGTCCTGCTCCTGGTCTCTGTCTGGGTTTAAGCTGGATAAGATGCACAGGGCTCGTTTGTAGAGTGGCATGTTGTTCTCCACGCCCTCTCCTCCTCTCATACCTGAAAAGCTCCAGGAGGAAGAGGCCAGGCTTAGACCCAGGCCTGCTGAACCTTGCTGCTGCTGCTGGGCGAGCTCGAGGAACCTGGGCAGCCAACTAGGCTGGAAGTGAAAAACTGACTGGCAGAGGAGTTCAAACACAGGCAGGGCAGATGGGGAAGTGGAGCTCATGTGTTTGGCTTTACAGTTGGCAACGTGATCACCTTTAAGGCTGTGATTATGTTTTGGCCCCCCGTTTGTGAATGGATGGGAGGCTGTGGGGCTTGATGTTGGAGCAGAACTAAGGACAGTTTTCCACACGTCAGAAGGAGCCCTGCTGGACAGAGAGCCCTCCCCATTGTAGTGTAGCTGTAGAGCAGCCTGCGCCGCCCTCCATGCCTGGCAGGGAAAGATGCTGAAGATGGAGTTGAGGTAGAGCAGAGCCTCTTTATCCAGCTCAGAAGATGACAGCAGCCTCACTACTTCCTTCTCAACCAGAGTCTCACACACTGCCTCCACCTCTTTGACACTTCCCCTCACTAAACTCCCCTTCACCTCCTCTAAAGAGACCAAAGCTTTGAGCTCAGTCTCCAGTGCACCCATTAGCTTGTCCTGCCCAGCAATACAGCCACCTCCTCCATTCTGGGATGGCTCCACTCCCTTCTGCCTCAGCCCAGAGCTGAGGTAGTTCCTGAGGATGGAGGCTAAACAGATGGGAGCCTGGAACCTTCCTCCTTCCTTCAGTATGTCCACTGTGAGCTGGGTGCTGCTCAGGCTCCTCTGCTGGTAGTATTTACAGGCCTCCTCAAAGACAGCCTCTACCAGCAGAGCTCCAGGAAGAATATTCTCCACTGTACCTAAACGTGAAGGCTTCATTTTAGTGTTGCAGCTTCTTGAGTCTGTCTCCTTGTTTATTACAGCAAAAACTCCAGTTCCAGAGAGCAGGTGAGGTGTCTGTCTATCAGCCAGGTTTGCATATAACAGCCCCTCTCTCTTCAAAAGAATCTTTTCCAGCTCTTTGCCACACTTCATGTCTATTAGATACAGATTCTGTCCTATTAGTAGAGCCAGGGTATCCTGATACATGCGTAGGCTGGTGTGAGTGCCGTATTTCACCAAACAGTTGTCTGCTGGTTTGTATACTTGCCGCAGCGTCCCATCCTTCTGCAGGAAACACAGCCAGCCCGTGCTGAGCAGCAGAAGCAGGCCCCCACAGGCTGTAGGTGAGACATTGTAGATCTCAGGTGGCTCAAGAGCTGATAAATATCCCAAACAATCTGTCACCAGCCTCTTAAAGTCAGACTCCTTAGCTGACAGCTTCTTTAGAGGTGTGTTTCTACAAGTGGTGCTCACAGTGAAGGAGTCATGGCGTGGGGACCAGGAGAGGAAAAATTTGGAGATGCTCAAAAGTGGCTTCACTTTCAAGTCAGGCAGAAGATGGACATATTCACCTGAGCTGATCACAGTGAATTTAGGGTTGTTGTGGAGGATTATTTTCACTCCTCCCAAACTGACAGCCCCCTCCTCCACCTCAAAGTCACGTCTGCAAACACAGTATCTCAGCTTATTCCTGGTGGAGCTGAGGGCCGGGGAGCTTTCTGAGGGTGGCCGTTCCTCACACCAGATGATAAGATTGGAGCAGGCAGATACAGACACTACTCTGGCCCGGGGACTGTTACACAAGTCTGATGTTTGCATGAGATGCCAGCTTCCTTTGCACTCCTGGAATTTCCAAAACTCAGCTTTTCCATTTTCATAAACCACCGCCACAACCGCCGTGCCTCTCCTGCTGTCACTGTTATTATTATTAATATTACTATAATGAGGGTCCAGATATAAAACATCCACAATAGGCACTGTTCGTGTCAACCACAAATCCACTCTCTTCTGGTTCTGGGCCAGCTGGGGTCTGTCATACTTGTCAAAAGTCACAAGACCGACCTTTGGCTTGCGGAGGATGACATGAATGTGACGACCATCAGGGCTCAGGCGAACATCTGACAGGCTGTTTTTATGCTCGCTTTTGCCCAGGCTCAGTATCTCAGTCAGCTCCTCGCTGCGAGTATAGTCCCCGAAATCTGACAGTTGCTCCAACACCAACCGCGCCATGATTCGCTGTTTCCTAGCGCAGCAGCTGAATGTAATTAACTTACCACAACTAGCCTGCTAGCTTGTATGGCACATAAATCTGACCTCGGGCTTCAGAGAGGCTAGCTGTGAGGCATCTCGTTGGGTCCTGTAGCGAGGCTTCATCCCGTTAACGTCCGCACAGAAGGATACATCAGCCGACTGACTTCCACCTCGCTGCTGAGCCCATATCGGTAAACGACAAAACTGATCAACTGTTAGCTGCCAGTAATTAACTTTTCAAGACCAAACCGAGAAAGGCACTGTAGTCATTGCGCTGCTATGCTAGCACTCACTCCCCTGACATCACGGGATTGTTAATTTCCGGATACCGATGATGTTTAGCATGAGAGGAGGAGCTAAAATGGAGGGCCAACAAAGATTGTCTGAAGGCAAAGAGAAGAGCAACTGTGGTCTTCAGTCAACCGTTGACTTCAGCTTGTAAGTACAGTTTGTTGACAACCAAAGTTGAACATCATTACATCTTAAATGAAAGGAAATGGTAAAACGCAGCACTTTGTGTCTGTGCTGTTGTAGCAGTTTACCTCATCAACAGTGACAGTTTTCCCATTTCTTTTTATGAATTACCATTTATTACATAGCAAGATAGCCACTGTGCTAACAGGGCTAGTAGGTTGTTCTATGGTTAGCTAGGAATTCAGGAAAAAAAGGCTGTAATGAGTAGCAGGCTAACCAGCAGGTGTTGACCTAAACTACAACTATTCTTAAAATTCAGGTTAATTAATGCTGATGTAAAAAAAAAAAGTCATTTATATAGTCTTCTACCTATTTAAACTATAAGAAAAATGCAGCAAAATATGGAGTGTGGTAAGTAGTTTCTGTCTCTTAATTTACTCACTATACCTATAGGTAGTATATGTTTTTTCCCTCCAGTATAAAAACACTAGAGTTCAGGAACTTCAAAGAAGAGAGCTGTTCAGTATTGCGGTGCTCCTTTGTCAGTAAATCATAATGCTGAAGTGTATTTATCTTAAATGGGATAGCTTGGGTGCTGACGTCAACTTTTGACCTTTCAAAGATTGATCAAACAAACAGAAAATACCATGTTGTTAGTCAATAGTTCCTCATGTTGCTGTAGAATAAAACAAACGGAAGGAAAAACAAGCAGCAATGTGGTGGTATTAAAATGGAAACATGTTGAAAGCTGCAGTAGGTGAATTGAAAATAATACAAGCTCAAATAAGGAACTGTACTAATTTCCCTTTCTGCACATAGAGAGCTCAAAGGTTCCTCTTAAAGGTAATTCCAACCATGTTACTATGGTAACCTGTTTTACATTCACAGATATGGAGTCAAGAATCATCTCAACTGGCAAGAGATGTAACATAGAAACTGTTCCAGTACATCGCTTTTTTTCCATTTGGCAGGAGACTGTGAAAACCACCAGGCCAATAACGACATCAGCAGGGTTAATACCAACCTGAGAAGCTGACTCACTTAAATCAGCTTCTAAAGGGCAAGTCATCAGGCTTGACACCACAGATGTGGTTGCAAGAGGATAACATAGACAAACAGCCTGGTGGGAATGTCAAAAGCCAAATAACATTACAAAAATGTATTTTTGGGATTGGTAGAAAATAACATTTATTACAACGGGAGTGAAAAGCTCAGCGGTGACTCATAGTGCAGTCTGTCTGCTCTGAAGATTTTACTGTAACAAAGTTGGACAGCCTCTCTCAAGTCAGCCCACATGGTGAACCTCTGCTGACATATAACACCATACTGGCATTTAGAATCTGAGATACAGACAAAAAGCTCAGCTCCACTAAAACATCTTGTTAAATTATTTCTTGTCTCTCTTGTAACTTTTATAGGATTTAATTAAAAAAAGCCTCTTATGTCAGTATTAAGACTGAATGAGGGCACCAATGATGAAAAGGAGTTTGATGACATTAAATGAGTTAGCAGGACAGCGTGTGATACCAATAACATAATCCACTCACAGCAAATGTTCCACTGTCTGTCTTGGAAAAAGTCATTTATGACACTAGTTGTTTGTGGAAAATATGTTTTTTTTTTAAACTTCTCTAAAATGAGCCATTTTGTTCTATCATGAATGTAAGTTCACCATATCATCCAGGAGGAGGCAGTATTGATCTTTACTCACTGCTTGTAGGTGTTTTGTGGCTCAGTGCTTAAAATAATGATGAAAAATATCTTATAAGTGCTCTCTGTGGTGGAGTAAAGTAGACAGCATTTCTTATTTTTCCTGTTGCCGTACATTAAACCACACTCTACAACAGACAGCACTCACTGTGTTTTTCAATTAATATCACATGGCTATTCAGACCCCATATCACAAGGCTGATGCCTTCTCTCACCCACAGTTAACTTGACTTGTCTGTAAAATCTCATGACCTTTATTGTTTTTGATTTACTTCACTGTGTCTGGGCAGTAAAAGCCACAGTAATCATGCTGTGGTCATAAATGTTGTTGTTTAGATTCAGTGACTGGCTGACTGGAGGTCACAAAGTAGGAACGATTTTGTAACTGTTCCTACCGTTGAACAGCATTTTATTTTCAGTCTCTCTTAAATCCAGTGTTTCCTGCTTCCAGCTCTTTCACTGTTTAAATATAGGCTGTCTTTATTTATTGTGCCAGGAGTAGGCCGGTTACCTATTCAGAGCGGTGAGTGTGTGTGTCCATGTACTTATGTCCTATTATATCTCTGTGTCATTGCAGAGAAAGTATACGGATGCAACATGTTGTTCAAACAGAAGATTCAAGCCTCATCACCTACAGACAGTCTCGCCTTGTACAAAAAAACACCTTCTATTAGAGAGTGTGTTTAGTCTGCTGTGCCTGTAGACAGGAAGATAAAGTGCTTGTCTGGAGAGTAGAGGGGGTTGGATGCAGGGGAGATTTCCTTTTTGAGTTATAAAGCGCTGAAAAGAAAACCAATGGCTGCAATTCCTTTTGCTACTCAGGGCAGAAGCTGTCAGATATGTGTCCCCTCAGGATAGAATTATTTTAATTTGAGCACAATCCATGTGTCTGTGTGAGAAAAGAGAGCTTTTTCTCACTCTGTTTGGGGTTTGAGTAAGATTTTACTTTTCTGCATCTGTGTGTCAAATGTAAGTTGCAGCTGCCTGTCAGCCTCTGGTCCCTTGTGAGAACAGCCAGATATTACACATCCAGTTTTCTCTCCGCTGTTGAAAAGCTGTCAAGTGTGACGTCTCTCTTTCTGTGTATCTTACTTTTTGCTTGTTAAGGTCCTTTCACTGGAGCATTTTGTCCTTAAGGGTCTTTCATTGACTCTTCACTGTGCTGATATAGAGTGGCACTGTAAGGATTTTCAATTTTATTTTATTTTATAATATTACTAAATTAAAATATTTGTGTTTACACACCAGCACCCAAGTTTTGAAGCAACACCAAGTAATCTGATTACAGTAATTTTGTTTTTTAACTGCATGTTGGTCCTTACTAGGGGTGTGCGAGTGTGCGATCTGCATTAGATGCAGACAGAGGCAACAGCTAATGATGTCACCAAAACAATAATGCAAGCATTTGATGAAGAGGCTCCATATGAGGACTCTAGTAAACGGTGGACAGAGGTGACAGCAGCAGCTCCGTTTTTCCTTAGATATGATTCTCATTAAAGTTTGATCATTTGTTCTAAATCACATTGAACTTTAGGAGTTACTTAAGTCTCAATACTGTATTTATTGTTTAACCTTAGGAGGCACACTTCAGTCTGTTTAAATGACTGTTGAATAATACTTTACAGAATTACATTAGAGTCTTCCTTTTAACCTATTTGAAATAAAACTTTATTTTGTTCTGTAGTTATTTAAATTTTCATGTTTATTGAAAACTAATACTGAGTGCACGTTATCAGTGAGTTGTTGTTTGCCTTTAAAATCTACTGATTGTGCTAAACAGTAAAGGGAGCACAACAGATTCAATATTTGCCAAGTACTTAACAGAAAGGGTTCAGTATTTGATAAATTTGGACAAACAGAAAGACAGATAGCCACTTCAGTAATTGTTATGAGGCGTTTTATTTGGTATTTTTCACTATTTTAGTGGCTTTGAAAGTTAAACCTGTTTTTTCCCCCTCTGTTTCCGAAGAGCTTTATTTCCCAACAATGATGGAGTCCTTTAAGCTGTAAATAGCTTTTAGTAAGATTATATTTTATCATTCAAGCATGTATCTCAGCAGCGTCTACCACAATAGTGACTGTATAATTAGTTTGCAGGAACACATGGAGTGGCAATTCATGACTGAGTAGCGAGGAGAAATGATATGGAGAGTGGGAAGCTGAGTGGTTCATTAGGAAGACAAACAGACTTACAGATAAATGAGCTATAACTGAATATATATCTTTAAATGACTGAACAATATTAAGCCAGATGAGTTGGTGGGAGATATTCTGGAAATTATTTTGACATAATAAAGAAAACTGAGTGAAATCCTTGAAATGAAACTTTTTGATGTTTCTTAGATGAACCCTGCGGTGAGGTCACAGCACTGCTGAAATGTCTGTAGTGTTCTCGCTTATAACGGATCCCTCCCGCCTCATTGGCCGATTAGATAACAGGCCATTTACAATTGGCCGTCCCTCTACATTTAGCTCCCACTCTTATCTCAATGATCCATACCCCAGCTGTGAGCATCAATAGCATTAGCTCTCACATCACACCATTAATCGGATTCATGGCCCTTGGCTCATTGCGGGATAGGCTCGTGTTTTGGGAGCCATTTTCCTCCTTATCTCTGCATCTTTTATTCTGTCCTCTGCTCATAAAACACACGCACAATGCACACATGCTTGGCCACTGAACTGTAGTACAGTTTGTGACCACAGGTTGGCAGCATTGGATTTTATGGTACAGTAGTCTGGTCATAAGAGGATATAGAAGGTCAACCCTGTACTTACACAGAGCATGCTGACTGACTGTTTAACTGGATCTGTGGGATTTGAACTAAGGTATATACTCTGCCATCGAATCCTCCCTCCTCCTGCACTTACCAACCGGTAACACAACTCCCTCTCTTGTGTGTTTCATAGCTATGGAAACAGGTGTGAGTCACTGCTTGCTGCAGCTTTGAGTGTACATAGTCTCACTGGAGCAAAAGATCAAAGAAGAGGATTGAGCTTTAGCGTCCTCCTTGATTTCCTGTTCATTTCACCTCACTGCCTCTTCATTAATCAGCTTGGAATTGTATCAAGCTCTCCCTCCACCTCGGGTACTTATGCTCGCTCTTTTCCTTTCAGCCTTGGCTTGTGCTTGTCTCTCCTCCTGCTTCCATCTCTCTGTCCCACGTTCAGGTATAATTGCTGCTGAGATAAACCCTCCAAAGCAATTTCTTTTCTTTTTTTCCTCTCTGAAAACATCCGCCTCTCTTTTGCAACATGGAACACTCAAGCTGGTATCAGCCTAGCCTTTGATCACACAAAGCATCCTGGCCTAAATTAAGTGGTATCCACAAAACCTTGATGGTGTAACTTGAAAGGCCTTCACCTTAGCTGGATTTTGAAGTGAATCTGACAAGATGTTGGTGTGTGCAGACCTTCTGAACACAGGAGGTGTTTGTGTGCATGTGTGCTTACATGTATTGTTTGTGTAAAGCTCTCTATTTTACCACTAATTTGCATGAAAAGACTAGAACTGACATCTTTTTGTTTGGTTTGCTTCCACCTACCAGTAAAGTTACAGTTTACATGGTGAATAAAAAAACATCATGTCTGCACTTTTGAGATGATTTCTGCAGAGGAGGACAGATGACTGATTCAAAGCACCTCAACTCATTGTACAAAAAAACAAACCCAGAGCAACCAGAGTCTGCACAGTAGAGATGGAGAGGTGAAGTCGCATCAGTGTGGTTCCACCAAAACACACGTCCACTTCAGCATCGAGCACACCCCTCTCTCAGCCTAATGCAGCGCTTGGCTGCTACATTGGCCGCTGACCTTAAAGTTAGTTCTTCCTTTTTTAGCCAATGGTTTAGCCAACAATGATTAGTACAGGAAAAATAAGTATTTGAGCAAAGATTTGTATGATAGTTTAGTTGGGTCCACCAGTGGGGTTGGTGACCTGTACTGCAACAACCATCAGGGTGCAACGGAGATGTTTTGGTCTTAGTTTTTGCAAGCACTCATGTCGTCTATTTTTATATATTGTCTACAGTAGAGGGCTGGGTTACATGGTGCTCCGACCATGGTTGTGAGGTACAGGAATAGGAGAACCTGCTGGTTAAAGTGGTGGGACTCAAAGTGCATGTTTGTACTAAGATTTGATGAAATTTTGCAGATACTGTGTTCACATGGCAGATGGACAAACGGCCAGTAATTCCCCTGGCTATAACAGTGAGATATATAAGTGAGACCCAGTGATGAACCTATGTGTGATGAGGGCCTCAGATAATGATCTGTGTAATATTAATGCCGTGCCATGCCATTAGGATTCGGTGGCATTTCAACTTGTCTGTGTGTGCGCTTTCAGCAATTTCCTTTATGTGCCTGTAATCTTTTATAGGCAGTAATAATGGCTTAGATAGAAAAGCTTTAACAACAACATCTGTTTTCCTTGCTTTTGCACACACAGCCAAGCATATTCAGACTTGCACTGTCTTCTTAATTGATTTGGATATTCTGCTATAAAACACCTGCATATGGCACTGTATTTTTTTCTTTCTATTTTCCTGTTCCAGAAAGCCTACAGTCAGCTGCCATCAGTTCAGTCTCTGCATGCAAATGAAGCAGCTGGGTTGATGAATTAATTACTTCTTTGTTTTATTTTTTTATTTTTCTGACTTCACTCATCAGTAAAAATAAGTGTCCTCACCAAGGTAGCTGCTAATAATATTTTGGAATATATTGTAGCAGTGCCAAAAACCCTGCCTTATTATTGACACAGAAGACAAAGATGGATGTTTCCATCTATCACTTCACTTGTTTTAGTTTAAAATGGCACCACACACAGACACATAATGTATCTTCACAGTGCAGATAAATTGTTACCAATATTTTGTTTTGATTTTACCTGCAGCTAAAATAACATTGCTAAGCCTGGGTGTTAATAACTGCTCTGACTGCTCATCGGTTTTGCACCAGCCTGATTTTTGACAACAATGTATTTTGTGACACAGCTGTATTATAAAAGCAATATAAATGATCAAAATAAAGTAACCATTAAACCACAGTCGTGATTCATAGATTGACAGCCAGCACCATTTTCCCATTGACTAGCAGGGGTGCTTCCAGATCGTTTGCACACTAGAGGGGTTATTTTCTTTCTTTTCTTTTTTGTAATTCTGACCATTTTGTCTGACCACTCCAACATATAGTGTCTGCTTTCAGTATATTTGTGCTCAGAATGTAATTTCCATAGCCAATATAGGCCCAGGGAATAGCTGCACTGGATGTTTTTGTTGAAGTTATTCAACCATACACCTCCTACCTTTTCCCTTTTTATGGCATAACATGACATGGCAGGTTCAAATGTTATTTGTCAATGTACAAAACAAAACTAAACAAAACGGTAGGTCTGTGTTATTTGGTGGAGTTTCTGTATGTGAGGATGTGAGGTGCCATAATTTAAGCTTGACTCTAACTGCTTTTAGTGTATGGAGTAATTTAAAGATTGACTGAAATGCTGAGCTACATTTGCTGGTTATGCTGGTAGCACACGGGTTGTATGCATAAGCAGACCTCCTTTTTTTTGTAATTCATGTAATGGTTTCAGTGAAACTTATTCGAGCTGCTATGTAGTTTTAGGCCAGGGATATATTTGCATTTTAACTATGCCTTCACAAAGACTGCCAACTGTGTCATGAATGTGGCTGTTCACATCCTGGACCATGTGCAATATGTGATACTGGAGGAGTCCAGTAGCAGGCACAGCAGAGAAGTTTGTTTTCAGTCACCATTTTACTTCATGGAAAATTGGTCTGAGTGGACCAGTGAGCCAAAATTGCTTAGCCGACTCAAATGTCTAATGATTGGTGGACACACCATCTGCCCTGTCCTCTGTCACATAAAGGTCGTGCTACATGTAACGCAGCTATTACGAGGCCTTCTTTATGCTGCCTTTGCTTTATCATAAACATGGTATAAGTGAACATTTGAAAGGGAATTACAGTGTTGTCCGATCAGATTTGCTGCGTGTTGTCTCTACAGTAAGTTCTTCCATGTTGTACTTGGTTTCTCACAGTGATAACTATGAGTACCCTCTCTGCTGGCCAAGAAGAGCAACAATATGAGCATACAAAATATGATTTGTTGCCTGGAAATGAGTGACAGTAACTGTACTAGCAGAGTTTTGCTACATTTTAATAAGTTGCATTCATGATGTTTACAGACTTATTTCAAGGTCTGTCATACTACCCTGCTAAAGGCGCTCCCTGTGCATTACATGATGCTCAGGGAGCCGAGTGTCTCATTTGATAAGTATCTCATGTTCATAGGCATTTTGCATCTTAGCATAATGTGCATCTTAGGAACGTAGATGCAGCCATCATACACACACAAACATAATTACAAACATGAATGGTTTAATTGTACTTTATGTAAATCTAAAATCACCACCACACCAGAGACTTTTGCTCTCCAAAATAGAAGTGAAAATGGAAATTGTGGGTTCACTTGAGCTTCAAAGAGACGCTTCAACTGGACACAGTCTGTATTGAGATTACTTCAGCACAATAACATGAAATGTGCACACCATACATGCAGATAAATCTGAATTTTCCAGTCACAGGAGACCTGTCATCTTCCATCATCCTCCCTGTAGATCTATGCATGCATGTAGCTCTGCTATGCATAGATGGTGGAGGACATGCATTGCACATTACAGCCTACTTGAGTCATTTGCTGTGTGGCTGCATCTCAGTGGGAAATGGCTTTGACACTTTTGGCCTTTGCTTGATAAATTAGGTCCCTGGGTAGACGTCTAACATTACACTGCACATTCATTATGAGTTAACCATGGGCCATATGGAAAAGAAAGTGCTATATCACAACACAGTACCTGAGCATTATCAGAAACATTTGCATTTGAGGTAAAGCGTTACATCTGTCAACAACATATTCATGATCTTCATCACATGTTTAGTTTTTAATTAAACTACAGGTCTATCGACTCTACAGTCATAATTTGCTTTTGTCATTAGCACTGCAAAATCAAGAGACCCTGGGAGTGAATGAGTTCAGAGATGCAGCGCACATCCTAATTGGGAGAAGGTTGGGCTCAAGGGACTGAGGAGATTGGTAGAGAGTTTACAATGGATGTAATGATTTCCTGTGGGCAGCAGAGAAGCCAGGGGCAGGCCTGATCAGGTAGGGGTCGAAGGAAGGATCAGGGGATGAACACGGCAGCTATCTTGAGACTCATTTGTGTAGCAGCTCTGCTCAGATAGAAAAGAGGAGACTGCTGGACCTCAATCAGTGTCTGTCTCGTTTCTCTTCCTGCCACTCTCTCTCTCTGGTTGTATATTTGTGTGTATTGATTTTCATATTCATACTCGTGAACTTCTAGCCTGGGGACAGTAAGATGTGAAGAAAGTATCTTTAAACTCTGACTTTATTAAAAAATGGGAAATTCAAAGCCCCCCCTGACAATCCTGAGAGGGCTTCCTCAGCATTGATCATTGCAGAAAAGCTGCAGGTGTTAAAGATTCAAAATGTCCAGTCTTCTGACACTCTTCCCCACTAGCATTCAGGTTTTAAAATATGTTTCTTTCTTTCACTTGAAGAGAATGAAAACAGATGGTGTGCTGCAGATACACCCCTCCATATTGGAATTCTTATCGCCTGGGGATTTTAACTACCCATTACATAGTCTCTAATCCCTCTTCAGTCCATTGTCTTTCAATGAAACAGAGATACATTATCGCATCTCTGCTCGTTCTTTGAGAGCATTGTTTCAGCACGATATGGTAGATTGGTCTTCTTTTCTCGTTTACCCACTCTGCCTCTCAGTGACTCGTCCTTCTCTTCCACACTGCTTTTGTCATGCCCATTAGTCCTCGGCATACAATCGATACCTGGGGCCTACAGCTCTTCCACCACAAAAGTGATCAAGGAAATGAAGAAGGGAGAATTGAAAGACAAGGAAAGGACTTGTAGCATTGTCTCCTATAGTTTATGAAAGCCCTTTATTTTCCCTGAACTCTCTGTCACTGCTGGTTATTGATTTATACTTCAAAGTAAAAGTTTATGCTAAATGACTAAAGTGTGTTTTTAGTCACATGTAACAACTTTAATCTGTCTGTTTTTCAATGGCTTAGAGAAAAGGGTTAACTTTATATGTATATTGACCAGTGGGGCTCAGTTGTGTAGATTTATAGTTGTGAATCCTGTTTTTAGAGGGCGGACAGCCAGTGTCTGAGGTGTAAATTAGACTGTAGATCAGGGAGACCGGCAGACACTGATGCTGCAGGCCTGATGAATGGATAATGGTGCCTCTGTTCCAAAGAGGCCCCTGGCATATGGCAAATAAACCAGCATTCCCACGGGGAAGGCCGGCAGACAGACAGGTGCACTCACACTCACACGCACATGCACACAATATCTGTTCCACACCAGGAAGCTGCCGACAGGAGCAACTCCAAGTGAATACAAAAGAAAGAGCTGAGATTAAAAACTTTTGTTTGGGTGCTAGAAAATTACTTTCTCTTTATTAAACAGCTGTTATTAGGAAGCTTTCATTAAAATGTAACTGTCTATTTTTAGGTATATATTATGTCATTTAAATAATCTATTAAACATCTCAGTAATACACCAGGCATTAACTGCAGGGAAGCAAGGGATGCTTTGCAACAACAATGATTCACTTCAGTGAGAGAAATATATGGCTTTAAACATATGCATGTTATGACTGCTATGTATAACCATCTTAACCTGTTTCTTCTACAAACATCAGATTTACATCCATGTGCTCTTGAGTGCTTTGTGGATCATTGTTTGTTTCATGTGTTCTTACATCCCCCTGTTTACATGTCATTTTATTTGGAATGTAATGAACAACTGACCAGGAAAGCAGTTTCAGTCTTTACATATCAGTGATTTTTCCATTTATGGGGAAAATAAGTGGACAACAAATCCCATTTTGCGCTCTGTAGAATCGGAAGACATTTTGATTTTACTCTAAAAATGCTTTTTGAATTTAAGATTTAAAAGCTGCGGCTATATAAAGTGTATTGTTGGGTAGAATGTGAATGTCCTCTGTGATGTCCCTTTGTTTGTTGATCCATTCAGCTTTTGTTTGCATACTGTATTTTGCCACTGGAGCACAAAATTATTGAAGGGGATGTTTGATACAGTCAATGCTACTATTGACAAATCATTTAAGTAATACTGTGGTTAGAGTGAGATAGCATTGATTACTGTTAATATTCTTGTCAATATTTATCCTGCGCAGTGATGAGGAAAGATGAAAGAAAGAATTCTTTACAGAGCACTTAGAAGTTATTCTGACACAGGGAGGGGAGAATAGATTATGGTTTGTACCTCCTCTTTACTTAATATCCACTTTCTAAATCTCCATCGAGCTGTGATGATGACTCAGCCAGTGTCTTAGATAACTAAAAGACAAGAGGCAGCCTGGCTCCTACACAGCCACATTATTACATTAATCTGAGACTTTAATCTAACAGACACATTCATCACATTGGCGTGAGTCAAACACACCTCTTCTGAAAGGGGTTTTAATTGAAATTAGTTGGACCCTTTTTTTCCTTTTTTTTTTCTGTGACCCGCGTTTCATGTCAAGCTGTCTTGACTTGGTTGTACAATGATAAAGTCTTTGCAATAATCCAGCAAATAGGGTGCTAATATAAAATGTCACTTTCTTTGGTGATTGATGATGTTTATATCCTAGAGCGATGACAGTAACAGATGCTGTGATTAAGAAGACATTGTTCCACACACACACAGATATGTAGGTATGTAAATGATTAAAAGTGATTGCTGTTTTGATCTGAGTGAGAAAATAGATTAACGGCATAATAAAAAAAACAATGTTCCTCCTTCGTGGGGCTTTATTATAGAAAGGACTGTATTTTTTTTAATCTATCAGTACATAGCAACAAATGTTGATTGTGTAAAAGAACTCATCAGACATTAATGTGCTTTATTTTTTCATATTTTGACTGAACATTGAACTGCCAGTACGTACTGAGACACACAGTGATTGACACTTCCTAATGAAACACATCTTATATTACAGTTTTTAAAGCGATATGTGATTCAGCAAACTATAGCTGTGCTGCTGAGATAATGTAGTGGCTTTGAGGGGATTTAGGTGTTGTTGATTCCCCTGACGCTGTGGCGGGGCTTTCACTGTTCACTGTGTACTGGAGAAAGGGTTTTGATTAGGAGTTGCCAGTGACGCCATTGGCAGCGCGTGGTAAATATGGGCTGCAGTTTAATACCATGGAGGGATTTGATAGCTCTCTAAGCTAATATCTGGGGAGATGACAAGTTATTGGCCAGATTGATTTCAAAGACTGTGTGACTAAGTGAAGGGGTTTTCCAAAGCTTACTCTGTACATGTTTAGCTTCCTGTCATTGCCAGCCAACAGGATATTAATCCTTCAGTTTAAAATAAAGAATTCTTGTGTTCTATAGTCTACATGTATGAGTATGAGAGCAGGTTAAACACCATGCAAAGGTAAAATAAGGTCCCATAAAATAGCAACAGCTCTTTAACGACTGACTGTGATGCAATAAAAATGAAGCCATGTATATTTAAACAGGCCTGGCTAATTGACCCTTCAAACTGATAAAACGTCCACACAATGATGCAGCTATAAGGATCCTCAGTTAAATGACATTGTGTGTTCTCCATATGATCTCCTACAATAAATCATGCATACATCAAAACATGTGTTCACAATGATTTGTGCTTTTAGCTGCGAGTGTCTGTGTCACTGTCTTTTGAGCTTTGATGCAAAAACAATCTGGAGGGATTTCATTAGGATAAGTGTGTATGGTGGGGGTGGTTTGAAGTCACAGGAAAATTTTATAGAGACTAAAAATTAAGTCTTATTAATTCTCATTAAGTTAGAAAGTACTTCACAAAGATCAAACACATCACATTTTAAGATATTGAGGCAAGAGGATCAAAGGGTGCGTGCACGCGTAAACAGTGGTGTAAATGGCTTCATGTGTGTTTTTATGTGTGTCAGGACAGAAGTGGGAGTTTAAGGCTATCAAATCAGTCTGATTCTGACACTGGTTGGAAGGTTTTTTAGAAAAAAATGCATTTTGTTTTTCTGATGGAGGTTGCATGGTTTTTGAACAGAGCAGACACAGCATCGTTCAGTAACGTGAAATGTTCAATATTGTGTAAAACACAGCAGATTTCTGTACGTGAGAAGCTCCTTCTGCATGAAAACACTGTACTCCATCAATTGAATTGATGTGTGTGTACTGTGAACACTGGACTCTAATGTACTATATTCAAGTGAAAGAGCCTAAAACTATCATACTTTTCAGTAATTTAATCAAGGTAACAGAATGAGCACTTGGCCACGACAGGAATGGATTACCTATTACTTTCCTCTGTCAGTAGTGTTGGATGGCATGTGTGGTCATTTTGTGTGTCTACAATTATTGTGTATATTCCTCCTCACTCCTCACAGAGGGCCTCTTATACCACCAATGTTATTTCTAAAAGGAATTCAGGGGCTGTTTTAAACCGTTTGGCCTATTATTGAGCTGTGCTTTATAAATATTCTGCCCTGTCATTTTGTTGTCTGGTTTTTGTTTATAGATAACTGCTCAATAATTCATCCAATCACGTCTGCAGTTCCGTTTGGTGGTAGCAGCTCCATCTTCCTCTCTCTCTCTCTCTGAGCTCTGAGCAGTTTCATGTACAGACCCTCGACATGCTCAGCCAAGCATTAACACTTCACTTTACATGTTACACATACACACACTGGCACTCTACACACACACACATATACACAAAATGCTGACTTCCCATCCAACTGACAAGCTGTCTGCTGCACTTCATCCCTAAAATCACCTGTCAAGTCTATCCCACTGTCTCTGTCTGTCTTCCTCCCCCTCTGTCTTTCACACTCTATCTCGCCCTTATTCACTCACTCACTCTCTCACTCACACACACACAGAGCACCCCAGTTCACTAAATGTAGCCGCACAGACACAGCTCCATGCTTTAATGGTGGCAGGATGCTGGGATTCGGTGAGCTAAGAGAACTCTCCCCAATTATCCCTGAGGATACCAAGATAAGTGTGTGTATGTGCGAGAGAGTGTGCGACTGTGACCATGCGCATGCTTATGGATGACTTTCTGTCTCTCACTCGGAGATCATTAGAGAACCACTCAGTTGTAACAGATCCCTGTGGAGAGCAGATGCAGAAAGGAAAGGAAAGCAAGAGGTAAAAAAGGGAGTGAGCTTTTATCCTGTAAAGAAAGAAAACAAGTTTGTCTGTCTTAGTTGGATTTATTGGACGAAGTAAACTAGCTGAGGGGTTTAGTATGTGCTATCTAGCACCAGCTCTCGTCTATCATCTTGAATGGATAGGATGGAGGGAAAAAAAACATCCTCGGGCATTCTATAGTATCTCTCAATCTACAGTTTCCTCCACTACGGCTAAAGAGTAATCGGGCTTGTGAGTGGTGCAGGTACACGTGTATCTGCTCGTCAATGTGCTGTGATAAAAAGGTTAGAAAAAACCTGGGGGTATGCTACATTAATACTGTGATTAGGTCTGTTGTGTTTGTATGCAATGTAAAAGCAGCAGTTATAGATGATATCAACTAAAGCTAAATCCCGCCAGCAGCCAAGCTGTTCACATACCCTCACAGCCACTGTGTCCTATAGAGCTCTGTGTGACATAACACATTTAAAGCAGCACAACACAGGCGTCTCTGATGACATTAACAGAGACTTAATGATGTTGTGAACATTTTGTTGTGAATTTTCAATTAGTAGATCAGAGAACATGAGCAGAAATGCCAAAAATGAAGGAAAACTTAATATATAAAGTGGAAAGGTTAGTGGATCTAATGAAACTTCACCTCAAGAACATGTAATTTTTCCATCACGTTTTCTGCAACATTTTTTTATCTGCTTGATATTGGACGGGCACTTTATTAGTTCAGCTTTCTCTACTTTTATTGTGTCAAGACAGCTAGGTTGCTCTCCAAACATTTGTGAGGACAAGGATGTATTTGTGGACTGTAATGATGACAGAGTGAAGTGTTAGATGATTCCTGTTGCTGATGCTCAGGAGCTGCCATGATGGCGACAGCTAGAGCCTCCCACACAGACCTTCACTCCTCGGAAAACCTATGTTTAACATCACAGAGGGTTTGTCAATCTTTAGTCTGTGATGATGACACCAAATTGTCATCCTGTGAACACTGCAGCATTACTGAAAGAGGTCAAACAAGACAAACAGTGAGATGATCTTTCAGATTGGAAGCAAGCCTCAAGGTCAGTCAAGCAGATATAGAACAGAAAGTGTCTCTAACATCTGTTATACTACTGTGTGTTTGCTGCTGCTGTGCAGTTCACAGTATAACAGTATTAAATGGGTAATGTTCTCTGCATAATGATGGACAAAGTGACAGGTGTGTGTGTGTGTGTGTGTGTGTGTGTGTGTGTGTGTGTGTGTGTGTGTGTGTGTGTGTGTGTACATGTATCAGTGATGATCAGAAGGATTCTGCTGATTCATCCAGAGGAATCTTTCCTCGGACGTCCTGGATGAAAAAGGCCTCTGAGCTTATTGAAGGAAGTGAAGATGGACTCACCAGAAACACGGTGCTCCAGACCGCCGAGCAGAACTCCAGCCCCCGGACCAGCGCTAGAAGATGGATGATGATAAATCATTACGTCAACCCTTGAAAGTAACTAGTACTCTGAGTACTTTTAGGGGAGAGTATTCTGTACTTTTACTGAAGTACTTTTTAACATCAGTACCTGCACATGTGTGTTTTTTACAAAGATATCTGCACGCTCTGAATGTCCGAGCTCTGACAACAACACATGAACCTTCAACACTGACAGCACTTCACCCTCTGTACACAGACCTGCACATCAGCTCATTTTGCTTATTGGATTTCTTGGTTTATTCTTATTTGTGTTGATTCTTGCTCTGTTTTCTTTGATCTTAGTTATGTTGTGGACAAAGTCATGTGAAGGGAGCTGGCACAGTCAGAGGGTCAGTGCTCTGCGTGACCTCTGCTGTGCATTTGACAATGAACGTCTTGGATCTTGAATCTTGAATGGATCCACATTAGCAAAGGAGGTCGGTGCTGGATCAGCGCGGTCCGTCCTTCTTCTCTGCTGATAAAGAGGGAACTAGTGGCTGAGCAAGTTATGGGGCGGAGATCATTAGAACGTTAGAAAACGCCGTATGGCGTATGACCAAGTAGCAGCCTTCGGGGCTCAGACCTGAAGCCCATGCGGAAGTGTCAAAACCTGTAGTTCACGCTGCAACCACTGGGGGCTGGCTCCAGCAGCGAGTCATTTCCCATAGACTCCCATGTTAAAATGGCCGACTTCACAGCAGAAAACAACATGTTTACAGCCTGGTACCAAAACCGCTCTGGTCTCAGATGATAGGTTCTCTTCTAGTGTCAGTTGTAGGGGGGGGTGAATTTTTTTACAACTCACTGGTTTCAGTTGTATTCTGACTTAAAATTACGCAATAATTATGGGCGTTGCCGCTTGAGTGACAGACAGTTGACTTATCACAACGTGAGTTTCCTGCTTCCACGATCGCCCGCCCCCCTAAACCCCACTCGTGCCCCCCCCCCTTTTTGTCCATATTTGGAGTTTTGGCGGACGTGACGCTGCCAACATGGCGGCGGTCATCAACGTCCTGGAACCTCCCACCGAGCCTCAGAACGGCTCTTCAGAAACAAAAGGGTGACGTCACAAAGCTCTGTCCATAGTTTTTACTGTCAATGTGTATGACGTAAAAAACAACGTTTTAAGTGCTGGCGAAATGTGACATGAATGGCTTGCGATACTAATTCAACAAGTTCCGTGACGTCTCCACCTCCCTCTGTTCCTCCACAGGCTCCGAACCGTTTCCTCCGTGCGTTTGATTTCTTCTTCGTCTTCTGCACAAACGTAGTGTAGTAACATGTAGCGCCCCCTTTTGGTGTGGAGTTTGAGTTGCAGTATTTGATCTGGGGTTAGAGCTTCAGTATATTTAAATAAGCATATCAAACAATGAATAAATGGCAATATATATATATATTGGAAGTATATCATAAATAAATAATACAGTCATAGTCAAACGTGTGTTTAAGATGATAACTTCACTTGTGAATAACAATAACTTGGCAGCTGTTTGTGCACCTTTGTAAGCGCCTCCCATTAACACACTCATTGACACTGCAACTATTAAAAGCCGTACACAAGCATGGTGCAGCCTGCACATTCAAATGGTTGTTACAGTGTTTCCAGAAAGAAATCTATGACACTGTACTGTAAGTATAACACTTTGTATTTTTTTACAAACACATATTTTAACATCTCACTTTGTACAAATGAAGATGTGTTCTTGAATGGTTTGGTTCTGTAAATTTGAAAGTGAGTAACAAAAAGATCAGGTCAAGTAAACAAGGTCAAGTCAAGTTTATTTATAAAGCACATTTAAAAAACAACAAAGTGCTGCAGACAGGAGTCAGTCATGTATGAATAACATCAAAGTAAAATAATCAAAGTACAGGAAACAAGATAAAACCTGCATAAAAGTGGTAAAAGCCAAGGTGAACAATGTGAACTAACAGTATGGCTATAAACTGACATGACAGACCCACAATGACCAGAACAGAACATGAGTGGGGACTGTAGCTGCAAACATAGACCCTGATATGAAAGAGTGGAACTGAAAGAATGAAGCAAACACATGGAGAGTGGAGCGGCTCACAGTGAATGAAGAAGTATTCCAGAGCAGGAGAACAGTGCTGGGAGATCACAGCCACATCAGCACAACTAAAGCACGATTCTGTCAGAAAACAGGGTCAATTCAGAGACTTAGGTCTACTTCAGTGTCTTCTGCCTGTCTTCTTCTTTTTCTTCTTTCTTCCTTTCTGTCTGTTGCCTGTCTCCTTTCCACAACTATCCCTACTCTTCGGGTTGCCCAGGCTGTGTTGGTCAGCCTCTACACTCTCCTTGTTGTCCTGGCTGTCCTGGTGATCTACACTCTCCTTGTAGTCCCGGTCAGCCTGGTGGTCTACACTCTCCCGGCCATCCTGGTGGTCAACACTCTTCTTGTAGTCCCGGCCGCCCTGGTAGTCCTGGCTGTCCTGGTATTTTGAACTTTCTCGCTCAGCCTTGCTCTTTTCTGGTGTCTCTGCGACACATTCTTCCTTTGGTGGTTCTTGTGATTCCTGTGTATCCTTGGCCTTGATCTTTTCTGGTGTCTCTGCAACACATTCTCTCTTCGGTGGTTCCTGTGAATCTTTCCATGCTGGCTCAGAGATGTTTACCTGCTGTTTGCGGTCCAACGGTCTGAACTTGGCCTTGCTCTTGGCCTTGCTCTTGGACAGTTGGTTGCAGGGATCCTTGCTCTCAGCAATCAGGTCGCTGTCACATTGCTTGAGCTCCTCTGGTTCTTTTGCTTCCTGCTCACGTTTCAGCTGATCTTCAAAGGAGGACCTGTCCTCTGACAGTTGGTTTATCATCCTGTCTTTTTTCTGGATGGTCTTATTGGCCTTCTGTAGGTCACTCCTCAGAGTGCAGACCTCGTTGGCCAGCTCCTCACACTTGGAAGAACACTGGGTATGTTCTTCGGCAGCCTTTCTGAGGTTTTCGTTTTCTGTTGTGAGCTGTTCACACTTTACCCATAACTCTAGAGTCTGCTTTTGCTGCTGCGTCCGAGACTGGCGTAAACTTTTCCGTGTTTGCTGAAATTCCAGCTGTCCCTCCAACTGTTCGACCTTGGTCTTGCTCTTGGCCAGTTGGTTGCAGACATAATCGTTATCAACAGACAGGTCAGTGATGACATTCGCCTGACGAACCACCTCTGAATGAAGTTCACTGTTACGTTTCTCGAGCTCATCAATGTATATCTGAACGCTTTCTCTTGCTTCCTGCTCACGTTTCAGCTGATCTTCAAAGGAGGACCTGTCCTCTGACAGCTGGTTTATCTCACTGTCTTTTTCCTGGAAGGTCTTGTTGGCCTTCTGTAGGTCACTCCTCAGAGTGCAGACCTCGTTGGCCAGCTCCTCACACTTGGAAGAACACTGGGTAAGTTCTTCGGCAGCCTTTCTGAGGTTTTCGTTTTCTGTTGTGAGCTGTTCACACTTTACCCCTAACTCTAGAGTCTCCTTTTGCCGCTGCGTCTGAGACTGGTATAAACATTTCAGTGTTTGCTCAAACTCCAGGTCCTTTTTCTCCAACTGTCCGACCTTGGCCTTGCTCTTGGCCAGTTGGTTGCAGACATAATCGTTATCAACAGACAGGTCAGTGATGACATTCGCCTGACGAACCACCTCTGAATGAAGTTCACTGTTACGTTTCTCGAGCTCATCAATGTATATCTGAACGCTTTCTCTTGCTTCCTGCTCACGTTTCAGCTGATCTTCAAAGGAGGACCTGTCCTCTGACAGCTGGTTTATCCCACTGTCTTTTTCCTGGAAGGTCTTGTTGGCCTTCTGTAGGTCACTCCTCAGAGTGCAGACCTCGTTGGCCAGCTCCTCACACTTGGAAGAACACTGGGTAAGTTCTTCGGCAGCCTTTCTGAGGTTTTCGTTTTCTGTTGTGAGCTGTTCACACTTTACCCCTAACTCTAGAGTCTCCTTTTGCTGCTGCGTCAGAGACTGGTGTAAACATTTCAGTGTTTGCTCAAACTCCAGGTCCTTTTTCTCCAACTGTCTGACCTTGGCCTTGCTCTTGGCCAGTTGGTTGCAGACATCAATGTATTCAACAGACATGTCAGTGATTAAATTCACCTGACGAACCACCTCTGAATGAAAATCGCTTTTACGTTTCTCGACCTCATCAAGGTCTATCTGAACGCTTTCTCTTGCTTCCTGCTCACGTTTCAGCTGATCTTCTAAGGAGGACCTGTCCTCTGACAGTTGGTTTATCTCACTGTCTTTTTCCTGGATGGTCTTGTTGGCCTTCTGTAGGTCACTCCTCAGAGTGCAGACCTCGTTGGCCAGCTCCTCACACTGGGTAAGTTCTTCGGCAGCCTTTCTGAGGTTTTCGTTTTCTTTTGTGAGGACGGTCCCATTGGCTTTTTCCGGTCTAGTGATCAAGCCAACTGATTCCACAATAAACGTTTGTCCTTTCTTCTCGCGCTTGTCTTGTTCTTGGCGCTCTTTCTTGTCACGCTTGTCTCGTTCTTGGCGCTCTTTCTTGTCACGCTTCTCTCGTTCTTGGCGCTCTTTCTTCTCTCTTTCCTCTCGTTCTTGGCGCTCTTTCTTGTCACGCTTCTCTCGTTCTTGGCGCTCTTTCTTCTGGCGCTTGTCTCGTTCTTGGCGCTCTTTCTTCTCAGGCTTCTCTTCGTGTTTTCTGTCTGAAGGCTTCGGTTTGGACAAAAACAGCAGTTTCCATCCATCCATCTTCTGTTAACCCTCTTGTCCTGCAGTGCAGGGTCACAGGGGGGCTGGAGGCGGAGGAGGTGAGAGGCGGGGTATACCCTGTGGGGACACGACACACCCTGCATGGAAACATTGGAAATGCATTAGGAGGGGGACAGAGAGAGCTATACAGTTGATAACCATTCAGGTGCCAGGATACAGGCAGGCAGGCAAGGCTGTTACCATGGTGACAGGCTGACACACAGGAAGCACACAAAGCAGCCATGTTTGTAGTCTTTATCAGACTTTAAGCATTGTATCTGTCATATTGATCGTCCTTCAGCTGTATACTACTTTTCCACATTCACATCACGCAGCCTGAGCTTCTTATAAGTTTATGGTATTATTCCAGCCTCAGACCTTTCATATGGTGTATTCACAGGCTGGTTTTTAATTAGTTTGATTGCCGTTGCTAGGCGATTCCTCTGATTCTCCAGCAATTCAGAGCAATCCTTCACATCAGCATTCAAAGCAACAATTCAGCTGCAGCAATCAAACTTGCATTTTCTTCAGGAAAAGCCCTTTTCTAGTTCCAGCCTGTAACCCTTCTCCTCATGTCCATCGCAGATATGGCAAACAACAGATCATCAGCCAAATAAAACCATCTACTGTAACTTTGAGTAGACAACAGTTTCCTCCCAGCGTTTTCTTTAAGTTGAGTCTAACATCAATGTAACGTCACAGAGAGCTCCACCATCTCTACAGTCCCTGGGTTTACACTCTCTGGTCTCTCTATCACACAGAATGGAGTTCGCCCCAATATGCACACACACACACACACGGCATGTGCGTAAATGCGCACGACTCTCTCTCCCTCTCTCTCTTTGAATAAACGCGATGAAGTTGCACTTATCGCTCACTACTGTTGGTACTCACCACGAATCTGACTGTATGAAGAAACCTGTTGCTGAGATGTTAGCCTCCTCTGCAGCTGTGTCTCCTTCTTCCTCTCTAAATCCTTCTGTTCTGTGTTTAGTCCAGTAATCAGCTTGAGATTATTCTCCGTTAGGACGCCTATTGCTTTGCACTTCAGGCAGGTTTGTTTCCACAGAGCTCCCCAAAATATCCTGCTGTGTCTGTCTTTGAAACACCTTTATTGAAAAAATGTGTCAGCCTGTCACCATGGTAACAGCCCTGCCCACCTGCCTGTATCCATGGCAACCTGAATGTTTATCAACTGCCCCCAACTGCAGCTCTCTCTGCCCCCCTCCTAATGCGTTTCCAATGTAAAAACACCCTCTAAACAACCTCTCTTTTTGTTCAAACTGAAGCCTTCAGACATAAAATATGGACACAGTCAGAATCACGAGATGTTGCTCTACAACACAGTATATGCGATGTGGACATGTAGCAAACAGCTCCATAGCAATGAATATGGCAGATATCATGTGTAATGATGGATAAAGAAGTAGCCGAATACTAATATGAAAGATATAATGCTTAAAGTCTGATAAAGACTACAAACATGGCTGCTTTGTATGCTTCTTGTCAGTCACCATGGTAACCGCTCTGCCTGCCTAATTAGGCTAATTAATGTTGGAGAGAGAGGTGTGTCAGCCTCCTGTTACTCCTCTCAGGGCAGATCATGTAATTTAATGGGGGTTGCACCCTCTGAACAGCTGCTTGGTGTGTCCAAACCAAAGCACTCAGACAAAAAATGTAAAAACCGTGAGTATCACAAGTGCTTGCTCTACAAATGTCTGCAATTTCATGTTGATCCTGTAAAAGATGTGGAAATGGCGGCGAGTTAGAAAATAGGTTTTGAGAAGTTTTCCTTAGAACTGGTGGCAAAGTTATCCCTGTTAGATAAAAGGTGCAGACGTGACAGTAGGATAGAACCGCAGAAACTGTACGGAAGAAAATATAATAATGCACAGTACATATTGAGGAGGACAGGAGCCTCAGTGTGGGAGTGTACAGGAAACCCACACACACGGGACCAGGACCTGCTGTTTGGTTCACACCACCCACTGGAACACAAACTGGGAGTCATCAGGACCCTGCAGCACAGAGCACAAACTGTAGCCACCAGCTCAGAGGGGAAGAAGAAGGAGCAACACCACATCAGGAAGGCCCTGCAGACCTGTGGCTACCTGGACTCATCAAAGCCACAAAAACAAGACCCCCAACAACAAGAAGGACAACAACCGGCGGAGAAAGAACATCTCCATTCCATATGTGTCAGGAGTATCAGAGAAACTCCGCAGGATCTTCAACAACCATCACATCCCGGTCCATTTCAAACCCATGACAACACTGAGACAGAGACTGGTTCACCTGAAGGATCAGACTCCCAGGGAGAAACACAGCAATGTGATATATGCAGTCCAGTGCAGTGAGGAATGCTCTGATCTGTACATTGGAGAAACTAAACAACCACTCCACAGAAGAATGGCTCAGCACAGGAGAGCCACCTCCTCAGGACAAGACTCAGCTGTTCACCTCCACCTCAGAGACAGAGGACACTCCTTTGAGGACAACAATGTCCACATCCTAGACAGAGAGGACAGATGGTCTAAAGAGGAGTCAGGAAGCATCTATGTGAAGCTGGAAGAACCTTCCCTTAACAGAGGTGGAGGCCTCAGACATCATCTTTCTACCACAGACAGCAGCTTCCATCCATCCCAGGAGGTCTGCACAGACTCACAGCAAGAACAAAGGGCTGTCCACCAGTCCACCTCCGGTAGTCTCATAGTCGTTAGACACACCTGGCCCAGTCAGCCACACCATCACAGGTAACCATGGAAACATTTAGTGCTATTGTTTGTTTGTTGTATTGATAAACCATGTTTCCCACCAAACAGAACTGATGAAGCTGCTTGGATGAGCAGAGAAACGTCTTCAAGAAAACTCTACAAGTCCAGACGCCTCGCTTCAACCTGCTCTACGAATGATGACCTGGATGACTGAGAAGCTTCATCAACATATAAGAATACAAGTTTGCTCTGCAATCAGACTAAAGAGGGTGAAGAACAATAGTTTGATAGCCTAGCAATGGCAATCAAACTAATTAAAGTCATAAGAAGCTCAGGCTGCGTGATGTGAATGTGGAAAAGTAGCACACAGCTGAAGGACGATCAATATGACAGATACAATGCTTAAAGTCTGACAAAGACTACAAACATGGCTGCTTTGTATGCTTCCTGTGTGTCAGCCTGTCCCCATGGTAACGGCCCTGCCTTCCTGTATCCATGGCAACCTGAATGTTTATAAACTGTATCCGCTCTCTCTGTCCCCTCCTAATGCATTTCCAATGTAGAAACACCCTCTAAAAATCAGCCATTCAACTTTCACCGTGTTCATCTCACAGAGCACGTTCAGGCTCACCTTCAGGTTTTTTTTAAAAAATATAGTTTTTCAAATATTAAGTTGAGTCTAACATCAATGTAACGTCACAGAGAACTCCACCGTCTCTACAGTCCCTGGGTTTACACTCTCTGGTCTCTCTATCACACAGAATGGAGTTTGCCCCAATACGCACAGACACAGACACACACACACACACAGCATGTGCGTAAATGCGCACGACTCTCTCTCCCTTCTCTCTGTGAATAAACACGATGAAGTTGCACTTATCGCTCTCTACTGTTGGTACTCACCACGAATCTGACTGTATGAAGAAACCTGTTGCTGAGATGTTAGCCTCCTCTGCAGCTGTGTCTCCTTCTTCCTCTCTGATCCTTCTGTAATCAGCTTGAGATTATTCTCTGTTAGGACGCCTATTGCTTTGCACTTCAGGCAGGTTCGTTTCCACGGAACTCCCCAAAATATCCTGCTGTGTCTGAAACTGTTCACAAACACCTTTATTGCGCAGAGTCGAACAACAACTAAAGCTCTGAGCTGCGCTCTCACTCCTACAACGGTCTGAGTAGGACCTGCCTTTGATCAGGTTGCCATGGATTTTCAAAGGTCAAAGGTTGATCTTTGAATATCCATGGCAACCGGAATGTTTACCTGTATCCGCTCTCTCTGTCCCCTCCTAATGCATTTCCAATGTAAAAACACCCTCTAAAAATCAGCCATTCAACTTTCACTGTGTTCATCTCACAGAGCACGTTCCTGCTCAACTTATAGTTTTTTTCAAAAAATTAGTTTTCCAAATATTAAGCAGTTTCTGCATCATTTCTAACATGGGAGTCTCTAGGAGCCCTTCAACGAGGCTCATGTGCCAAATGTATCTGCTCCTACAGACTCCAGTTCAGTCTTAAAACGCTCATCACATGCTGCTCTATCAAACTTGTATTCAGAAGTTTCTAATTCCGGATCGTCTCCACGCGCCAGGCTCTCAAAGTTGGAGTGGTGTTTGAGGTCTCCTCTGCTGTTACCATGGTGACAGGCTGACACACAGAGGCACGCACAGCTCTGAACCGCTCTGATTCTCCATCAGTTCAGATCAATCCTTCACATCAGCAGTAAAGCAGCGCTTCAGCTGCAGCACTTTTTCTACTTATGACCCCGGTTTATACCGCAGCGTGGAATCTCTGCTCGTACATGTCTGTGGCTGTTTCTCCGCCGGTAGCGTTGTGAAATCAGCGAGTTTTATTCTGGTGACTGACTTCCTGTCTGCTCGATGTAGTCGGTGCAAACAGACGCAGATGTACATGTACGAGCAGAGATTCCGTTTGAAAAGTAGAGAAGCAGCTTTAATCTGACAGAACATGCGCACAGCGCCGCGCCGCGCTCTCCGTGCGGAATGAATCCGGGCCAAGAGCTTCACCTTTCTAAGTTCTTACCTGTGTTTCAGCAAATGAAGTTCAGAGCGCAGATTCTCCAGCAACTCAGAGAATCCTTCACATCAGCCTTCAGATTCTTTCTGCGTCTTCTTCTGAATAAAATCCTGAAAGTCCTGGAACTTGTCCTGAATCCGGAAACTGTCTCTCTGTAGTCAGGGGCGCCCGATAAACATTCAGGGGGACACTTCATGACATGAGGGTGACTTTCAAAGGCATCACAATTCGTGCTGTCATATTTTCAAAAGGCCACGCCCCCTTTCAAAACAATACATAAACCTCATGTAATCTTATGATATATTGTTCATGTTCAGGTTCTCAATCAATCAATCAAGATGGCGCCGGGTACGGACGCCCTGGTGTTTTGGTGCGCTCTGTTTTGTTTGTTTTTGTGCACAAACTGTGTGTCTGCATGCTCTTACACCAGAGAAGAGCTCATGAACATCAGATTTACCATACCTGTGGACTTATCACCAGTTTTTTTAGCATCTGCTGCCGAATTACTACACGTTTTAGTTAAAAAGGTGAGACGCCGGCGCAGAGGGAAGAGAGCTGGTGCGCCTCCGGAGACGTGGGACGCGCACACCGTTACCTGGGATTTTTCTCTCTAACGTCCGCTCACTTAGCAACAAAATGGACGAGCTGACACTGTTGATGGGAAGGAACAGGGACTTTTCTTCATCTTGTGTGTTGTGCTTCACGGAGACCTGGCTTTGTGAACAGATACCGGACTGCGCACTGCAGCTGGAGGGATTCCAACTCCTCCGAGCGGATCGCCACAGGGAACTCTCCGGTAAAACCAAAGGTGGAGGTGTCTGTTTCTATATCAACAGTGGTTGGTGTACTGATGTGACTGTGATCTCCCAGCACTGCTCTCCTGCTCTGGAATACTTATTCATTCACTGTAAGCCATTTTACTCTCCACGTGAGTTTGCTTCATTCATTCTGGCCGCTGTTTACATCTCGCCCGGTGCAGACGTGCACGAGGCTCAGCGTGCACTCGCGGATCAGATCCTGTGTTTGGAGCAAACATATCCGGACTCCTTAATTATTGTCCTTGGTGACTTTAATAAAGGAAACCTGAGCAAAGAACTCCCGAAGTACAAACAGCTGATCAAATGCCCGACCAGAGAGGAGAACACACTGGATCACTGTTACACCACGATAAGCGAGGCATATCGCGCAGTGCCCCGTGCTGCTCTTGGACTATCTGACCACGTGATGGTCCATCTGATTCCTGCGTACAGACAGAGGCTGAAGCTCTCCAAACCTGTGGTGAGGACATCTAAAAAGTGCACCAGCCAGGCTGTGGAGGAGCTTCGCTCCTGTTTTGAGACAACGGACTGGGAGGTGTTCAGGGCTGCCACTGATAGTCTTGATGAGTATACAGACACTGTGACGTCATATATACAGTACTGTGAGGACAGTATTGTGCCAACACGCACCAGGGTGAGTTATAACAATGACAAACCCTGGTTCACAGCTAAACTCAACCTGGCTCTTCACTACATCCTGCAGCATCTGGACTCCCCGGGAACCTATGCTAGGATCCTGTTTGTGGACTTCAGCTCTGCTTTCAACACAATCCGCCCAGCTCTCCTCCAAGACAAGCTGTCCCTGCTGCATGTTCCAGACTCCATCTGCCGGTGGATCACTGACCTCCTGACAGACAGGAGACAGCATGTGAGGCTGGGGGCGAATGTCTCGGAAACAAGGACCATCAGCACCGGTACCCCCCAAGGCTGTGTACTTTCCCCTCTGCTCTTCTCCCTGTACACCAACTGCTGCACCTCCAGTCTGTCAAGCTGATTAAGTTTGCTGACGACACCACCCTCATTGGACTCATCTCAGACGGGGATGAGTCTGCCTACAGGATGGAGGTGGACCGTCTGGTGTCCTGGTGTGCTGACAACAACCTGGAGCTGAATGCCCAGAAGACAGTGGAGATGACAGTAGACCTTCGGAAAGTGCCAGCTCCATCACCCCCCCTCACCCTGACAGACACCCCCATCTCCACAGTGGACTCTTTCCGCTTCCTGGGTACCACCATCACCCAGGACCTCAAGTGGGAGCTCACCATCAGCTCCCTCATCAAAAAGGCCCAGCAGAGGATGTACTTCCTGCGGCAGCTGAGGAAACTCAAGGTGCCAGCCAGGATGATGGTTCAGTTCTACACGGCCATCATTGAGTCCATCCTCACCTCCTCCATCACAGTGTGGTACGCAGGGGCCACTGCCAGGGACAGGCACAGACTGCAGCGTGTGGTGCGCTCTGCTGAGAAGGTGATCGGCTGCAGCCTGCCATCTATTGAGGACCTGTACGTCTCCAGGACTCTGAGGCATGCAGGTCGGATCACAGCTGACCCTTCTCACCCTGGACACGGACTCTTTGAGCCACTCCCCTCAGGCAGGACCCCTCTGGTCCATTCGGACCAGAACCTCACGCCACAAGAACAGCTTCTTCCCCTCTGCTGTTGGACTGTTAAACTGTAATTAATGCACTGCTCTGCACTGTCTTCAGAAGGTCACTTTAGTATAGTCACTGCACAATGACGACTATTTGCACTGTTTACTCCATCTTGCACTACTTGCACACTTTAGTTTATTTACTTAATTTTATCTTAGTTTTTATCTTATTGCATGTTAATTGTTATATGTTCTTTGTATGCACCAATCACTAAGGCAAATTCCTAGTAATGTGAACCCCCTTCACTTACATGGTATGATTCTGATTCTGATGTTTAAATGAATCATGGACCAGAAGTCTTCTGTCTAAACGCTTCATCTTACTCTGGTTTCCCTCTGAACACAGGCTGTGTTGGAAGAATTCTCGAAGGAACCTGTGTCAGCAGCATGGCCCGCTGGACTTTGTGGAGACAGTCTGTCCATATGTCTTACTATGGACATATATGTGATGTCACTCCGATGATCTCATCCATGATATGTTACTGTGAAGTATGATTGTGCCTGTGCCTGCTCTAAGATGTGTGTGAGTATTCTGAGAAGCTGTCTGTTAGATAACAGAGGGTAAAAGACCGCAGGCTGGTTGGAGGCTCATGTTTCCAGAACCAGAACCTGAGCCTATAATGTTTGTAGCAGGTTAGTAGCTCTGCACTTGGTCCACAGACACCTGGCCGTGGTCGTCGTGGTGATAAGGCAGGTGATGGGGGTCTATGTAAGCTCCATCCTGGTCATGGTAGGCGTAGTTCGGCTCCCCCAGGTCATCGGTGGGGGCGTGGTCTCTGCCAGCCAGCAGATCGGTCCGTTTCAGAGCGCGGCCTTCTCCAAATGCACGGTACAGATACACCGCCATGACGAACAGCGCCACCTGCAGAGAGGCGGAAACACTCAGTGTGATGGAGCTAGAGTAACATAAGTTACCGTCCAGACTCACTGTATGAGACAGCCTCTAGTGGACACTGGAGGAACTGCAGTTTGTGCTGCTTGGTCTCAGTACCTACCTCAGTACCTCATCTACTAACAGATACAGGGCTGCGCTGATCTTCCTTCTTCTTCACCCTTAATAAATATTTATGTCATATAACCACAAACAGGCCGCCATGTTGATTCAAAACCATCCAATCAGAAGCAGACAGGAAGTGCTGACACGTCAAAGTGATCTGCTGGTGACTCAGTGAAGACACATACAAACCCTCAGACTGTGACAAAGGCGTGTTTGCGCCCTCTGCAGGCAGTGCAGTGTTACTACCTGCAGTAACAGCAGGGCGACGTCCATGGCGATGATGGTCAGGGAGTTCTCCTGCAGCCAATCACTGAACGTCTGACTGCAGCCCTGAAAGCCACAAACCCAGCAGAATCATGGGTAAAACATCACAGCACACCAGCGACACGAAACACAGGAGGTTAAGAGTGTGTGTGTGTCAGTGTGTGTGTCAGTGTGTGTCAGTGTGTGTCAGTGTGTGTGTCAGTGTGTGTCATTGTGTGTCAGTGTGTGTGTTAGTGTATGTGTCAGTGTGTGTGTCAGTGTGTGTCAGTGTGTGTGTCAGTGTGTGTGTTAGTGTGTGTGTTAGTGTGTGTCAGTGAGTGTGTCAGTGTGTGTGTCAGTGTGTGTCGGTGTGTGTGTTGGTGTGTCTGTGTGTGTGTGTCTGTGTGTGTGTGTCAGTGTGTGTGAGTGTGTGTGTGTGTGTGTGCTCTTGTATTCGTGACATATCAGGACATTTTTATGATAACACACCTTCACTATGAGGATTGGATCTACATTGGATATAGAAAAGTTCTGACATGTTATTGTTGTGTATTGTTGCAGACACCAAACATTGAGATGCAGCCTGAGCCTTCAGAACAACCAGAGGACTCTGGGAACTCCACTGCATCCTTCCAGCAGGTGATCACATAATTCTAGTTTCTTTTTGGAATGAAATATTTACTCAGTTGGCTTCAGATGGAAGTCAGGAACATAAAACAATTCCATTTTACTGAATTTGTTGGTGTAAAATGTTCACAACATCAATATTAATGGGCTCTACCTCTACATTTATTGGCAGAAAAAGTTAGTGCACCATTTGCTATCTCTAGTATGCCCTTACGGGATCAAGTTGATCCGAAATGTCACTGAATTTTAGGTTTTTGCCCATTGAATCTTTTGCTAATCAACATGGCTGATTTGATGTGTGGGATCATAGATCTCTTTGGTTCAGTGTGTGGTTTGGAGCTTTGTTTGACATCAACAGAATCAGCTAGGTGTCAGAAACATGGACTTTACTGTGCTTCAGCCGTCATGTCCTCATATTGTTTTAGGCTGTGAAACACTTGTGTGTTTCATGTAATGTCCTCATATGGTCAAACCCAGCGACTGTAGACTGTGTGTGTGTTACAATGTCCTCATATTGATGGTGAGCAGATAATGGTAATACTCTGTAGAGCCTGGCATAAGAAGCCCAGAGCCTGATGTTCATTATTTTCAAAGGATATATCTACTAGATTGGATCTACATTGGATATAGAAAAGTTCTGACATGTTATTGTTGTGTATTGTTGCAGACACCAAACATTGAGATGCAGCCTGAGCCTTCAGAACAACCAGAGGACTCTGGGAACTCCACTGCATCCTTCCAGCAGGTGATCACATACTTCTAGTTTCTTTTTGGAATGAAATATTTACTCAGTTGGCTTCAGATGGAAGTCAGGAACATAAAACAATTCCATTTTACTGAATTTGTTGGTGTAAAATGTTCACAACATCAATATTAATGGGCTCTACCTCTACATTTATTGGCAGAAAAAGTTAGTGCACCATTTGCTATCTCTAGTATGCCCTTACGGGATCAAGTTGATCCGAAATGTCACTGAATTTTAGGTTTTTGCCCATTGAATCTTTTGCTAATCAACATGGCTGATTTGATGTGTGGGATCATAGATCTCTTTGGTTCAGTGTGTGGTTTGGAGCTTTGTTTGACATCAACAGAATCAGCTAGGTGTCAGAAACATGGACTTTACTGTGCTTCAGCCGTCATGTCCTCATATTGTTTTAGGCTGTGAAACACTTGTGTGTTTCATGTAATGTCCTCATATGGTCGAACCCAGCGACTGTAGACTGTGTGTGTGTTACAATGTCCTCATATTGATGGTGAGCAGATAATGGTAATACTCTGTAGAGCCTGGCATAAGAAGCCCAGAGCCTGATGTTCATTATTTTCAAAGGATATTTCTACTAGATTGGATCTACATTGGATATAGAAAAGTTCTGACATGTTATTGTTGTGTATTGTTGCAGACACCAAACATTGAGATGCAGCCTGAGCCTTCAGAACAACCAGAGGACTCTGGGAACTCCACTGCATCCTTCCAGCAGGTGATCACATACTTCTAGTTTCTTTTTGGAATGAAATATTTACTCAGTTGGCTTCAGATGGAAGTCAGGAACATAAAACAATTCCATTTTACTGAATTTGTTGGTGTAAAATGTTCACAACATCAATATTAATGGGATCTACCTCTACATTTATTGGCAGAAAAAATTAGTGCACCATTTGCTATCTCTAGTATGCCCTTACGGGATCAAGTTGATCTGAAATGTCACTGAATTTTAGGTTTTTGCCCATTGAATCTTTTGCTAATCAACATGGCTGATTTGATGTGTGGGATCATAGATCTCTTTGGTTCAGTGTGTGGTTTGGAGCTTTGTTTGACATCAACAGAATCAGCTAGGTGTCAGAAACATGGACTTTACTGTGCTTCAGCCGTCATGTCCTCATATTGTTTTAGGCTGTGAAACACTTGTGTGTTTCATGTAATGTCCTCATATGGTCGAACCCAGCGACTGTAGACTGTGTGTGTGTTACAATGTCCTCATATTGATGGTGAGCAGATAATGGTAATACTCTGTAGAGCCTGGCATAAGAAGCCCAGAGCCTGATGTTCATTATTTTCAAAGGATATATCTACTAGATTGGATCTACATTGGATATAGAAAAGTTCTGACATGTTATTGTTGTGTATTGTTGCAGACACCAAACATTGAGATGCAGCCTGAGCCTTCAGAACAACCAGAGGACTCTGGGAACTCCACTGCATCCTTCCAGCAGGTGATCACATACTTCTAGTTTCTTTTTGGAATGAAATATTTACTCAGTTGGCTTCAGATGGAAGTCAGGAACATAAAACAATTCCATTTTACTGAATTTGTTGGTGTAAAATGTTCACAACATCAATATTAATGGGCTCTACCTCTACATTTATTGGCAGAAAAAGTTAGTGCACCATTTGCTATCTCTAGTATGCCCTTACGGGATCAAGTTGATCCGAAATGTCACTGAATTTTAGGTTTTTGCCCATTGAATCTTTTGCTAATCAACATGGCTGATTTGATGTGTGGGATTATAGATCTCCTTGGTTCAGTGTGTGGTTTGGAGCTTTGTTTGACATCAACAGAATCAGCTAGGTGTCAGAAACATGGACTTTACTGTGCTTCAGCCGTCATGTCCTCATATTGTTTTAGGCTGTGAAACACTTGTGTGTTTCATGTAATGTCCTCATATGGTCGAACCCAGCGACTAGACTGTGTGTGTGTTACAATGTCCTCATATTGATGGTGAGCAGATAATGGTAATACTCTGTAGAGCCTGGCATAAGAAGCCCAGAGCCTGATGTTCATTATTTTCAAAGGATATTTCTACTAGATTGGATCTACATTGGATATAGAAAAGTTCTGACATGTTATTGTTGTGTATTGTTGCAGACACCAAACATTGAGATGCAGTCTGAGCCTTCAGAACAACCACAGGACTATGGGAAAATCTCAAACTCAAAAAACCTCAAGAAAATCTCAAACTCAACTCAGGTAACCTTACTCATATAAAATCTGGTTGTATTGTTTTATCACAACACAGAAGAACCACAATATAACATATGCAAAATTATTTAGCAATTTTAGAAGGAATCCAACAAAATGTATTGCAAAACAGTCCATATTTCTGTTATTCATGTTGTCTGAAATTGAAGCTACATGTGATGCAAAATAATTTCATCAATTTATTGTTACGATGAAAGGTCCAAGAACTGAGACTTGTAGGGCCTCGAGGCTTGCACTTGACTCAGACACCTTGGGCAAGATTGACAGCAGTTCTACCTCGTCATCTACCCTGGATAACATGGATATCAGTGGCACTCAACCAAGAAATGGTAACATATAAAAAACCTCCAAATGCAAACTGTAATAAATGTAGACAGATGTTTAGTAGGTAAAGTATAAAATGCTTAAGCAATGTCTTGTTGCTGTTAGGTTTTCAAACCACTGCATTGTTTTTTATCACAAGACAAGTTCAAAGGAATGTTTCATGGAAGAGGCCGAAAGTTACAAATGTTGCCATTAAACATGTGTGAAAGGCAGACTGTTCCATGTTTTTATTTTGACACAAATTTACTCCAAAGTTCTTAAATCAAATGCAGCGATTAGCATCTGTTTTATTGGCCATTCATGCTCAATACAAGGAATATGATTCAACTGATTTCAGTCATCTAAAAGACAACATTAAAGACAGAAATTTTATTGGAAAATGTATGGCTTTCATATTAAAAATAAATATCTAATATTTACAGAGATGTATAAGATTGCTGCAGTGACATAAGACACTGCAATGGTGCTGTTTAAAAGGGAATTTTTAAATTTTTAAAAAGTGTATAACCCATGAACAGGTCCTGTTGCAGAGTGCTTGCGACTGTCTAACAGGTAGACATTAGATCTGTTAGGTAGTTGTGCAGCCAGGTGTTAAGTTGAAAGTACTGACCCTTTTCTTACCTAGTCTTTATAAGTCATGTATACTTGAAAATTTAGTGTGTGAGGGCTTCATAAATCACTTGAACATGAAATATATGTGTGTTTTGATATTGTCCTCAAAAGTCATGTAAACCCAAATTTAGTGTGTAAGGGCTTCATAAATCACTTGAACATGAAATATATGTGTGTTTTGATATTGTCCTCAAAAGTCATGTAAACCCAAATTTAGTGTGTAAGGGCTTCATAAATCACTTGAACATGAAATATATAAGTGTGTTTTGATATTGTCCTCAAATGTCATGTAAACCCAGCAAGGACCTCATATATACTATAAAAGTCATGTTTGGACAAAAGTAAGCCCTAGCCAAAGTCCCAATAGATGGAACTGCTCCTGGAACTGTGTTAAGCAACCCAGTGTGACTCCCACACCTCTAGGACCTTTGGAAAGGCGTGTACCCATTTTTCACATTTTTGTCATACGTCCTGATAATTCATGAAAACACGTGTGTGTGTGTGTGTGTGTGTGTGTGTGTGTGTGTGTGTGTGTGTGTGTGTGTGTGTGTGTGTGTGTGTGTGTGTGTGTGTGTGTGTGTGTGTGTGTGTGTGTGTAACTGTAACTGTGCCTTTTGTTTTAATGTTTCAGTGTGGGTTTAGGTAAAACATGCATTTAAGTGCATGTGTGGGTGGCAAATCACTCTGTAATGCTAAAAATAAGTGGACTGATGGATCCGTATGTCCTGTATGTCTTGTTCTAGGAACACCATGAATCTTCACTGCTGAGACGCCTGTAATAAAAGTAGTGCTGTTCATCTCCTGTGCAGACCACTCTCTGTTCCTTCACGGTGTCGTTTGCTATTCTCATTGGCATCACAGGAGCTGTTCGAGCCACAGTGTGGGAGCTAAGGTAATGATCATTATTGCTTCGATGATGCTGCCTTCTGTCCCGCTGTACACACATAATGTCCCCATGAATCCCACTGTGCAACGATGCATAGGGGTAAGCATGGAACCACAAGCATTTCTTTTTTACCTCATTTATGTCACATTCTTTCATGTATGCAAAGACAATGCTCCCCAAGGTACACTTTAGACTTATTAAGGTTTATTTTTCTTGTTTCCCTGACACCATTGACTGGGGTCAGACCCAACACTGCAGGGAACCTGTCTTAGTATAATGAGGAACCTGGGCCTGGCTTATTGCCACATCTGTTCCCACATGACTCTAGCTGTGCTGTGATTCAGGCTCATTTTATTATGCTCAAGGGGCAAAGGGTCTTTGATGCAAATGAAGAACATACTTAAGCAGATTGGGACGGTATCTGAAGTGACAGGTACAGTGTCTCCTAATGTTCGGACATCATGGGGCTGTCTCTGCGCTCCCCGCAACGCTAAAAATGACATTAGTGTCATTGTTTCACCTTGAAAGCTTGTTTACTGTCCAAGTGTTTTTGCAGAAGGAGCTATTAGAGCAGCCATTAATTAGTGTCACTTCTTGTTAACGTAGGAGGTTCTCAGGCAGCGCCTGGCTTGTCTCCCAAAACAAGAGCACAAACACTCTCCCACAAATACAAAAAGTGTTCTACTCGTCACACGACTGTACCAGCTTAATAGATTTTAAAAGCGTTTTAGTGTTGGCATACTTAAAGAATACTTAATCAAGATGAGCATTTTGTTTTATTTATATCCAGTGCACTCATCACAAAAGGCCTTTACTGTTCACTCTTGGTGGAAAGATTTTCTGTTCTTTGAAGCTCAAAGAGATCTCAGAATAACATTAGCAATTTTTTTCTGCAGAAAGTTTCAGTATTTCCTCATAGTAATACTTGACCTTGGTTGAGCTCTGCCTATGATACAGCAGTCAGACTGTAAATTTATGCACTCTAAAATGCAGAAAAGCAAAGAACTGGCAACATGAACTTAAAATCTTGAAATGTTACTAATTTAGAAATTCATAGAGGCTTTTACCAAGGGAGCTGACTGACTGACCAGTCAGTGTCCTGTGAGGAATAGCTTGCAGCTCTGGGACTATTTTAGGTTCCATGATTGTCTTGGTTATGGAAGAAAGAAGCAATAATTATTGGCAGGAGCTATCCTGTGATAAATAGATTGTTCAACCAATCAAGTGCCAAGCATTGTTAAGAGAACCTGGCCTTTCAAATAGTTTACAAGGATTACTGGGTTTTTAAAATGGTGTTATTTAACAAACAGCGATGTGTCTGCTTATTGATCATGACTTGCAACATTTGTACTTGACCTATCAGAAGTATAACATGTTGCCCTTAGGCATGTTATTGGGGCTTTATAAACCCAGATTAGGATTTGGGGTCTTTGGATAATTTCATCTATATGTAAAATTGTTATCTCTTCTCTCTGGTGGTTTTTGGATGAAGCGGCAAACAAGAGAAATGCGACATGCATATGAAATGCAGCCAAATGTCAGAGAAATTTATGAAAAGTAAGAATATTCTCGACAATAAGATTTGCCTTTCATTAAAGGACTTTGAATTATTGAACTCCTCCTTCTCTCCTTGTGATAGCTTATCTCTGTGTTGCTTGCTATTCTGGAGCTGTGCTGCCTTCACTTTTGGGCTGTAATTAAAGAGAAGGAACACCAGTAGTAACCTTAGAAAATAATTGGGTTATTTTTCAGTGTGTGCCAAAGAAACTGAATTGTAATATTCTACTTCAGTTCACAATCCCCCTCAATTATTTCAGCCGACTTCACAGATTAATAAAATATTAAAACATACACACAAATACCCAGTCACACTCAGACACATTCACACACATACAAAGGTACACAGGGGAAAGAAGATTTAGAATATTAGAAAAAGAGAAATAATGGGCTTTCAAAAACTACCTGAAGGGCTGTGACAATTTATATTGTCATAATGTAAGACTCATTTTCTAATGAACTCATTCATTCAGCTTCAGTGAAGTGAGTCCTTCTTCTTTTGGCGACAGGCATGTCCTGGAGGTTGCTGTCCCGGGCTTCCTTACAGCTCTGAACACTATGTTGCATTTGTTTCTCTGGGTGTAGCCTGTGTCGGCTACCACTCTGTGGAAAGCCGAACAAGCTCCTTGCTGCCATTAGAGTTCAGCGTTCCAGCAAGCAGGTTTGGAGAATGGACACAGAATAATGTATGAAGAGCTTCTCAGCTGCAGGTTAAAAGTGCTGCAGAGTGTGGCAGAGCTGGATCATTTGGGAATGTGTGTGGGGGTTTGGGTGGGCATAATAAATGCACACAGACTAGATTTAAAATGGCAAAGACTTCTTTTTTTCTTTTTCCAGTTTTCAGAGAACTTCAATGTAGGCTGCTGCTTATAATTTACTTTGCTGTGACTGTGTGCAGTGAAATTAGAATTTACGTTGTTCAAATTTATTATTTTTATGAATTGGATGTATTGCTCACCTTAGGATCAGTTTAACCTGGCTGTACACTATAAAATATACAATATAATATTATAAGATGTCTTCATGGCTTGTTGTCCTATATTTATCTCCTGCATCCTGGTTACACTTCATCCTCCTCTCTCTGTGTGTGATTCCCCATGTTCTCAAATATTTGTTAATCAGCTGTATTATTAAAATGTCTGGGGTAATTAAGAATGTAATTTGCTGTAATGAAATCCCTGTGGATGTTTCGTGTTCCACTATAAGCACTTATTGAGAGAGGGGGAAAAAAGTAATATTATAGTTTTATTCAAAGAGAATAAAGCTAAAGATCCAGAGGCAATCTGACTGGAAGAATACACACATGCACGCAGAAGGAGTCAAATATTTGAGAACCATGGAGCTCAGTGCAGAGAGGCAGCATGTGGCACTGTTAATGAGTTTGATGGAGCAATAAAAATCAATTAGTAGGAAATGATATGCAAATAAACAGTTTTAGAAGTCAGTCACAGTATTTTCAGGGTTTGTTTATGACCTAAAGAAACTGCTCTAAACTGAATTTTGAGTGAGAAAGCTGCGTGACAGCTGTAATTAATTTTTCTTGGTTCCACTGAGCTGTTTGTGGAGCCAATAAACATATTGTTATCTGGGTTCATTGCATTTGACTCATTTAGATGTTCTAAATCTCTCTTCTGACAAGATTTTGGTTGGCGTAAGTAGTCACACTCGTTTGCAGTAGTTGGCTAATTTGTTTTCCGTTGTCATCTTTTTTTTGTGTTTTATTAGGTGCTTTAACACTAAATGGGAAACACATGCATATCTACTACACTTTAGGTATCAAAACAGATAAATGTTGCACTTTTGTGGGATACAAAATTGCATGTAGAGATACATCTACATGCTGTACTGTACAAACCACAGATGGCCCAACGTTTTATTTTCTTCCCCTCTTTCTGAAAACAGCAGGAGAGAAGTTCTTAAGGTAGAGGCAAAGATGGGACAGCTTTTATAAAGAAGTATTTTTAGGGGAGGCAGAAGCCGCTCTAACCTTTGTAGAACTGTCTGAGTAATGGATGCTTTTAACTGGCTTTTGCAGAAGCTGCTATTGTAATAATCACTGCTGCCTGTTAATGTAAAAATGAGATGCAATATGCAGATGACTAACACTGAGAAATAATGGTCATTTTCAATCAACATTTGCAGAATTGATGTAATGACTTAAAAGCGAATAGAATTACAGGCTTTGTGATGGATTAAGACATTTATTGCTTAGCAAGTGCAGGCAACGTGTCAAAGTAAAGGATTGTTTCATCCTCTCCAAATCAGTCCTCCACTTCTTCTGGGGAAACTTTTGCATTTGCTTCGCTGCTTGGAGAATTGCTTTTAGCAAGGTTTTTAAAATCATGACTGAAAAGCACATTACTTTTAGAATTTCCACTTAAATTGGCCAATTAGGACCACCTTTTAGTTTCTGGCTTTGTGAGTATGGCCCCTGTTCATGATTATTTCATGTACTCTTATTTGGACTCGTGAATTATGCAACAGGGATCATAAGAATGAGAGTTTGGCGCGGTGGGCGACCTTTCTATGTGTGAGTGTGTGTGCATAAGTGTGTGTTCGCACTGTAAGTCAACATCCAGCTGGGAGGAATGGGAGAGATAAGTGTGGGGACAGATTTGTAGTGAAGGCAAAATTCTTATAAACATAAGGCAGGAAGGAGGCAAGCCATTATTTAAAGCTCTAAGCCTCTTGGGTAAGTTTCTAAGTTGCAAACACAAACAAGTACACAAAGCGCCATGCACGTGTCAGCAAAGGCATAAGACGTGTGTGTGTGTGTGTGTGTTTAATAATGTAACAGCTCCCCTCCTTTTCCTTCTTTTGTGTTTTACAGATTAGGCAAATTTCCAAAGAGTGCAGTCACGAACCTAGACTGTATTCTGTGGTATGCATGAAGGGAGACGCACACACACACACACACACACACACACACATACACACACACACACACCTACCTATCTCACTTCTCAAATGCATATTTAATATCTGCAGTGGCGGCTTGCAGAACTTTTAATCAGCGTACAGCGTACCGTACCAGTGACTCAGTCGTCAACCATCAGGTACAATTCCAGTCATAAAATGTCCATCAACCAAATACATGTTATCATATATGATAGTGTTTGTGTCAGATTACTATACGGTATTATTTGGAAGCCTTTAATCACCCCTGCAGGAGTATTTTGACTAGCTATACACGCTTGTGTAACTCAGTACAATCATTCTTTCTGTTGGGACGTGTCCAGTGTCTACCTCATGTGCAGCAACAGTTAGGATACACTCCAGCCCCAGATATACCTGAACAGGATTAAGAGGACCAATAGAAATGAATAATTTGTGAGTATTTCAGAAAGTTCCTATAGTGGTTTTGTTTTTCTGATATTTTTAAACTCCCTCAGAGCTGGTAAGTCAGTTGGTGTGTTATTTTAATGTTTTAAATTTACAGTGGCCAATGGCAAAAGTAAATACGTTTCCGCATGGTGACCCCTGTACAGGGCAAAAACACGTAAAGAAAATGAAGACAAAAGACACACTCTTATTGTTGGGTAGTGTAAGATACTCAAAACTGAATTTGAGATGATGTCGAGTTAAACTTTTTTACAATGTCTGGTCAGAACAGCACGAGTAGGATTCAGTTTTAAGCAGTTTGTCCGACCGTGTCTTAGTGTCCGCAATAATCCAGCAAATCACTAAGTATACATTTTCCAAAAACATGTCAGACTATACTTTAATGGTGTCTGGCACATATTACCACTTTCAGCAGTATTTTGCCTCTTGTAGTCATGAACATCCATTTTCCGTCTGTTTGCCTGCCTGTCTCTGATCAGTCAGTTAACATGTAACTAATAGTTACATTGTGAGTTAATTATAGCATGTAGGAGGAAAGCCTGGAGGGTTATATTGACTAATTTCTCTCCAGGAACATCTGCATTTGCATGTGTCTGCTCATGTGACTCAGAGAGCCAAATCCAACGTGACATCTATGGCAATGCCTATGTTTCCTGGAGGCAGCAAAGCGTGTTATAGCATGCACATACATTACAGGTCCTGCCATGGCAGTTTATTCGCTTGTAATGTGTTACATTCTGTCTTCTTGCCAGACCCAAGGCTACAGCATGACTGACTGTATTCATTTCCTTCTGTTGTCTGTCCAGGCACAAGTCATTATTACAGCAAAGAACAACAGTGGCCAGAGCACCTCATCTTGTGTTTTGCTGCAGCTGTTTACATTTCTGGTCTTCTTCTTGGTGATAACTTCACTCATTCACAGCCTAAAAGCTCCACTGGGGGTGCAGAAACGGCCCCAAAATCCATTAAAACTCCATAATATTATAACAAAACTGCTCTGTTTCCAATTGAATTTCTTTTCTTAAATGCTAAAAACAATCATGATGTGATGATGGTAACATTATGTTGCAGGACAGGAAATAAGGGCAGAATAATGTAAAATGCTGGGGATTGTGGGTTATGCAATTTCCCCATTGTGGGACTAATAAAGGTTTCTTAATCTTTCTTAATCTTAAAATGACTCCGTGTTTCATGGTTCTCTTAAGGTATGCAAGATGATTATGAAAACTTTTAATTTAAACATAAATCTGTTTCACTATAACAGAGCAGATGTTTTTTAAAATCTTATCTGTCCTTTGATGCTCCTGTTGTTTCGCTTCCTTTTGGGACCATGAGCAATATCATGGAAGCAACTAACATGATGGCAGGAAGGAAGGAGGGAGCACAGGAAAGAATAGCTGCTCTTTGTGCTTTGGGATCCATGTCAATAATTAAATGATGCTGTATGAAAATGAATCTAAAATGTTATGAATCCAGGTATTCCACTAACCTCCAGACCAGCCTGGCTCCTTGTATCCACATGGCATGAAAGTGATGCATCTACATTAGTTGAAAAGCACTATGTTCTGTAAGTGTAGCCCATTTACCATAGTACAGTAGGTGGTGATGGTTTTATGGGACTTTGCAAAGATCAACTTCATCTTCCTTCTTCTCTTCAGTCAGACTCTTATTGATTGCTCAGATCTCCCTTGGAATTAAAATCCTAGCAGGAACTCCTCTGGTGATCAATCATTTTACACAAGAGCACAGGACAGCTGTGGGTGGACAGATGGGGGGGATTTAGAGTTTATGTTATTGGGAAAGTTCACAATTAAATGCACTTACACACTAAGCTTGCACACATACGCACATATACATGAACAATTTGATTAATGGGTTTGATTTGATCTCTCGGTGGATAAATGTGATGATATCTCACACTGATATGGTCAATTTATCCTTCTAAGCTGTGCTTATTCTATCTCAAGAAATGCAGGGTTATTATATTCAAACTATGTACAAGGTGACATTGACAGAATGCCAAGACAGCTGCTTTCTATTGATTTGGCTGTTTAATTGGACTTTACCAGTCCTTTTGTGTTTTATCTCTTTTTATATCTGCAGACAAAACAAAACTAAACCAAAAAGTTATGAACAGTAAATTCAATTGTGTTCACCTTCCCACTGTTTTATATCTAAGAAGTTAAGTCTCTCTGCTGTGTCGCTGGCTATTAAACCCAGCCGGCTGTGTACCAGCATTACTTTACCTGTAGCAGCCCAGCAAAACGAGCAGTTTTGTGCTGAAGAAGACGATTTGTGGAGGAGAGGTAAGAAAAAGCAATCAGTGGCCAGATGGGTGTGGGTGGTGAGGGGTGTGGGTGGGGAACCAAAAGGAGTCTGGGAGAAAACCGGGGGGGGGGATACAGATAGAGAGAAGATGTTTAATTTGGCACGTTTTCCACAGAGACATTTAATCTCCTTCAATCCTTGTGGAAAGTGAAAGTGGGGTAGAAGAGGGTGTGAGGGGTTCCTGGAAAATCACAAATTACAAATCTCCCACTGAAAAATCCTGCTCTGTGTTTGACATTGACGGACTGACTGTAGAACCTTGTTATGCCCCTCTGTTATGTGAACAACATGTTTTCATCAATCTTTCTTACTATAGTATATTATAGGCAACCTTTGTTTACTTTCACAGAATTACAAAATATACGTTTGTGGCACATGAAAACATGCAGAAATTCACTCCAAACTGAGAGGATGGTGGTAAAGATCAAGCTGTAGACTTGGCCCATCAGTCACAACATTTATTTTGGCAACAGTTTTAATTACAATTAACACCCAATTAACAGTTAATAGCCCACTTAAATGTCCCTGCTCATTTGGAAGGCAATTTAACAGTGATGAATGCAGTTGTGTTTTTCAGTCTTAATAGCTGGATTATCACTGGCTACGCTAATCTGTGTGCAGGTGTTAGAGAAAAATGATGAAAGAAGAACTTCCCATCAGGTGCTTATTTCTTCTGTGACAGTACATACAGAGCATTTCATACACAGAAAGTCATGTTCCAAGATCCTTTAAATTTTCACTATATTGTGGTATATGGGTGGTGTGCTGAATGGTTAGCAATGGTACCAAATGATTCTATTGATGAAACAGCACAGTAGATGTGTTTTAATATAAGTTTTGGAGCTTTCAGTTTGCCTAAACAGTCAGGGTGACCTAAATAGTAGACTTATGGTGGTATTTAGTTTCCATCACTCCCTTGGAAGATTTATAAGTGTTCACTAAAAGAGGCTCTGAACATCCAGATCGAGATGCAGACAGCGTGGAGTCTACATTTACTATAGATCAACACTTATTTACTGCTCTGACAGCACAGTAAAGCAGGGCCGAGTGGCAAAAAAGTAGGATGATGGATGGTAATGGCAAAATTCCTGTAGACCACTGCAACAAATACTGAAAAACCTCTAACCATGGGGGGCCTGGAAACCTGTAGTTTCTGCCAAATACATAAAGATACCACAAAGACATTAAAATATTGTTGTAATTTTGTCTTTCATACATTGTAGTCAGGGATTATACAGAGATTACAGTTTAGTTATTATTATAGAGGACTATTCTGAGGAAGTTGGTATTAGCCTAGGCTATTTATTTAAAATATATTACTGTATTAAATGTGTACTTTATTACTGTATTCATCCACATTTACACAATTATATTGAACACAGATTGCTGCATATACACTCTATGTGTCCTGTGTTTAACTGCAATTACTGTACTACTTCTACTACTGGTTCTACTACCAGCACTACTGACAACTATAGAAATGCTATTGTAAATTTACATGATGGGTTTACAGTGTTTTTACAGTGTCCTTAAAGATTTGAATTTTTACTGTCAAAGATGGGCTTTTGTAAACCCCTCATTTTACTGGCTTGTTGCCAATGAAACAAGTACTGGCATACTGTATCAGTATGCCCTGTGTGTGCGTGTGCGTGTTTCTTTTCTAATTACCAGCTCTACATGTCCACACAGGTGCTCTGGGGATCCTCCTTTCATTAAAATTAAGTAGATGAACTCATTTACTCAGGGGTACTTACATATGCATCTCTTTATATATTCGTGAGGACACTCGCTGACATTAATTTACCCTATACCTTATATTACCCTTAAAACATATAGTCACAAATTTCGTGATTTACATCAGAGGACTTTTTTTGTGACTGCATGATAAAACCTTAGTGTCCCGACAACAAGAGCAACACCTGACACACACACACACACACACACACGCTTACATTCAGAGTCTCACTTTGATCTGAGGTGCAGCAACATCTGTCCCATATGGTCGTCAGCCACAGTGAGCCCTCTCTCTGGAGCATATGTGTCCAACTCCGATGTTTTTTCTCTTCTTGATGTTACATAACATGTCCATATTTTTATTCTCAAAATATGGAACGTTTTTAGTTCAGTGACCACATCTTTGAATCAGACTATGCTGTGAGGTTGCACGATCCTTGTCATAATATTGTTGTAATAGAATGTAGGTCTTTGTGAACAATAGTCCCCTAAAGCCATAAAGTTTGCATGAAACCAGATAATGATGTCATTTTTCATTATCGGTAGGGAAAGCTGTATTTTATTTTGACATCTGCCGAGCTGGTAGGGATTCAGTGTTTTGCTCCAGAAGGGTGAAAGTGTCTTGACACAGGCTTGATACTGAGTGTGTCTTTCCCCTTGCAGGTCACCCTGCCAGCCTTCATGAAGTGATCACCAGTGCTGGACGTCATGCTGCACCTGCTGCCCGTCTCCTCTCTGCCAAAGGGTATCAGTGGGGGCTTATCCAGCTTGATGGAGGTGCAGATGGCCAACAGAACAAATGCCTCATGTGCCTCTGTTTGCAAAACCACTGACTCACACAATGTGATTCACAAATGACTGACTTTGACTTCTTTTCTGCCAAAGAAAGCATCTAGAAGAGGAAAAAAATAAAAGAGAGACAGCATCTGTTCATCTCACAGACTGACTGCTGAAGTCCTGGTGGTGCCCTTTCAGATGACAAACATTTTGCATCCTCCCATCTACCTCGTGAGTAGCCTTGGAGTCAGCAATCACTCATTTGATTTTCACATAGGATGAATATATACAGCTAAGAGTGCATTTCTGTACTTTTAATTCATAGCTCAATTATTTAATATGTGTGCATAACTTGGTTTTGAAACATGAAATGCTGTTTCAAGCCGATCTCGTCACGACCTGTCTCTACAAGTAATGTTAGTCACAGTGACAATCCCACAAAGTGTCAACATCCATTTCTGCTTTCAGCCTCAGCTCTACGGAGCATTTCGCCATCCTTAGGTTGTTACTTCATGTCTGCTATTGTGGTTCGGTTTTACCTTGTTTCTAGCTGCTGCAGGCAGATGTTTTGGAAAAACAAATCTAAAATCTCCATACCCTTCCAGTTCAAATACTAAAACTGCCGTGTCTGAATTTGCCGACTCTTTGAAGGCTGAATTTAAAGACAGTTTGTGTCACTGAGGCAGTGCTTTCCCCACACTGAGGGCTCCTTCAAATGCAAAGCTCCCCCCTGGTAAAAGGTGGATCCTGACAAGTTATTTTTCCACAAACTGAGCTTTAACAGCTGAAGAGTACCCTTTAAAATTGATCCATCAAATGCAACTGTTAAGGTTACTTGGTGACAGGAGCTATATATCATGGCAGCTTATGATGCAAATAGGAAATCCTTTGTATGCCTGAACTTAAGTGCTCTTTATGCAACCTCTGTGGGTTACAAAAGCCACACTCATCCTTTCAAGGTTACAGGCCCTGAATTGAGATACTGATAGTGTAGTCATGAGCTATCTGGTGAACATAGTGAGGTATTAGGCTGTGAAAATACACATGTATATTCTCCCATGGAGGTAGTGGGGACCAAAAGGAACTGCACAGTGAATATTGGAACTAGATTTGTCAGAGCTATGGTTCATTTTAAAGGTGATCATTCAACAATGGACAGTGTGAGGTAATAATATATCATAGCTATGTTCATAACTTTTTCTCCACAACAACACTGATCACTGTTGCATAGTGTACGAAGGATTTATCTCCTCTGTCTGCTGATGGAAAAACAGACAAAAAAAGTCACAAGTTAATGTAAATTATTCCAAAGCAATGTGCTTTTTGTGGTTGAAGTATGTTTGGCTTTGTATGTTATGCATCAGTTATAATGTACATAATGGTAGGTGCTTAAACAACCTAGCTTCCTGTACTTTAATAGATCCATCACACAATTATTGTACTGACATTAAGCATCACCATGAGTTGCAGACGGAGGGCTTAGTTCAATTAAAGCCTTCATCAATTTCTGTGTCAACATAGCTTTCCATCCCAGGTGGTATTAAAGAGACTATCAATTGCAGCCACTATTTGTATTGTTCTGAATGCAGCACTTAATAATGAACACACCTACACACACCTACACTCTCACACAAGCTGTTGCACTCCAAGACGCTCTCACCGGAGCGTACGGCTACAGAACAACAAGGTTCAGTAATCAGACTCACTAACATCCTTTAGAGGAGTTCAATTGAGGTTGTTTGATTTTTGTATTTTCTGCCAATGCAGAACATGCTAAGTAACTGCTGAGTTTCAAAACAAAAGACACAGATTGAATCTAAATATACCTGTAAAAATTGAGTCATATGCAATAACACTTTCAGAACAAAACGGGGAGAGGAATGTTGGTGCCAGATAAACAAAAAGTATCCTCTCTCAGAAAAGTGTTACGTTGCTATGACTACACACCTACAGCTCTTATTTATGAAAGTAATTTCATTTGCAAATGAAACCAACACCACCACCAGAGCTAATCTTGAGAGGGTAGACAACAGCTTCTGCTGTGCCTGTGGTTTATGTCATGTATAATTTTAAAGTTTTTAAAAAAATAAAGTAAGCTCTCCAACTTCTAGTGTATCTCATGAAGTTTTTCAAGTGGTTGTTGTAGCTGGAATCATGTTGCAGAGTGCATGGGTGGACCTGTATGTGGGTGAGAGCTTGCCAGGTGGAGAAAAGAGATTTGTGCCTGTAGGTGGAGGTTAAATTATGTGTTTAATGCATAAGGAGTCAGCAAGAGAGGGACACAGAGAAAGAGAGAGAGAGAAAGAAAAAAGTGAATAAAAATAAAGGTGAAAGCTGTTCAGAAACGCTAGAAAATCAACATGAGCACCTATACTTAATCCTGCACGACCCCATTTGGACAATGATGATAATTTTTTTTCTATGCGGGCACTTTTTTGGTGCAAACTGAAATAAGAAAATTGAGAATTGAGATGAACTTTACCTTTGCCCCTGTTGGTTAACGATTAGCTTGCAATGCCTTTCTTTCATGAGTGCTATGAGTTATCCAAGACAGCAGGGCAGGAACATAACAGAAGGGTGCAAATGTGAAGGAACATAGCGCATAAAGATTTTCAGCCGAGTGGAAAATAGCACAGACCAGAGCAGCAGATGGAGTAGTAAAGCATGAAGAACATGGATGAGAAGGAATAAATGGACAGGAGGATGCCCTGAGGAAAGAGGATAGGAGAGGTGTAAATCTAACCTAATGGGCAGAAAAAAGTCCTCAGGTGTCGATAGCACCACACACACACTTATACACACACGCATACGCAGGAGATAAAGTTAGATGTATGTGTCTGCGCTGACAGTATGTGCCTGTAAAAGTGCACGAAGCCAGAGGGAGACCTGTGGGTGAAGTGTTAAATAAGACAAGGTGTATTTTATGGGATGGCAGACTAATGAGTCTTAATGGGAGATGTGTGATCAAAGATGGCTGGTTGGTGTGCTGCTGCTGCTGCAAAGGAAGAAATGTGTGCCTCATTGTATTTCACTGCTTCCAGCAGGCGTACATCCACGGCCTGAGTTCTCTTACTCTTATATGTTTAAGGAGAAATGAACATTTGTAATGTTCCTTGACATGGGTGTGTGCTCGTGCGGTGCTGTTTGTATGCAATCCATTATGGTGATGTGACATTTGTTGAGTGTAATCTTTCTGAATCAAAATCATATAGAAGTCGAGGACAGAATTATAATGAGAGCAGAGCAGTTAATTGAAAGAATAATGATGGGAATATTAATGTTGTCATGTTTATTAATTGAATTTTAGACAATTAGTCTGTGACAAAGGCAGGTATGCAGAAAGAGTCTCCTTATGTAATAATAGGCTGAAAGCAGTGACTGATACTGTTAAGTCCTATTTTGGTTATGTAGAGGTTTTTCCTATCATTAACACATTTGTGAAACACCGGTGCACTCGACACTTTACAAGAAAAGATATCTGATATTTGATGACTTGAGCTCTCACTTTGATCTTTAACGTTAGATCTTTATATCTTTCTTTTATTATGATCAAGGTGTTGCTGTGGGGCATGTCTGGACAGCCTCCCTGCTGTGGAGTTATGTGTGTAGATTAGAGGTTTTTGCCGCCAGACTCTGCCACCTTTATCAGACAAAGTTAACCGATAGCCTCATTATTGCTACCAAACCTCTATTGGCTTTGGATCTAAATTATAAATATTCACAAATAATACATTTGGTAGCAACTCATCCATCATGGCTTTAGTTTACTCTCACCTGCTGCTTTGTACAATTGTAGTTTTTGTTTTACCACAGACACACACAATAAACGGTGGATGGTTATGTGAGACAAAGGGTTGAGAGGTCAACTTGAAGCTTCTTACAATATATATATATATATATATATATATATATATATATATATATATAATATACCTCCTGCTTCTTACAATATATATATATATATGTATATATATATATATATATATATATATATATATATATATATATATATATATATATATATATATATATATATATATATATATATATATATATAATATACCTCCTGCTGTGCCCCTCATCATGCTTAACTCCTGACCCTTTTTGCTCCCATAAACACAAGCATGCCTCTCTTCCTGCTCTTCTTCTCTTGGAGTGGAGCTCTGCCAAAAACTGGCAGTGAGTCACAGGTGGTGTTCTGCTCTGAAAGTCTATTATCACCCAGTCTTTCTGCCCCACACTTCCTATCTCCCGGCTCACTGGTTTCTCTCCTTGCTCTTTCATCTTTTGCCTTCGTCCATATCGGTGTGACATTGGCATGCGAGCCTGTTATTGTAAAACAGTCCCTGGAATCAGTGTCATGTCTTGTGATCATGCAAGAAACTGCTCACAGCATATATTATATAAATTGATGAGGAGGAGAAAATGTATCATGTCTTCTCTGTTATGTAAGGATTTACTCTGTTCTGCTGAGTTTTATCTGTCCTGTGCTTCCTTGTTCTCTAACACACAACTATAAACCATGTGAGGCCTCCATCTTGTTTGTGAAATTGCTGTTGTAAACAGTCAAAAACGATGAAGAAGGAAAAAACCTGACCTATTTTAAGTCTAGAATTGAAGGCATTTTTTTTCTTTTTGCAAAAACCTTCATGGATATTTCATAAGGCAAAAGGTGCTGCCTGTGTTGTGAGAAGGATTGAGATCTGAGTGCTTTCATGAGTTAGAAGCCATTTAGGAGGATACTGAAGTTAGAGAGTCACTGTTGTTTCCTGAAAATATTCAGAAATTGTCCAAATGATGAAGCTGTGCAGGTGCTTGGGTTTTCTATAGAAGACCAAAATGCATACTCATTTTAATTTGATTGAATACAACTGCTTTCAGTTCACTGCTCATAATATGTTCTGCTTTAATGGGCTAATTTGTTGCTTTGGAGAATAGAAACACATAGACTGATGCTCCTTTTTTCAATCTGCTGCATAGTAAATGTCGAACTGTCTTACAAGGAGACCGTCCTTGTGACAGCATGAATCATTTAAAGTGTTCTGTGCATTTTAATTCGTGTTCGCAAATTCTATTTTACAGAATATTGTGTGAATACATATAGACAGAAATACTGTTAGGCTACAAATAACACAATTAAAAGATCAGATGCAATCAGATGCTCTTTGATGGTAGTACTATCATTACTGGTAAGGTGTATAATGAATTATTATGAAATAATCTTTTTAATCATAATCATTTCAGGGAAATGTTAACATAAATATAATGTATTCATTCTGATAAAAATGATCGCATCTTTTGCAAAGTTCAAAAATGGTCAGTGCCTGATTTAACAGTGTTGCTCTTTAAAATGCAGCTGTTCATTTTTAATTTTAAAGCATAAAATATATATAATAATATATTAATATGATCATCATCTAAAGTTCTGTAGTCCCAGAGGTAGGAGCAGAATAAAAGCACACATTATGACCAGAAACCCCTTCAAGAGCAAAAACCCAGGACAACTGAGTGAAATCATTCTAAGTTAGCCTGCAGCAGTCACCAACACACACAGTCACACACATACACAAAACAAGCTGCCATGCATAAATATAAAGTAGACATTTCTCCATTCCTTCCCCCCCTAAGACACTTCAGGCAGATAAGCACAGCGGCACCTCAGATGCGATCTCTCTGTTTATGGGTTCCATTCAAAGCAGCAGACCCCCATCTCCACCCAGCAGCCTTATTTCCCTAGTCCTTTCGGAAAGCACTGCGTGTGGATAGACCGTGCGTGAGTGACATTTCTGGGCCATTAACACCCTTTTCCAGTGAAGACTTTTACTCAAGTCAATCTAGTATTGTGACATTTAAGCCTTCCATTTAATTCAAGCCCCTGCAGCCCTGTCCTCGTGTGAAACAAGCTCCTCGTGTGAAACAATAGAATATGAAGCAGGGTCTGATGATATTAGGTTTTTCTTGGGCAGAGAGGACCTCTCGGTATTTTCGGGTCCACTGATTCTTAACACACTTAAAGACGTCCCTTTCTATATCCTTTAGATGTTTGCAGCCAAGAGCCACTGCCTCATTACTCTAATGAGTAGAACTATGCTTAGATCATGTCACTCAGAAGCTCATTTTGATATGCCACATTTAATTTGGAATTTTCACAAGTGAATTTTATTGAAGCGTATCATTAGGGCCTGTAATGTTTGCCCGACAGGAAAAAAAGAGAGCTTTCTACAGCAGCAAAGGAATGACATACCACTTTACATTGATATTCTACTATTCATTTTTCCCACGTGGAGGATATGGAGGATAAAGGAGGTTAAGAGAATGAATAAGTGATTGGATATCAATTTTTAGTTCCCATCTGTTGGTTTGATGATAGCCAAAATTGAGTCAGCAGTAGCATCACTTTCAAGGCAGCAACTTTGTTTATCTAACCTGATGAGCCGGGCAGCTAATTAAATGTCTGTCACCATGCATCATCTCTGCAAAACGATAATTCCATATGAATATGCAGGATCTGGTGGCAAGGGAGATGACTTCACTCTCTTCTAGGGTTCATATAGTTTGGTCACAAACGGCTTGTATTCTGATAAAGTGGATTTCTGTGTGATCATCTAAATCTCCTGAAAACTCCAGCTGCCCTGCAAACTAACTGAATATTTAGTACAATCAATTAAGTAGACAGTATATCAACTAAAATATCTAGAGTATGATATTGGAGAGTTTTTGGCAGTGCTTTGCACAGCTAGTGTGAAATAAATTACATGTTTTGTTTACATGCAGTTCATAATGTATGACTGTTCAGGACATACACACAACAAAAACATGTGTGCATGTTTTGTTCTGTTTTGGGATGTGTATATATATATACACACACACACACACACACACACAGTGGCACTACACTGTATTTGTCTAACAAGAAAAATGAGGTACAGTATCAGTGTTTTCAGTGTGTGGACAACAGGATCTTGTAAATCATTGGTACATACTACACAAATGTAGCAAAAAAGGCAATGCATGGTGTGTGTGTGTGTGTGTTTGGAGGCAGGAGTAGACAGGCAGTGGAGTGGCAGGGTTTCCCTCTCTGTAGTCTGGCTGCAGACCTTTTCGAATAGCCCAGGGTTCAGAGCCTCGTTTGTCATGTGGACAGCTCTGCCTATGGCTCTGATACTACGTGACTGTGTGGGTGTGTGTGGAGCGACAAATCTGAAGAGGGATTATTTTGCATATCCCAGAACCCAGTAGCAGTAACACTCTCTCAATCAGAGGGTTTTTTTTTTGTTGGAGTTTTACTTTGAATTATGCAAGTTATGAAAGATGGGATTCATTCAGTGCCAAAAATAGAAACAGCAGAATGAATCCCCTCAGGTGTGACTGTGCGTGTGTGTGTGTGTACATGTGCTTGGATGGTGATGGAGTTTGTAAAAACCTATTACAGCTGATGGGCCAGAGTGATAGCCTGCTCACAGCTCTAGTGGCTATGTGTTTAAGTGTGTGCATTATGCATGAATCACAATCTACAGTGATAGCCTTGGGTAATTACAAAAATGCTATTGCACTATTTGGCTACAAGATGCAATTTGTCAATGCTTCTCCTGTGATCAAAGCAATGATTCTCTTTGCATATAAATGTAGAACATTAACATTAATAGGTCTGAATGTGTTCTTTCTAAATCCCTAACTAGATACATGTTTATGTGTTTGTGACGTGGTGTGTGTGTGTGTGTTCTATTATTATCTGCTACCAAAGGGCCCCCTCTTTAATGTTTGGTCTCCATAGGGCTAATATCTGTGTTCATTTGTGCAGAGATGTGTGCGTAAGTGTGTGATATTCATCAAGTGAACCAACAACTTGCTCAGACTGCAGTGTCAACAAACACTGTCAGGGGACCAGTCAGCAGCCCAATGAAAGATGCACCTGGGTGTGTTGTTCCCAGTCACAGCAGGGAAGGTTTGATATATGTGACTTGTATCACACAACTGTGTGTACATCACACGGTGTATGTGTGAGAGAGAGACAGAGGTACTATCATCTTCAAATGAAATGGATTTTCTTGGCTTACCTGTCTTTGTGCCCTCTTGAGATGGATGACTGTTCATACTCATGTGACACTAGTGTACTGGAGGACAGACCGTGTGGAAAAGCAGCTAAAGTGACAGCACTTACTTTCTGCTTCTGTATTTATTTATGTTCAAGATTCAAGAAATTTATTGTCAAATGCACAGCACTTACACTGAGCAATGAAATTCTTACTTTGCGAGTTCCCTTCACATGACTTTATACACAACTAAACTAAGATAAAAAACAGTAGGCAGACAGACTTATTTTAGGCATAAGAATAAATAAAAATGAACCTAACCCTAACCCCAACCAACAGATGAATTGTGCCGTTTTAATGACACACTGGAGAGCCTTCCTGTCCTGAATGGTGCAGTGCATCTGTAGAAATTGCTGAAATTATGTGTTTGCTTCCATATTTAGGCTCCTTGTGGGTTATTATAGTAGTTCAGAGCAGCAGCACGAACACCTGTAAAATGTATATTCATTCATCTGAACAGCCCAGGAAAAAAAAAACAAAAAAGTGTTGGCCAATATTAGCTGATTGGGTTTTGTTCTCATATTCATTTTTGGATCCAGTTCAGAACTGGCTGTGCTCTCACACTAATGAATCTCGAATGGAATCTTTTTTCATTTTGTCTTGTAAACAGCAATGAACAAAACATTTGGATAGATGGCCACATAGTTTTAGCCAACATTGATTGACTAATTCATCAGCTGAAGTCACAGATGTTGCTGTCAGCAGATTGTATTAGCAGTAGCCAATTAACATTAAAATATCTCCAGCAATATTATCTTGCCCTTGATAAAATAAGGGATATCAATGCTGTCATCTTTGTTTTTCAAAACTCTTGGAAAACTGCAGAACCTGCAGAAAACAGCAAAAGTTTGATTAACAACATATTTTAGGTTTCTCAATATATCTGGAGTAGAAAAAAATAAGTCATGACAAAGTGAAAATTCACTAAAAATCAACAACTGAAATGCACTCAGACTTCACAGGGTTGTCAGGTATACGTCACGTAATCAAAGCAAATTAAATGAACGACATTAATGGTTGAGAAAGTCACACTTGTTGTATATAAGATCCCACAATTTACACTTTATGCTAGGAAAAAAAACATAACAAGTCTAAGGCAGTCTTTGAAGTCACCCAGAGACTTCAACTCTTTTAAAGCTTTGAGTATTCAAAGGAGCCCAGTGACCTCAAAGTGTGAAGTTGACGAAGACTGAAACCAACATGACTCGTCTGTCCAAGCAAACTAAAAAAACTGAGTAAGATGAAACTTGGCTGTCACTGTATTAAAGCTTTAGAGGTCTACTGCTGCTATGCTACAAAGGATGGCCAATCATAGCACCACTTTTATGTTGGAGGAGCTAGACAGAAGCTTATCACAGTAAAAGACACATAACAGTCCACTTAAGCTTCATTAGTAATGAGCATAGTGCCTTTTGGAGTAGCTTGATGTGATGTCACAATTCAGTAACACAGACCAAGCTTAGAGTTTGCTAAAATAAATTTAAGACTGCCTGATCTGATGAGTCTAAAGCTGCAAGTATCGCACACATTGTTTAATCACCTGCTAATTTCTATAGTAAAACATGGTGGTGGTATAGTTGTGAGAGAAGGACAGATAAACTATTCAAAAACATAAACGCTGCCACACACAGAGTGTCTTTAATGTAAAGCAGCACTTTTCTGGGGGGTGACAACCATACAGTAAAAAACACTGGAGTGATTTCAGGAAAAGTGTTTGTCCGTCCTTCAGTGGCCCGGACAAAGTCCAAAGTGAAACCCCATAGAACGTCTGTGGGGAGACACTTCCTGTCCAACCTGAAAGCCTCAGAGAGGATCTGCCAAAAAGAAATGGATGGATGGTTGGAGAAGTCCAGATACAAGAGTGCAAAGCCTAGTGAGACTCACCTAAGAAAACACAAATAAAGAGTGTCTAACATGGAGGCTTCTGAGGGCATGAATGCTCAAAAAAAGAATGACATAGATGGGCGCAGTTTGTAAGCAATACTCTAAGTTTTAAAATACAGTTAGAGTTACAGAGATAATTGATGTGTTAAACTAAAGAACACCGTCTGGTCACTACTACTTTAATTTATTTATTATTTTAAAATCACAATCCTTCACCACGTTGTCAACAATCTGCTGCCCTGACAAGTTACATGCCATTCAGAGAACACGGGAGTTCTGCCTGCATCCTATCATCACCACAGCTGCAGTACTCCTACATTCTAAACGTTGTGATCTGTCATTGTTTGTCATGCCTTTGTTATCTCCCTGCGTTTTCTTCCGCTCATTATTTTTTGCAGTTTTCTTCTTTCCTGTTGATGTTTTCCCTCCTCTTCCTGCTCAATGCCGTTGAGGGTCTGAGGTTCAGCATTTGGCATTTCATTCCTGCTGAGAGATTAATTAGCCATCTACCTCTGAGATTGTTGTAGGTGCCTCATGGCATCCTTCACTCTGTCATCACTCTCTCTTTTTACTTACTTATTATTTCCTCTTTTCTGTACATTGTGTCATTTGTTTAGTCCTTCCTCTCCTGAGCTCATCACTCTATCTTCTGTTCTCTTGAGATACTGTAGCAATGATGACAGACCTCAGTTCCACATTTCAGCCTAAATCTAATTGGCTCTGGCTTTGCATTTAGACAGAAAACTAAATTAGATGGATGTCTACTTGATGCACTTGAGGCTGGCAGTGTTATTGAACACTTTATTTGTATTCCAACCATGAGCTTGCCTGCAAGGCTTACACGCTGTATGTACAAGGGATGTAAAGCGGATAGGTCACCAGACACAAAGGCTTAAACCTTTGTTGATAAAAGGATCAATCTGTGCTAGAGGACACGACCACGAAGGATCAAAAAGATCTGCAGACTTATTTGACTCATTTAAAATGTTTAAGAACAGATTTGTGTCACACAAAAGGAAGCAATTTAATGGAATATAGATGTCAGACCTTAACGTTCACTTTAGGTTCAAGCACTAACACACAGAAATACGGCTTTTCATAATTTCGTTCTCTTGGAAAAAAAACAAAGCTGCTGCAGCTTCTTGCACTTTCTCCATAACTACCAGCACTCTATTTTAAACTTTCATGTGCTTCCAGAGTGTTTCCAAAGCAGAGTAAACGCTGTGGGAGGAGGTCTTGTCAGGCTATGTTAAATAAGAGCTGTGGTAAGAGAGCGGCAAGCAGCACAGTCCGTCAGTTCGGCTGATGACTTGCATATTTTACGTTATATTTAGTTAACATCTCCTGTAAATGTTTTTAGACCGTGTTTCAGGCGTACAGGATAACCAATTAAATTCTGCACAAATTCAAGCATTTACACACGACCACAAGTTGGACCTCGTGAGCAGAAAAGGGGGGGGCGGGGGGTTGGTGGTGGTGGTGGTGAGGGACTGAAGAGAAAAACAAGCTGCAGAAGTGGTTGTTCCAACAGCAGCCCTTTTTTTTGCCTCCATGAGTAAAAATAAGGTAAAATCTGCAGTATGGGCAAAAGCATTATGTTTTTTCATAGCTTGTGAGTCACTCTTTGCATTAAGTGTATGGAAAGGTTGAAATATCAATATTCTTTTCATCGATAGACCTTCTGTATTTCTCACTTTCGTAATAAGTTTCCTGGGCCAATCACTCCTATTAGCTCTCTCCTCCCTTCCTTTTCATAACTTCTTTTACTCTCTCTCCCCTTTCTATTGCTCTATTCAGCTGATTAGTAGAAGCACCTCCTTCTCCTATCAGTGACCATGTCTTTGCTCATGGGGGATCACACGCTTAACAACTGCTTCTGATGAGGGATCACAGATTACATGATTTTTCAAACCAACGCACACTAGTTCCCGTGTCCCACCCATTCTTTTCATTGGCTGTTGACTACACATGTTTGCAGTTGGGTCAGTAATCAGTTCACATTACCCCACTGTGTCCATACTTGGTTTAAACTCAAACATGTTTGATTGACTGACCGAGGTCAGGTCTGTTCTGAGAGGAATAGATTCGTATCTTCAGCCCCTCACACACTAACAGATTTTGGTGCCAGTCACATGACGGCCATCCCCAACTAGTGAAGACTTCGCCCAAGAGGGAATCCTGGGTACAATTGTGTAGTGTGTCCCTAGCTTAAAACTCACTGACCTCGCAACAGACTTTCAGCTTCAGCTTTACTGTGACTCAGAGCAAAGCAGAGGCTTTACCTGAGGGACAGCATGTGGAGCATGTGTAATGTAATGATTGCTCCTGTGGTGCAAGTAATCTATAGCTGTGTGTGTGTGTGTGTGTACTGGGATATGGACAACAGCTGTGCACCTTATTGGCTCTATAGTATATGTGTTGAACTGTGGAGCACGCCTGTCCATGCACATTTACCTATTGCAATTCATTTATGATTATCCGTTTGGCCAAACACCTTCAAGGACCTTGAAGTTCTGCATTTCTGTTGGACTACATGTTGACATTGATGTTCACCCTCACATGTTAAATTAAAACAGTACCCTCCATTTTCAATCAACCTCACCCCATTAGTGTGGAATATGATAAGTGTAGCTAAGCCCTGGTGTGATTGCAGGGATTTGAGCTTTGGCAACAATAATTAGACATGATTACACAGACGACATCCACTCATCCTTTACTTAGAGTCAGGAGACCTCAGTCTGCTTCCTTTGTTCTGTCTTCTCTCAAACACAATAAGAAAAAGCTTCACTGAGATTACTTTCATGTCCATTTTTCCCTCCTATTTTTTGTTGCTCTCTTTGTTTTGTGCTGTGCTCGGATAAGATGGGACAAAATGCCTTTTATTCCATCCGTGTGTGCCCTGTTTTGTTCTTTAAATGCCTTTTTTTAGTCCGGTCCTGTTGTCTTTCTATTTCCTCCTCATGTGCATTTACTTGTATCTTCAGAATTGTATTTCTTTCTTTATGTTATTTTAGATCTATAGTCAGTGGAGGAAGGTATGGGGAATGCCCTCTTTGCTCTTCTCTTCCTGCTAATGGCAAACAAGAGTCATAAATCAGCAATGGAGATGTATTATGAACTGTATATTAGATGTACATGGCTTATAGTGAGAAGATTGGAATTGATTGTTAATGGTTAGGTCTTCATCCTCTGGTTGTGTAGTGTTTATTGATCCCAAGTGTGCTAGCTTTGTGATGCCCTTTCATGTTTTGTGTCTTACTCCATGCTAAAGACACATTGTGTAACAAATACAGTATGTGCTCTGTATACTGCAAACAGGTATGATGTGCACTAAGATAATCTGACATTGTACAAGTATTGTTCAAGAAAACTTTCATTAGGTCTATCTATCTGTGGCTTGGCCTGCAGTCTGGATCATCTCACAAGAGGCCTGATAAATGTTCCTTTTCTCTAGGAAATATAGCCATGAGAAGTCTGTGAGTGTTCCTTATCCAAAGGCCAGCGAGCACATTTAGTGAGTAAATGCCACGTGTAAATGGCTCTACCACGGGCCCCTGTTCCTCTGCCATGCCATTTTTGCTGTTAGAGGGGGGTTAGAGGAAACAAGCCCTTATTTTCCTCCAGGCCATCGTGAGCTGGCAGATTGGTTGGGTGACTGCCTGACTGAAACATAGCATGCGTGCCCCATGGTTTGCCAGCCCACCCAGAGGAATGGCTGATATTAGTTCTAATAGCTCAAATGGCCACACGGATACAGACAGAATGTTTACTGCTGACATGTCTGTGCAAACACTCCATTGCGATAGCCTATGTTATGATATTAGGGCACGTATCAGTATATTAGGGGGCATTCTGCAATATAATATCTTCTGTGTTTTTCACTTGGCTTGAAAGCAATGTTTGAATCTCTTACAGTGGACAAACTAGTCGAGTAACACAAATAGTGACAACTCTGCATACAAATATGAAGATTTATTGTTGTGTGAAAGTCTCAGTGACACAAAAAACAGTGAGTGGGACATCTGCAAGATCCCACACACAAATATCTTGTTGGAAAACTTGCCTCAAAACCATGTTTTCTTTGCTGACAACCAATTTACAAAAGAATCTGAAGTCACAGACAATCTCTAAAACTAAGGCCAGTGTGAGACAAGAGGATTCACTTTATCCATACAGATCCAGGCTGGCGGAGCTCCAGCTTCAGAGAGCCACAGCCATTCCTCTCTCTGTATTTCACAGGCCAGTGACCAGCCACCACTTTCATCTGTGAAAGCAGCTGCTATCTCTTCTCTGCTCCCTCATACCACTCTTCCTCATCCACGACCCCATTCTCTCCATGTATAACAGTTTCCTCTTCTCTGCACAATGTGTAGCTTTCCTCCCTTACAGCTCGTTTATCAAGAGGAGGGGGAAACCTCCACTCTGCAACCTTCTGCAGGGGAAGAGAAGAGGAAGTGTTGATGGCAAAAGGGTGGTGGATTTCCACTTCAGGGTGGCTCTGTCTTTAAAGACTGGTGGAGGCCTCTTCGATGTTTTAGAACAGCAAGAATGTCTTACAGATAAAATATTTCTTTCATATTTTGGTACAGTATTTTAATCAAAACCACTCATTAAGAAAAATATTCCTTTCAAGTTGATATGTGATCTGCTTTTAAAACAGACACATCACATATACACCATCTAATCTCTTATAATATGTCACCCCTGCCTCTGCTTTTCTTTTGTCTGCCTAACCTTATTGATGCCTCTTTATGCCTCTAGACACACACCTTTCCCTTGAGCTCTTGCTTTCCAGTTTCTCTCCACCCGCCTGGTCCCTGGATTGTATCCTCATTCTCTTTCATTATCTCATTCTTATTCTCTTCTTCTCCTTTGTCTGTTCTGCTGTCCATCAGTATCAGACCCTCGGCCAGCACCACAGGGATGCTGTCTAGCTTTAGATGAACTCAATTATGTCTTACATTTCGAGATTTCAGTTGTTTTGAATTGCAGTGTTTGTAGCATTTTTTTAATATTCCTTCTTTTTGTGTCCTTCTTGTCTAGTTTGTTTCACTTTACGCTTAGGGAAATGGTTACCTTAGTTTTTCAGACTATTTAAATGCAAGAAAGTTGTAAGCAAACAATTCTCTCAGTGGAGGTTTAATTTACTTGTGGCCTCTCGAGTCTATCTTAGGACAATACTTTTCCTCCGACCTGGCTGGTCACCTCTAAGCACCCTAAAGATAGCCTTCCCCCTCTATATTTTCCTGCCATTCAGTGAAATATTTTCAGACCGAAGCTGATTCATTCCAGCCAGGGAACTAAATATAAATGGTTCTAAAAGCATCGCTGCTGCACCATTAGCTCAGCTATGATCAAACACTAGTCCCACCTCTCATTGTTTACAATGTAATACATTTACCGCAAGTAATTTAAAACTTAAGGTTGATAAATTAGAAACTGTGCTCACAAAGCTCTACAGAATACTAATAGGGAGAAATGTTCTTTATGTTCAGCACAAGTTCCCCTGAAAGGTTTGCTCAATCATTCAATAATATGTGTAAGAAGCAAGACAATAGGCAGGAAATATACTTCATATAAGGATCTACCTTCATCTTCCAGGCCAGGTTAACACTTTATATTTTACTCGGGATGGATGGCATTTATGTCTCTGTATCAGGAAGGAAAAAAGCTGTAAAAAAAAAAAAGAAAAGAAAAGAAAAAAAGATAGAAAGGCCATGTTTTTTCACTTGTGCAAACACATTTAGCAAGAAGAGTCCATGTTAGGGGACATTATGAGTTTGGGGTTTGAGTGTTCTTGACTCAGCATGTGTGACCCTCACTGACAAAATCATTCAGATACCATTTGAAGCAGCCACAGTGTTTCTGAGTGGGGAAAATTGTCACACTGATCTTTCCCAACTAGCACAAAACTTGAAGAAAGCAGTGAACAGTTTTGTTTTCATATGCTGTTATGTTTTGTTTGTACCTGTATGTTTAGCTTTGATTCACGGTTGGATTTGGAATAAAATCGATCAAGTTAGGCATTAAAAATCCAGTAAGGGTTCCTTCTGTAGTCACCATGTTTGGCCACCATCACAAGAAGATGCTGCTGGAGAAATAGGCATACATGTGCTGCAATTTTAAGTCATGTCACCTTTACTGGTGAGAATAAACTGGCATAAACCCCATAAGCATGCACTCCTGCCCTCTCTAGCTAAATCAGTTATTATCACTTAATCTTTTAAACAACACCACTCTGATGTATTGCATTCAAACCAAAGCAAATTAAAGCTGTGTTCTTTAGTGTAATACTTAATCTTTTCCAGGTTAAGCTTCATCCTAGAACCTATCTCATGACCATCATGTACTGTTAGATGCATATCTTTCAGCTCTGGTCATGGCTCTGTTACACTGCTGCGCATTGTTCGAGTTCGACCTTCACAAAGCTACTTCTCCAGCAGAGAAGTAGCTGTGCCCTGACTCAGACGGAGGATTAATCTACACACCTTCATGACTGATTTCATGCTAGATTAGAGAATTTCATCCACAGCACCCTTTCCCCCTCCTATGCCTCCTTTCTCTGCTGAGGTAGAGGTTGAGAGATTCCACCCCCCTGGTTTTCTTTAATACGTCTGCACCATGTGAATGTGTGCTTATACGTGACGTGTGCTTGTGTGCACATGTGTGTGTTTGTCTTGCACAGGTCGTTGGACATTAATGGTGTTAGTTAAATACTGTACTGTATACAGTGTATGCGTCTGCATGTGTAAGTGCGCAGGTGTGCCCTAGCAAATCTAATCCTCCGGAGAAAACTCTATGAAGGTCTGATTTATTTGTGGAGTAGATTCATCTTGTGGATGGCACATCTGCTTCTCCGCCTGGGGCACTGTGCACACTCTGGATTCTTTGGCCTTTGTGCAATGCAAAGGCAATGAGTGTGTGGTTTGCTGCCTGTGTGTACAAAGTAAGTGCCCTGTCTAACTGTAATTGTGCGTATATTGATACAGTTCAAACCAGCTTGCCTCAAACCTTTTTTATTTTTTTTTTAACGTGGGTGAGTTTGAACCAGACTCATCAATATTTTCTAAATATAGAACCAGCCAGCCATAATCCAGCTAACACTGTACATAAACCCTTAACATCTCCTGAGTATTAACAAGTCGTTTCTGAGGGGAAAGTTGTTGTTCCTTCTAGCCTGATATTGCCTGTCTCTAATTCACAATCAATGAGGATTGTCTTGTGTGATTGTGTGTGGGGGAATGCCTGTGTATATGTGTCACTTTGAGTGCTGTTGCTTGTTTGCGTGGGGGATCTTTTCTGACATGTTTCTTGTGTTGTCAAAGCACATTGTGTGTGAGTGATTACCTGTCATCTCAAGCCTTGAGCTCTGTTTACTCCCCACTCACACTGCTGCTGTTGCTTCTCCCACTCCACATTCTCCCTTTCTCTATTTCCACGTTTCCCTTCTACTTCTTCTTGCATCAGGATCGTGAGACTGTTGGATTCCCGGAGCAGTTTTTCTTTTTTTCATTTTGTTATTTCTAGACGCATTAAACCACAAAACCACTAGTGTGTGTCTTCATGCTAGGCCTGGCTGTAGCTTCAATTTGTAAGACAGGTAACTACCAGATCCAGAGGTTGTGCCGATGATGATAACAGGCCTGCCTGTAGTCTCTCTCACTGTTGGCTCTACTCCTCATCTGTACTTTTTGTCGCCTGGGACGCCCCATTCGTTTTGAATACACAGTGTTTGCCCTTTGATCACACTTAAATCTTTCAGATCATCAAACAAATTTAAATATTAGACAAAATAACACAAGTAAACACAAAACACAGTTTTTAAAGGAAGGTGTTTATTATTAAAGGGGTAAAAAAAAACAACCCACCACTGTATTTTTCTGCTGTTTTATTGTCTTTTGTTCGCTGTCACAGAATGATGATGCACCCAGGCATTGTTTTTTAATTAAGTGGTATTTTTTTATTTCTTAAGCTTGGACATTGTTGTCCAAGGGGTCTATTTATGTTGCATTATGAAAACAAATGGCCTCAGCTTTGCTTCGCAAATCAGACATAAATATCCCGGGCTAATGGGAGGCAGTGTGGCAGTATCATGTATTGATTGCCAGGACTGCCCTCTCGCCACAACAGCGTTCCTACAAATCCTTGTTTAATGGCTGCTTTGACTAATAATAAGTATGAATCTCATTATTGTGTGTTTTAGAGTTGTGTGTGTGCATGTTTGGAAGTACTGTATCATTAGACTGAAATTATTCAAAATGTGATTTTTTTTGTTTTGTTTGTTTGCTGTTTTTTTTTTTACCTTTGGCAAGAGTAGTAACAAAAAAGCTGTATGCAAGTGTGTGTGTGTGTGTTTTCTGTTGACTGTGTGTGTTTTATTTTGAGACAGACACAGCCTTTGATGCTGTGTGACATCTTATTGTCTATGGGGTAAAAACTGTCACCATCTGTGTTAGAAAGGCTCAAATCAGTGATTTGCTTAATGCAAAGTTAAAGCAACATGCTGGTGCTTCATTAAGGATCTAGCAATGGAGAATTTCTTAGTAACTAGTGACCCAAGACTATATACTCTGGGCAAGCAGTTCTAGTTCACCAAGAAAATAGTCCCTTTTTTCTGCCTACAGAAGGCATTATGACACGTTACAGTAGGAAAAGCACTTTAATGAATGCTAATGAATGTCATGCCTTACAGCGACACTTGAATAGAGCAAAGCTGTTAAATGCAATGTAGAAACTTCAGCTGGGGAACAGGTCTATTAAAAGCAGCCACAATATAAATGTGGAACTGTAGGTACATATGTCAGCGTGAGACATCTATAGTCAAAGTGTTCATAGAATATCTACAGCTTGATGAATGTTAATTAGCTGGACTTGAAATTATGTATTTATTCTTATAATTGGCCACAGCTAAGTTTGAGTCAGGTGATGGGAGGGGATGTGGTGACAGCTCAGATATAGGACCACAGACTTGAACTTTCCTCTCAGTTTATTTTTGCCCATTCTTCTTTTTATTACTTTTATTTGATACTTTTTCACTTCCATGCTCACAAACTATAGGTTAGGCATAAAGATTGTGGTTTGTAGCGTTGCTGCTTCGGTAGCACAACCTATCCCTCCAGCCTAGTAGAGATGGTAGATGGTAACTGTGACTGTGTTAGCTCTTCCTAAAGTTCATTTCAGTTCACATTGTTGTTTTTCTGTGGATTCTTTCAATGAATAATATCCGTTCTGTCTTTTGTGTGTTTTTATTAATGCAAAGTATTGAGGGGCCGCCTTTTACCTTTAAACCCAAACCTCCCTCTCCTTTGTGTCCGTGTGGCACTAAGCTTGTGGTTGGGTGACAGAGAGGCGGTGAGCTCCAGTAAAGCATCCATGTTTGATGATCACTCTGCCCTGTGGGAGGAAACAGCGGGAAGCCTGAGACAGTTTGGCTTCCCTCTCAACAGGTACATGAGAGCTGAGATGAATGCTGATCCTCTCAGCTCAGAGTATTCTGACTGGGATAAGAAATGATGAAACCTAATAAAAACCTGGTGGACTGTGTTCAATCAAACAAAGGTCAGATGATTAAAATATTGATTGGTTATGATTTATTTGTTTGTTAAAAAAAATTAGAAGTGATGATTATGATGGAACCTCTTACCCAGGGAGGGATTTGTGGGTGCCAGTATGTTGTCACAAATATCCACCTCACAATAGTACACACATATACACCCCTGTGGATCCTGCATGGTTAGATTATTATAAATCTGAAAGCATGCATGCTCTTCAGGACAGATGGCAAAGCCATGGGGCAAAAGTTTGCTTGCATTCAGACAATACATGGGGAATCTATTTTCATTCCGTAGAGTCGATCAGGGGCACGATTCACATAAATTAAAGTGATGACACTTCACTAGTTTATAATGGCATCGACCACACAAAGTAAATACCAGTCTTAAGTGGGGCGACACACAGAGATGCAGGCTTCATGGATGGAAAAGCACATTGATTACAGTGCATGTGGGTCTGTGAATCAATAGACCACAGAGAAGTTTCGAGCTGTGCAGTTCGCAAAGAATGATGTGCTGAAATGAGAAAGCTTCTGTACATCAAAAAGACTGTCCGGGTGTTAGGATAAGAACGGGTAGGGATGCTACAAGGATATTTCTCTTGAATAAATTGCCTTGAAGAGGCCACATTTGTGGTTGAGCCTCGGGATGATTTAGACGGAAACAAATCCCTGACTTAAAATATTCTGTCAGCCACTCTCAGACTTGCATCATGTATCTTATCCATATACAAAGATGGATGGACCCCTTATGAAATAATCTAAATCTCTTTTGTCACGGTGTTAAAACTATTTGCATGATTATCAGCAAATTAAGGATTCTCACTTTCCATATGTGTTGGTTTTCTCTATCCTGTAGACAGCGTGTTGCTCATTCTTTTCAGCAAACATCCATTTGTGTTGGTGTGTTGACTCACATACTCAACCTATTCCTATTAAGTGTTCCACAGTCTACCGCAGTCTCACCATGTTATGTACCTGTAACTTTTGTGCTCTTATGCCTGCACGCTGACAGCAGTCATCTCTGGAAGCATTATTTGTTGGGTTACACGTCCATTTATGTCATACCTTTAAACTAAGATTTAGAATTTGGTTTTAGAAGATAAAAGGTCAGTGTTAGCATGACATTGTGTGCTGTTCTCTCAGAGGATTGACTTATGGGAATTTCTACACATTTAGCAAAAAGGAAAAATGAAAAAGCAAAGATGGACTCATACATGAGAACGTAGGGCTCACAGGTCAAACATACCTTGACCTCACAACATGTTCTTGCTTTTCACTCAACTTGTGAATATATTATCTCACAATACCTCAAGCCACCCTTCAGATGTTTGCACAAACCTGATTAGATTTTGGTAGTCAAAGGTCACTAATGCTACAAAACCAAGAATTTAAATATTAAGTTATTCGGACTATGCTAAAATGTCCAAAACGTTAACTTCAATACTAGCAATGCTATATGATGACACTTCCCTTTGGCTTGATTAAACAACCAAAACTGATGATTACACCACTTACTAGGATGTTTTGATGAATAAATTCTAAGTAATGGCGCACACACACACACACAGACACAGATAGGATGCAGCACTTTATCTCTTTTGTCCTTGTGCTGTCATATTTAAATAAGATTTCATTTGTGTTTCCCGGCTCTATTAAATGGCTCTCTGACCTCTGTGCAACCTCTTTATCTGCAATTCTTTTCCCTACATACAGCTGTGTGTGTGTGTGTGTGTGTTGCCTCATCACCTCATCAGTGCTTATCCACTTGTATACGTGTGTCCCCCCTTGGTGCATCTTTCGTTCCAGGGTCCATTCACTTTTCCTGCCTGATTGTGCATTGTTTTGGTTCAATCTCGTAGAAGCATCAACACTCATTACCTCAAGTATTCAGAATTATTGTGCAGAGCAGCTTGACCCCTCTGAGAAGAAGGAAAGCTGTTGCCAAGATTAGCAGTAAGGGCTCTTCCTGTGTGTGTGGTGAATAAAGCAGAGGCTAATCCTCCCTCCATAGCTGTTGGCTAGATGGCCATTTATGGGTGGTTTGGCTGTTGTGTTCTGTTTCCATCTCCTCTGTTAATCCGCAGGCAGCTGAAGTGGTTGATGAGACGCTTCAGCACTTCTCAGTATAAACACAAACAAACCAGCACATTCAGTGGCACAGCCCAAGCATAATACAGTCTGTATTGAAATGCTTTGTATTTTTTTTGTGTGTATGTATATGAGAATGTGTGTGCATATACTTTGTGTAGAAGTAATATGCTCCAGTATGAGTCACAGGGTGGAAATTAAAGCCCGGGATGATCCCTTCTTCAATAAGCAAACACTTCATTTTGACAGATCATTAACTAGACATTATCTTTCATTAGGCGCCTCTGCATTACTTATTCAGTGCCCCTAGGACACACATGCGCGCTCATTCACAAGTGCCTGCGTATGCGCAGATAACCCACTACACACACGCTCGGAGTTCAACAGCTGAGTCATTTGATACAGTGCATCTGAAACAATGGACCTCTCAATGACAAGAACATTCTGACCACTGATATAAGTCTACACATGCTGTGCTTAGACTTGGATTGTGCAATGAAATCTAATTTCTGTAGCTTCCATTCATTCCCCACTGGTATGTGAACACACTGATTGCACAGCCACTTTACAGATGGTGAGAGTAATTAGATTGACAATGAGTAACAGAGTGTTGTAAAGAGCACCCTGATAAAAAGAGGGAGGCTCTTAAGAGCGTCATGAGAGAGGAAATCATCGCATCATGTGCTGTAGTGGTAATTCGGATGCCTGCTGCTCCTCTCTCTCTCTGTGGAGACAAGTGGAAATGGACTACGCCTCCTCCTCCCCCTCCACAATAGTATTGGTGATACAACTTTTGTTTGCAGCATAAAAACGACCCTCTGGCGACGTTAATGGGACAACACATTTCAGGGTATAGAGGCTGGGGCGGTTTCCGGCCCGCCAGACTCCATCCATTTGTCTGCTCGGCACATTGGCACTTTTCCTGTTTGCTCGCTCCATCATATCCCACATCTACCCACCAGTCTCTGCTCTCTATTCATCTCCCTTAGCTGCTGCTTTTTTTCCCCCCTCTTACTCGCACCTATAAAACCCTTCCGCCTGCCTCAGCCAAGCACACCCCAGTGATCTATCAGACGGTGATTTTATGGGTTTCTCCCCCCACTGATGGCTATTTAGCTGTCCTCAACCAGCCCAGGACTATTTGTTATTGTAAGTGTTTGTCCAACACGTTTAGACTGTTTGCATTGATGGTACACTGTTGAAAAACGAGGTTTGATTATAGAAGGTTATGACAATTCATTTCTCCAGATCAGATCTAACAATGTCGGGGGAATAGGAAGTTGTAATGAGATTATTCTGAGAGGCATTTGAAGAGGAAACAGGTCAAAATGTGATGCAATGTTGGGACAGACTTTAAACCCCTTTCTTCAAATGTTTTGTTGACTTCAATTGCTTTCATCAGTGTGCAGGCAACTTTAACTGGATTTGGTGAGTTTAGCATGCCACCAGTGCTATACAAGCTAATGTCGTAAAGCCCAGATAAAGGGGCACATAAAACATTGTTGTAAGGACATGAGACCAGCCAATGCCCGTTAAAAATCAATGCAAAATCGACTGCTATACCCTCACAGAGAGCTCTGGTAGGTAATGATAAAGAAGAGCACTATATGTTTCCAATCGTATACCATGTGTTAGCTTTGAAATTCAGCCCTGCTTCTTATCTTGGATGAGTGAATTAGGAGCAATACAATCAGGTTTCCAATAGGCAGAGTCATTAGAGGTTTGTGGTTTGTAGTGTAAACAACATCCTCTTGGTTCACTTAACAGCACTTTTCATTACTCTGTGGTACAGCTCAGGAGGCTCTCCTGTACCTGAGCAAATGCACCCATGTATACATGTGTTTTCAAGCACTGTGGCTCCTCACTAAGGGATATGAGATGAGCGAAAACAGGCACATACAGCTGGTGTTCTTGAATTTTGTTTTACTAGCCTGTCATCACCAGGCAAACAATAATAGTGGTCTAGGGTTTTTATAAATAGATTGTTAAGGAATGAAATGGCTTTCATTGACAAGAGTTACTGTCAGTTGTGAGCAGTTTCTTCTAGTAGACTGCAGTCATGCTATGTCACAAACCAGCCTGTCGAGGAGAAAAATAGAAAGCTATTAAAATAACCAGTGCACCAGTCACAGAGTGGGACTTAACAACTTGGTAGTGAAAATGGCAGAAGGAGATGTCTTGTTAAATGTGTCTAGTGTTGTGAAAAAGTCTGAAACTTACAGTTTTAATGTCTTACATTGATCGCAAATACCAAACAAAAGTGATGTTCATGAAAATCAGGTGGCCACTGAAGGGGGTGCAGTGTTGTTTGGCACTTCCATGTTGGTCTCTTGGTCAAAACACTATCAGGACATATTGCAATCAAAGATTCAAAACAAGAGATTTATCCCCAATTAAATTCAACAATCAGAACCAGTGTGCGATAAAGAGGCAATAACAAAACAATAACTGGTTTTATGTTAGTGAGCCCACTTACCATCTGGATATAAAGAGCATTTTTTTTTTACGACAGCCCACAGCCATGACTTTGAGCCTTTGAACGAGGAACATGGCTCAAAGGAGAAAGAGGGTTTGTGTAAACACCAACTGTCTGTTGATTAACCAATCAGAGAGGGCACTTCTGGATAATGTGCTCCAGTTTGAGTGTGTGTGTGCGTGTGTGTTAGGCATGTGAGTCTGTTTTGTCAACCTTCTCCCAGAAATGACTCCACTGTCTGGACAGAGAGGACATGTCTGGGACGGACTCCACAAGGACACATGGCAGGAATAGAGAAGATTGCAAAGGAAGTAAAAAAAAAAACAACACACCAAATAAATTGTGGGAAGAGCTAGAGGGAGGGAACGCATGCACTTTACACTCATGAGTAATTCATACGGGCATCTATTCTGCCTTGTTTTCTTTCCTCCAAGCCACTAAACATAAAGACATGCAGCATTATTGCATCCATTTTTCTATAGTGTCCTAGATCTGAAGCACAGGCTGTGTACATTACAATAGGACACAATTAACTCTTGGACACCTACACAGTTTTGAATTCACCACCCAAATGACAGGCAAGTTATGGCATGACTGCATGTGTGCGTGTGTGTGCGCACCACTTTCTCTCGGAGGGTGTCATCCCTCAGGCAAAAGGTGACGTCTGTCGCAGCAGCCCAGCTGACATCTGCCAAAAGCTATCGCAGGTTTTAAATGCTCAGTGAGACAGCACAGCGACCCGTGGGTCAGGGGTTACGCTATCCTTCCTTCCCTGAGACAGCGTCAGGGAACAAAATAAAATGGATTACAGTCAGGTGTGATTACATCAAAGAAAATCTGACACATGTGGAAAAGGAATGTGTTTTTTTGAAGGTCACTTACTTGTCCTTTCCTGAGTGGTGCAATTGCTTATCTGTGGCCTGTGGAGGGGATAGAGGTTTACAGAGATGGAGATACAGACAGAAAAGAGAATCAGGGCACAGAGGAGACAGGCGGAGAATGAGAGCGAGAGCAAGAGCGAGAGCGGACGGTCAGTTTGCATTAAGGTTACAGCAGGTTTAGCGAGAAACAGAATGAACTTTTAGTAGTAGGTTAAGATGGGAATAAACCGTTAAATCAAACAAGAATTGTAGAGTCAGAGAGCAGCTATAATTCTTTTAAAGTTCAGATGATGGTGTGTGGTTTTCGAGTCCTGCTGTGGTTATGAAAACTGTATATAAAAGTGAAGTGTAGACACCTAAAAGACAGACTGCAGAACAATCTCTGCAGTTGAGGTGTTATGATCAAATAAAAGTATGTACGTTATTTATCACTTCTACGTCATGTAAATAATTTTAAAATGATAAAATGGAAAGAAAAAGCCAAACAACATGCATTTAACCATTTTGCTGCTGTTTTGGAATTTGCTGACATGCTGTGGTGGGTTTGCTAATGAGGTTTGGGGTTTTGTCATGCCAGAGATATACATAAATGTAGTTATTATAGTACTGTGCTACTTTCAATGTACTACGCAGTAGGTCAGCATCAATAGGATTGTCTATACTGATACACTTTTCTTGGGAAAAGTTATTTTCATTGCACACCTGTCAGTGTCCTTTGAAGTCCATGTTGACACAACATGTTGGAACCATGGCAGCCCATGAAGATGCTTTTGTTCACTGTCTGATGGTCAGATTAACATCATGTGGATGTGCAAACATGGAAAGCATATTTCTCACATTTAGGACCTTCAGAAAATGTTCATTATTTCAGATAAATCTTTTAACTCAATCATCATCTACAAGTGGTCTATTTTCCAAGCAAAACTGGCAACTAATATGGCTATTCCAGTCTGACACAAAATATTCTCATTATTTATGTATGTATCCATAAATGTGTGTGTGGGTCTGTGTTTGTATACGTGGGTCTCATTGGACATCATCAATCAGCCACTCAGTCAGTATCGGCTGTGTGACCGAGGGCAAGCTGACAGCTCTGTGCTGGAGGTCGCTGGCTGCAGTGAATAATGAAAGGAAGTGTCATGTAGACGTTTGAAGTGCTTTTTAATGCTGCTTAACTAGGAGGGCTTTCTTTTTACTTTGGAAAGCTTTGAAATATACTCAGTGACAGCCACTTCTTAGTTAATCCTTCTTATTCCATCTTTCCTGCTGAAGTGCGGAATTGTTCTGGCAAATAATCTTTACCCTTCTCTCCCATGACCCAAAAGGAACTACAAATATTGAATACTGTGTTTGTGGAAACGGGGGGAAAAATAGAATCGCTATTACAGAGCATTATTTGATTCTGGTTGGCTTCACTGTAGCTGTGATTAGAGCACACACCTTTGTTTGGGGATCCCAGAGTTTTGTCATTAATATTCACAGTGCAGTTTGGCTCACGAGAGAGTTGCCAAGGACGGCAGACTGACCTTCAGGTTGCAGTTAGGGTGCATCTCAATAGTTTCCCTTGTTCTCCTCTCCTACTTTCCCTGCTGGTTTTTATCAATTACTTGCAGAGACCGCATAACAGCATAACCTGTTTGAGCCTTTGAGGAGGTGTAAATAATCTGGTTACGAGGTGCCGGTGGTTTATGGATAGACTTGGATTAAATGGCTAATTCTCACTTTGAATGCTGCGACATGTGGCTACGTTCACATACACACATACACAGATATGAAATGAGAGAAGCTTACTATAAATATAAGCATAGGTAGACATAATCCAGAGGGTTTATTTGTGTTGACTTACTGCTGAACGGGATCATAGTCTAACACACAAATCAATGAGAATACATTGCAGAAACCTGCTATAGTGGTTATAAAGTGGGTTGAACTAACTGCTAGCTGACTGCAGATCAGCCTGGTAGCATCAAGCCCAGTGAGCAGGGCCGGCCCCAAGCCTTTATGGGGCCCTAAGCAAAATTTCATACCACCACCTCAGCATCAGATGCTTCATCATCCTATAGGCTGCACTGTGTGTAACCCTATCATTACCATAATGAGTAATTTGCTGTTAATCAATGTTATTTTTTAAAATATAAAATATATACTTTTGGTGCTCTTGGGGGCGACCGCATATTTTGCATATGCCTTGGGCGGCCCTGCCGGTGAGCAGGCCTGACAAACAAATAAACCATAAACAGCAGGATGTATAACACAGCTTTGGCCAGCTGTATCTATAATAACATGTACCAACCCACATCAGGTATGTACATGTCGGGCCCTTTGGTAAAACAGAGGAGGCAGACATTTTTATTTAATTATTCACACAAACAAGATATTAAAATTCTAACATACAATCTAACAGAACACATTTTGAGGACATTTATCCTGTTGTGAAATATGTTTTAAATGTAACCTCCTCTGGTGTTAAAAATCATGCAAACAACACTTTGCTATCAGAACAGCAGCAGTCCACACTTCCCCAGCTGGCATCCTGCCTGGCTTCTGCTATGCTGTTATGGGATACAGCAAGGTTGCCTCTGGGTCACCACGCAGTTATGATATACGTGCACATCCACATCCAAGTTTAAAAGTCCCGACCCCTCCACAGACCCTGCAGTCACAGACAGCCTTCCTCATCAATGGCTCACCGATTCTCTTTATTTTGGCTGTGAATCACTAAATCCCCTCTAACTCACCATGAATCGATCTCCCCTCTTCCTCCATCCTTCATTCTTGCACACTCCTCTTTGCCTTCATTTAGAATCCACCTCTCCTTGTCTGTTTTCATTTACCACACACAGAAATCCAATCACTATCCAATTGTCCGTATCTGTGAAATATTTTGTTGGTATTAGATGACAGAAAAAGCAGGCCTTGTGGTTAACGTGGGCCTCCCTCTGTTTATTGGCAACATACAGAGTTCAAATTGAGCTTAGGAGGGGAACGTCAAACCCTTCATGACCCTAATTCACCTCTTTTCTAAGATGTTTTAGTGCTTTTCAGTCTTTCTTTACCCCTAAACTGTAAATGATCACAGATAAACCAGCCACGTAGGCATCTATTTTTCGTCCATCCCCTGCATATTTGACCAAAGAAATGAGTTTTTTTCTTGTTGTGTAATCGATAAATTAGGTGGCTATAAGGTCACTCACCACACACAGAGCTGTATGCAAGCCAGAGTCATCTGTGTATTCTTGCATCCACATGTCTTTTAGTCTTGCAGCATAAAATGGAAACACACACAAGGACATGCAAATTCACAATGTGATGTATAATTATACCATATCCTCCTAAATCAGGGGACAGATTTAAAAGACGCAGTCTAAAAGATTCTCATTTGAATAATGCCTGTGGTCCATGCACTGGTTAGACGTGCTGCTTATTCATGTAGGTGCAGTCAAAGAGAAAGACACAAAGAGACTTGATTTTAAGGTTTGGCTCAGCTGTGGCCACTTTCAAGTTATGTTTTTGTAAAATAGGATTACAAAAACACTATTGCAAAGGTTATGGATGTTCTGATTGTGGGAACATCAAACACAAAAGAACAGTGTGTTTGGATGGACAGGCACAGCATCTTCTGTAGTTGTGATTGTAAGCTGGTCATGGAGGTGAGAGGAGATGTTTTTGTTTCTTTCTGTTACGGTCCCTGCCTCTCTGCATGTCTGATGTACCTGACAGGCGTACCCCACCTCTCATTCAATGTGTCAGCTAAATATAAGGCTGCCCTATAGGATACAGCAGGTATGGATAGTGGTACAAGGTAAGCTTTGACTTTACAGGCAATCAACAGTCATAAATTAAAGTTTAAGATATTGGAAACAAGGCTGTGACTTAAATACAACTCCGCTATTAAAAAAAAATGGATTGAACGGCATTAATCTATGAAATTTTTTTTTTATCAGAAAAAAAAACGTGATCTTTTCAACATTTTTTACTATTTATTGATGCACAAGTCAAAAGGCTAATTTTAATGAGAATTTAGTGACAGATATGAAAGAGCCCAAATTAAGCAAAGGTCCAAGGGCCAGTCATTAAGTGACACGTATGTGATTCAGATGTCAATTGATTTCTGTGAGAGCAGGATGGATGACTGCAGAGCGGAAGGAGCACCAGCACACAAGTTTACACTCTTCCTTTGGACATAAGACATGCATGAGATAACTGAATGAAAGGATGCTGATATAATGTAGACAATATTGGACCAAAGACAGATTGCTTGACAGATTGTTACCAAATAATATTGGTTCATAAGTGAGCAGGAGTGAGGTGAAGTAAGGGAAAGAGAGAGAAGAGGGGAAGGAAAAGCGATAGACACAAGGCTTCCCAGAGCCAGAGAGTATTTATAGATCAGATATAGTCAGAACCTCTGCCTGGCAGCAGCTCCTTGTTGCTCCTGCTGATGTCTCTGTATACACATCTGACATGGCTCTGACTCAGTTGAGAACATTAAGAGGGTATATGTTGGTGATATTAATGGAAGAGATGCAGGCAGACGACCAACTTGCTGTGTGACATTCTGCATGAATGGAACCACAAATATCACTGGGGAAAGGGGGGGTAGTGGGATCCTAATCTGTGTCATATGTTTATATTTTATCCACTTTTGCATTTTATAATAAGATAAAAAAAAACCTTATAGATTTCTGCATCCCCTTTTCGCTTCTTATTTTTGTATATATGTGCGCGTGTGTGTGTGCTCAAGTTTGTGCGTGCGCGCGTGCCTGTCCATGTGAGAGTGGCGACCAGAAGCGCGCTTGGTTCACTCAGCTCCTGCATGCCGAGAGCGCACACAGAAACCAGACACAGGGAAATAAGGACGCACGCACAGGGCTCTCCTTTTTTCAACATGTCAATTCAAATATGACTTGTTAACAGTAGAATACTTGTAGCCATTCTCAGTGAAGGCTAAAAGCAAATCACAGTTATTTTTTGTAGGAGATCAGCTGTTTCCACATAGTTTCACATTCCGGCGCACGTAGGGAATATGAAGGCGAAAAACCGTGACCAAAGCTTGTCGGACTCCAGAGAGCTGGACGGATCCTATGACCAGCTGACGGGTGAGTGAACTGACGTCTGTAACACCGGTGGATTTGGAATGATTGCCTGCAAAGAAAAGATTCAGTATATAAAAGCCAATCATTAGTCCACCTTGCCGACTGTAACTTCAGGTGGTTTTAAAATGTCACAACCTCTCCACTATTCAAACGAAAAAGAACTCGATCTAAATGTTTAATGCATGTAGCCAGTTTATTTGTAGCGCACCAATGACAATTTTCCTTTTATTCTGCTGCCGTAAAGTAGTTCATAGTTCTTTTTTCTAAAGGAGAGAGAGAAAAAAAATAACATTTAATTCAAAAAGTAAAGCTACTGGATCTTTTGATGTCGGTGTTGCAAGTCTATGTTGTTTGTTGTTATGTGTATTGTGGTGCGTAATGTTGATGTTGTAGTGTCTTTAGTGAATTTAAAGACAGCATTGTGCTGGCTTGGCTCAGCTATGGGAGACCACCTTATTGTAGAGAAAAGCTGCTTGTGAGTCACACTTGTCTGATGGATCTGATGCCTAAAACTGTGAGAGGGGATCTGCCACATTCCTCTGCAGACATCTGTATAAGTCTCTGATGCCATTTTGATTGGAGTGCATTTGTGCGTAATTCCGTCTGCCTGTTCTCGAACATAACTGCATGCTCCAATACTGTCAGCTCCCGCGAAGTGAAACTATCGCGGTCCGTGCCTCGCGTGTCTGTGTGTGTGTACTTGGTGTGTGCGAGCTGATGAGCACCTCATCAGCACAGATGAGGCACACATTAGTTTTATAGCGATATAATGAACCCTCGTTGTCAGCGAGCATGCCTGCACATACCTATGCGCTGCGTGCGCTCCTCTGTGAGCCGAGCCCTCTCTTGAGGTGTGTTCCTGTCACCACAGCCTTCAGTTGTCACATTGATAAAGCGCGCAGCGGTTCCTGCTAATATGAGAGGGCCGTTTGCTTTTAAGTGGCAGCTGCTTTAATAAAACTGTTTTATGCCTCAACACATCTTTGGGCCTGTAAAGGGAAGTTGTTTCTGTCCAGACAGCTGTACCGCCCGGGGCTCCGTGGGGGACATTATAATCTCATTTGTCCACGCATTAGCAGTTGAACTGCCTCATTTTTTTAAAAGCATCATGAATAAAGAACTGTTAGTGATGTGTGGCTGCTTGGGTTTATCTGTTACATTTGGTGCTTATCAAAGCATGTGTGGGTTTGAGTGGGTGAGTTAAGAAGTAGCTCAAAGTTAGAAATAATGATCCAAAATATACACCAGCTTTAGTTTTTTCTTCTTCTGGTGGCTCTTGTAACTTTGCTTTTGGTTCTGTAATCAGTTAATTAGTATGCACAGTGGATTATGTGGGGTATTACAGATAATTAGTAAATGTGACAGCAGAGATGAAACTTTATCCAATGTAAATCTAAACACTTTAAAAGAATGATCCCCTTTCTATTCTTCTTATTCTTTCTTCATTTCCTCCCTCTTTTCATTCCAGTTTGTAGAAATGGTCCCCGGTGTCTGTCTGTCCTCAAGAAGTCATATTGCTTTTTTTAATAGTTGAACAAGGGATGAGAGAGAAGGGGGGGTACTAAGTCATTCACTGTGCCAGAGCAATTTGCTTTTGGCATAGTTATTAATGACTTTTTCAAAGCTGTGAATTGCATGGTTAATTCATCTTTGTAGGACGCTGTCAACGCTAAAACATACTTAGCTCTGTTAGTGTGCATGGTTATTAAGGCTGGCTTTCACCAAGTGTCAGTGCAATGAAGATGTGATGCAGCTTAAAGTTTGGCTTATTTTTTTTATATTATATATGAACTGAACCGTGAAGGTCCAATGTGTGTTTGTGTATATGTATGTAAGTGAGCAGGCGACAGGTGATTTTCTGTGACTAAACAGGAGAAGTCTACAATGTGATCTGAGCGCATGACTTGTGAGAATGGATTCTTAGGTGGGTTTTTTCATGTGTGTGGCTGTGTGTGTGGGAAGGGCGGCTATAGGTGAGTCATTCTTCTTACTTAAGAGCGAGTGTGAGAGATGCGAGTGTGTGTGTGTGTGTGTGTGTGTGTGTGTGTGTGTGTGTGTGTGCACGCTTGAAGCAAAGCTGACCTGTGTTGCTTAAAGGCAGTGTGGGAGGTCTCCGATCACAATTTGAGTGAAATGTAACCCTCTAGAAATAACTCCCTCTCAGCTTTCTACATTGTACCAAAGTGTGTGCCACTGTGTGTGTGTGTGCCACTGTGTGTGTGTGTGCCACTGTGTGTGTGTGTTGGAGAGCGCAGTATAGCCTGGCATTCACTGTTGTGTTTAAGAGCACCGGCTGAGAGATGAGAGGTAATTATAGAAGCGTGGTGCAGTAATCTCCTCTTCAACCTCACAAGCCACACTCGAGAGGAATCATCCACACACACACACACACACACACACATTACCTTCACACATATGTAGTTATTATCTCAACCTTCCTCTTTGTCTCTTCAGGTCCAGAATATTATCTAAAGTCTAAATTGGTTGCGGCTGGCAGGCAGTCTGCCAATCTTCCCTTTGTCTCGTCCGATAATAATAGTGGAGATCATCGGATACGCTGGTGAAGTAGTTAAGGGTGTTAACTTGCATGTTTTAAATATTTGATCAAAATTTTTAGTGTCAGTGCCACTCCTTTTTTCTACCCCATTCTAGCCTGATGTTCAAATTTTCATTTTTTTTTTCATTCTTAGATTATCTGTCAATTCCACCTTTGCTGACTTAAAAAACCAGGCACCTGCTTTCTGTGCTTTTATTGTGAAATTATTACGTTTGACACGGTGGACCGCAGATTGTTGGAGATATTTTTAATAAGGATGATTATCAAATATTTTTCCCTCTGTCAGGTGGTCAAGAGTAAAGTGCTAGATTTTGTTTTGGTTCCACTCATGTGAATATCAACTGAATGTAGCAAGTATAAATGGCAAGAACAAGCTGACAGGGAATTATAAATAATTTGTACTAAGTGCATATATGTAAGAGAGTTCCAGAAAATAAGACTTTATACAAAGTGATCATGTCATGTAAATATACACACACTATCATACCAATTTTAACCTATATAATGTACAGCAGCTCAGGTCCTATGACTGCCATGAGAAAGGTTTAACCTCTGATTAATGTGGATAGTTTTTTTGTGGATAGTTCTCACACATGCAGCTCCTAATGAGAAATGTTAAAAACACTGGCACTGGGATTCATACCAGGGATTAAGCCGCTTCACTCATAGATCTGGAAAGATAGCAGTGAGAGAGGGTACTGTTGTCGTGGTGAAGGTTACTAAGCCACATGACACACGCCTCAGTTATCTGAGAGCTCCTGTGGTGAAAATCATAATTCGAACCAATACCAGAGGAAAGATTGCCTTTATAATTACTTGCCAGAGGCAGTTTAGCCTGAAGTCACCCTCTTGGAATGGCTGTTTGTGCGGCAGCTAGAACCGTAATGGCCACTGGCACTAATTAAAAGCCTTGATTTCATGTTTCATCTGATGTGCTGGGACATGTGTGACACATGTTGCCTCATCAGGGATCCTATCTCGGCTCCTCTGGCTTAGGTTCCTCCTGGAAGTGCAGGAACTGCTGATGTGACAGGACTGGATTCCTACTTGGAGGAATGCTTATAGTGGTTCACTTAGGCTTATCTGTCACATTGTTTACATCACTGAGGGAAGGAAGGGATGCAAAGATGGGATAATGAAAGATGGGAAGAAAGTGAAGTGGCAACGCAAGGACAGGGGCACAGTGCAAAAAGATGAATAAGGCTGCAGACACTGTTGCATTTGCCAGTCAAATCCCAGCAATGCTCCTTGGTAGTCTGTAGGCGTTGGTTGCCCTATTATAGAAGCTCTTCCTGCCAGTCACATCCTGCTAATGCACAGCTCCTATCCATCACTTTGTAATAATATATGAAGTGCCCACTTGAGACCAGAGTTCTTTTTGACGTTTAAATTTGTGCCACGCAAGGTAAAATGGATCGAACGTTTGAAAGTTGAAATGAAGAAGTTGGCATAATTGCTCACCCATCCTTCCACCCTGTCCAGCTCCTAATGGTCCATCCCGCCCACCCAACGCTTTCTCCATTCTCACAAATCACATTATATAATATTATATATTTTTTTCTCTAATAGGGTGTCTTACTTATCATTGTCCATTCTCAAACTAAACTCCCTCCCTGACCCTTATCCTGCCTCCATTCTCTCCAACTTTGTCAGGCCACAGTGAAGGGGTGGCCTAATAGGGCTGGAAGCCAGAATCAATCCTAACGAGTTTTAATCTTTGACCGAATCTACGGAAGGCTGGGCGATCGTTAATTAAAATAAGCCCCGCTCACCTCTCCCTTGGTGCCCTCACCCCTTCTCCCCTCCTTTCCCTCCTCGGTAAACACATTCATTTATAAAAGCCTGCTGGGGAAAGAGGAAGAGGGGGAAAGGTGGGAGCACAGAGAACAAAGCAACAGAAGATGAGAACATGGCAGGGATGAGCAGAATTTGCCTGGGAAAAGTCAATGTACATGAAAGGGTGAGCATGAAGGAATTAAGGGGCAGCAGGGGAGCACAAATGGAAAGAAATTTTTCTCAGCACCAACGCGACGCTGCTACCTTGTCAGAGATATTTATCGACAAGCGGCGGACGGATTGACTGACAGAAAGTGTCTCTGTTTGTGACAGAGCCCCGTGTCATTCACTATGGGCCTCTCTCTTGTTTTGCTGTGCTGTCACTCACACCATCTGATCTGCATTACAGGATGATTTTCTATCTATTAGCTCAGCCATTTTCCATTATAGGCAGAGTAACTCATCAATATGTGGAGGAGAGAGCAAACCAAACAATTCTGTGTTTAACCATGCAGATTGCTCCTTTTGTTATTTCCATTTGACTCATTCTCTATGTATGTGTATGTAACGGAGAGTCCTCTGTTGTCAGAGGTTATCATCCTCCAGGTCTCAGATCGAAGATAGCAGTAATCGCCTGTGTGTGTGTGCATGTGTGTGAGACGCTGTGCACGTTTGTGCAGAGGATGTCTGAAGGGTACGCGTGACTACCACTGATTGAGTGTTTTGGGGAGAGGATGTCTGAAGGAGTGTGTGGAGGAGCAGGTAGCCTCCTTTCTTTTCCTTTTTTACTACCTTGGCTTATTTAAACAGTGCATGTGTGAAAATAGAAATCTTCCAAAAGTCTGGTGGTATCTGGTGATGTTTCTTGTGTGATAGACACAAACAAGAAATAAATGAATAGAATAAGGCTTATTTTCAACCATCCACTTTTTGGACTTTACTTAAATTATCCTTTGTAATCAACAAAAATATTATCATAGTACAAATATTTCCACCACCGCTCCAACTAATGCCCCATGGTGAGGGGGCAGGACCTTGCCTCCGTGGTGTGACTGACTGTGATTGACAGCTCAGCACAGACTGATAAGAAGTGAGATGGATGTGATTAGAGGAACCCTGGGGTTTGTTCTTGTCAAAAACAAAAAGCTCATATACACTCATACAGGCATAAATACACACACACACACAAATACACACAGCCTGAGGGATGGCAATGCAGGGGAACACTGTGACTGGTCTTACAATCAATCAGTTAGTTCTGACAGAAATTTGGACAAGGCCTAGACAGTAACACACAGGCGTGACGTGTGCACATCCATATATGCCTGCACAGCTGTGAAACAGTCAGAGGAGGAGCGCAGTGGGAAAAGCCTGGTCAATATCTGTCAGTTAGGCTACCAGTCAGAATAAACATGTCTCCCTGTGCACATTGTGTCTAACTGATAGCCCAATCAAGTTAAGTTTAATGCTCTGCTGTTTGTGATCAAGAGTGATCAAAAGAGGTGTTTCCATGCAAAAATGACCACAGCCTTTTACATACCACACATGACTACTGCAGAGGAAAACAATTTAGCAATGAGGAAACTGTCAATGTCTTCTAATAATGTTTTACCTACATCTATCTTCCAGTTAGCTGTTGTGATATTTATTTCCTGTAGACAAAAGATGAAATTGAGAATAATTGAGTGTTTTCAATTCACTTGTTGCATCTCAGAGGGCTGTCATCTGAGCAGAAACTGCTAAACCAGCATCATTAGCTCTCTGGCAGGCCTTAGCTGCCTTCTGCGATGGGCCCCCAAAATGGCTGCCTTCATCATTGCTCCTCTGTCAGCCTGGGGCCAGGTTGTCAGAGGGGACACTACCTGACAGCTTGGTCTTTATCTCTCCCAGGAGAGATGCTGAAGTCAGCCAAATTCTCGACCAACTAAATATGCACACTGTGACAAGGTAGAAGGAAACAGGACCAATTGCATTTTTGAGGCTACGCTCTGGTTCAAGGTATTGCAATTGTGTGAGAGAAGGTTATTAAGAAATGCCGAAGTGCTGAGCTGGGTATTTCAATGTTCAGCTTCACAGAGCCTTGTCACTCCGTGTCCTGAGTCGACCGTTGAATCAGTCTGTGCTCTGAGGCAGCCACGCCAAACTACACACTTGTAAATTCTAAAGATGCAGACTTTAGAAGTCTAACAACATATTTGTATACTTGAAAATCCATTTGCTTTAATCATCTCCATTGCACAGTGCTTGCACCGGGTGTTTGCTTGTTGGCTGTGGGGCTTGAAAAGCCTACAGCTGGATCCATACTCCGCGAGACAAAGACATTTTTCCCCCCTGCAGACGTTACGCCCACAAAATGACGTCATTTTTTGTCTCTGACCGCCCGCTGATCCGCACTCCTGTGCACAGGGTCCGGGCCGAACTTTGTCTTTCAAGGCTGTGCGGCAACCATGCTGTGATTGGTCGGAATTTATTGTGGGCGTGATGAAAGTGGAGAAGCGCAAGAGCCTCTCCAGGTATATAGGTGTATAAACAGCACTGATTCAACAGATTTAGATAAGACCATACCGGTTTGCATGATGAGCAATAAAAGAAAGAAAGAAAGGCAAGTCAGGGTGATGTGTCACCAATAACTCCAGACAGCCATTCACACATACCAGATGGTGACTGTTACCATTCTATATACTCCTACATACCTGGGCATAATAGGCTCGTTAACAATGTCTGTATATCTTTGCTATTGTTACTTTTAATGTCGCATCTTCACAGCTCATCACCGGACAGTTTGAAGTATCGCAGGCACATTGGAACACAGTAGATGTGCAAATGTGGTCATAAAGGCACAAACACTGAATCTTTGCTATTGTTACTTTTAATGTCGCATTTTCACAACTCATCGCCGGACATCTCACGCTGTTGCAGGCACCCTCTCTGTATAATGCCCTCTTGCCATGGCACAAGTCCTTGTGGTGTGTAAAAAAACTCAGTAAAGTCTTTCCTTATAGTTTAGTGGGCGGGCCGCATGAGGAGTTCTGCACACACGCGTCTCGCGGAGTATGGTACCTCAGTGCGGAAAAGACCTTTTTTTTGTATCTCTTACCACCCGTGGAGTGCGTTCTCCGCTCTTTGTCTCGCGGAGTATGGATCCAGCTTACCCCCCCCCTCCTCGCTATCTCCCTCTGGCACTGGTAAACCGATTACTCACACAGCAACCTGACGTTCCATAAGTGCTTCTCCCCAGGCACTGTGGTCTGGCACCAGAATTTCATAAGAGTTAATGGAGTCTAGTAATCAACACACACATAGACAGACACACACAGGCTCACAAACGGACAGCTTTGATTGATTGGTGGAGTGACAGTCGTGACAGCATAGGGATCATTACTGACATGAAGCAGTGCATCAGTCCCTGACATTACTAAAGGTGGCCTAATGTTGTATGCAGGCAAAGCACTGAGAAAGATACAGCACATGTATCAGAGGAGGATGGAGAAACAGGTGGTGCAACTTTTGTTTCAAACAAAGCCACTTGACTGTTACACCATATACATTATTCAGGAGCCATTGTATATACCACTGTATCCCAGCCTGCTATATAAACAAGCATTTCTTTCTCCTCCTATTCTGTGAGATTAGTGTTTATTTTAAAGCCAATTAATACTTTATAAAGTCTGATTTAGATTTCACAGCAACAAAGTTACATGTCATTATAGGCCATAAAGAAAAGTGTACTTGATGAAAGTCATAGTTTAGCATCTGTCTGAAGGTTGTTGTTGTTGGGTTTTTTTTTGGACATCTTTTTTTTACATCCACGAGATGTTTGCTTCTAATGAGGTTGAATTAAGGAGAAGTAGAGCGAACGTTCCTGCTGCACACTCAGAGAAAGTCATTAGGAGGGGTAACGATTATTAATGAGGCCTGTATAAAATTCATGTGCTGAAATATGGGCCTGTTGTTTTCTTCCTGTGTGTTCATGGCTGAGAGAGTCTCTGCTGGATTTTGGCATCAAATACGACATTACTGACGGCGCGGCACTCCCGATTCTCACTGAGAGGGATGCGCTTAGTTTTGGGTTTGAACCAGGTATTGAACCAGAATTTTAATGATGCTTTAGCATGCCAATCATTTTTTCCTAACATTTGGGAGCGTGAATTTTTAATATTTCTGTAAACGTGTTTTACTGTTGTGTACAGGGCTAACTCATTGATATTCCTGAGTACATCTTGACATAGTATATCATTAGACTTTGACAAAGAAGAGAGATATTGCATACTACTTACTTTTTTGTAACTTTCACTATCCCTGTCGTTCTTTTACATTTGCCTCTTCTGCATGCCATGACTTTATGAATGAGAGGCATTCTTAGCACCCATGTTTTCCTCCTCTCCTCTCCTCTCCTCTCCTCTCCTCTCCTCTCCTCTCCTCTCCTCTTATGGAAAAAAGGTGATTAAAGTGGATGTAAAGTTAATAGTTTCAGCTTGGCTCTCATGCTTGGGCAAGCTCATGTCGTGAGTGCCCTGGGCATAGTGATGGAAAATAATGTGTGTGTGGGGGTTGTTTGTCAGTATGGCAGATTTATTCATATTAGCCCTTCATTTAAGGGGCAAGAGGGTGGACTCTTGTTTAAGGTCATACAGTTAAAGAAGCAAAACAGAGACGTCTTTCCGCCTGTCAGACATAATTTGCAAGGGATGAGTCAGTCTTTGAGGAAATAACAACTTAAGATGAATAATGGAAGAGAAAAAATTACCCCTCATGCTTTGTGTTATGAAGTGACATATACAGTGTCAACAGGCCATCTGGGATGCTTCCAGTGTGAATCATTTCTAATGCAAGAATCTGTCCTTTATTGTCATTCCAAATTTATGAATTTTTAACATTTCAGTCTGGTAACAGAAAAGAGTGCCAATATGAAAACTGTGAAGAAAAGTCAGTGAGCTCATGATGTCTCTCACACACACTGTTTTGTAAGACCAGACACCAACAATTTACAAATCTGCAAAACACACAAAAATCAGATTTTGTCCTCACTGATTTCAGTTTTTAAGCTGTTCTAAATTTGAGTTGACAAGGAAATAGCAGGTGTTCTCAGGCCTGAAAAATGAAGAGTACAAAGACTATCCACAGTGGAAACTGCATCATTAACATACACACTCACAAGCATGCAGATTTTCACAAACACATGTGAACACTGTACACACAATGTCCATTCTCCACTAATTCAAATGACCACCTTAACACTCTGTCATTAGTATCGTAGTATAAATACTGAAAACAGAGACCCGTTTCCTGGCCACAAATGTTTTTTTTCTTTTTTTTTCTATCTACTATCCAAGACTTCCAAAAGACATCTAACATGCAGTTAAATGTGATCAGGCCACATGAAAACACACACTCTGCCTTACAAACTGCCTCTCCCTAACATGGACTATGGGCACTGCAATCTAATAAGATCAGATATGACCCTATAGGTCAATTCTTTGAAGAAAATGTAATAACCTCAAACATAGAAGCTCCCTGCTATCATCGGGTCTTGCAATGTGTGTCCTTCAACAGGACAGGGAACCAAATCAAAATTTGTAGACTAATGCAACATCCATTCAGTGACAGTCAGAGGTTGAAAGTAGCTAACACACACACACACACACACACACACACACTGTAGGTGAGACTGACGCCTGCTGATCTGTTGATTCAGAACTATAATGCCACAGCTGCTCTCTGTCATCACCTTCAAGCAGCTAGAAAAGAAGCTCTGTCACCACTCTCCTGCCTCTTAGTCTGGCTTTATGTCAGCATAATGCTTATGGGAAATATATTTAGCTGCTCTCTCACTTTGTCCTTGGATAAAGTGCAGTATTAATGCTGGAAGGATGGGGTGGAATTGGTTATTGCATGAAATGCACTAGGTGATCTATTAAACTATGCTAAAAATGGCAGAATTTGCTAGTGTGATGTCATCATGTGCAACACACCAATCCCTGCATGAGACCAGTTTGCAGCCAACAAAAAGGTGATGTAATCATGTCAGCATTGCTTGCACACAGCAACAACACAGAGTCATGAACAGTACTACTAATCTGACAGACAATGTTAATGTAACTATATTAAAATATTGTATATTTATTGAAATCGTATTAGATTGTTTTGGTACCTCTAACATAGTCTTTATTCTATATTGTTCTATCGATATATTTGCATTGTCTTGTCTGCACCACTGGACAGGCTGACAAGAGGAAAACACATTACATTAGACATAAAAAAAACATTGACATGTGCATCCATTTCAGGAATTACTCCATTAGATGTATGTGTGTGTGTTTTATGTGTATAGTTATTTTGTGTATGCACATCCATGAGTCAAAGACCTGTAACAGTGGGGAAACTGAGGCTTCCCTGTTCTTCAGTTCTCTATCTTCTACTTTCTTTGTGTTCCCAGGGAGACAGTGACAGAGGAAAACACTAAGCAAAACCTCTGTGTGTGTGCGTGTGTGTGTGGCATGCCTTCAACAGAGACACAGAAAGAAAAAACAGACAGGTGTGTGTTCCTTTTTCTGTTTCTCTTATTTTACAGCAGCAGAGATGAATTCGTCCGTCTATGTCTCAGTTTCTTACCAACTCCTTAAACAATCTTCTGCTCCCTGATTCACGTAGCTTTGAGTTAGACAGGCAGTCTAAAGATAGAAAGGAAGACTGAGGACTGTGCTGTGGCCCGTTTTTAATAAGCAGTGATCCGTACTTTAATTGCTCAAATGTTGATAATGTATGAAGCTGTTCAGTGCATAGAATCACTGTATTAAGAATACTCTTGTTTATTTGTAGATGTAAACTCACATTGTGTAAACATTGTTGGGAAATGAGGATGGCTGCTTTTCTTGATGTAAGAAAGCAGGTTGAGAAAAAGAGGAAGACATAGAATAACAGGGAAATCCTGGTTTGTGCTCTCATAACACATAAATGAAATGTATCATTAGGATTTGAGAAGCCTCCATAATGCTGATGACACCATTTGTCTCTCATTTGTGAGTCAAAGTGCAGGCCGTCTTGTCTCAGTAGGAAATCCTCCTCCCCTCTCTTTCCCATCTTCTCTCTCCTCCGTTGAATGTGCGACATGCATTGTGGCAGAAACGATAGGAAAGCTGTGACAATAATCCCCCTCCTCGCCCGCCTCTGTTCGCATCCTCACCTCCTTTATCTGCCCCCTCACCCCTCAGCCAGTGCGACAAAGACTGTTTTCTGTCACAAGAAGACAGCTGCTGTGGCAGAGCATCAAAGTATAGGTTTCCACCCGACTCACTCAAATAGGGAGCTCTTTTCACATTGTGTTACAGATGGGAGTGATATCGTGACTTAGGTTCGGTCAGAGACATGTGCACACAAATGAAGTGAGCAAAGAGTATTTTTATACCAGCATCATCTTTTACACTCTGCAGCCACAGACTTACCTTCCACATGCTGTCACCCAAGACCATAGTTTGATAGTTATGATCATACTGTAGTTTTATTATTAACCTGGTTGAGTAAATTGCGTGCAGTGAATGAAGTATTCACATCTCTGTCAGACTGCCAATGAACTTCAAATGAACTTGATGCCGTCTATTATCTCCATACCTGCTTTGCTGATGATATGCTGTTCATTACGTAATCATGCCAGCTCTCGTTATCGACTCTTCAAGCTGTGAGTCATACTTGAATTCTTAGACTTACAAATCGGGGGATTTTTCCTGTTAGACTTTATATTTTTTTCTGCCATTGTGTCTGTGTCTCTCTGACCTTGTTAAAGTTCGGCATTTAGACTGTAGCACCGTAGCAACAAAAGTTGTACAGACAGGAAATATGGCCAGTCCTGGCTAATGGCCCAATATGAAAGTATGATTTCAAACACCCGCCCACGTGTGCACAGACACATACGCACATAGACGTCCGTGTGTAGGTCTTATAAAAACTGTGACATTTCTCTGCCGCACACATCCCTCTCTCCTCTGCGCTCATCTTCTGCTCCTATTCAGCTGCGTCCTGATGGGGGATCCTGTTTGTCTTATCGCCCTCTGCCAGCTGCGCTTTGGATTGGGGATCGAGGGGTCTCTCCTTCCCCCGGCTCTCCCAGCACTCAAAGACAGGGGGACAATGATTTGGCATGCTTCACTCACACTCATAAACAATTACGGCATGCATGCAGGCGTGCGCAAACTCTGACATATTACACACACAGGCACACACTTAAGGAGCTGCAAGTTAGTGGCAAAATGATAATAATACTCAAAAGGTTATACTTCAGCTCTTCTAAGCTGAACTTCAGCTCAGTTTCCCCCTTTTGGTCTGTCATTAGATGTTCTCTCTGCTAGACTCCGTAATGCCACCTGCTTGAGGCTGTTAATGACTACAGCCGCTCTCTATTCCCCCATTCTCTGCACTCACTTACACACCTTAATTAACCACCTGTACAATGTGTGTGTGTCTTTTTATACATGTATATATGTGTGTGTGTGTTTGTGTGTGTGTGTGATGTACCATATCTGCCAGAGGGTTGGCCCCTTGTATATATGAGCCAATTATCTTTACTTACTTCTTGCCTAACACCTTTAAAATGAAGAGAGAGGAGGTGGAGTAGAGATAACTCTGGCAGACATGAGGAGCACATGTGCTGGTGTGTTTGTGCAGGAGGCCAGAGGTTCAAGCCAATCCCTGAGATGAGTCTGGCAAAGACAGGAGCTAGAATTTGGGTAGTTTAATTATTGAATATTGGATCGCACCTACTGCTGTAGACAATATGCCTTATTGTGGGTTTATGACTCGGGTATTTAAAACATCCTTACAGCTGATTTTCTCTTTATATTCCCAGTCACTCATGTCTTCTTACAAAAAGAAGGCTTTCCTGGCTGCTTCCTGACAAATAATAGTTTAAATTAACACCTTACTGTCAATTTGTCAATGTGGCTAAAGAAAACACAATTTTCCTTCTTCCTCACATTTAAAGAAGATATAGTTGAAAAAGGCAACCCTGATATAGAGCTAATGAAAGAACATGAACACCTCTAAAAGACCTGTGAATTCCTGCAGTGGAAAAACACCTACATGCATATTTGTTATACAATATACTTTTGAAGGTGATGCATTGCCTTCCTTGAGCCCTTTTTTTTGGTTATTCTGCCCCCGGTGACCACAAATCCTTTAATTCAGCTTTAATTCCCAGCCTGTGTGTGTTCAGTAGGATTGAAGTGATTGGTTTGAAAAAAGCAGCTTTTTATTTATTTATCATAGTAGTTGGATTGTCTTTCAAGATTCTTTTCAGATATGCTTACAATACAGGTGTAACTTACAATAATGCCATTGTTTATGCTGCTCCTCATGTCACCTTCAAATTACCTGAACACCAGAGACACCCATTCCAATCCAAGGGGACCTCTGTCTGATAAACAGACTTCAGTTTCTCTTCATTGCCACAGGTAGGGACTGTGTTGTTTAACTCAGAGTGAAATTGTTATATTCCTCCTTGGACAGTGTTTGACTGTGTGTTTTCTCTTTCTATATTTAGATATCAGATTTTTATTATTCAGGTTGACCTGCCAATATGTTCATACACACAGTGTTAATTATTTCTTCAATATCACTTATGTGTTCAGGGAGCCATGTAAACAAGAGGCCCATCAGCTGGCAAAAATCCAGCAGCATTTAATACTTTGACTGCCTGACACGTCACACAATCTAATTCCATCTCCTCACTGTTTCGCCGCTACATAACAAACTCTGAGATTAGGATGGTGTCAGTTGTCTAAGCAAACACACACACAAGCCGTGCGTCTCTCTCTTAGTGCTAAAGGTGTTTCCAGGTGTTTGCTAAAATAAGGGTCATCCCAACAATTAACCTTGTGAGATGAGAAAGGGGGCAACATAAACAACAGGACAGCAGCCCCTCAGTAACCGGCACCTAAACAAACATAGACATACCTTTATGCTTTGGTGTCAGCTGGCCATTAACTTTCAGGGTTGAAGTTGTATGACCCATCTTAATCATGTTCTTAATGTGTATCTCAACAGGCGATTCAATTCAACAGAAAAACAGCAGAACCGAGCATCTGTACCCACTTCAGGGCCTTGAAAGGACAATGCAGCTGCAGCCACAGCTTGGAGGCAACTTAGCTTTGTTATTGAACACCTGCTGGGCTGTTACAGGTCTGCCTGTCTGTTCTCTGGGGTACCCAAGAGCTGCCTGGGCTTTGTTAAGCAAAAAAATGGGCAGCGAAAATGGAAACACCTGGAGGTGATTTTAGTGAAATTAATTTAAAAAAGAGAGAGAGAGAGCAGTAGAAGAGGAGCTGGCTGCAGGTATATTAGCTGTTTGTCATAATGATAATAAAAATATTTAAATGACAAGTAACTGAAACTGTCAAACAGCCAGTAACCCTTTGCAGCTTTGCTCACCTCTCAATAATATCATTTTGCTGTGCCCATCTCAGCAGGATTGCACATTTACTCAGATGTTTTTAATTGTGTCCAACTGTTCATTTATAACATTTATTTGCAACGAGATCCATCATCACAAACATGTGTGTGTTCCAGTTGTGGAAGTCTGCCCTGCCTGTGGCAATGAATATTAGTAGAAATAATGATTTAAGCAGAATGCATACCTGATGTGCCAGGTGGTTTGTTACAGAGAACCATCTGGTAAGCTGTCCTTGGAAACTATTTGGAAAGGGCAGGGAAGTGATTGGGTGAATCATGAAGCTAAATCAACCAATGGGGTTCCTTCTCTCTATTGTCTCCATAGAACAATCTCACACAGAACAATTTAATTCCATGAGAGACTTGATCAAATGGTTCTTTGCGAAAGCCCTGCTATTCCACTCTATTCTATAATGTGATGTGTTCAAACTCACTGAGCCAGGTGATGAAATTTCATATGTAACCTTTAAAGGGAAGGGTAGGAGATTTCATTCTGATGCACTTTTTTTTTAAATTAGTGTAACTTCTCTTTACAATCCGACATTAACCAATCCTCCGGAAACGACCCTGCGCAGAGAATTGGCTGGTTGTCACTCTCTTCCTGCTCTGCGCGCACCAGAGAGGTATGTGCATGATGGCCGAAGTCACAGACGTCTCGTCTTCAGGTAATGTGCGTCCATGTGATTGGGAGACGTGGATTTGGGGTGAGCTCTTAGAGAAAGGGCGTGTGTTTACTTTCGAAATCTGGCTGACTCTCACTAAGCTTTCAAAATCTCCTACCCTACCTTTAAGTAGCTTAGAGAAGGCCTACACTACACTTGTGTAGGCCTTCTCTGCCACCTATAGAGGCTCTGCTCCCCTTTCATCCTCCATTGCTTCCTACTCTACACAGTGTAGTGTGCTATATAGTTAAGAGAGCTGGCAGCTGCTCTCTGGGGAGTTGATCTCCAAAGTAACAAGAAGTTACTTTGGAGAACTCCGTCCCACACGCAGCAACAGTTGGCGGCAGAATGGCCTTTGTGCTCAAATGTCACATTCTGCTCTTACCTCCTGCCTTTTAAATACTAATCTCAGTGACACCTAAATTGAAAAATACACACCTACATACTGTGAGCCTTTGTGAAATCTGTGCTCAGTGCTTTTCAAGTCTCATGATGTGATGTCATTCGGTTTAACTTTGGCATTTTGAAAATGAGGTCTGCAAACTTTTGTACTTCACATCCTCCAGCTTTAAGCAGCGATAAAGAAAAGCTCAAGATATTGATTGGCTGCTTGCATCTCACATGGAATGGAGTCATGAAGACAGTTTTTTCCACAGCCAGTAAATCATTTAGTCCATCCCTCTGCTCCCTGAATGTCTCTCTGCTGTCATTTCTTCTTGTTCGCCCACTCCATTTCACATCTAGTTTGTGTGTTTGCACACTATGTGTGTGTGTGTTTAAGATCTCAGTGTACAGGCTTGGGCGTATGCCTGTTTGGGTTGAACTAATATCTCCCGAGAGATGTAGGAAATAATAGAAGCTTCATTCAGGATTTATGAGCACGATTTATGTTCAGACTCTCCCACATACGCACATGCTGATCTGTGCTGGTCAGTGTCTGGGTTGCTTTCCATCACTCAGAGCTGCAAAAAATGTCTATTTCTGTCTTTAAAAATAGATGCTGTTCTAGAATCACAAACATGCCAACCAAACGCCTTCCTCTGTGTTAGAGGGCTTTCACCCAAGATCAGCAGGCTCAGAATAGAAAGATTCTGCTCACAAAAAATTAATCAAATAAAACTCTAATATCCAAATGTTATCACAAATGGCACAGCTACAGTTGCCGTCTGCATGTTGTGTGTTAATTCGTAACCTGTAGCTGCACGTGTGTTACGTTGTGCATAATCACACATTGTGTACACTTAAATGGATGACATAATGAAAAAAAATCCATGAAATGAACATTGTTCACGAATCATAAAACCCAAGTCTAAGTCAAGTCACAAGTCTTTGTTTGTGCAACTCAATTGCGAATCGAGTCAGAGACTCAGACTCGAGTCCCCATCGCTGGTGTGAGGCTAACACTGATGACAATGCTTATACAGCAGGCTGATATTAAACAGGTTTCATGTTTGCTATGATCACAGTCTTAGTTCCTTTTGGCTTCCAGCCCATCTTTTCTCTTTTGTGCCTGAGCCAGCAGGAGTCTCTTCTAGCTGTCTCTCTCCAACCCTTGGACTGCTTTCTCTTGGCTTTCTTTTCAAACACGTAGTCAGCAGACTCCACACAGTCTGTGCGCTCCACCTCTGCGGGAAACAACCATGTTTGTCACCCTTTGTCCTTCAAGTCTTTGTGCAGCTGTTGGGGTTTGCTGGTTTTCGCTTTCTGCAGACCTTTTATTGCCTTCTTCGGCTGACTTCAATTGTTTCAGATTAATAGAGCAGATTCTGACAGACAGCTCTGCTGCATGATCATAAAATAATATATGGCCCTAATGTGGTCCATTAGGGCCATGGTAGCACCAGGGGAAACACTTTTGCCTCTCATGAGGAATCCTGACCACTTCCAGGATGGGAGAGTGTAGGTCTTTGAACCATCTCCACTGGGATCTCTTACTGTAGAGGGTCGACACTCTAGCCACGCTCTGATTTTAACTACTTTACTACTTTACTTTTGATACATTTTTAGAGAAAACTCAGGTTTGTTGCTTATGTCATGCTGGGAGTAGGCATGTAGACGGACTGGAAATTCAGACCTCTGGCTTCTGGCTCAGCTCACTCAGTACTACTGTGATATAGTACAGCGATTGCAGAAGCTGCACTTAATCCACAGTTGACCTCAAAGTCCCTTTTTCCATCACTGGTGAACAAGCTGCCTCTACTTCTGCACTGTCTATTTCACCTAGTTGGAGTTTTTTAGAGGAGAACCATGACTTCTACAGGTTATAGCTCCCTGTGTATACAGCCTGATATCAACAGTGACTGGTCGCTGTGGTTGTCTGTCCTTGGCCATCCCTTACAGTAAACATGTCACCTCAGCACTACAGAAATAGAAGTAGCTCCTGTGGCGACAGCTCTCCTTATCAATTCTTGTTTGTCTGACTGTCAGGATATGTTGTTTCTCCCCAGGCAATCTGCCATAGAAAAAAAGGAATTATAACTGTCCTCTGTATGCTAATTTGAGGGTTGGTTAAATCAACCGTGATATACAATTCTCCAACATCCTCCGAAGGTTTTAAAGCGTGTGCGTGCGCATGAGTGGGTGATTCTTTTTGTGTTCACCTCCTGCCCTTCACTCATTGTGTATGAATCAGAAGCAGCATTTCTCCAGAGTCTGGTTAAGAGTGTCATTGCGACTACCTTTTCTAAACAGACAGAGATAATTCTTTGTATTGAAGAATTTAAGAACAAAAGAGTGAGATTGAGATGTGAGCAAAAGAAACAGACTGCTCAAAGTGTGCATGTAATTGACTGGATCATTCATCTTTGCAGCTCTTTGTAAATGCTGTTTAATTCTGTGCCTACACGCAGCTTTCTCTCTAACTGCTGTTGTATATTTATTCCCCACGCTGCATTTTCCTCTCCCTCTTCCCTTGTCCTTGTCCATCCCGCCAAACTTTGTGTCAACAATCAAAAAGCAGGAAGAAAAGATTGGAGAGAGAAAAAAAACTGAGTCAGAGGTAGTGGATGTAATACACAAAATTGGTTGGCAGAGATGTGACGATTAGAGGGGGATGGATAAATGCACATAAGAGGTAGTGGTGGTGGTGGTGGTGGTGGTGGTGGTGGTGGTGGGGGGGCTTAAAGTCAGAGGCTTAAAGTCTGGCTTGTTCGCAGAGAAAAAGGACTTTTTGAGTGTTTTTTTTTCTCTGCAGAGTAGTGCTTCAGAGCACAAGCAGGGGACAGGGCCAGCAAGGCTGCATACTATCAGCCACACTATATATTATGGATAGAGGATACTTGTGAAGCCTTGAGAGTTTCCTTTTCTCCACCACTGCCCTGCACGTCTCACCTTGTGCTGCCTCTTCTTCTTTGTCACCCATGCAGAATAAAAGAGGAAGGAGAGGGAAGCACAGGGTTTATACTTCAGAGGAAAACTGTGGAAGGGTAGTGCAGAGAGGACGATGATGACAGAGAATATATAAGATAAAACAGATTAAAGTCGTGATAATTAGCCTGTGACTTATTAATAATATTATTGTACTGTGATTTATATTTCCAATTACACTATTTGTAATCCATTTGTGTAACTGAATTCTAGGTAGGACAAAGTGTTTTGCTGGAAGAATGTGAGTCATTGCCATGTTTGAATAAAACATACAGACACACACACACGCAAGCACATGCAAGCTCACATGTTTCATTACCTCCTGCACGGTGTGACGAGACCTTTATAGAGTTGTTTTATGTTTGTTTGTTTCTTCGTCTCTGAAGCATCAAATACAGAAGTCTGTCACAGAGACTGATGAAAGGAGAAAGGAGCTGCGCCTCAGCTTTGTATTTTTGGAATTGAGCTGTTGTTTTTAGGGTTTTGCTGAAGCTGCTCAGGATTTCACCAACAAATGGCTGCTAAGTGTTGCTTGGCAGGTATTGTTGTTGATTTGTTTGTTCTGTGTCAATGACATTAGTCAGGAAATATACCCTGGTTAAATGTAAACTAATGAGAGACACATAATAATTATAAATGATTATTTTAACAATCAGTTCAATAAATAGGTTTTCTCTGTGCAAAGGAGTGCAGTCTTAAAATGCTTGTGTGTGATACACTCAACTTGTCATTACAAAGCTAACCCCTTAACACTTTTCCAAGTGTTCCAAGACACTTTTAAGTGCAAATCAAATGCTACTAGGGTCACTCAGATAAAGCCAAGGCTACAAGTATCATTGCGTAACAGTGATTTGTACTATGGCTAAACAAAGAGGACAGTTCTGAGGAGGCTATACGTTCTCTAGAGTATTTCCCCTTCAGTATTTTCAGACAATGATCTGTAGGTTTCAATTTTAAGAGACATAAACATGAAACTATAAAAGATCACTCAGAGCAGGATACTTACTTTGAAGAGAAGAAGGAGAATCCCTAAGAGAGACGCAGAGTGAACAAGTGTTAAAGGGTGACGGCAAGTGAACCCAATCCAATCTACCTGCCCTCCTCCTCCTCCTCCTCCTGCTTCTGTCACCGATCCATACCTGTCCACCCACTGATTTCCCATGAGCCTTTGGGTGATTGTGTGAATCCAGCCAAGTCGGGCTCCTTACTGTTGAGTTACTGTTCATTTACACGCATGCAAGAGAACACGTACCTTACTCAAATGCTAACATTAGCATGCACGCCCACACACATGCACATACTCACTGTCCTCTGTGTCTTACATAACGCTTGTGTTTACAATGAAGGAGGATGGATGAGCTGCTTGTTAGAAGCAAAACTTGCTGCCAACAAATTTAGCAGTCTCTAGAATCAATACAACTCGAACATCATTTTTTACCCCTCTGAAAGATGTTTGTCTGTATAGTGTGTGGTAGTGTTTACATTGTCAGTTCTGTCTAAATGCTGCAGCATCTGCACAGTGTCTACTCTTTCATCACAGAGTAGTTATAATGAGATGCAGTTCACCCTGTTTCACCTTTGGATTCCCGCTCAAAACAGGAGAAATATTTTCCATAGAGCAAACTTGAGTATCACAGCTTCCACAACAGATACTGTATCTGTGTGTAATACTTGTAGACCATCACAGTGGTGTCATTTCACAGTGCTGCACACATACACACACACACACATGCACACTCACTCAGCCCAAACACTTAAGAAGCCTTGTGAGAGCAGGAGAGGGAGCTCTGAAAATTGAGTTGAGAGTGAGGTGGAAAGTTCAGCAGGATAGACAGGCAGAGAGAGCTCCTTAAGAAAGTGTAGATGGTGTCAAGAGAAGTGAGGGATTACATTAGGAGAGTTAGTGATTATGGTATAAGTGCTGCACTTGTCATCATCAAAGCTGCTATTAGTGCTCTTAGTGAGGATCAAATCAGACTCATGCAACATGTAACATGAGCACAAATGGAATAGCTGTCAAGTCGGAGAGAAAAATGTGTAAGAAATTAGAGAGTGGGTGGTATTTGACATTTTTTTTGCTTTTGCTTTTTATGTGTTTGGTTGTTTTTTTGTCAGTGAGTGGGAAGGTGTAGGATTGGGTCCTGCTCAAAGAGCTTCAGCCAGGATATATAGCTGTTTTGGGATTAATGTGGGCTCTGTCTGACTATCCTGGGGCAGTCACTCCCTTACCCCCTGCTTAGATGCAGTTTCAGCATGGTTCTTATGCCTGTATAACCTTTGCACTGACATTTTTTGATGAATTACACCCTCAGGGTGCAAGGCACAAATACTTTCCCATCAATAACTCCCATTCAGTCTTTCATTTTCTGAGCAGATTTTGTGGCAGTCTCCAAATTTCTGCACTGTAGCATGGAAAATGAGAACAAAGTTGCTGAAAGACAAATGGCACTCTTGACACTTTATGCATAGCTGATGCACAAATAGACATTTGTGTAGCTTCAGGCAGTCAGGTGGACAGTGCCTAAATCATGGTGAAGGTGACCTCTTGTCCTCTGATGGTTGACAGCAATGGGACTGATCTGTCCCTATTCTGTTTGGACTGATTATATCATTTAGATACAGATGGGTCGTTTAACCGCAGCAGCTGTCCTCATCAGACACACCAGACTGAGCCCCTTGGTTAATGGCTCTGGAGAAGCCATGAGAGGGACTGGGACTGGCAATGAAGAGGAAACACACATTAAGTACATGGACACCAGGATGGCAGAGCGGACGGAGTGAGTCAGCTCCCTCTGATGTGTGGTCCATCACAGCTTAAGCCATATCCTGACCCCTCAACAGTCAGGAACTTATATACAGTTAAACTTGTCTACCAGCAGCACAGCAGGCAACAATTCTAATTTTACAGAAGCAGTTAGTCTTATTGTTAGGGTCATGATGCCTACAACAATGTTAAGTAGATGGTGAGTGAAAGTAACATCCACATGAATGCTAGGTTTTCCCAGAAGAACATTGCACTACCTCTACAGTCCTACCTGTTGCTATCTGAAGAATCTATAGTAAGAATGTCAGCAATCTGTGCTGGAATAGCTTCTCCATATGGACCACTTCAAAGAGCTTTGAGCAAACATGATGGTCACCTGCCAAATCACAACTTAGCCATTCACTTCTGGCTAATTCTGTTTGCCAGGCGTTATTGTAATGAAACGGTCATTATAATTCACTTCAACTGTCCATGTTTGTTATATGGTTTATAACACACATCAGTCATTAGTGTTGTGCTAGATAAGGTCCACAAACCACTATGTAATGGTCGAGTCAAGGAGGTTTCAAAGTGAGATTTATGTCTGCAGAGATAAATGTAGCGCTCCACACTGTACTGTCATCCACCCACAAGCTGGAAGCGACGGTATGTTTTTCCACGTCTCTCTTAAATATAGAATATATAATCAAGGTAGGCAAGATAGAAGCTGCTGACAATTTGCATGCTGTTCTTACTGAAAAGGTGAGACAGGCAGAGAGTCAGTGAATCAAAGGGTATTATGAGTGTTCTGTCATTGACACAGAGATATGTACTGCGGCTACACAGTGTAATTCACAAAACTACTCCTAGAATGAAAAGAAGAGGAGAGCGGTAAATGTAGTTTGAGTCAGCATCGCTGAAACTAGTTTTAGGTCAGAGAGTGGGGGTGCTGTGAAATTGGGTTAGCTTAGAAATGTTGGAGTTATAATCAGTGCAAAGTCACACCGTATCTTAATGTTACACCTGCATATTTCTTGCACAGAATGGACCTGATGAAGAACTGCTTTATCTCACCCTGCTTCCTCCTCCTCCTCCTCCGCAATTGCCATATTAGTCCATGCACCCACGCTGCTTTTTTCCTTAGTGACACCTCAACTCAGCAGCTAAAACCTTACATGCTTCTTAATAAAAAAGGCTCCTCACCCAGCCTATAAGGGACATATGTGAACATATAATATGCACAACACACATGGTCCAATTGTGGTCTGGGGGTGGGATAAGCACTCTCTTCTGTTGCAGAGAGGAGACTCTGAAAATGGAAGTGTAGACTTTCTCTCCTCCTCCTACACAGCCATGCTCAGAGGGGCTCCATCTCTCTGAGGCTCTCTGATCTTCCAGTCACAAAACACCTGCTGCCTGCCTTCAGACAGGCATGGAGTGAGAGAGCGAGAGAGAGGGGGAAGAACAGCAGTCAAGCAGCTAAGAGGTTGGGTGTGACAGTGAGAGGAAGAAACGGCTGGGTTAGATGATGACATGTAAAACAAGAGCGGTGCTAGATGTAGGAAAGGCAGAGTGATAGGAAGAGTTCACGTTGACACTTAAGGAGTATCAGAGAACATTTGTCACTCAGGGATGCCTCAGAGCAGGTGCAGACAGCAGTGTGTGACTCCTTTTTTTTCAGTGTTAGGCTTGAGTGACTGGGTCTCGCCTGGTCGTAAGACCAGTAAGAAAGCCACAGGAGCTCCCCTGTGGTTTATTTATAGACTGCATGGCCCAGTGATCCATTACTTTGCTTTTTTTTTCTTTTTTCTTTTTTAGTTTTGTCTCCCTTGGGCATGTCCGCTTTCCATCTTATCTATACAGAAGTGCCTTCATCCCTGGCTGTATCTAAAGGAATACGTAAGGAGCTCCCAAAGGGCATAAACATGTTTGTTTGTGTAGCTTTAATGAAAGCTGGAAGAGTCATGGCTTGCATTTAATATTTATTGTTTCATTTTTCTTTTGTGAAAACAAGACGTCGTCCTGGCTCACTCTACATCTGTATGTTATGAATGAATGCCTGATCACAGCACGTCCTCTCATGACCTCTCAGTTTTTCACAACGCTGAATTGATACAGACTGACAGATCACAGAGATGCCCAGAGCAAGGAGCAGAGCTCAGGTCTGATCCTTAAATCTAAAGTAACTTGGCTGCAGGTGGATGATAAAATGCACCTCTGCGCAAAAGTACAAGAAAACAGGCAGCAGTAAACTGGACGTTACAAAAGATTTCATTTACTATAAGTCATTTATCTGTATTTAGATTCTTAACCTGTTAGTGGTGACAGTGTTTTCACAATGTGAGGTAGAACATTTGTTAATGTACGAGGATGGTTGCAACTTTCACTAGCTGAGGATTTACTAGTCTGTGTCTGCCCTCTATTGGTCGGCACTTGGTGGCACAAGCAACAATGTGCTTTTTTTAATTAAATTTTAGAGCACCTCATTATCAAGTCTCTTCTTTCATTATTTTTAGTTTGATAAAAAGTAGTAGTAGTAGTAGTAGTAGAGGAAGTGTGTTAAATCTGCCTATAGATATATATCTCACTTATTTACAGTGATATTTCCGTCCCAGCTAGAGGAGACATGCATCCTTATAGATACTGAAATAATGAAATAGTGTTTCAGCTTCATTAATAGCTTCTCTTCGTCTTCATTAAACTTAATATGATGATGATGTGTGTTTGTTTGTCCATCTGTTTGCCCTCAGTAGGACAGATCTCGGCTCTCTGAGTCATTCAGGTTTTTTGCCAGCAGATGGCAGCAGCTGCATGGAGCTTGTGTCTGGGTATTTGCTGTTTGCACCACTTGGAGAGAAGGTAGCTGCACTGCTGAGGCGTTAGAGTTGCACATCTTGCACTTGCTGTATTTAGAAACTGTACTTTGGTGCTTGCTACTATATAAAAATACCATACCATACATCACAATATATGTGATGTTTGAGGGTTGTTTTTAAGGACCAAGCAACAATGTTCATAGATCAGAATCAGAATCAGAAATACTTTATTGATCCCAGGGGGAAATTGCTTAAATGAATGAATGAAAGATGAATGCTTCAGTGGTGAAAACTGCACTTCTTTAAATGGCAACTTGAGGCTTAGCATGAGCAAGTCGCTCTGTATACACCTCCATGTTAAATGGCTGGTACAATAAGGTTTCGGTCTCTTGACAGTTTCACCAATTACATTGAGTGAATGTCACAGCTTGCTTCACCTTATTGACCATTTTTGGGCACAGATATCTGGGTAACATCACAGAGGCTTTGTTACTTGGAGGACATGGTGTACTTAATTTCTCCTTTGTGCCTACTTATTCCAAGTTAGCAAAACTTTCAGTTACAGCTATGTTTGTATTGTCTGTTTTCATGTTCTAATGACTCACATTTCACTATGCAGTGTAAGTCTGCAGTACCTGCAGCTGTGCAGAACCTTCACAGGACATTAAAGAGGAGGGTATAATAAATAGGTTGTGTACTCAGGCCCTTCGCTGCTCTGTAGGAGCAGAAAATGTGTTTCTTCTGTGGATGCGGGTTGTTCGTACACAGTAGCTGTTACCCTTATAATGTAGAGTATAAAGATATGTGTGACTCAAAACATACATTTCATGTGCTACAAACAAACATGCTCGGAAATGAACATGAGTTTGGACTGAATTAGGTCAATGTCACCTGGGGTCAAAGTTCAAAAAGTAAATAAGTAGCTGTCTGTCTCAACTCTGTGTAAACCTCTTTCTTTTTTTATTTGTATTTGAAACTTCACCGTACATCGCTGAAGATGAGTGTTTCCACCTGTGCCTCTTTCTCGCTCCTCCCCTCTCTATCTCTCCCTTTCTCCTCTCCTTCCCTGCAAAGTCACGTGCTCTCAGTGAATAGACTGTTGAGTGGGTTTCACCAGCTGGTGCCTTTGCCTGCCACATAAATAGTGTTAAAAACAAATGTGTGTGTGTGTGTGTGCGTGTCATTGCCAGATACTTGAGTGTCAGTGTCACATCTGCCCTCCAATATTCCTGTGTGCCTTTTGTGCTCATGTGGAAGACTACACAGACTGCTGCATCGAAGTCTGTCTTTCATAACATTTTTCCTCTGCATCTAAATGTCATTCAGTGCTGATATACTTGAATTACACTGAAAAAAAGAGGCAGAGAAAAAAAGTGAGGTAGGTGAGGTCAGTGACACAGTCGGCTAGATTTATCCTCCGCCGCAGAGTTACAGGCTAAAGATTGTGTTTCTGACAGTCACTTGATGGTCAGGGCAGGTCTTAGGGCGCACAGGTTTCCATTGGAATGACAGATGTAATCACCCTCACATCTTGTGGATCTGGAGGTCGATAGTGCAGCAAGTCTGTCTCCTGCTTTACTTCTTTTTGTCTGTTTGACCTCTCAAAAAATTTAAAACATGTGATTAGGAGCTGTTAAGTGATTGAAATTGAAATGTGATTGATGTCTAATTAAGATTTCAGCTCTAAATGCAGGAGCTTTTGTCAGCTGATAATTGGTGCTAAAAGGGCCTGCGGATCTTTGTTTTTGTTGCGTTTCTTGGTCATAGTTGCTAATGGACTGTCGCCTGGAATTGGCTCTGCTACAGTAGGTTCACACCCTGGATGTCTTGGTGGTGGTGAGTCAGAGTCCTGGATGAAAAACAAATACACAAGGCAGCTTAGTTTTGGTACAAATTCTGGACATGTGTCACAGTATTTAAAACGACAACACATGTCATCATTCTGTTCACGTCTAATTACCTCCATTATAGAAAACAAAAACAGGTGGATGGCTGATGTCTGCTTATTTCAACGGCGTGTCATTTTTTACCACTCCTCATCTGAAAGGGCTTCAATGTTGCAGACAAGCCTTTCTACATCCTCCGTAAACTTGTCGGGTATCTGCAGAGGGTCTGACATGTTCTTCTTCTCCCACGGTGTCAGAGCTGGAGATAAAAGGCACAAGACTTAAGTAAGCTTGTCTGGAAGGAAGACACATCACTGAATGGCAGCTAACATCCTGGGAGAAGACATATTGACTTCTCAGTCCATGTCTGAGTCATACTTGTGTTGCAAATCTTGAAAGAAAATTGCATGTGCACGGGCATTTCACACCAAGTCGGTTTCTCATTTCTTGGTGAAGCAGGGTAGCAACAGTATCAAAGGCATAGCCTATGGAGTACAGTAGTGCATGATGTGACTGTCTTCTATCCTAACATGCTGATGCTTTCAAAAAGAAGACTTTCGTCTTCAATAAAACACTTACTACTAATTACTACCACTTTTAAAATACACTAACATGTTATTGACCCCTCAAAAGTTTAATTTGTAGGCTCATTCACTGTTTTTATGCACTTGAATATTATAATTATGCAGAACCCCTTCAATTAGTTTGTTTCTATCCTTGAGCTGTATTTATTTTTGTGTGTTTTAATATTTCGCAATAGCTGCAATAGCCTGTGAATACTGCACAGTTTGTTAGTTATGATATCTCAGTACCTGCCCTCTTTCATCTCTTGACAATAAAGGTGCTTTTAAACTTTTTTTACCATTTACCATCAGATCATACATCTTGTATGTGTTTGTATATGTGTGCACGCCTGGGAGACGATGGTAAATTGTAACAGACACCATTGCACATCTGTAATCCTTCATGCTACACCGATCACTCAATCCATCGCTTCAGCTCTTCTTCAGCCTTTACCCCTCTGTATCTGTATGTGTGTGAGTGTGTTAGTGTGCTCTCTTTTCTAGAGAGAACCTGGCAGACTGTATTATTTATAGGCTTAGGGAGATGAGCAGTGTGCATGAAAGCATGAGTTTATGCAGTGTGTTGATCATAACCTGCCTATGTAGTCGTTGTGTTGTGCCATAGATATAATCATTGGGCGTAATGAAATCATGTTTCCTATATCATGGAGAATATTTTGCAGCTTTGCAACTAGATAGAGATGGTTTAGTCTATGCTATGCTAGTAGACTGTGCTATTTGTTATGTTGGTACAGGAGCGATGCAGTATGGATTGCATAATGCTTTCTAACATGCTGTCAGAGGCAGACATACAGTGCACTGGCAGGATGATAAAAACAGGAGCTGCAGGAATAAGGCAGGGTTGTCTTACTGCTGTCCCACACCACACACATGTAGCTGTAGTTTCCACAGTTTCACTGTGAACTGTGACACATGCCGGACCATCTCTTTTTCACTTTGCTTCATTATTTGGTTAAGAGGAATACAGTTTATAATACAAGGCAAACTTCTTCCATCTTTAAGAATCTTCTCCACTATTTTCCTGGGTACCATGGTGACATGTGGTTATTCACCTGAAGCTGCATAGCTATATAAATGCCAGCCATTAAAACCAAAAACACAAATTCTACTGTCCTTTAGTGAGGAAGGACTGAAAAGAAAACAATGAGTAGAAATTAGCTGCTATGTGAGCCATTATTAATATACAGTAGAATGATGATGAAAGGTGCTGTGAGCTATACTTACTAATGAAATGCTCCAGTGCACACTTACTGCACTGTGGTATGTATAGAAGGGACCCTATAGGCACTGCCTGCAGGCATGCATGAATCGCTGTGTTCACACGCAGGAATGGATATCCTGCCTTAAATTAGAGATCCCTGAACTAAGAAGCCAGGAGTCAAAATTAATAATTAGTAAGTAATCCTTATATCATTACCGAGTCTTAAAAAACCATTTAAGTCTTCCCCATCTGTTCTTCCTCCTGTTCTTAAGTCCCTTTGCACAGAACAGGTCCTTCCTGTGTTACTTGGTTTTATCGGGTCTCCTTTCTGTGTCTCCTTGCTTTGCCTTAGCTTTCACTGTCAAACAGTCAGCTGTACTTTGACCTCTCTTTGTGACTTCTAAATAAGAACAAGAGCACAGAGCCTATTGAAAGGGAACAAGGGTATTCAGAGGAAGCATCTGCCTGACATGTGATTGATTTTCTCTTTGACCTGAAGAACAGACAGGTGTGTGTGTGTATCTACCAGTCACACTTCTAGAAAAATCCATAGAGGGAGTCTGAGGGTTGCTGTGGTTACAGTAATCACTTTTAATTCAGCATCAGGGAGAAAGAGGGAGGATAAAGGTGGAGTGGCAGCAGTTTAGTGAGGTAAGGTGGGAGGTGTAGAGGGATATAAACAATGAAAATGTGACACCAGGGAAAATAAAGTGAGTGTGTTTCCTTGTTTAGTGACCCTCCAAGCGTTCCCACTGAGTGAGACAGAGTGCAGAGGCAGAATGATAAGAAAGGCTTTATATAAATACCTTTCTTTCTCAATCCCAAAGGATTTAAAAGCTCGTCCTTTCTGTTCTCCTCCTTCTCTGCTGGAAGATAATAATCCGTTCATCGACTGGTATTTAACAATCTCTCGCTCCTTCGTCACTCTTTTTAAATTTCATCACACCAGAGAAATGGGCTAAAGATATTAATTATGCATTCCCCTTTTTGCCACATCTCCACCTCCCTACCTGTCTCTTCATGTAGCCTCACTTTTCCCTTTTTGCTTTTTAACTACTTTCCTTCCTTTTCCCGCTCCATTTTATGAATACCATTAATAAGGAAGCGAGAGAGAGAAAGGCAGAGAGGGAGGGGGTGTGATGCTAATTAATGGGTTTGCTTTGTTTCCTCTGTCACTTTACTCAACCTCCTGCTGGCTCAAACATACACAGATGTACACAGAGGCTCTTCTGTCTGAGCCATGAGTGGAGGGAAAAAAACAGCATCAACAAGATGTGTGGAGTTGGGGGAAAAAAAAAGACACCAGCTGCCACTCAAGCCGGCCTCCTCGTAGTATACACACACACATACATGCACTCTCACATGTGCGCCGGTCCGTAATATTCCGCCACGCTCCTATTCCAACCAATGAGAGGCCAGAGCAGGGCTTCTCAGAATGGGAGGGGGAGGAGACAGAGCTCTGCTGGCTGATTGACAACCAGCGCCCTACAGGTGGAGAAGAAGAAGAAGAAGAAGAGCGCAGAGAAGAGGGGAAGACAACAGAGAGAGGAAAGGGACGTGGGTGAGTGAGGAGGAGAAGAGAGGCGACGGCAGTCAGACTTCCATACACACAGACACACCTTCACACACACTTACACACACTCAGAGTGCTCCGTTCCTCCCCTCCTACCTTTGAGAGCTCGCTTCCCCTGGCAGACAAGCAGACTAAACACCACCGTCACTATCATCACCTCCACCTTCACAGCTGCACCAAGATGAGCCAGTGCAGGAAAAGGTGCAAGAGGCAGCTCACCAAGGTGGCTCGCTATTTCTACCGCTTCCTCATGGGAACGCTCACCCAAGGTAGGCACCCAAAACTTCCTTTTCCACGGACAAAGGTGCGTTGGTGGGTGCACTTCGTTTGTGGGTGCAGGAGGCAAGTGGAACTAAAGTTTGCTGTGTGTGTAACAAAGGTGTTTGCGGGTTTAGATCTGTGCAGCTGGGTCTCTCTGATCTGAGTAGATGCACTGTGTGTGACTGTGAGTGAACTCGTAGGGTTTGTGTGTGTGTGTGTGTGGCTACATTGAGCATATGTGTGTGTATGCAGCACATCTGAGCGGTTTGCTTCATCTCCAGACAGCAACAGAAAGCTTAGACATCAAACAGCTTAAAGATGGTTGTCATTATCCTCAGCATGATGTATGCACTGTATGTATTATTTTTTTTCTTATGCATAATAGAATCAATGATGCACAGCGAGAATTTGAAAGCTGTTGGGGTTGAATGACTTTCCCTCTTTCGACTCCCTCCTCCCTCCTTCACAGCTCTGTCCTTCTCTCTCTCCTCCTGTTCTCTCTCCAGCAGTCAAACAGATTTCTCTCTAAAAGCATGTGGCAGTCCACCTCCATTGAGAAACTCTCAGTGGGAGAAAGGCACACACAGCCTTTTATCCAGCCCTTCATCCAGCTCTCAGTGTGACATAAACTCACCCGTCCGCACCCTCTCCTGTTCTCTCTGTGTACAGTTACACACAACTTTATGAGGCTAATCTGTACACTGAGCTTAGGATAAAGTGCAGTCAAAGCCTTTTCATGATACTTAAGGTCTTTAATGTCCACATACACTTTTGTCCTCATGAGCATACTGCTGGCTGAATAACTTGTCCTTTGCCAGATATCACCCTTTGTGACGCTGCCCATTGACAGCCTGCTGCCAAGCTTTACACCCGTTTTTCTTCTTGTGAGTGATATTGAGCAGTGCTCACATTGCCTTAGGGAAGATACAACAGAGAAGGGTGGTTCTATTGAATCCCAGCCGCTGATCCTGGGGGGGGGGGGGGGTAAAGCTGTGTTTAGATGACCTTGTCAATAGAGCAGTGTGTGAATGCTAATTTGACATCCGTGCTGCTCATCCCCACCTCTGCCTTTCTCCTTGTTATCTCTTCAGACTTTGACATCTGCAGAGCTTCATGTTCGTGTTCTGAAAGCAGCGGCTGAATATGTGTGGAGAGGAGCACACACACGCACACACACAAACAATAAGCCATGTGTGAATATATCTTGACCAAAATCAATAACATGGTACCAAAACACTCATTACAAACTTGTGCTTTTTGTTTTCAGTATTTTGGTCTTATAGGTTGGGAATGTGTGACCCAATGTTACATTAAAACAATGATTAATACTACCAACCAGCAGAACTGATATATCATTGTGTTTTTGTAGATTAAATCTATCAATCAAATCTACTGCTTAATAGTTTCTGTATATACAATTTACACCATTTACCTTTGCTTTAGAATTGAAGCTAAGTGCCAGAATAAACCATTCATGTTAAAGATTTAGAAAACACGACATGGTAACACTTGTAACCCAACCTCACAAACGGAGAGCAATATGGTGATTTTTTTTTTTTTATATCATGATCTTCTCCTGAAGTGACAATGTCAGTAAACATCTGGCAGACCTGGAACAGGTGTTTTGCCAACCTCAATCCCTAATCTGATTCCCTTTTAGTTCTATTCAGCTCTCCACCATCTGACTGAAAACTGCCAACTTCATTAATTAGCTATCGATCTCAAACTAACTTCAACTAGTGCTTTAAGTGTTCCATGACCTGTGGGGAACCCTTAATACACTGTCACCACTTCCTGTTGAAGACATGATGAAGAAGAAAGAAAATAAGCTTTGAAAGATTTGTCTGCTAATTAAAAAAAAAAAAAAAAAACAGCACTAAAGTTAACAAAACATTATTACATAGTCACAAAAATCAAACAACTAAACAACAATCTAGTGGGAAAAAAAAAACACTTTTATAAAATATTTAAATAATCAATCAACTTTCATTGTGTTTATCCAGTAATTAATGCCCATTAAGAGCCATGGAAGGACTGGTATGATTGGGATCTGTTAAGCTTAGCCACTGCTCAGGCAGACACTTTAATAACATAGATTGACATTAAGAAAAGATGGAGCTGGACATTGTGCTTGTAAAAAAACTGTTGCGACAGCTAACTAGCTTCCACATTCTTGCAGCTCATTCTCTCCCATCCATGAAGTATTTACTAAAAAAATGGTGTGTATGTGTGTGTGTGTATGCACATACACATCCTTAAGTTTACCCAGAATGGAGTTACCATGACTACTGGCTCCTGCGTGTCTGTTCCAATGGGAGAGAAAAAGAGAGCGATGTCTGCTTCAGTGCAGTGGGAGCCAGGGAGGGCTGAACTGTATAATGGCTGTGCTACATAGGGATTTCATCAAGGCCATTCAGAGTTTGGTATTTGAGCATTGTGGCATTTTTGGCTGTGCCAAGGTGCTGAGGGACATGCCATTTAAGTCAGCCACGGAGAAGCAGAATTTTACTCCGCTATCAAACTGTGTGGGAAAATAACAGTGATTTAACCTATGCAAAAAGGACACATGACATTCAGGAAGCCACTGGTTAATTGGTGTTTTTATTCCACCTGACTGGAAGTCAGCAGACCATGGTTAAAACATTCTCATATTTTCATACCCCATACTGATATCACACAGTGTGTTTCTGAATAGGCTTGTGTAACTATAATTAGCTCTGTCAATTATGACCATAATCACGATCCTCTGAATATCCCACCACAGACCCACACGCGAGTCAGGGGCCTGGTCATGGCTCTCTGGTGTTTGCATCTGGGTGTGTTTGCAATACTGATGACAGTCATTTGCGATCACCCTCCTTTTTTTATACCCTACTTTGCCCACTAATTAGTTTGTTTCATTAGCTTCTGTAGGGGAAACAGGGCCAAGCTGTGTACGCATTTGTGTCATTAAGTGTGTGTTTTCTTCTCCTCCTCTGCCCTAGAGCTTTGTTTGTGTCAATTTCCGTAATAGTGGGACAAGCCCTGTTTAGTGCAATTAAGATGTTTTAAGTACTATTCAACTTGTTTGTCCTTTCCAACACCACCCACACATACATTAAGTACACCAGTTCACATAAACCTGCAGTGCACACATTATCTTTCCTTTCTGCTTGACACTATCTGAGTCTGTGCACGTCGTGGCTTTAGCTGTATGGAATCCCTGTGAGCTGTATTGATCTGTCCTTTAACTATGTGCTTATCTAACATGAACAGTCCAAACTGACAGCTCTGATCTCCTGCTTCCCCTGTTAACCTGTCCTCTGCTCCTGCAGCACCTCCTGTTTCCATCAGTGTCACATGCAGCACATCTGCTTTGAAAACGTACACTTATCTATGTGTATTACAGGGACTCCGTATGTAAAAAGATCTTATTTGTGCTATAGGACTGTTGCTGGCTGGTATTAGTGGACGTCATGCTTGACTGGTCAAATTGTCATGTTGGTCTCACAATGTCAAACAGTCCAGTTCGTCCTACTTGGATTTTTTCGTGTGTTTACATGCTTACATTTAGTGTCAGCTGATAGCTTTGTGTGTCTGTTTTTGCTTCATAACAAAATGAACATGTTGATGAAGATTCTCAGTCATCCAGGTCATTTTTATGCAAAGGCTTGAAGCGAGGCATCTGGATTTGCAGAGTTTTCTTGAAGACTTTCCGCCGCTTGGAGTCCAGGTGCTTCAATTCAACCCCTTCAACATAACAAATTAATGTTTCATAGTTTCAAAGTGCAGCCCTTTTTTTCTTCTTATCAAATTAACAAATGACATCCTATGACCTAACAGCTTAACTGTACACAAACATGTTGTTTTACTTTGAAAATTAGTTTAGCTTGTAATAAATAGCCTTAAATCAATATTTCATGTCTGGAGATTAATGTGCTGGTCACTGTACAAATCAGCAGCAACACATGCTGCGCATTGCTGCAAATTAATTCTCAATCATGTATTCAGTGTTGTGGAGACTAGCTCCCTGTGACATTTATTTGTGACCGCTCCTGTCTCTCTGCACCTTACCGGGACCTCAAAGTATACTGCATATTAGCAGCAATGGTCACATTCATTTCCTTCCTCAGAGTAGGGGTCATTTGTTAGGAGCGCTGACATTTCTACAAATGAAACTGGGTGTTAATCTTCATCCAAAGGCCATTAGAGCATTGTACTTTCTAATTAATGTCACCTGATTACATTCTCACGTGTTGCTCCACCTCTCTGTTGTGTGCTTCAAGGTAAACACACACATGAGCTCAAAACACACACACACATTTCACCAGGCTGTTTTTCAGCTACCTTGAAGCTGAATCTCTTTGCCACTCACTTTCGGCCATGACCAAAGAGATTTTGTTATCAACCGTTTGCTTATGAATAAAATATATTCAGGTCTAGGCTTTGGCCTCAGCATAGAGCCACTAAGCTTTATGTGTATGAGACTGTGCTGCTATTGCATGTTGTATTTTATTATATATAAACTCTATGATACTGTTGTTTAGAAAAGGGGGTTGTGTGCTTGCACTTGTACTGACTGACTTTTTGGAGCAATGCCATATGTCAAAAGTTTTAAAAGTCATAACTGTTGAGTCCATTTTGTTTAAACTCAAAAGAAAGATAAGGATAATGTGTCTGTTTCCTCCTTCAGGCATCTGTAACGTTTATTAGGTTTAACAGAATCACCTTTGCACCTCCCCTTTTCTCGGACAAAGGTCATTACAAACCTGTCCATCACTTTTCTCTCCTTTTTGACAAAAATTGACACTAAATTTGAAGCGCAATGAATAAAACATGGGCTGTCTGTGATGGCAAAAAACTGACAAGTGCTTGCAAGGGGGGTGGGGGGTTAGTGCGGGTGGGTGCATGTGTGTGTTGCCGAGTACTAAGCCATATCACAGTGTGTGGTAATGGCACTCACAGTGGGAAAGGAATTGTTCATTACCATAAGGGTGACTTTTTCCAAGCTAAAGTCCCCTGCTTGCGTGATTTAACACAGGGTGAAGAAGACACAGTCTACCAAGCTGAGCTCCGTCTTGTCTCATATCAGTGCATAATAGGCAATATGAAAACTCAGCAGGAACCAGCGCTCAGTAGACATAACATGTAGGGTAAAGATATATATTCTCGTTTACAAGATTTTGTTCCACTTCATTTGAGAATATTGTTTTCCTGGCTGCAGTTAAAGTTGTGCCAACTGCTTTTTGTTTGTTTGTTTGAAAGCAGAGATAGAATATGAGAGAACAAGAAGGGGCAGATAAAGAAGGAAGAAAATGCCACGTTCTCTCACATCTGAGCACTCACACCCATTTTGAGAATGCGTTCGTTTTGTCGCCAGATGTGAAGATTCTCACTTAAATTATCTTGCTGTGCTGATCTGTTTCTGTCGTCTGTTGACACCTCCTGACTTGCACATTCACAATCGAGATAAGAAGGTGGTTTAAAAATAAATTATTTGTGGAAGTTCAGGGTCAAAGCACATGCAGAACAAAATAATCTTCTTCTTTGAAGGTCTATATTTAAAAAATGTCTCTTTTGCATGTGCTGCCAATTTAGTGCACATGCAGTGGCATTCCAGATCAAGTTATTAAAGGAAAAGCGACAGTTGGTTTGTAGTTATTTGTGCTCTCTGTGTATGCTGCATAATCCCTCTGTGTATCTGTTGCTTGCTTTCTTATCCTTTGTTTTCTCTGGCATCAACCCCACTGTTTTAGCCTTAATCTGCACCATGCTGTTCACATTTCCCTCTGTCCCAGGCTGATGGAGTCAGTGCTCTTGCCTCCTCTGCCTGTCAGGTACTGTAGCTTCTATCTGCAGTTTGCCAGATCTACTTCCAACATATCATACTGCAGGTTACAGGCTTCTTACCTCTGACCAGCTTCCCCTCAGGAGGGACTAAGGGAAGAAGAAGAAGAAGCTAGAAATGATACGTGATTAAATTTCGTTTTTTGCCCAAAGCTAAAGGCGATATGAGCTGTGTTTAAATTGGATGGTATGGCTCATCTTGCTGTTCCTGTCATCCTTCATCTCTCTGAAGAGCAGCCTGTTGATCTTCAGCTGCTTGCATGTCAGATTTTAGGTCCTGCTTGCTTTCCTTTCTGCTGCACACTTCCCGTGTAGTAACAGCTCTCTCAGCATGTGCCTGTTTTTTGCCCTGCCTTCAACCTCTCCTCCCTTCACCCCCATCCATCCCTCCCTCATCCTTCTCCCTCTTACGAGAAAGGTATGAAACATCACCTTCATCCATCATGTGTATACACACACACACACACACACACACACACACACCTCACATGTGCTAAAAATAAACTTCTATTAGTAGCGGTGTGTGTGTGTGTGGAGGGGCAAAACTAGGAGTGACTGGTAGAGAGAGGAGGGAATAGAAAGTCAATGCAGTGTGTAGAGAAAAGGAGGAAGGCAGGTTTTGTGTTTCAAATAATTGATTAGTTTATTTTATACACAGATTAATGGCGTATGACACCTCGGTTCTTTCTAACATGTATAGCATGACTTTACAAAAGATGTTTTACTAATTTCAGTGAAGAAGTGTAGAGCATTGCCATCGTTGCCATGGCTGAATCTGTATACTGTGTTTACCTAGGTATATTTCATGGTGGGTCTATCACAGCTATGAGTATTAACATTGGTTTATGCTCTTGTGGAAAGGTAACCCAACAAAGACCCAGACATAGCGAGACAGACATGAGACGATATAACTAGGATACATTTCCTGTATCTGCTAAGTTCGGCTTCACCACTGCTCCATCCTGTAGGAGAGATCTTACCTTTTATTTAGAAAATGTAACTATAAAACATTATTAACACAGTTAAATAACAAAGTGTATTTGGAATCCTTCACTTCCACCTACTGAAAGTAAGTCCTAATATAAATCCTGTGTGTGTGTCTCTGTCCTTGGTGCTGAAGTAAAACTTACTTCCACGTCTGTTCTTTTTAACCCTTAGTCTTAATGGAAACATTTTCTATAATGAAAAGTTATACAGTTTTGCTGAATAAACAGATTTTGAAGCTAATAGTCTGAAACATCCATTACTTCATTAAATCATCCATTATAAATGTGTATCGGTCTCACACAGGCACTACACAAACAAGAATAGGCACACTGTACTACAGAATCTATGTAAAGATAGTTTTTACTCCAAACACACATTCAGCTCACATATTTGGAAGGAATGCAGAGGCACCTCCACCTTAGTACCAAAACTAGTGAAGTGAAACACCTTTCTTAACCTGTCCCCTAAAGATACCAAAAATCTGTAGATGCTGATACAACCTGGCAAAGGAGTCTGACACAGTCCAACAGCCTGTCTGTATGTTTCATCTAATCCCCATCGCTGTTCTCGTCAGTGTTATCTCAAAAGGTACCCAACATTGCATAATATTCACTCACCCCCTCCCCTCATCTTATTTCTTTTATTGTTATTGTCTGTCTTTTCCTACTCGTCTCTAATCCTTCTCATACTTCTGTTTCTAAGGATTTCTGCCTGCAAGAGCACTTGCACCATTGCCTGTAGAAGAAAAATAGATTTAGAACAATACTATGGTAGAGGCCATAGAAGAGGATTGTGCAGCTGTAGGTTTTTGTTACTTCATGTGTTGTGTTGTGTTTGTTACTTCATGTGTAAAGTGCACTACCTGCAGAACTGAACAGAAAAGAGTGAATGTGCATCCCGCCACCCGTACCTGAACCAGATGTTAAGAATTTTCATCTTACAGGTCACTGACTCAATAAGACCTGCGACCCAGTACAGTGTTTCCATTCACTCAACATAAGAAGTGTTGAATGCAGAGCTATAGATTTTGAAGAACCATAAGAAAATTGATCAGTCTCAGCAGCCAGCACTGAATCATTTAAAGCTTAATTAGAGAAGAACCATTTCCATAGTAAGGCCGTTTGTGTTCTTTTTACAGATGACATGATCAATAATGGTCAACAGCCAGATTGGACAGATAAGGGGACGGTTAGGTGTTTCAGAACTTACAGGTTTAAAGTAAACTAGGGACATGACTCTTTACTGGTGTATCGTGACGATGAAGCTGACCTGAAGTAAAACATAGAGATTCTCAATATAGAATGTCTGTTCACAAAACCCACACGATACAGGCTGATCTTTGTTTTAATCGATTAAAGCAACACAGATTCATTCACCTTAGCAATTTTAAGTGGTCAGACATACAGCAAACACACACACACACATACACTCACTGACAAAGACTTTTAACCCTGATTTGAGATTCAGAATGTTCAATTTACACCTTAATAACTTGTTCTCAGTTTTTCAGTTTTCTGGGGAAATTTTTAGTAGTATTTTGATAAATAATTAATTTTCTAATCAGCCCTCTCCAGCCAGGCCCTCAGTCATTAGAGGCAATCTAACTCAATGGAAGTGTATTTTCCAACCTTCGTTGACAAGTTAGCCCTTGGCAGTTAGACAGATTTACAGCTAACTATAGCTATAAGAGCAGTGAATAAATCTAAGCTAACTATAGCTATCTAACACCTCGGGGGTGCTACACTGCTGTTGTGTGCACATGAATCTTTGCTTTTAGGAGAAGAAGAATCTAAATATCTGTGCACCAATTAATAGTACATAACACAACAGTGTTAAAGGGTATAATAAGTGTATTTTGTTAACAACATGGCAAATCGTTTGTGTGTTAAGAGTTTGGATATAAAAAGCCCATTACAACTTTTCACAAACTGATATAAGAAAATCCCCAAAGAGCCAGTAAACCAAAGCAAGACATCTTTGTTTGGCATTTTTCTTTATTATTTTATTTAAATGACAAACACTGTAACTCTGTAACTCTACTAAATCGGTCTACCTTAAGGATGATGAAGACAGGAAGTAGAGAAAACAGTAAAGAAACATGTCATTTGAATATGTTAAACCATAAGAGTATTCTTTCGATCAAACCAGTGTTTTGTGTTTTACCTTTACATGTTTCAGCTGTTCCCCTACTACCTGGAGTAGTGGGAGAATGGCGCCACAACCTGCATAAAATCAACTGGCAGACACGTCACTGGCAGGTAACATCATGTGACTTCTGAAAAAGACTGCAGGAAGCATTGGAAACATGTAAAGGTAAAAACACAAAACACTGGTCTGATCGAAAGAATAGTCTTATGGTTTAAAAAGGTGAAGACCTAATGAATCTTGTTGAAATATGTTTGAATATGTTGACTGCAAAATATAGTAAGGGATGCATTTATGTTTAGTTTAAAGAAACATTTATATATGTTTACCAGATCCCTCTTCCAGCCTTCTACTCTTTTGATTTTCCAGTCTGTCTTTGTGTCACACGCTCCTTGTAATGGACAGCAGTGAATGGAAACAAAGAAACAGTGCACATCAGATCCTATCCACTAGGGAGGCCAGTGGTCAGAGGCACTAAAAGTCTGATGGGCCCCAAATGGGACAGAGCTGTCTCTTCTACTCAAGCCATCCGGGCATAAAGAGGCCGGACCTCGGTCAGGGACGACCTTGAGAGACTATGCTTCTGACCTCTAGTCAACATGAGAGAGAGAGAGAGAATAACAGAGTGAGAAGAGGGCAGGAAGGAACAGTGAGGAGGGAGGAGGGAAGAGGGAAGGACACAAGAAAATAAGAGTGAAGTGAGAAAGAACTGCCTTTTTTTCTTATTCCATTACTACTTGTGATCACAGTAGTGATGAAGCATGTTTTAATACAAATGGGCAATCCTCTATCAGGGATGGTAGAGTTTTGATAAATACAGGGACAAAATCAAATTAAAACCCAAACTTATAAATAACTAAATATACAAATAAATATCATTCCTCACTGTGAGGCTTCATCACCATCTTTCTTGAGTGACAAAGCTCAGTTTCTCTCTTCTCTCCTATTACTGTAAATGTGTCACTTGCTTGTCATTTTCTCAAGTGGTCCTTGTCTGTCATCTTCTCGCTCTGCATCAATTTAAAGTCTGTCAGTCAGTTGTGTACTCCAGCAACGTGTACGTGTGTGTGTGTGTGTGTGTGTGAATAAAGGGCTGTAAGTGATATGTCTTAGTTTAGAAAATAGAGTGAAGCTCAGCATACAAAGAGGACAAGATAAGGATAGCTCTGGTAACTTTTGTTGGATCACAAGTGCAGCACCTGCTCTTATATAAAGGGGGTGGGGGGTTATTTGAGAAATGTCAAATAACCCCCCACCCCCTTTTTACTTTTTAGATTGTTAATGTTTACAATTTCCACATAAAGGAATATTTGAAATAAAAGAGCACCGAAGGAAATGCAGCTGCAATGAGCAATTTTATTATAATCAGTGTCGTCTTATAACAACAATAGGATTGTATGAGTAGCTGTCGGGTTTTGTCTATACTTGATTGTCTTTCACAGACATTGGTCAGACACTCAAATCACTTTCCTATGTAAAATAATTCAATACAGTCCATAAATGATCCATCAATCATTTCATGTTTCATGTGTTATTAATACTACGATGCCCTTGAAAGGCTGCACACATGACACTTCAGGCCACAGTGTAGTGTAACATGTAGATTTACTTTTGTTCCCATTTCATCAGCATTCAGCTAACACTTCCTCCATCTTTTCATCATCCTCCTCCTCATTATCGCCACAGTGAGCTCCTCCTCCTCTTCATTTTCATTCACCAGGTAGACACCTCAATGCCTCGTCACCCCCCACCCCCCTCTCCAGATGTAGTGGTGTGTTGAACCTGCTCCTGCTTTCCATCTATTGCTTTCCTGCTGTTTTCTCTGCTTGTCTGTCTGCCAGTCGGCATGATGTCAGTCTGTCTCCATCTCCATTTTTGTCTGAACCAAGCCTGCATGTACACACATACACACACACACACACACACACACACATAGGGGTATGTGTGATCTCATCAGTTCCCACCTCCGGTTCTCCAAATCTGATTCCTCTCAGGGTTATTTATAGCTCTGGAGGCCCACTCCACTCTGTGCAGCACGTCATGACCTGTGTCCCTGTGTGCCTTTGTGGAAGAAGAGCACAGATACATTTTATCAGGTGTGCACCGTGTGTGTGTGTGTGTGTGTGTGTGTGTGTGTGTGTGTGTGTGTCAGTTTTCCAAGAATTGCAGGAAATGTGCAGTTTTGCAGTTTCCATATAAAGCATGAACAGGATAGCTGACAACATTTCCCACTGAAAACACACACACACACACACACACACTCAGACAAACCCAGATGTGCACGGCAGAACATTCAACCATATGTATACACAAAAAGTACAATTCCTATCGTCCAATTTATAGTATTGTCCTTAACATACACACTACTTTCTGACAATGCAACATCTCACATTTCTAAGATGTCACTACTTTCTGCTACTGAGATAATCTCAAGTTACTCCTCAGTAAGATGTGTTTTGGTATAGTAGTGAATGAGTGAAAGATTAAACTTCATCTTTAGCCTGAGTTCATGTTTTTGCCTCATATATATATATAGGATATCACATCCATTCCAGATAGTTATACCCTCAAATTCAACACCTCACCTTATTGCACTGGTTATTTTGGTTAATACACAGAGCTGTCTGTCAACAGATTTTTCAGCTGCAGTAGTTACTCAGTAGAAAAGTGTTAACAGCCAGGTGACGGGGATTGTCTGAGAGATATTGATTATAAAATGGTGCAGTACAGCTGTACAAAAATAGGTCCTATTCACCTGCTTTAAATTGCCAAACATGTGTGCATGCATTGCTAGAGGTTAATATATCCAATTAAATTGAACCACCCCTTTAAATGAATCCTGTAGGACAAAGAGGACCAGGAAATTCACCCAACAGTAAGCATTATGAGAAACGTTGAAAACAATGGTTGATCGTTTCTGATCATATTCCTGTAGGATTGATTGATTTAGCCAGCCAGAAATAGAAATCTCTTCAGACAATTGTAGTACAGTTACTTCAAAGATGGAGGAAGTAGCAGGAAAGGGATTAGCAATGATTGCTCTCTGGGAGGCATTTTCAAGTCTTATGTGAAATAACCCCACTTTGTGTGCGTGCATGTGTTTGTGTGTCTGCTCTGCAGAATACTAATGGGCGCCATTGCCTGCATGGCCATGATAATGAGGTTTGTCATGTCCACAGCGCAATATCAGGGAGACAGGAGTGCAGAAACTTCGCTGTGTGTGCGTGTGTGGTATGTTGTATGTAAGCTGGATCAATACTTTCACAGGCACAATAGATGAGATAGTAATGCCTGTCTTTGGTGTCTTTACCAACACATGGGGATGTGTGAAAATAGATAGGGGTAGATGTGTGTGTGTGCAACCAAACCTGGAGAGTAGATGCTGTGTGTTGTGTCCATGACGACAGCCTCTCTCTCTCTCTCTCGCCCCTCTGTCAGTATACTCCTCTCTTGCTCTCTCTCTTTTGTGACAGTTGACAGGTTTAACACAATAGAGCATTTGACTGGCCCTGGCTGTCAGAGACAATCGCAGCTTTCACTCCTCTCCTCTCCTCTCCTCTCCTCTCCTCTCCTCTCCTCTCCTCTCCTCTCCTCTCCTCTCCTCTCCTCTCCTCAATTGTTTATATTTAATAATGTATACAACCATTTGCCGATGTCGACTCAGAAAAAATGAAACCCATGTGATAAAGATTCAAAATATTCTTCTTGGTTGATGTCTATTAATGCTTGTTCATTTATAGTGTGATGTCCACCCTGTGTGACATTGCAGGGTTTGTGTGTGCAGCACAGATAGATTTGTCCTTTAGGTATAGGTTGGATCATTTTGTGCCTTTTGATTAGCTGCTGAATCAGCATGGCGTCAGCACCGCATGCTTGTTGTCATTGTCCTGTTGTCCTGTTGTCCACTGAGACAGTCGTTTAGATACCAACAAACAGCCTGGCAACATTTGTTCTCAGCAAATTTGGTATGAGTCAGTAAAAATAACGAATGATGAATTCAGCCAGCAGTGCGTTTCTTCATCAAGAGAAGACATTTTGGTTCTGGATCAGGTCAGAGATAAGTTATTACAGGCGACTGTCAGCCACACGAGCTTCTCGGCTGCATGCCAGGCTATATGCATGTCTTCCTTAAAGGCTTGGCTGATGAAATGATGTCTCAGGCTTGGCACCAGCTCAAAACTGTTGCATGCTTGTATCAGGTTAGCGTAAGGATCATTTGAAAGACACATGAAAAGTTTCTGTAGGATCACCGCTCCATATCTAAGCCCTTCCAGGCATCTGTGTTCTTGAATGAACAGCCCTGAGGGCACGTGTGTGCTTTTGAAAACTATGTAAATACTTTAATCTACACTGACCTCTAGTGGAGCTTGATTGAAGTTGCACTTGTTTTATTGACCACCCAGTGTCTCTAGCATGTCCCCATTTACATTTCTATTGTGTGATTCCTTTTTTCTTTGTGTGTTCTTAACACACCCACAAGTTGTGTATATTTTTTGTCTTCCAGTCAGTGTCACTTGGGTATTATCTTGGAATTCTCTTTTCTCTCTTGCAGCCTGTCTGTCTGTCTTTTCTTCTCCCACAACCTTCTTTCCCATTCCCTTTATTCTTTCCCTGTAGGTTTCTAGCCATCCAGCACCTGCTCACTGGCACTGTGAAATTCAAAGTTCACTCATTCTCAATTCCATTCGTGATATAAATAATACATTGTTTATTTTGAGTCTTGCATACATGCCTGGTCCTGTACACTAGTGTTTGGTTGCAGAGCTTGCAGTTGGAAATGTCCTACACACGTATTCCTGTATTTCCAAACAGGTGTTTTGCCATTTTCTGCTGTCTGTGTGCTCACTGCACATGTATTATGTGTTTCCATCGGGTATAATGGCAACTAATACAACAGTGACGGTTTACAGTACACATGCTAGATCTGCTGAATAGTTAATTGATAGTAGGTGGCTTGTTTGTGTAGCTTTCCAATACACGGCACGTCTTATCAAAACAGATGGTGCACGATGACTGGTTTGTTCATGTATGAGTGCACATGGAACAAACTATGATGTGCCCACGTAAGGAGGAAAACCCTGATTATAACACAGAGTCACAGGGGATTGCTACCATTCACCTGTGTTGGCTCCAGTATGTGGGTTTCTCAGTCACTGAATAGCCCTGAGGAGGGCATCGGAGGTTTTTATGCACTCATCATCATGTCAGTATTCCCACTGTCTTACTGGCTGTTTATGAGAAAGGGTGAGTGGCATTTTATGTTTGTAAAATATATGTTGATCTGCTGTAGAGTGTATTGCATGGTCTTCTTCCTGTTATGTACCTTTCCTTAGCCCCTGGTCTGTTAATTCAAGACTACAGTGTTTGCATACAAATGACAGAACGGGCAATCTCCAACTTTTCTCTCTGATCTATTGCAACCTTGCCTCCGGTTACCCCTCAATCAAGGTTGGTACACAGGGGTGAATGTGCCATTTGAACTGCAGCGCAAACAGTGAAATATTTTTTTATGTCAGGGCCAGCTTTATTGCATTTATATAGATTTAATTTTGAATGAGATCTACTTTCTGTGCGTTATCATTTAGTACTTTAATCTCTTTCATCAACCTGTTGTGTCGTTTTTTTCATTATTTGGCTGAATCGTAGGTAGTACAGTCCTATGGAGCAGCACTACAATGTTGTAATTTTGGCAGATGAGTAACAAGAAGATGCAGTGTTACCATAATAAGGAAACAAAAAATATTCTCTCATAAGATGACACGGCTATATTCATACGCTGTACAGTCAGTACACAGTGATTTCCCCTGTCTGCAGTAGAAAGTCTGATCTTTGCCCTCTGTGCCCACTAGATGTCCCAGTCTAGCTGGCCTTGGATTTACCACATCCTTTCCAGTCAAACCTTGTTTTCTATAGTGCTGTATTATAGCTTTATTGATCATGTGTCTGGTTCGGCTTACGATCAGAGACAATGACACTAAAGACAACTTGTTCAGCCAGATGGCGAGTTTGTTATTGATTTAAACTGTATTCTGTATGTTCATCCATGCCCTTGCATGATGCAAAATGGTCAAGTGAAATTACGATGTGTGATGGCTGGTAGGTGGGTGTGATCATAGTAATTTTGGCTCCTCAGAAGCCACATGTGCCGCTTTGTGTGTGTGTGTGTGTGTACGAACTGGTAGGGTCCTTTCTCTTAAGCATGGCTGGTCAAGCCTTATTGAAGTAGAGATCAATAGTTGTGTTCTTCAATTAGCACATGGTGTGGATCAGAGAATGCCCATGCAGGAATCTATACAGCAAGATGCTTCCATTTTTGAACTTCAGCACTGTGGCAAATGAATTATTTTAGATAAGAGCACTGCAGGCACTCTATCTGCCATAAATCCCTCTTCACCGCTTCAACTCACAATCCGTCTACCTGAGATGATCTGACAGCTCAAATGTCAGATCACTGATTCATGATATTCCCCTGAGGTCTGACGTCTGACATATACAAACAGTGCATAAATACTGAGACATGAGCTCAACACAGCCATTCATTTCATAAATGCTACCATAAAAACTGTGAACCTGTCAGCACACACTGTATCAGTCAACTAGCTTCTCCTCAGTGATCATGCCTCACAGCATCTCTTACAGTGTATTTATCAGCAGAAGAAATTGTGAAAAATCAATAGGAGCCTGAGGGGAAAGTTTGTGTGTGTGTGTTTTTTTAGAGCTGACTGATTCTGATTGTCTCATATTATAGGTTATATCAGACAAAGGAGAGCTTTGCTTTGAGGACTCATTAGCCTGAGAAGTCTCAATAGGACACACACAGAGCTCTGGATAATGACTGATAAATGATGTCTTTGGGGACAGAGACTCTTTTAAAGCAAGACATTCATCATAACATTTACCTAGGACTGGATTTTTTTTATGTGGTACTAGTCATAGATTGACATTTCAATTCATGATTGTGTTTATGATACATTAGTTAGAAAAACAATGACATAAGTTCTGATTCTGGCATCTTTAATATAAAGTACAAACTGTGTGCTGTGAATTGTTGCTGCAGAACTCTGAGATGGACCTGTTGCACTTGATAGAATTTTAACTGTAAGAGTATAACAGTGACCCATCTGTTTAAAATTAAAGGCTTCTAACCATTGACCTGTATACATAATCCTCTCATTTTGATGAAAAAACGAAGAAAGCAGGGGGAGAATAATGATGTAGAAGTAGTAGAGGACACATCTGCAGGTCCCAATTTTCTATGGTGACAGCCAGAATGAGGTGAAAAATCCTCCAGGAGGGGAGAGAAGCTAGAGGGTAATAAAGAATAGATGCCTCTTCTTCTCTCTGCAGATCGGTACACTGAGGAGTCTGACCTTAGTCACTCAGGCTCTTCAGTTTGTCCTTCCTTTGTTCCTTCATGTTCTGTTTCTGTCTTTTCTTACTTCTCATTACTCTCCCCTGCCACCATGCAACAGCCAGCCTCCCTTCTTCTTACCTTCCATTTGTCCCCTCCAATGACAACTCCACAATAAATAAGTGGGCAGAGAAATCATTTTTAACCAACAGTCACACTCACATTTCTTTCTCCCTGCCTCTATTGTAGGTGCGTGGTTCAATATTTCTCTGTTTACATTCACCATGTCTGCAATGACATCTGCAGACAATCTGCAGAGCCCTGCATCGATACAACCCGTATACATTACTGCCATTGAGTGAGGAGAAAAACTGCGCTGACATGTTTATTTGCTTTCACACCGTATACGAGCAGAGTGACATCATGTGAGATTGGGTTTCCTGTCACCTTGCCTGACTTGCGTGGGTCTATGTGCACTTATGTGTGCAGTGACCCACATGGTCCGTGCTGATGCTGTTTTATGTGGCAGATGTCTTCTTAATGAGGCAGGACACTGTTGAAAATGTAGCTACAGGAATGTCAAGAAAGAGAAACAACGGGAGTGAGTACAGACACAGCATGTTTGTCACAACCCCTGCTGTCCTCCTGCTTCTCAAGCAGAGACGGGGAAATATGGCGGGACAGTAAGATGAAGAGGGTACATACCTTTTTCCGATTTTGTTATTTTTGCAGCATAAGGCGACATGATATCCTCACAGGGAGACGTGCGGGGAGGGGCAGAGCATCAGATGGAGGGTAACTGTAGCAGCCTGCGCTGGTTCCTGTTGATGCCCATTCTCACCTGATGAGTGGCAGAAAGCAGACAGATGTTTGACACTGGGAATAAGAGATGTGAAGGGGAAAGTTTGTGGTGGTTAAAGAGTTACTTTTTACCTTAATGTAACACATTCGGTTAGGGACAGTACTGCAGGTATAAAAATAATGAAAGTCATAAAAGATAACTGTCACCATAATAGAACATTAAGTTTATCAAGTGTAATCTTGTGTGCAAAATACACTTTGAAAAACAAACTGTTTAGGCATTTTTTTGATGCTAACACTTATGGTAAATTGCAGTTGTAGCAGTTTTATTCATTTATTTAAGGCACCAAAAATAACCACGCAGGGGAGTTTGGTGGCAATAGAAACAAAAAACATTTACATCACCAGGACTACTATCTAAAATTATTACTATTGCATTCAGCTTTTGTTCTCATCTTACATCTTTGATAACTGAATTTAGCTGCATGTTTTGTCCATTAAGCTCTAATAGCAAGACATTTAAAAAGTTAATGATTGTATTGACCGGCAGGCATACACACAGCCTTTAAACCTGACGTCGCAATCTCCGCACAGTAAAACACACATGAGATGGCACTTGAATTCAGATGAACATAAATATATTTTCTTTCCATTAGTCAAATCTGCTTTAAATGCTCTCTTCCAGTTACCAAGGAAACCACATTAGGCAAATCAATGAAGGTAATGTCACTGGAAAGGGAGGGCATACCTCAACTCTCACCCCCCTCTCGAACAGTCTCTGTGAGTCTCTGCCTCACTATATTTGTGTGTGTGTGTGTTTGCGTGTCTCTGGCCCTCTCTCTCTTGCTCATACACACACACACGTAAGGTTAGTCTTTCTCCCTCTCTCATTTTCTATGCCATCTCCCACTCATCCTCTCCCCCTCTCTTTATCTGCTGCCTCTCCCTCACTCACTCCCTCTTTCCCCCTCACAACACTCGCTTCCTGACAACCACTGCCAAAGGACTAGCAGACGCTGCACATCCACAGATTCCAGCACTCGACAGGGGCCTGGAAGAAGAAAGAGCGAAAACAAGGAGGAGAAGGAAAAAAGTCAAAACTTTAGTTTAGTTGTTGTTGTGACAATTGGATCTCCATGTTGCAGCCTGTAGCTCCAGCAGTTATGGCCTCCATCAGGGGATAGGAGGGGAGGGGGGGGGGGTTGACTGAGGCCAGGTTTTGGGTGAGAGGAGAGGAACGGCCATTAAAGCAAGCCTGGCCAAGCCATCATCCGCTCATCAGGTATTTTTAACCATCCCTCTGGAGTGGGAACATTCAGGAAGAGGTAGAGGACAGCAAAAGTTTTCAAGCTGCTCAGGTCGGGCGCAGTTGGGCCAGTCGGACCTGGCACGGTGGAACAGTGCTGGGAGATGACCGACAGTGGTCTCCCAACATGTTGAATCTGGATGGCTTGGAGATGATTGCAGTTCTGGTGGTCATGGGTCTCTTCATCAAAGTCTTGGAGCAGTTTGGGATGTTCGAGCCTGTTGGTGGGGAAGGTAAAGGTTTTTTGTTGTTATTGTAAAAAAACAATAAAACAAAAAGAAGTATAAGATGTGATATCTGAAAGATTTCAGTGTGTGTTACTTTCCTGAGTGAGCTGCAGCATTGTCTGAGGGTTTGGGTTACAGTGCAACTATTGGCCATGCAACATTCCCTCCCTCTCCCTCTCTAACACACACACATACTGAGTAACTTTAGCTGTGTGTGTGGCCTCTCTCTGCCCCTGGGGTGTGTGCTTTTACCTTTTAATCGATAACACTATGGACAGAGTGGGTCTGAGTGCTGTGTGGAGGCACTTGTCTCACTGAGGGAATGTCAGCCTTAGTCTTCACACTCACATTATCCTATAGCCCTAATGTGAAGATGTTACAGTAAAGAGAGAGAACATATAGGCCTGCAGCTCATTTTCTTTGCTGCAGATCACAGGTCAACATGTTTTATGGTGGGGATGACCTGAATTGATTTGTGGTAAAGACGTCATTGACTAAGTACTCAATTAGAGGGTAATTTCACACGTGTGTTGTTTAATTATAGTTTTCTGAATGATATATTTACACTGAAACACCAAATAGCTGTTATTGAAGAGCTGACTGGAAAGCTCGCTGTCCTTCCCTGGCTCCCCTCCAGGAGCTGTCACGATGCTCCAAGGCCTTGTTTGGCCTGTCTTATCAGGATGACCCTTATTTCGTCCTGCCCCCTAAGTCCAATCTACTTCACATTGTTCACACTTGCTTTTCTCTCATCTGTTAGTGACAACAGGACAGATGGGATTCTTATCTCCATTCTCTGCTTTGTTCTCTCCTTACATTGCCTGCACACACCAGGCAGCAATGACCCTCAGGTTGTATTCTCATGATTAGCATTAGTATGATCCTCTAATTCTTAGCTGTTTTGTAGCTTGCACAGTAAAATATAAAAACTGCTTTGCTCTGGTAGATTATTCTGGAGGCTTCACTATAAGAGACACTCTCTATCCCTGATGCACCCGCTGGACTGCTCCCAGTACTCAAGGTGTGCCAACAGCTCTGTCATCTCAAAAAAAATACAAAAAAATAAAAAAGTTGTACTTGGAAACCCATCATCTGTGCTACAGCACTTGCATACACAAACAAACACGCACTGGAGGTCCTATTTATACATCCATTATACCGCATCAGCATCAGTCTCCCCATATTTTAGACATACATTATGGGAATAAGACGCCTTAATAAATGTATGCATGTGTATGTGCCAACTCTCTAGTGAGTACTTAGGCTAATGAATTTTTTTAATGGAGGAACTTAGTCCACTTGGCAGAGTGACTGTACAGGGCTCAGAAGAATCACTAAAGGGCTTTGAGCCACTCTATATATAAGCATGTGATACACACACAGGACTCATCTAAAGAGCAGCTCATATCTTGTACAGTTACTGGCGACACCTTTATGTGATGGGTCATGTGATACTGCCAGGTCATGTGACATGGAGCTGATGAGTTTGGTGTAGACAAATGTGATAGAAATGACGTTCTTCCTCTCTGTTTTGCACAACTGCGCCTCCAAACAATGCAAGGCCAGTTACAGAAAAGAAACAAAATGAGATAAAATGTTAACTGTGGTCTCTCTTCCCTCTTCTTGCCAGACTCATTAGGTCTGGTACTGAGTCATCTTCTGGTGAGACAGAGCGAGACCAGTAAAATAAAGAGACTGCCTGACTCTCATTACTTTAATGAGCTGTGCTGCTGACCCTACACCGATTAAACACACACACTGAATACTTTTGCTGGGAAAAAAAAGAGAGAGAAGTGTGACACTTGTTTAATGGAGGATGCGTACAGTGTGTGTGTGAGGTGAACTCTGGTCTGGAAGTTTATGAGGTTGTGATAGATTTAAAGCTAATGGCTAATGGCTAATGGCTATGGAGTGTGTTCTGTAGAAGTATATGAGGTAGAAATTGAAGAGATGTTGTGGAGTGTGCTGGATTGCAGCGTGCCTGTGAAAAGAGCTTTCTTCTGTCCCTCTTCCCTGAATGGAATTTGTTGACTTTAACTGAAGAAGCAAAGAAATCTCTGAATGTTGGCTGGTAATTGATATGTCAGTTTGTGTGTTTTTTACCACCTGATCCTGTCATTGAGATTTACTTCTTGCTGACTCTCAGTGTGACTGACTAATTATAAACTTCCAGGTCTGCTGTGCTGTAATGAAATGGTGGTCCGTCACTTCTTGAATGAAAGGTGTGGCATTTTGCCACATGCACCACAGCCTCTGTTAGATTTTAGAATAAATAGACTTGGCACTGGACTTGATGAAGTGTAGTGCATGTCAGGGACACTTTCAAGAGCTGCTTCATCACTTCTCCAAGGTCTTTGAGATGTTTCATATCAATTCATAACTGATTTAGCAGCAGGATGTGAGACGTATGTGTCAACGTGGAGATTGTAATTAGTTTTCGCAGAGATGCTTTGCCTTCCGGTTTTTGTTTGCTTTACACACATTCCCTCATTGTGATTCTTGTCAGTGAGGTGGAACACAGTTGAGACAATGTGTGACTCATTGCTGTTGATGGCCCAGGGATCTCAAATGCAGTATGCTGCGTGAGGGGCTTTGAACTATGCAGGTCTATTAAAGTAATTTAGCTGGACTCACCTCTTCTATTTCCTCATAAAACATTGCCATCATTACTATATGGATGACACAGCACAGACTGCATAAAAATGTATTGTTCTGAACTTCTAAGGAGATTTTTAGACAATTATGTTTGGTGCTGATGGCCAGCATAGCTCATTTATGTCAGTTAGACCAGGCTGTGTATTGTGTGTGTAGTCCTGAAAACACTTACATGAAGCTCTATCATCAACCCCTTAGCTGTATACAGGAAGGTATAGCCAATCTTTTTCATGCTTAAAAGGATATTTGGCTACTAAACCTGGCGATGCAAGCTTGGTGTGTGTCAGGGAAGGAGAGTATGATGAGAGTTTGAGGCAGGGGGATAAGTGCAGCTAAATTGTTTAGTGGTCAGCACAAGACCCATTTGTGTCCAAGTACACATACACTCACAAAGGCATGTCCATCTGCCCCTATTGTAATTGCCCTTCACTGGATAGACAAGCTAATGGGGATAATGTCTGTGTGTGTGTGTGTGTGTGCTCTCAGTCCATTTTAGAGTGACCTGTGCTACCTCACACACTGCTGCTGCTGCTGCTGCTGCTATAGCGTCACAACCTGAAAACAAATACAAGTCATCTGAAAGTTATTTCTAACAGGAATAAATTCTTTATGGACCAAAGATTCTTGATTCTGCTCTGTTAGTGAAGGTTGAAACAAGGGCAGGTGTTATTGGTACTGTAGTGTATATCAGTGGTTTGGACAACAAGTATCCTGAGTATGGCAAACTTTATAAACAGTAATAAAACTGCAGTGAGCACAGAGAAGACTGTCCTTGTTGCCCTTGTCTGAGGCTCCTTGTGTCTCTGCCCCTCTGATGGCTAGCCAGCTAGAAGATGAGAGGCTGGGACACAGGAGGATCAGACAGGGGATATTTAATACGCAACTCTCTCTAGTCTCCTCCATCCCTCTCTCCAGGTTCTCTTTTCTTTTTTACTTATTTCTCTCCTCCCTTTTCTGTCGCTGTCTGTCTTATTTTTTTCCTCTGGCTCCCCTTCCTATGATTTGATTATAGCACTGGTGTATAGGTTTGTGTGTGTGTGTGTGTGTGCATATGTTTGTAAATGAGGAACTGTATTCACATGGCAGTTGCTTAGTGGATAAAAGAACAGAAGTTGTTGACGTTCTATTGCTCTTCCTTCAACACATGTCTGCAAAAAGATGATAACATTCACACACACACACACACACACACATACACACACATGCAAACCTGCCCTTGAAAATATCCTGTACTAACTTATTAGAATTTAAAAGATTAGCATTACCACAGCTTAGCCTGTCTGAAGACCTTTTCCTGTATGCAGCTTAACCCAGAGACGTTCTGCAGTTTTTTGTTGTTTTTTTGTGTGAGATGTTCTGGCACAGGACACACAAGTCATATTTTCTCCATCATCTTTAATGAGTTTAAGTTTTAGTTTTAACAAGATTTCCAAGCAAAGTACACAAATTGCAAAAATATCAAGTGTTCAGTGGTTTGACAGTAAATCCAAGACTTTGAAGCATGTATCGTCTGATCAGTAGCACCTGAATGTAATTCATTCTTTCTGAGGTAATCTTCCTATTTACTATGCAGTCTTTATTAGAGATTACTATACAGACTATTAGAGGTGGTTTCTAGCTATTACTTACTGTAAAGACACAGTGTCATGGATTTTGTATTATTCATCTGGTAGTGTCAGAGCTGCAGGGCAGACTGTCAACATGAGTTGAGTTAATCTCTACATTAATATATCTTCAAGTATGGCTGCTCTCAGTTGTAAAGGGCAGCACACATGATTTTTTTAAGGTTTTTTAATTGTCTCCAGCCAGCTTGAAACTTCTGCTTCAGCAGTATAACAGAACAGCCGTGCTTTGTTCTAATGCTGAATGGGAGTGAAGCAGAGTTATATTTCCCTCTGATTTAAATTTCTGTGCTCACTCTTCTTGGCTCTGACTCTCATTCACACATACAGTATTAACAATGGCACACAAGCCTTGCAGCAGGATTTGTCTGAATAAAACATTTATGTTGGGCAGACAGCAGCTATTATTCAACCTGTTTTACAACAACAAAAAAGGCTACTGGCCCCTGTCATTTCTGCCATTGATTTAGCTGCCAATGTGATATTTACTGACGCAGAATCCCAGGAAACATTTGGGATAACTGTCCCGTGGGCTGCTGCTGTGCACTGGTTGGGGTTTCCCTCAAAGTTCAATGTTTCAGTGTGTTGTTTTGTCTGGAGATGTATTTAGTTTGCTGTTTAATATAGTTTCTGTGACAATAAAAACAGAAACTAATCTTTCAGCGCCCAAATACAACAAACCTTCAGAGGGCTGGTCAGCATCCTTTTCTGAATCTGGCTCCTGGCAGGAAACGGCCAAGCAGAGTGTTTATGATTTGTCGGAAAAAGGTTTAGAAGATTGTTGTGAGTGATGCAAACCCAATTTAGATTGACTCAAAAACACAGAAAAAGAAAACAAAAAGCAGGCGGGTGCTAGAAAAGAAGGAACAGCTTGAAAAAACAGTGTTATAATAGCAAACATTGTTACTATCCCCATCAGTGTGAACATGTGCATGATGGTGCTGAAAAATTGTTAATGGCTTGTGATCTTTCATTACCCTCCCACTGTTCGGTCTCTGGAGCTGAATTTAAATGAAGGACAAAGAGAATGGGAAGAGCTGAACAGTGCTGATGAATAGTGTAATCAAATGTGTTACCTTCCACTGCCCTCTACAGGCGGAAGCCGTATTTGTTTGAATGTAACATCTGGAGGGTCAAGACTTTCCAGTATCCAACTTCTAACTAGCTAATTGTTTTTTTATAGTTTGATTTAATTATGATTTGGCCAAAATGTAAGAAAACAGTGAAATTACTATATGCCTTTTAATGAACAAACAAAATTCCAAAATATTAATGTTAATTACAGATGAATTTAATCTTGAATTACATCTGAGTGAAAGTAAAGTGATTATTAAACAAATGTTCAGGTTTCAATTTTAAATTATTTCTATTTTTTAAATTTTTTTTTAGTGAGATAAATTTAACAGAATGGGTGGTGTGGTATTTTGCACTGCTGCCTCACAGCTGGAAGGATGCTATTTTTAAGTTGGGGCCTTTCTTCCTGTGTGGAACTTTTTCAGGTATTCCAGTTTCCTCCCACATACCAAAGATGTGCACACTAGGTCAATTGGGTGGTCTAAGTTGGCTGTGCGCGTGTAAGTGTGACTTTTTAGTCTGTCCATGTTGGCTCTGTGATTAACTGACACCTGTCACCGTGTACCCTGCTTCTTTCCCCTTGATGGCTGGGATAGGCTCCAGCCCCCCATCACCTCCTTGTACAGGACAAAGTATGTATTTTGTATACCATGCTCTTTACCATGTAAAGATGTATACAGTGGTAAATATGTTTCTTTTAGAGAAAACTCAGGGATTAGGATGTTACTTAGATATTTATTATTATATCATATTTTAATCCAATACCATCGTCTGTATCAAAAAAGAATTTCTCCTTGAGGAAAAATAAAGGGATTCTGATTCTGAAAGCAGGTTAAGGAAATAGATGGATGGAGATACATTTAAAGCATTAACAATGTAAAAGCTGTAATAATAGTAGGAAGCATTTGTTTATTAAATCAGGAAGGCAACAGGGTTATCATTTTAGGAAAGAGATAAGGTCATATTGAGCAACCATCTGTTCTGTTTATCTTTATTTCAGTGTTGCTGCAGCATAAGAATATGATTCATTACATCACGTATCCTCAGAAGACAAAACCTCTCCTGAGCCTCCGTCTCACCTGGTCGTGTGCACTGTCCAAGGGAAACCTTTCATTAGCAGGTCTCTGTAGTTTGTGCAGAAAAGACTCAGCCTCAGTAGAATGAAGCTGTTTTTGTCCCACATTGCTGTAGTAAAAATATCCTCAAAAGCTAATGATCTATGCAAATGGATCTCTTATTTCACTTATCTAATTTGAAACACACTAGCCAATTTTGAGCATCATTTGTCAATGACCTCCTCTGTGTCTCCTCTGTACGCATTACACACACACACAGACACACACTCCCACACACACTCCCTCCTTTCTATCTGTTAGACATTTTAATCAGTTTTGAGAGGAATAATTGCGCAGGTAGACGTCTAAATATGGAGGTATTTCAATTACTTGGTGTGTCTGGCTTCAGGCTAACTATGCCTCACAGAGACTAATCAACTAAGACTGATTAACCTAACATTTTATTACAGTCTGTGCCTGTGTGTAGGCCAGCGTGTGCACACGTGTCAACATCTACTTAAGATTAGAATTCGAGCAAGCGAATGTCCATTATTATATTAAGATTACAGTATCTCGTAGGATGTTTTCTAAAGAAGCTAATCTGAAGGAAGAACCTTTGAGGCAATGAGAGGATGGGGAGGACGGAGAAGCATCTGAGGAACTTCTCTGGAAGTGTTTTTGTACGCTCACTACTGGCTTGCTAATTATATCACACTCAGCCTCTCAGTTTCCAAGCAAATGGAGCAACACTTTCACTCCGTTGGACACAGAGCTCCTATCTGATTAGCAAAAAAGTGACAGCTGTCGTATGAAGAACTTAATGTTGATTTTGTTGTTCACCTTAGTTTTATACTGAAGTCTGCTTTAAAAGACTGTTGACTTAGTTTCAGTTGTTGGTTTGTAGTAAAGCTGGTTCGAAGCCCAGATGTCCAAATTATGGTTGATGCTATCTTTGGCATTTGGAGACAGAAACCTGCCAAATCATACTGGAGGTGCCAACATTTACTGGTAGCATCTTAATTGATGCTAAAGCCTACAGTCAGTCATTGGTTTCTAGGTGTAATGTTATAGATGTTCTAGTAAAACTCACTTGGTCACCATGCATTACAGTAACTTAGACATGACCGAAGCACTGCAGCAGTAAAGCAGGTCATTATTAGAGAATCAAAAGTCAATGGTTAGCAGCCTGAATCCTGGAATCAGAAGCTGTCACGTCTTTGTAAAGATTTAGAAACGAAGCAAAGTTAAAGGGGACATTTCTTTTGTTCATTCTAGAACATATTGATCTTACATCTCTGTCTTGGGATATGACAGATATCCTGATACTACGTAAGAGATAATGACAGACAGGCGCGACCAGCCTTAATCTCTCACACTTTCATCCTTGAATTGACTGCCCGACTGGAGGCTGTTTGAGAGTTTACTGCTCTGAATATGTCACCATAAGATGCATCCTATAAATACGTATTCTATAAATGCATCTTAAATACTGGGGAATACAGTGCTTTGTCTAAAATCTCTAGAGAATATAAGCTGTTTTCATTCACCCCAGTTTTGATGTATACTGAACAGTAAATAACAGTGATTGTTTGTAACATTTTTTTTGTATTCTTGTGCTCATTTTGCCTGTTGTCGCCTTGTGTAGCAAAGTGCATGAGTTTGTCTGATACAGAAGGTTGTTCAGGCTGCTCTAAGTTGTGTCCTCTCCACGGATCAGTATAACTATATTGTAGCTCTAGGACTCATTTTGACTTTAGGAGTCATTAATCACACGGCAGACAGATCAAGCCCTCTGTAAACCTCTGCTGGCTTCCCTTTCCCTTTCCTCGTCATCTCCTGGTTCCTTTCTGTCTGGCATTGAGCAGTCCTGCACATAGCCAGGCTCAGAGACAGAAGCATTAAAATACACGCATGATAAAGCATTGCTTTATTCCCCTGTCTCCCCTGTTTCCTGGGGAGAATTCATTTCCAGTTCTGATAACAGTCTTTCTAATGTGGAGACAAAGATGAAGATGATGGAGGATATTGTAGCCAAGTGGTGGCACCTTGAGTCTAGCCAATGATCAAGAGAATCCCAAGAGAATGTCCTAGTACCAATCAGAAAAGGAGAAAGCGTCAATCAGTTCAAGAATTCATTACAAAAAGTGCAAACATGTATAAAGCGGACTGGACCAATCAGTGTCTAGTGAAGAACTACAGGCATAATAATAATAATATAACAACATTCCTTCGTGATGAAAGTGAGTGTATGATTTGGCGAAGTTAGCTTGTAAACATGTTGGTATTTCAGCATCATTTCTAAGTTCCAGAGGTTACTGCTTGCTGTTATGGGCAGATGGTTTATCAAATCATCTACCAAGTATTTTTTGAAAGTGTGTACCCTTTTCCAAACATTTTCCAAGGACGACTTCCCAGATGGTTCTAGGTAACAAACCATCTGTCATGTCAGGTCTTAATGTTCAAGAGACAAAAGCAGCCACGCAGCAGGTTTTGAGGTTTGTGAGAAAACGGGAAGTTGTGATGTTTTTTTTTTTTTCAAAAGGAAGGTGAAGGTGATTGGACTGATAAACATCATAATATATTCATTTCGAACAAAGAGGTAATGTTTCTTTTAACCACAACCCCAAACCTACCCCAGCCTTAACTAACAGCAAATTAACTGAGGCTGTGCACCTCCCCTTGTTTGGAATGATCATTTCACTTCATCAGACCTTAGCCTTGTATAACTTGTATAAGAAAGCACACAATAGCCTGTTAGAATGCTCTTACTGTACTCTACTGCCCTTAGTAAGTAAGTACAGTAAGTGCCCTCTCATGAAAAGCTTCATACCTGTACATCCTCACTGGTTTGTTAAATTTAAGTCCGAAAGATGCCAACCAAAATACATCATCCAGACTGGATCCTTTTAGAGTCTATTTTTATACATTTTCAGTTCCATTTCTTCAGAGATTGTGTTTGGGATGTCAGTGTGCCAGATGTGACAGCAATATATCCCATCGCAACTGAAATGTTCCCCGCTGTGCTGGATTGCATATGCAATACATGTTATATAGCCAGATTTAACCTCCAGGCTGTGTGTTTCAGTGCTGACACTCAGGGGAGATTGCCACATCTGTCAGTTTGTCCACAGAAGCTGCTGGGTCAGATGCCTTGCCTCTCTGTCGTCACGGTGTTTCTCCTCCCTTCTGTTAGCCTTTCTTTGCCTCTCCATCTCTGAAATTTGTCCTTTGTTTTTCCTCTGCTGCCTCTTTTCCATTTGTTTGGGGATTTGGTTTTTGTTATTCTCCTGGTTGTGATTATTTCTGACTTTCCCTTTGCACCCCCTGTCTCTTTACAAATCTCATCAATTCATTCTCCTCATCTGTCTTTTGTATGTGAACCCCCCCCCCCCACCCCCGTTCACCTCTTAAGCTACAAGTCATACTCCTTTCTTTCCTTTCCTCCATTTCGATTTCTCATTCCCCTCTTCATTCCACCCTTCACTCCAGTCCCATCATTGACCCAATTAAGCATGGGGAGGGACGCAGCAGAGTGATGGAGGTAAGGCAAGAAAGGAGGGAGGACAGGCAGAGAGTAGAGAGAGTTTGAGACTTCGGAGCTGGAACATCAGAGAGAGTCTGAAAACAATTGCTGCCAACCTGCCAGGACACACACAGTGAATTGTCCGAACTTCACCTGGAACTTAAACAACCTTTGACAGCCCTGGAGGAGGCGGGGGTGGAATATCAAGTCGACATTCCTGCTGCCGCACACTTACCACTCTCGAAGAAAAAACGAGGAGAATAACAATCTTCCTTCGGAGAAGAAAGCAGGTAGCGAGTCGTGCGGAGTTAGGATGGCTGAACAACGGCATATAGAGGGAGACTGATAGGAGGGACTGAAGAGACGGTGCATTCCCAGCTGGAAGCTGAGGAGGGGGGATACGTGGTTGCCCCGAGGAAAGAAGAAAGATTTTGTGTTGACAGGAACAGAGAGGGAGGAAAGGGGGAAAGGATGCATCTGTTCTTCCAGGATAAGTGGGAGGTGGAGGGGCTGCAGACCGTGGGCATCCTCCTGGTGGTCTGCAGCTCCCTCAAACTGATGCACTTTCTGGGGCTGATCGACCTTTCTGTGGAAGGTAAGAGAAATGGTAAGAAAGCAGGAAAGAGAGGCAGAGAGTGAATCAAAATGATAAATATGATGAGGGAACACAAAGCTTAGATGTGTGTGTGGGTTTCTGTGTGTGCTAGAGTTAAACATAAAGTAGTTTTGCCCTCATTTCTGTGCTAAATAGCTGTCATGTTTGTCAAACCTATTTATGGCCCTGTGTGTGTGTGTGTTTTGTTTGATACTGTATGTGCCCATTCATACTGCGAAATGCATCTGAACTTCATCTATAAATGCTTCATACTTCTAAAGGTTTTTGACTGCCAATAGTTAGAGCTTATTTGACACTTTAAATGAGACAAGAACTAAAACATTTTTATTTGATTAAAAAGAGACACATGTTTTTTTCTGGAGCTTTCTAAAGTCTGAAAAAGAAACCCTGATGGTGTCTAAGCTCAGGCTTAGAGAGTGCAGTTATTTTTATTTTTATTTTTTTGCATTTATTAGAGTGCAGCAGGAGTTTTTAGTTAGGAATCAGACCAGCATGTTGCAGTTATTCTGAATGTGTCTTAAACACAGCGCCACCAGGACACCCCAAGGCCTCACATTTTTTAACAGAATGTCTGCACAGGAGACTGGGACCACGCAGTTAGGAAGATTTAAGCTTTTACAAGGCTCTTACAAAAGATGCATTCCTCTTCTTCTGCACTCATTCTCACCATTCTTTTCTGTATTTACTGCCCCAAGTTGTGCAACTCTAAATAGCTGGAGTGCCATTAAGGCAGGAGACTGGAGTTGATGAATGACATTAAGGTAAATGTCACAGGGCTCATTTAAAACCACAGGCACATGAAGAAAATTAATGAAACAGCAGGGTACATATCAGTGTTAAATTTATGCAAATATTTGTGAAAACTACATCATTTACTAGTTGTCAGGAGGGCATAACTGAGAATTTATGTGTTGGACTTGTGCAGCCGCTACAGTTTCAATGCATCACTGTGGCTCTGAGCTCTAATATGTTTACTGCCCTCCCCTCAGTGGAGGGATTGCATGGTTTTTTCTGTGCCTCCAAAATCCTCACGTCTTTATAGTTTATGAAGTTTCTTCAAAAGTTATTCGATATTGATGAAAATGTTTTGCCATCAAGCTAAAAATAGAGCTGTTTTACTTACTTATTTCCTACAGAGTTGTGATGGTTTGTCAGTGTACCCTGGGGGTGGAACTATTGAACACTAATTTGTACAATCATTAAAGGGTGTGCTGGGTAAGCGTGTCATGATGCTGTGCAATGGAGGGAAAGACACTTTTTACTTACTTTTTACACTCTTCTGCTTGCTCAGGCCAGAATGAAAGATTTCCTGTTCTCATTGCTGGTGCCACTCAAAAAACAATTTTAACTTCAAAGGCTGTAGAATAAATTGATCACGTGTTCCCTGAATCGCATCAGGAGCGCAGTAACCTACTTGTTTTTTGACAAAGGAATGTTTCAACCACAGCATTCTGTAAATAATAGCTACATCTTCAATAGTGAGCACTGTATTTTGATAGCTATATCAACCTCCACAAAGAAGGAAAATAAACAGAGGAGGGTCAGAGAAGGCTGTAGATACAGAGACAGAAAAGGTGTTTAATCACGGCTTCTGCTTCAGCACATTCCATTTTTGTGGTCCTTACAAGTATTTCAAGCTCTGTGCTCCATGCAGAGCATTGTGATGTTTTTATTTTTAAGCAGTCTCCTTTCCCTTTCTTTGTGAGATTTCTAAAGTATCATTTTCACATGACAATCCACCTTGCCAGGCTTGCCAGGTAGTAGTTAGAGCCCATTCTGACCACAGCTTCCTGTGAAGAATGAACTTAATTAGCTACAGGTGTGTTGTAGACATGGCGACAGTCCATGGTGAATTACAAGTTGCAAGAATAGTCCAACAACATGTTAGCTATATAGTTAACAATCTGATTGGGTGACAGCTCTTGATAATGTTTTTACTCCCCAGCTCCTCTTTTTTTCTGGGTCTTCAGAACACTGAATTTAACAAGACCAGGTTCACATGCAACCTGTAATCCAAGGAAGTCTACAAACCTAATGATTACCATTTATTTACACTTCACCTTCACACACATGCACCTTCCAAACCTATAAATGCTTTATAAAATGTGATTGACTTTTGTCACATCTACACTCTTCAAGTTTTTCCTGTATCATTTCTCCATGGGGTCACACATGTAAGAACTGGCTTCTACTCACTACATAATTAGTCTTCTGTGTCTGACTTTGGGAGTAAAACGTATTAATTTTTGATATTCTTTTCAGTGTTGTAGTCAGTTCTTGGGTCCAAGTGGAAAAAAAAAAACTAATTTACTTACTCACGTACAGACCCTGAGGCAGAGTGCTGGGCCTGTGCTGTGCAGCTGGATGGATGAATCTGGTATCAAATGGAAAATGTGCTCCGCCTGTTCTGGTTGGAAATAATGCCAGAGCCACATGTCAGCTGAGCCAGGGTCCCTGAGGCTTAATGTACCAGAGTGACAACAGCGACACATCACAGATAGTCTGTGGAGGTACTGTGATTCTGTTGGTTACCACCCCATCATGGCCTTCATCCCTCAGACTGCTGGGGTCCTCCTTAAAGGGGTGAAGGGACGGTTTCCATGGAAACTAAGAATCGGGAGTAAGTAGGGGTATATCAGTGTGTATGTGTTTTACCTCTTCCATCTGATTTTCATTGTTATTCTCTGAGGTGAACATGGTGGCAGACATGATCGGCTGTGGTTGATTTTGAATGATTTTGATTCTTGTGGTAAATTCTATTTCTTTCTATTTCTATCTATATAGTGAGAAGAAGACACTGTTTGAAGTGTTTGATCCTGAGTGCTCCTCTCTGCTGTTATGTTTGCAGTGCATTGAATGTGGCATTGTGTTAAGAGACTGGGTCTGATTAGGAAAACTGTGTGTTTGCAGGGGACGAGCGGTGCTGCTGTTGTGCGGTAATATCCACTGTTTGAAGTGGTACTCATGGTCTCCCCTCGCTCAGCCAAGTCAGCAAGCAATCACCAGTTTGACTTTACAGCATGAATCAGTCTGTTGTTGCATCTGTCCGTGCATGTTTTGGTTTTACAAGCATGTGGGTGTGAACACAGAAGTAAATCACAGACTTGTGTAGGTGTGTGTGTGTGTGTGTGTATCTAACCCTTGTACTGTGGTTGGCGATTGCAGGTAATCCTTCCACAAGCCAAAGCAAAAAAACCATAAAGCAGCGATTCCTCAAGCTGCTGCCGTGCTGCACGCCTTCGACTGCCCCCTCAATCAGTCAAAGCAAGTGCTCCTTCACTCTTTACACATATACTTCCTTCTTCCAGCCTCTTCAGAGGAGATTCAACACTTTGGTGGATGCACACTAAAGCATTCAGTGTACTGTATAAGGCTCCACAAACTCTAAAACCCCTCTGATGTATGTGCGTGCATGTGTGTGTGTGTGTATTTTAGCAATAATAAAGGCTAATAGATTAAAGTCTGGCTTGGTTGGTAAGGTAGAGGAAATGTAGTTGAGAATGGGTTCAGGAATATCCATCACTGACTGCCTTCATTCTTAAAAGACCTCTGGCTTCAGCCATTCAAATGTGTTGTTTTCTGTTGTGCTTCGTGCTATAAACTAAAACCTAAAACAGCTGGATGCTCTAACCTCACAGTTATTTAATAGTAAATTACAGTTTTTTATATTCACAAAAACAGACTATATGGTGAATTCAATATTAGTTCTAAAGCTATATGGTTTCTCCCAAAGTCAGTGGAGCTGGTGTTGGTGGAAAGGTGTGTGAGTACTTCCCTGTTTGCTTCAGCCCTGAAAAGTGCTGCTCGCTCCTATCACATTCTCATGCCATGGACCATGATGTTTGTGTATATAACCTCACTGCCACATGGGGGAGACAAAGGTTCCAGGTTCTGTAGCTTTAAACTATTTGAAAGATTTTTCAGCGATTACAATTAATAACTGATGCTTGTCTGTCCCTCACAGACAGCGTGGAAGATGACTTTGAGTTGTCCACTGTGTGCCATCGTCCTGAAAGCATGGACAAGCTGCAGGAGCAGACTAAATTCACCAAGAAGGAGCTGCAGGTCCTCTACAGAGGTTTCAAAAATGTAGGTCTGGCTAAGGCTAGTTTCATCATGGAACATAAAATCAGTTTGGCAAGAGCTAAAAGTATCAAGTTCTGTTCTATGTGTTCTCTGTTAGATGAGAATTAATGAGCTTTCTGAATTCACCTTTGTATCCCAGGAGTGTCCAAGCGGAGTGGTCAATGAGGAAAACTTTAAGAACATTTACTCCCAGTTCTTTCCTCAGGGAGGTGAGCTCTGCTACCACCGAACCTAAAACCTGCTGTTTTTTCACAAAATATATTACAATGAAATGATTCTAATGAATTCATTATAAATCAGCTTTATTGTACATGCACTGTAGAGACCGGTTTTCTCCAGTTGTATTGGAAATTATTTTTGTATCTGAACTATATTTAGGCTGCTGCTAATCCTAGCTGTTCAAAGACTGTGCTTCATGTGTTGCGGGCACAAAGGTTACAGAGAGTCTCTTCCTTTGCAGATTCTAGTATGTATGCACATTTCCTGTTTGAAGCCTTCGACACTAACAAGAATGGCTCCGTTAGTTTTGAGGTGAGCTCTGTTGTTTCATAAAAGCAAATAGGTGGTCCTCTGATGTTTGTCACCAGCTGGATCCCTGCAATTACCTCTTAATACCTGCCCACAGAGATTAGGGGCTGTGATAAAGACTTGACTTCATTTATACTGTTTGATTTTAAGTAATATCACAACAATACTAACCACCCCCCATTTTATCTCAGGACTTTGTATTTGGCTTGTCTATCATCCTAAGAGGGACCATAAATGACCGGCTAAACTGGGCGTTTAACCTCTATGACCTGAATAAGGATGGCTGCATCACAAAGGAGGTAACACACAAACATTCACATGCGTTTGAATCAGTTCCCGAGAGATTTCTAAAGCAGTTTGTAAGCATGAATGAGACTTGTGTCCGCCATTAATAACTAAGGATGAAACAATAACTCTGGAAAACTCTTGGTGTCCAACATCCTGATATTACAAGCTTTCCAATAACATCAATGTGGTCTCATATAAAACAAAGACAAAAAAAGGTTAAAATAATAAAATAAAAAAAGTTAATTTTGACTGTGAAATTATTATAGATGTCATAATTTCCTAATTTTCCACTTATATAATATTTTATTTATATTATTTTAAACCAAACAAGACAAAAATAACTAAAACAAAAACTTACAAAATAGTTTGTGAATATCTGACTGTGACCAGTCTTGGCTCTTCTTCTGCATCCTCAATGCTATTTCTCCCTTTGCAGGAGATGCTGGACATCATGAAGTCCATCTATGACATGATGGGGAAGTACACATACCCCACAATGCAGGACGATGCACCAAGAGATCATGTAGAGAGCTTCTTTCAGGTAAATCTCAACACGTATGCTTCCTCCTAATCTATCACTTTATGATAACCATATATATATATATATATATATATATATATATATATATATATATATATATATATATATATATATATATATATATATATATATATTTATGATTTTTTTTACAAGAGGGGAATGTCAGGTCTGCTGTATTTTTCTTTCAGAAAATGGATCGGAATAAAGATGGGGTGGTCACCATAGAGGAGTTCATTGAGTCATGCAAAAAGGTAAATGAGAAAACAGAGTGGATTTTCAAGTTCTAAAGGAATAGTTCAACATTTATGCATTAATGCATTCATGCTACATTACGCATGCAGCTACACTCGGGATAGAATTAGCTTAATGAAGCTTAAAGCCTGACAGGAAATAGCTGGTCTGGCTCTGTCATGAAAAGATTTCAGGTGTGGGCTAAGAAATATTTACAGCATGGAAGTCCTCGTTGAGCTTTATGGGATCTGCTTGGTGGATATTTTAAAGTTTAAACAGACTCAGGCTAGTTGCAGCCCCTCTTTATGCAAAACTAAGCCTTTCATCTTAACTCTAAGCAAAATCAAAGTCAGACTATGCCTGTAGGGCCACTTTTCCCCTGTGTAGATTCTTTGGGCAACACATAAACAGAAATGACAGCACTTTTTATTCCACATCTCTCGTTTGTGTCCAGGATGAAAACATCATGCAGTCCATGCAGCTGTTTGACAACGTCATCTAAGAATCTGGACCAGTGACGACGCTGGCACCAGGGAGGGGAGTGTGTTTGTGAATGAGTGGAGACAGGACTGAAGAGAAAGAGTTGATGAATATGTGAGAGTCTGTGGCTGTGTGTGTGTGTGTGAGAGAGAGAATGTGTTTTATGACTTTCAAGCTTGTGAGAACTGTGAGTCATGAGGGCACACAGGCGCCCTCTCCCTCTCCCTGGACCCATCAGTGGCATTTCTCCAAGCAAGGAGTTTCCCCATTCTCATCGTGCAGAACCATAGTTTTTTTTCCCCCAAGAGACACAGTGAAAGAAGGCAAGCAGTGTGCTCTCAGTCACTGGCACACCCAGAACCTCCCACCTGTTTTATTTATTACTTGTACTGAGGGAGGAACTGTCAAAGGCTGACCTCAGAAACCTTGATCTAAGATCATGTTTCCCCTTTTTTCTCTGCGATGGATGATTTGGATTTGTGAATCAGATCCAGCCTCTGTGTATGTGGGTAACGCCTCCCTGGAGCCGTCAGACTGCTGATGCCATGAAAACAGAAATGAATCGACGGCCACCTGGTGGATGGTAGAGAGAATGACATTTCTTGAGGGAGCAACCAACAAATTGGAGACCCCAGGGATCCTGTTTTACAGGTGGAGGTTCAAACATGTCATTTTCCACGAGGAACTGATTTCAGTATCGCATGATGATGTCACTAATATCTAATTATGTATTTACAGAGATACTCCAAAGTCTGCTCGTCTGTCTGCTGTTCCTAGTCATTCACAGGTGCCTCACCCTTTGTGTATGTGTGTGTGCATGTGTAACAGGAAGGGATGTCATGTATCTTACCAATGTAAGACTCCAGTGGCACAACGCCCACCTCCATTCATGGGATTCTGGTAGAATAATTCCTGGCCTTCCAAAAATATTACAGTCCTAGCAGTAGTTGTCTATTGACTGTTGTGCATTTTCTAGCATTCCCAGTGGTGTGATTAGGCAGTACAATGTGGGGGTTGCACTATACCACAGTCGTACTAGTCTATTAATATACATTCAAGGCAAATTTATTAGATTTGCAGATTGTATTTGTGAACTTCTTGTAATCGGAAATGTCATGTGGTTGTAGCAGGTTCTACCACTTCATAAAAATAAATTGACAAAACTATTGTTCCATTAGAGGGACAGTTAACCAAAAAAATCAAGTACACATTCTCTCATTGTGGCCTATAGTACTAATCTATTCAGATAATGTTTTGGTGCAAGTTGCCGAGTTTTAGGGTTAATTAGTCCAAGAGATTTCAACTATCCCTCCAATATTATGGAGTGAAAATAATACTGCTTAAAAAACACCATACATAGCAATATTTGATAAATACCTGGGTACTCATGCAAATCCAAACCTTGCTTTGTTTTAATTAATTTCTGCATGGCAAATTGTTAAACCAATCAAATCTAAAACTCTCCATCTTGCACCTACACAATCTGAATAAGTAACTAGCAGTGCAGCCACAGTGTGAAGGTCTGATTATTGGGTAAACTGTCTCTTTAAATTAGATTTATCAATTTAAAGAGGCCTAAAATGTGTGTGCGTCATTAAAGAGAGACATGGTTTAATGAGCTTTCTTTTCCTAGGCCCGACTTCGGTTGCTTATTTTCCCTCTCTCTGTAACACCAAAGAGAAGATTCATATTTAAAAAGTTTATAATGTTAAAACAATTAACCCACCTGTGGGTGAAGAGAGAGGGGGGGGGGGGGTACTATGTAGTGAGATGGACAATGGGGCAATCAAGAAATAAAAGGCTGTAGACTGGGAAAGTGGTTCATCCAGGCTGTAAAGCCAAATGTTAGGCTCTGGTTAATTATTTATTTTGCAACAACTTGCATCCACTGTAATTAAATTGGCTGTAGTCTCCTTGAAATGCAGTGAATAACAAGGAAAAGCAATAATGTTCTCTTCCACACTTTCCACTCATCCAACCCCCCCATAGCACAGTAAAAGGGTGCACTAAGGCCCTGACAAAAATATGCACTTCCAACCCTGCAATTTATTTTCTGCCATTTTCTTTTATGGAGACAAAAACAGTAGTTTTGCTCCATTTACTGCTGACAGTTTTTAAGTTATTTTCCCCAACCACAAGTAAAACTTGTCTATACCCGCATGTACTGTGTCTAGAACAATGAAATCTTACTAACCCGTTGTACTGACTGTCTAGTTAGCTAGCCTCAACTGGTTGCATTACCTATTCAAAATGTGTATATTTTGTACAGAGACAATAAAAATCACAGTTACTATGCAAAGTGGACTAGAGTTTGAATTTTAAAGACTGTACATGATCATATTTAATAGCATTTCAAAAAAAAGAAACAATATTTCAGATTTATACAGTTCCTTCACAATGTTTAGAAGGCCTTCATATATTTATAACTTAAATACACATAATTATACACATTATCCCCCGCAGCCAAATCTGTGTCATCTAACAGGCAGTGTGCCCTGATACAAGGCAGCAGGTGACCAGTTAGGCCTTGTACACAAATGTGGTGGCCAAACAGTGCTAGTAATAACTTTACAGACATGAGTTGTTTACGTCTTTCGTTCTATGTGAAGGAAATTCAATTTTTTTTTTTTTTAGAATTTAGTGCCATATATTCTTTTTATATGGGCGCAGTTATTTTTAAAACCAGTCATTATAAACATGTGGACAAGACCTTAATAACCCAATTTTCATTCAAAACATTTGACTCTGTACATCAACTAAAACAGTAATATAGTCAATCAAAGAAATTCTGGCAGAATGTGTGTCTGGCTGCAAACAAACCATAAACCACAGACTGGCAATCCTGTTTCTATGTTATTAAAGCTGGATAGAAACTGAAAATGAACTTGTTCTCATGTTTGCATGTCTTTGTTTAAATCCGGGCCTCACAAAGCACTTCAAGCTGTCATCTTCCAATGACAAAACCTTTCCACAAAGAATTCTCTGGAGTCCAGTCCTTACTCACAGTCTTGCATTTATAAAATAGTTTACCATCATCTTACTTTGCATCACATTAAGACAGAGTCTTAAACATATACAAAAAGTCCAGTGTTTCTTTTTTCCATTTTGTCCAACTGTCTCATTCATAGTGACACTGCTGCATCTTGTAGGCTCGATGTGTGGCTAGTGTTTGTCCAAGAGATAACAGAATTTACTTTGGCATTTTGCGAAGCTCTGCCAAAACCCAAATGGCCAGTGACAGAAGAGCCACAGAACCAGACTGGTGAGTTGCTGCCAGGGGGGTGGGGACATAGAGCAACAGGGTGCTGACACCAAGGGCAACCTGAAAAACACAAAGACTGCTCAGATCTATTTACTTTATAACATATACATTTTATGTGTATTCCTGTGTCTGACTGACAGCCTACCTGTGTATAGGCCATCGCTGTGAGGAGGCTGATGGCAATCTTCGCTCTCCTGGGCAGTACCATCCTCCTTGAGAAGAGATAAAGGCCCGTAATTGCTGTCAGAGAGGAGATCCCCTGAGGAAGAAAACATACAGAGATGACCATCCTTATCCTACTTGGTGATATTAGAGAAAAAGATTAGGATACACAAAAGTTCCTGACATACCAAAATCCTGTGGTCAAACTGCACAGTTGTGGGGTTTTCAAAAAAGTTCTTGAGGGTAGGAGAGAAGGCCAAGAGATCATCAGGAATCCAGCGCTCTCCCATCTTAGGGAAGGAGTTGTATACCAGCCCAGCATCCAAACCAGCAACAAAGGCACCTGCGTTTAGAATGGAATGGAATACAATCTTATCTGTATAACTTTTCTTCTCAGAAAGCTCATGTTGCAAAATTAAAGATAAAAATATGTTTTACATTAGTGGCACTTTTAAAAATGTATTTCCTGTTCATTCATATCAGGCTAAAAACTGAAGTTGCATCAACAGAAAGATTCCATGGCTTGTTTGTTATGCATTCATACAACACTGAACAGTACCTGAAAGAGCAGTAAGGAAGACCAGTCCTCCGGTACCCTTGGCAAATTTCCTGAGCTGCATGATGCGTTTGGTTTCTGCAATCTGTGTGATCAAGAATAAAGCGGTCAACTTTTAGTTACCAATTATGATTCATATTTTATCTGTAGGGAAGAGACTGCCTGTGTACCTTGTGCGCTGGGGACAATAGAGTAAGCCCTGTCCAGAGACTGGCGCAGTAGAGCAGCAAGGCAGAGCCGAGGTGTGCACTCAGACGATACTGGCTGACTCGGGGGACGTCATAAGACTCAGGCTTCTCCTCCAACCCACTTTTTACCATGTACCACCCCAGAAGGCCCTGAAGGCACACACAGATATGTTTTCACAATTTAACATCCACCCAATGTGACCACTTCTGCCTTTAATTTGATGACTGCAATCACAACAAGTAAAATGCTGTGCTAAAGCAGCTTCAAATTAATTCAGCTAAGAGTTGGGTGTTTGTTAACTTTCATTTATTCTTCCTGATCTCCACAACTGTATTCAGTCTTACCTGGAAGAACACAAATCCACAGAGCCCCAGCACTTTTCCTTTCATGGAGCGAGTGAAGTATCCTTTCTTCCAGAAGTAAATGGTGGGGAGGATGTATGCCAGTCCAACCAGCCTGCCCCACATACGATGTCCCCACTCCATGTAGAAAATAAACTTAAACTCTGACAGAGTCATGTCATGGTTCAGTCTGGGAAAACACAAAGACACCAGATTAGTCATCTTTGCATTAAAGACTCAACCTGAACACAACCACAATGTAGACCCAATTATATAGTCCTTGTTGTTACAATGAGCCCTGTTTAGTAGTTTAACTAAAAAAGACAGAGCCTTACATTTTGAATTCTGGAAACTGCTGATACTTGTTGAACTCAGCCTCCCACTCTGCTTGTGATTGTGGTGGCTTCATCTCTCTCACCAGGTGCCAGTCAACCATAGAAAGCCCTGATTCTGTTAGTCTGATTGAAACAAGCGCAGAGATAAGGTTGGTATCTTCAAAGAGTATCGATGTATTATTGATGTATTATTTGAAGTTTAAAGCAACTTGCACCTTGTGACACCACCCAAGACAACCGCTCCAACCACCAGCCCGCTGCATCCGAGTAACCAGCGACCGACTATGCGATTTGTGGCTGCATTGGGGACAGTAGCTACCGCTGCTCGGGTGGAGGAGGATCCCACCTCCGCTGTGACAGTGCTCTGACCTCTCCTCACAAGCCATTGTCGTAGCTGTGGACTCTGCAAATTACGTTAAAAAAGATAGGGTCAAATTTTAACTGAACAAACCTGCTTCCACGAAGACTTTACAACACAATACTACAGCATGCAGTTATATATGAACTTAAAACTAGCTGCATTATTTCAGTCTGATTTGGGGAAATTAATGTTGTAATAAGTGAGATATATATACTAATTTATTTGGAGCCATCTGTACAATGTACAGTCTGTGATGTACTTAGCTGGTAACCGATTCACGCGTACGTGACTTCCGCCGAGTACAACCAAACAGCAGACCTAAATAGCGTAAATAAACACTGAAAACAACACCAAAGCAGACTCCCCGGGAGCTAGCAGGTGTGCTATCTGACATATCGTGCTAAAATCATATTGCTGTATATATGACCTTAGCCACGAGTATGTGGCTAATAGCCATAGCTAGCTGTACTCACGCTGCTGTTTTGAAAGCCTTTTCCAGCGTTTCTGCAACCACAAAAAAACGTTGTCCGTAACGATGAGAGTAACATCTTTGTGCCCCAGTGTCCGCTGGTGCTGAGGTGGTCCTGCAATGTGATTACGAAAGATGGAGCTGGTAAAGTTATAGAAGCTGCTGCCCGGCTCCTTTCCTAACAGTCTGACAGGCACGGTTCAACTCTGACCCTGTGACGTCACAAAAAAAACACAGTTATTTTTTTATATGTATTTTTTGTTTGTAAGTAGAAAACATGACATTTAAGAGACGCACAAAATAAATAATAACAATAATGTTCAGAAAATAAAAAAATATTTTTTTTTTTAGCCCGTAAATGGTCACGTGCTTGACGCGTGTTTTAAATTTCAGCGTGTCTCGCATGGGCGGCTACACCACTCACATCGACAACAGCTACTGCAGCGTTACCGTTATGCCGCCCTCCCGCCTTATCGCGGGCTCCATATTCAACGGTCCGGAAACCGACAATGTGCTGTTAGTGCCTGATACTGTAGTAGCTGTGGCTAATCAGTCACACAGAGTATGTCCTGATTTAATGCTGCCTTCTATCGACTGATAAATCTCCATGAATCGATAGAAAGTGGATTTGAAAGGTAGCTGTTAGTAGAAGTTAAAATTGTTACCTAAGTTACTGTAAGCGTGTCAGCTTCACAGCGAATCTCCTTTTCTTCATGTCTAATTCTACGTGTGTGTGTTTGTGTGTTCAGGCTGTCACTATGGCAGATGGCTTTTTAATGGAAGTGTGTGTGGACTCCGTGGAGTCTGCTGTCAATGCTGAACGAGGAGGTCAGTAGAATGTATTGAAAACCAATGTGTAGTTCACTATGACCTACTCGTTAAAGAGGCATTTAAAGCAAGGGCAAAGGTTGTGTTAAATCTGACGTGCTGCGTCAGACCGTTCTAAAATAATTATACTTAAACACCATTCTGTGTGCTTTGTGGTAATTCGACATTCAGTGTTGCTCATTTTATTAAAGGTCACACTCTGGAAAGTATAGACCTAGTGTTTGTCTTTCATCCTGACAGGTGCAGGTCGGCTTGAGTTGTGTTCAAGTCTTCTGGAGGGAGGGCTCACTCCCAGTGTAGGTGAGCACTGTTGTACAGATTTAGCTCCCATAAGCTCTCAAATATCTGCTAAGACCAGATAATTTCTTTTATTTGACTACAGGTCTGCTGCAGGTAGTGAAGCAGTATGTCAAAATTCCAGTCTATGTGATGATACGGCCCCGTGGGGGAGACTTTCTGTACTCAGACCAGGAAGTGGAGGTGATGAGGAAGGACATTGAGCTAATGAAGAGCCAAGGGGCTGATGGACTAGTACTGGGAGCTCTGACTGAGGATGGACGGTTGGATGCAGAGCTCTGCATGGAATTACTAGGTACTGTCTGTGTGTATGTTCATTACAACCAACCAGAATACTCTTTAAAATAGGTAGTGTCACAACATCCTAACAGAAACGTTTTAAAAGATCATGTCCTACAATCACAAATTCTGTTGTTTTTTTTTTTAAAGGGTGTTATTAACATGGCAGTGAAAACCAAAATGACATCTACAGCTATCATAACAAAGATGATCCCTTATTCATGTAAAAATAATGGACTTTGACTAATTAACCAACCCTCTGCCACAAGCACCCTGAGACATCAGCCTAGTGGACCCTCAAGTATTGACTGATGCACTGTACCTGAGATCCAGTCTCTCAGGCTGCTTACAAAAGCAGCTCTTGCAAAATGGAAATGATGAATGTTGTTATGTGCATGTAGAGAGGGACAAAGTCAATTACAAGTGGTCTCCTTAGATCTATTCTTCAACGCCCAGTGTGAACAGAGCTTACAATAAGAAAAAAGAAATCATAGCAACATAGAAGTTGTTTTTTTGCCAAAGCAGTGCACTTAGGAACACTAAACAATTGCATGCAAACTGGTAGACTGAAGGTTACATCCATGATGATGTAAAACCATTTTCCTGCCAAGCTAGTCATCAGTCTTCTCCAGAATGACATGTTTTTTGTCAACTGAAGACATTATTTCCAGTCTTACAAAACTCTCCATGCATTCATGTTTTATCTCGACTCCCTTTTATCTCCTTAAGTGTGACACATTAGGGGCACTTTCAACCTCATTAAGTTTTAAAAACAAATCTGGGTATTTATGTTTTCATCCAGCTGACTCCAGAATGGATTTGGTGCTCACCAAGTGCTTGCTGTTCAAAGTTTGAATGCTTTTTATGTTGCAGAAAAAGCAAATGCAGTAAATAATAATAATACTTTTATTTGTGTAGCACTTCTCAAGACAACGTTACAAATTGTATGTGACAGTCCTCCGCCTAGTGCTGTCCATTAACTAACAGCACAGAATACAAATTAAACGGCGTATGTGACATTAAAGAAACAACTGGCCAGTGGTGCATAGACTGAAAGAGGAAGCAGAACATGTCCATGATTCAGAATATGTTTTTGACGTTTTTAAAATGTTTCTATGTATCTTTTTTTTTTCTCATTAGCTGTCGCTCGACCTTTGCCTGTCACCTTCCACCGAGGTAAGGTTTTGTCCTTTATATCACATGCAAACGGTAAGCTTTTGGAAAATCCTTGCAGCAGCTAGCAATCATGCTTAAAATGTATCACAGCTCCTCAAAGGAATAAAGGCTTGTCTGAGTGCTTTCATCATCCTAAAGATGCAGAAACCCTTCATAATGTAACACTGAGTCAGAGCACATGTTATGAATCTAAATCATTCCGCAGCATTCGACATGGTCCATGACCCTGCAGTTGCTTTGGAGACTCTGGTTTCATTGGGCTTTCAGCGAGTGCTGACAAGTGGCTGTGACAGCTCTGCTTTGGAGGGACTGCCGCTCATTAAACGGCTCATTGATCAAGTATGTATTAATTGTTTGCTTTTAGACATTTTCAAAAGACACTGTTCTTTATTGATGTTGCTTTGTCATTTTGTCATCTTTTCTGCCATACATACTTATTTCCATTTAACAGGCTAAAGGGAGAATTATCATAATGCCAGGTGAGAGCAGGCACTTTTCTTCTCTTTGTAAGATTTCACTGTGTTTCATTGGCTGGTTAATTATTGTGTTTTGTATTTAACAGGTGGTGGTATCACAGAAAGGAACCTGCAGAGAATATTAGAGGGGTCAGGGGCTCAAGAGTTCCACTGTTCTGCCCGCTCCAGCAGGGATTCTGCAATGAAGTTCAGGTTAGTATAAAGCCAGCTCTAAAACATTTAAAACCCGCCTGATGGGAACTGTGGCGAGTTACAATCTCTTTTGCATGTGCAGGAACACCTGTGTGATGATGGGAGCTGCGTTCTCAGCACCTGAGTACAGCCTGAAGGTGGCAGACGTGAGCAAAGTCCGGACTCTAAATGCAATAGCCAAAAATACCTTGTGATTGGATACCTTACAGCCATGGCACACAGCACAAAGGATACCTCAGAAGTTATTATAAGTAATAACACTGATGTGTAGTCATTTATTTTCATAGGTACATCTAGAGTACATCTAGCACATCTAAAGTTATCACTCAGGAACAAGGACAAAAGCATCTCACAGAGCAGGGCACAGCACATTGCTGATGCCTGCCACCCATCCCTCTTTCCTTCTTTCTTTCTCCTGCTGCCTAAAACACCCATTTCTGGCCTGACTTTCAGACATTTGGGATTAGATGGACATATACATGGACAGAGTGAGGGAGGAGAGGACAGAGAAACACTAAATGACAGCAAAAGAGTCTCACAACCGACATGACATAATCATGACAATGAAGCAGGAATCTGTTAATGAAGGTAGATACCTTAATCCATGTAGTAGTAAAAAATTCACTGTATTATTATTTTATTAAATCACAGGCCCTTTTCATACTTCACGGAAGTCAATGTGGCCCAGCCCTGGCCTAAGAAACAATGGACATCTGGCTCGTTATTAGCATACAGCATACCTCACAGTATGAGGGTATTAACTATTTATTATCGTTATATATCCTGTATATATTGAATGAAACACACCATCCTGAGGGTCAGAGGTTTTATTCAGAGAAGGCCATGATCATTTTACCAAAGCACATTCTGAAAGTATAAGAAAAAAACAGCAAGACAACAGCAGTTTGTCTCAGTTTACTAAATGCTTTCTGAGTATCTTCAGAGGAAGAAGGCATCACAAACATGTTAAACAAACAAGCAGGATTGTGAAACAGGATAAACTCTCTATGAGCACAAGGCGAAAGAATCCCTTCTCTTTAATAATTCATCTTTTAAGTCTGAGGCACAGCAGTAGTGCTGACTACTAATGCTAACAGTAAGAATCACTTGTTTTCAGTTGAAGAAAAAGGAAATTTAAATTCATTTTTCACTGTGAATATAACGAGTGCATAGATCAGGTAATGAGTTCTGATGCAGATAAATGCCATATTTTGTCCATTTGTATATTTTACACACATTTCCCATCTTTTCTTCATGCATTCATATTTATGCAGGCACAGCTGCAAATCTCAATACATGTCGGCAGACTCTTTCACATCAACCTACTCACCCACTATACACAGAGCAGGACACAGTTTTTAATCCTTCCCCACATTTGCAAATGAAATTGGTACTATAATATCCCCGTATGAGTGGCCTTATAAGTATCATTATACAATACAATTGATTGTTAATTTGGACATTCTGTTTTTTCTAAAAAGTAGAGCTCATTGCTACTGTTGTTTCTAAAACCAAATATTTCCTGTTGCCATACATTTATATACTAAAATCCATTATTAAAAAAAAAATAAGAATAATGCTGTGATGTTCTATTCTTAATAGATTTATGATACAGAATCACTGTGACATGAGTCTTTGCTTATATAATGTAATAAAAGTCTGTTCCTGTTATCTTTTTTTTTTAATTTCATTGTGAAAAATAATTCCCCAAGCAGCAGTCACTCACTTAAAACATAGCTTAGGAGCCAATCAGCACACTGTCAGCGTGTTACTGTGTTTTGACACAGCAGGGAGTTAACCATGATGTCATGTGTCTATAAACAGTTTGCTATATTGATTTAAAGTTTAGCTGTGTACATGAACTCACCCACTCAAGTCATCTGTGGGTTGTTAAAGCAACGTGCCAGAAGTTATTAAAAACTACTAAAAAGCCTGAACTTTGACATTTTCCTGTGCAACGGTAACCAGCCACTTTGTTCAGCTCGTCCAGCATATGACTGATTTCAGTCTTTTGATTCTTCACTACACAGGCAGGCTTGAAAGTTTTTGTGCATGTTTTGTTGTTTGGACCTAAAAGGAATTATTTATTGACATCTGTGTTTGTTCCGGTTCACTTAATTTTTAGTCTTTACAGCAAGTTGTAGTCTAGAATCTGTTTCTCTCTTCCACACACCTGAAGAATAGACTAAACAACAGACTGTTTTCCTTGAAATAAAACCCTCTCAGTCTTTCAAAGTTTAACATTACACAACATCTTGTCAAATTAACCATCAGTGTGGGCTGATAAATCTATTATTCATACAACATACTCACTGTTCATCAGATACAACTTGTTGATAGATTATATGACATCCATTTATGTGTTGTCCTATAATCTTTACACACGATGAGTCAAAGCCTGTGGTGTTATCAAACATTTAATCATTAACCATCATGCAGTCAGAGTAATCTGTTTTGGGACCAACACAGCCACTAAAACTTGCATTATCTATTGTGCATAAAGGTTACAGATGTAGCTGTAGCTTAGTCATCTTGTCATGCGGACTATTCATTTTATATTGTGATAATGTATATATAATCTGTGTATTTATCATTATTGGTGGAGTGGTTGAAAATTGGTGCAGAGGTAAAGCTGCAGATGCCGCTGTGTTTGCATTTCTCCTCACTGATGGAAAATACTGTTTATGTGGCAGCATTACAGACACACACATGGATCATAACCTCAAGAACTCAATTTGGTCTCAAGTGTTTCATTCTCTCTTTCCACAGAATGGATCAATACATGTGAGCAGCAGCAGTGCTTCGTCTTGAAAAAGCACAAACACTTTTTTTGGGCTGTGTGCTGCAGGAGTTTTGTCTGGATTTGAAAGGAAGTTAATCTGTATGTGAATCTTGTATGTTCAGTCTCCAGAACAGAATAGGTAACAGGGTAAAAGAGAATGCAGCAGTAAACATCCTGCTTCACCCCAGCTAGCATTTCTTTTAAAACACATTTTTCAAAGTAGAACCAGGTTAATTCTGAATTTGATTGAATGTGACTTGAGTTGCCAAAGCGTGTTGTGAGTCCAGAGCGAGTGAAGGCAGGCAGAGAAGTGGAAACACAACAGGAAAAGGGGTCTAATGAGACCACTCCCTCCCTTTCCCTAAACATTACCCTCTTCTGCTGTGCTGCCCCGCTAACACAGGGAAAAAACCGCAGAGTGAATCTTATGTAAGTCCTTCTGTCTGAACTTTAGACACATTGAGGAGTGTCTGTGGGCTGAAGTAAGGCTGGATTTTGTGAATGACTGTGTCTTTTGGGACTTCACTTAGAGGGAGGACTGCTTTTTTTGTACACAGCAGATGAGAAATGTAGGAGTAGATAAACCTTTAAATAAAAGAAGCCAAGACTCTAGTCAGGCATTTACCTCTCCACTTTGCATGCTGCACGTCTTCCTTTTCTCTGCTTAGGGAGGTGCTACGTTTTTCTTTCTGCATAAAAGCCTCATGGATCAAAGTCTTAAACACAGTCACATCCTGCAATTGTCTGTGGAGAGTCTCTAGACTCGGTAGAAAGAAGGAACATCTGAATCAACTACGGCTACAACAGTGGAGCAGAGGCTGAAAGGCGCCTGGTTGTCTGGTCAGATAAGGACAACTAAAGCCCTCACTGTGGACCATGTGTGCTGCAGCTCTGGAGGACTACTGTGGGTCCATCTTCTGGGTGAGTGGAACAGAGTTATTGTAGTATATGTACAGATACTCAAAGAACAAATTCTTAGATAACAACAGCGATCACTTTTTCATACATTGTGTTCAGCCATTTCTATGAAAGGCTTGCTGTAAGATTTATAAGGAATACATTTATGAAATGTTGTGTAAGTTTATGTGTTTGTGTTGAATATTTACTTTAAAGTTATTTTATGTTTTCACCCCTGCACACACAGAGAACATGTGACTAGGGAATGACTCGACACAGGGCATGTTTGTGAACTCATTCCCACATTATTTACTGTAACTGTAAAAAGAAAAGAGCTGTCATTGTTAATGATTCAGCTTCTCCCCACACACCTCACATGATATGTGTAGTTTATTTAGTACTTTTTAGACTAGTGATTTAGATTAATTAATTGTAAAACAGCTCATTATTGCTGTGTGTCTAATCAGTTGCTTTTCACATGATGCTTCTCAAATGGAATAATTGAATTAAGTTGAATCAGATTTAATTAAACCCTGTGAAGAATAAGCACATTTTAAACTGGATGCCAGAACACATGCTGGGACCAAAAAAATAATAATACTAAATTTAGTTTTTTTGGGGTTTAAAAAGAAGCTCTTTTCTTTCAGGAAAAAAGTTTGTGTATTTTCTATGCAATATAAAAAACATGTCCAGACAACTTAGAGAAAGCTCTGTCTCACAATGCCTGAAACTGTCATCTGTGAAGTGTTCTTCTATGTGAGCATCGTTAAGGCTGAAGTGTGTTCTACATGGGAAATTATGCAGACAGTCTACAAGTGATTCTGATGAGTTTCTCCTATTATAACATTTTTAAAACTTTTAAAAACTGCAGTTTGTGTGTGAAGTTCTTTCACTTGCATATCAAATCAAACTGCAGTGTTCCACACCGTGATGCTGTCATTCTGTCAGCACCTGTTTCTCACTCAGCCTTTTTCCCTCAGGAGGTGCTCATCACAGATGATGCTGCACACAGAGCACTGAGGTCTTAGGGTTTAATCACATGTGAGTCAATGTTGATTAAATTTTTGCACAGAGGTTAAGGCTGTCCCTGTGGCTTAATATAGTGCATTCTCCAAGGTACAGGTGGACGGGAGTGTATATTTATTTATTTGACTTTCTCTGAAGCATGGCATTTGGGAATGTGTGTTTCTGTAATTCATGCATATTTGTGTATTACAGAATGCTTCATACCTGAATAGAGAAGACCCAGACCTTCCAATATGTATGGAGCAGACAGTTCTGGTGTGGATCCCCCTCGGGTTCCTGTGGCTGTGTGCTCCTCACCACCTGGTGTCTCTCTGCAGGAAGACACGTGTAAACACAAAGCATCTGTCCAGGCTGTATCTCTGCAAACAGGTAATGCATCCAGCTAAAAAAAAGAGAATCCCACTACACAAGTCCAATTATAATATGATGCAAGAAGAGGAAGCTGTAATTACCAATTACACCAGCCTTAAGTGCACTAAAGCTGTGACATCTTGATCTAAGGGAGTTAAGATATTTGAATCCAGACAGAACAAAATGTGTGGATTATTATGCAGGTGTTTTTAATTTTCTTTAATCTTCTCCTCACCTTGTAGCTGTAATCGCAGTCAGAAAAAAAGTTTGTCTGTTTTAGGCTGGCCCGCTGAAGAAAATCATAAAACTCAAAGATTTATAGGAAACCAAGGAAAACACAGTGATGGCGGGTTACAGGTTGTTATGCGTTAGTGAAAACTTTTCTTTATATTCTGATTAAAGGGAAAATAAATAAACAAATAAAAATCTATAGCTGAATGTAAAAACAGCAACTCAAACATTGATTCTTGGAGCATCTGTAATGTTTTCCATTCACCACTGTTCTTCTCTGTTTTTGTTGCCGCAGCTCGTGGTGTCTCTGTTGTTCCTGACAGCCATTGCGTCTCTGGCAGTCACATTAGGAGAGGATTATGGTCCAAGTAATGACCCGTCTTCAACTGTGAAAAATTCTGCTGTATACTATGTCAACCCTGCCCTGTATGCAGTCACATGGGTAACCAGAACAGGATTTTATTTATTGCATGCAGTATTTTGCTCTGGTGCTGAAGATTATTCATTTTTTTTATCTCTGTTAGATACTCCTGCTGTTGTGTCAGGAAGGAATGAGGCGGAGAAAAGGAGTCGACTCTGCTACTCTTTTTTTCTTCTGGTTGCTCCTTGTTTTGTGTGATATATTCCCATTCCAGACCCTCTTAAGAGAGGCACTCCGGAAGGTATGAACAAAGACATTCAACCAAGCGGAGCCAATCACTTGATATGATGCAGCGAATGCATCATTCACTTTTTTATCTACCCTCACATTTTAACATCTATCTCAAACTCAGGGAGAAATCAACGATCTTCCTCGTTTCTGCCTTTTCTACATCACTTTCAGCTTGGAGTTGATTGCCTTTGTTCTCTCTGCTCTGGCTGATATCTCTCCAGAAACAGCGGAGCTTGTAAAAAAGGTACTTTCAAGCACATGGATTTTTGTTTTTTGAATTTTATTTTTGTTATGATACTTTGAAATTCATGATCATAGACCAAATGTAATACTCAGAATCTTTATCCTCTGCCTGCTGTTTGTTATTATTGTCTTTACGCAGAATCCTGAAGCAGGTGCAACATTTTTGAGCAGAATCACTTTCAATTGGATTAACAGGTAAAATATCCACAGTGAAAATCCCACTATATGTCCACTGTGTGGATGCCATAAGTTCGTCTTGTTTTTTTTCAGTATGGTGGTGAAAGGCTACAAACAGCCCCTGGTTCAGGAGGACATGTGGGACCTGAACAAGGTGGAAAGCACTGCTTACATCAACGAGCACTTCCAGCATTTCATGCAGTCTGAATTGGGTGCAGCTCGGGTCAGATACCAAAACAAACTGAAGAAATCGGCTAACACTGGAGACAATGCGCAGGAAGTGGCCAGTGAAAATTGCCTCTCCAATGGCCTGGGTAAAGGTGTGAGTCAGGATGTGTTGATGATGGTGAGAGAGAAACACTTGTACATATTATCTTGCACCCATATGGCTGTTATTTTTAATAGAAATAGTGATTCACTGCCAGTTGGGCTGTTTATGATCAATGTGTTTATAAAAACCAATGTTCATGTTGCTTTAGGAGGAAAAGGGTACAAAAGAAGATAAAAAGAAGAAGAAAAAGGACAAAAAGAAGGAGGAAGAAGACTATCCCAACTCATGGCTGATCACCACCATTTACAAGACCTTTAAACTGGTTCTGCTTGAATCTGCCTTCTTTAAACTTCTGCAGGACCTGCTGGCATTTGCCAGTCCTCAGCTGCTGAAGTAAGTCAAAACCCAAACAGGTTTAATCAGTCCGGATCCACGTGAACAAAACCCCTTTATTGTTTACTGCTGTGTGCACCTTCACTCTGTCAGCATCTACTGCAATAATTAACTCAAGGCCAATAAACTCACTGCCTTAAGACTGTGGATAAGTAAAAAAAAAGGTCTGAGTGTTCTTCCTAAATTTAAGCTAAGTAAGTTTAAGTTAAGTATTTTAAGTACCGGTAACCACCAAATTGTTTACCCATTACCATGGCTTTCTCTTTAAGCTAAAATTGTGATCTTTTGCTGCTCAACAAACCACAAGATTCATTGTGTGCCGGTGACATCTGAATTTGTTTATAATATGGTGGACTGCTCATAGGAGGAGTTTCAAGGTTGGCCACCTTTTTTTGACATTAAGTCAGTCTCATGGTTTTCAATGCAAGGGGCTTGACTTGTTTTGTTGTTTTTAAAGGGGTTTCCCGTCCTTCAAACCTTTTAAAACATGATCTGGCCTTGTGAATGTCCAAACACTTTAGTTTAACTATTCACTATATATTGATTGGTGTAAACATAAACCCTAACCCCAGTGCCCAGAAGGAGAAAGGGTGAGATGAGAAGACAAGTGATTAAATGCTGGAAATGTAGCTGTGTGTTTTGAGATGATCCATTAACTTTTTTTTTTCTTCTCTCTCCTAGACTCATGATTTCCTTCACTCAGGATAAATCCAGACATGCCTGGGAAGGGTATTTGTATGCGGTGTTGCTGCTGGTTGTAGCCCTTCTGCAGTCTCTGTTCCTTCAGCAGTACTTCCAGCGCTGTTTTGTGCTCGGGATGAAAGTTCGCACCGCTATCATGGCTGCTGTGTACAAAAAGGTGAAAAAAAAAACACATCAGAGTGGAAAAAGGCTGTACGCCTAAAATTACTACTTGTTCACATTTTGAGCCCCCACTCAAATGACTTGTCAGTAGATTGAGTGAAAAATTACTAATTATTAATTTCTGCTAAAAAGTAAATCTGTGGGCGTGCCATCTTTCAGCCACCCAAATATCCTATAATAGTAATTTTAATTTATTCATTATTATGCATAAATTGACTCTGAGAATAGAGAACTGAATTGTTTCATGTGAGGTCTCCTGCTGGTTTGTTAATTTCTGTAGACCCAGCAAAATTGTCTGCATACTTTTCTACTTTTTGCTCTTTTCTATCTCCTTCTCTAGGCGTTAGTGGTGTCCAATGACACACGCAAAGAATCAACTGTAGGAGAAACTGTGAACCTGATGTCAGCCGATGCCCAGCGCTTCAACGATGTAACCAACTTCATCCATCTGCTTTGGTCCTGCCCTCTGCAGATCATTGTATCCATTGCTTTCTTGTGGCTGGAGTTAGGACCTTCTGTGTTGGCAGGATTAGCAGTCATGGTACTGATGGTGCCTATAAATGGACTGCTAGCAACCAAGGCCAGAAAATTCCAGGTGAGAATGACTGAATATAACCCTAGCAGAGTGCTCCTAATTGACAATAATGCAATGGTATTTCATGCAGTTTGCTCACTTTAAGATCTATTAGTTCTTAAGCTGTGTACCGTTGCCATCGTAGGGTAAACAGAGAAATTCTTAACCTAATAGTCTGGATTCTTGATTGGAAAGAGTCACTGGCATGGAAGCAAAGCATAATCTATCTCTTTAGATTTTCTTTTCACCAACTTGATGCAGTGATTTGTGTGGGTTAAGTGGTGGTCGTCAGTTTATGTTTTGAATGGCATAGCAAAGGCTTGAAGAGTCTATGAGAACACTTGATATAAAGGTGTTTTCTGACCTCTTGTCTTGTTTTCTAGCACCATATGTTTGTGTTTTCCTTTTCTCTTTTGCAGTTATTAATGAAGTTCATATCCTTGCTCATTTACACTCTATACCACTTTTCAGATAGAGAACATGAAGTTTAAAGATAAGAGATTGAAAATCATGAATGAAATCCTGAATGGCATCAAGGTGAGCACTCTTACTCCACTAATTTGTCAAACTCCTCAAAGCTTTTCACACAGGTTTTATTTTTGTGCCAAAAGAAGATTTTGAGATGCAGCAGTCCTTTTAAGTAACCCGTGTCCATCCCCTGTGGTTTATTGACATTGAATACATAATGTGCTTAAAGTGCTTTGTTTTTCCTACCATTTTCTTTACTTTATCCCACAAAGAACACCCTCTGCCTTTCTTCTTCTTTCAGATTCTGAAGCTGTATGCATGGGAGCCATCATTCCAGGCACAGGTGGAAGACATTAGGGGGCAAGAACTGAAGGTCATGAGGAAGTTTGCCTACCTGACGTCTGTCTCTACCTTCATCTTCAGCTGTGCCCCAGCACTGGTGAGTCTGTGAAAGAGCTTCACAAGATCCCAGTCCTTTTTTGCACTCACACTGTCTTTCCTTCTGCCCTTCTTGCAGGTGTCTTTGGCCACATTTGCAGTGTTTGTAGGCGTGAGCTCAGACAATGTGTTAACTGCAGAGAAAGCTTTCACTTCCATTTCTCTGTTCAACATCCTCCGTTTTCCCCTCGCCATGCTGCCCATGCTCATCGCTGCCATGGTGCAAGTAAGGCAAAAACCACTTGCAAAGCATGCACACATACCAATCATGGAGTAAAATGCTTTTTAAACTGCTCTTTCATCCTTTAGACAACAGTGTCTCTAAAGCGCCTGGAGAAGTTTCTGGGAGGGGAAGACCTTGAAAGTGACATTGTGCACCATGATCCCAGTTTCAGTGCGTTCATCATCATTCTGTTGGACATTGAGGCATATTCTAAAGTGTATTTGTGCTGGTTATATACATCTGTCCATTTGTTTTTATCTGTCTGTTAGAATCTGCTGTTAGTGTTAGTGATGGTGTCTTTGCCTGGGAAAGAGATGCCGAGCCTCTGCTGAAGAAGTATGTGTATTCCATTAAATGTAAAGTTATACTTTTGCATACAGCATATGGCTGCAATAATTTAACAAATTCTAAAGCTTGGAACATTTTATTTCTATGTGTTTGCTAGTGTCTCCTTGGAGATTAAACCTGGTCGATTAGTTGCAGTGGTGGGAGCTGTCGGCTCTGGGAAGTCCTCACTCATGTCAGCCCTACTTGGAGAGATGCACTGCTCCAAAGGCTTCATCAACATTCGGGTAACACCTTAAATCTCTTTTTTTATATTACAGTAACAATTTTAGACAAGAAGACACCTTCTGTTAGTTGAAAGAGAAGCAGTCTTTGCATAAAACCTAAAAAAAAGCAAAGAACATTGACACATTTTCTACTTTAAGTAGCCCAGAAAGGATTTATACACTTCACGTCTGGGACGGAATAGTAGTAAATAATAAATGTGGAAGCACAGTATGATTTATTGTTCTTGCAACATCTGCAGAGACTTCAGCAGATAACAGAGTTAGCACTGTGTTGTTTACTTCTATGATTTACCACATTTTACCTTTTACCACACTGTGCAGTTTAGTTCGTATCACTGCACAAACAAAACACAGGCCCCAAACCGAGACTCGTCCCATGCCTACACTGTACTGATACGGGATCATAGGATCCCATCACTCATGTGAATGAATGACTCATGACAAGCAGTTTTCAGTTTTGTTTGGCTTTTTGTCTACAGAGAAAAAAATAAACGACCCCTGCTAAACAGACTGAATAACTCTGCCCACAGAACTATTAAGTACAATTATGGAAGCATATAATGAAGAATACAGAGCTAACAAATAATTTAGTTGTATTAAGAAAATCAAAACTGAATGGTGAGTAACATTTTGTGCTTTAAAACCAAAGGTCACTGTTTTGTTCTCTTAAAAAACACAGCTGAAAAAGCTTTGTAACATCTAGACTGGGTCTTTTTTTCCTTTTATTCCAGTGCAGTGTTTGGTTGATCTGTGAAGCTGATGTCTGAAAAACAGTGTAGCTTTGCCTCTTTCCGCACAGGGATCCCTAGCTTTTGTGCCACAGCAAGCCTGGATCCAAAACGCTACTGTCAGGGATAATATCTTGTTTGGTTCCCATGATGAGGAGGAGCGGTTTCAAGAGGTAATACGTGCTTGTGCCCTCGCCCCTGACCTGCAGCTTCTGCCTGGAGGAGATCTCACTGAGATTGGAGAGAAAGTAAGTCTGAGGGTCTGAATATGATGATCGGTTTAGAACCTTTATAGGGGCTCTTTGCTTTTAGGAGAAGCTTGGTATGATCTCTAAGCTTAAAATGGTTTTGGTTTTCTCCTCTTGCAGGGTATCAACCTCTCAGGGGGTCAGAAGCAGCGTGTGAGCTTGGCCAGAGCAGCGTACAGTCAGGCTGATATTTATCTACTGGACGACCCCTTGTCTGCTGTTGATTCTCATGTAGGAAAGCATCTGTTTGATAATGTCATTGGACCCAACGGACTACTCAAAGACAAGGTTAGTGTAAGGTTTGTATTAAAACACTATTTGAAGAGTATTTAACTCACTGTAGATTGAGAAGTTTGTTGTCTTTAGTGGGGGTAAACCTGGTACATGTGTAATGTTTCTTGATGGATAGTTCTTGATTTACACCCATAGACTGTCATCGTCCTGTCACCCCCAGAAAGTGGTGTGCGGCATCAATGAGAACATCATCAATGTCAGTTTGGTTCTGTCCCTCCTCATCTTTCAGAAGACATACTAATTTAAGAGTGTCAAATCAGATGACTAGTGTATGTGTTGGATGAGTTGGACCTGGGGTGTTTTCTTTGTTTAAGGCAGATACTCTAGGGCAATTCATGATTACATTATTCATCTATCTGTCAAGATGTCATGGATTTTGTCACTGCTCTCCTGTAGTGATGGTGCCACCATCATCACACCGTGTGAACGTAACTGGGTAATAAGACCTTGAGATTAAAGTTGCAGGTTATTACACAGGGAAAATTGTCTATTTTCTGTCAAGTTTACTAGCAGAAAGAGAGCTGTGTAACCCATATATTTCTGCCTTAGGATATAAACTTATCAGTCACTTCTCAGAGTATAGTTCAGAATAGTAATATTTGCACATGAAAAGGAAAATGTGATGGCACATTGGCAACCATTTCATGCACCCCCTGGACACAATCTTTTTCTTTCTTTTTTTTTATTGCCTGAAGTGTTATGTCATTTCGAAGCTGAATCCGTGTGTATTCTTATCCGCACAGACTCGCATCCTGGTGACACATGGTGTAAGCTTTCTGCCTTATGTAGATGAAATAGTGGTTTTGGTGGATGGACTGGTTTCTGAGGTTGGAACTTACAACAGCCTGCGTGCCAGTGGAGGAGCTTTTTCTGAATTTCTCGACACATACGCCAAAGAGCAAAATAATCAGACCCATTCAGACTCAGGTAATTACACATGAGTTTCACAAATGACTGTACTTTAGTGGTATACGCAGAAGGGATGCTGTTAAGCATAAGGGCATTATAGATGTAAATGTATTATGTAAATTGATGTATGGTTATTGTTCACATACTGTATTTCTGAGTACATTGTTTCTCACACAATTCCCAGAACCGTAAATCTCAGAGTATGTAAGACACCAAGTACAATATTTTTTTCAGATCGATGCCAGGATACTGCAGATTTAGAGCTCATTCCTGACATTGAGGACACTCAACCTGACTCTCCTATGGAAGACGCAGTTTCAATTACACTGAAGAGAGAAAGCAGCATCCGCCGCAGCCAGAGAAACAACAGGTTTGAGCAGACTGAAGTTGTCGATGACACAACATAGAAACATTTTGTCTCATATATAACTTGTAATAATAGTGTTTTATTCTTTGAGCCTTGTCTCCTATTTCATCTGTCCCTTCATTTTTTTTCTAGTATCAGATTAAGAAAAAGCAGCTCTGTTAGAAAACCTGAAGGTCATGCTGAATCAAAAAAAGGCCAGAGGCTCATAGAGAAGGAAGCTATGGAAACAGGACAAGTAACAAAAAATGTCTAAATAAATTATTAGAAGCACAAACAAAAAATCTGTGTTTCCTGAGTGTCCTCTTTCTCTCTGTGTTTGTGGTATTCAGGTGAAGTTCTCAATGTACCTCCAGTACCTGCGATCCATGGGGTGGGGATATTCCGTCATTGTGTTCCTCATTTACTTCATCCAGAACATTGCTTTCATCGGTCAAAACCTGTGGCTGAGTGACTGGACCAATGATGCGGTGGAGTATTACAACAAGACATACCCTGTCTGGAAGAGGGACACCAGGGTGGGAGTGTTTGGAGCTCTAGGAGTGGCTCAGGGTAACTAAACCATCATTTATGTTTCCATTGGCAAATATTTTTAGGTTCTTATCTCTTAGGTAGAGCATTTGTAAAGGTCTGGAGGCTCCTGGACCAATCCCTTGTGGTAGACAACGCTTGTAATACCCTTTTTTACACTGAAATGTGCTAAAGTTTAATGTCAAACTAACGCTTCAAGCAATGAGCATAAAAAAAAATTCTTGTTATTTTTGTTATTTTGTCTAATCAGAACATTCTGTGAGAAAAACAATTTTTACTGTGGCCTTTTATTTCCCAGAATTCCCCCCTCCTAAATTATCTTTTTGGTACATTAAATTCATCCTCAGGCGCAGCAGGAACTTTGACTGGATAGTCCTTGAGAGATGTCAGAATGACAGCTTAAACTAAGGAAATGTCACTGTTATGTTGGCTGCAGTCACTCAAACAGTTGGCAGCTTTTTTGTCATTTCTCAGTCTTGTCACTGGTGGTAAACTTCCGTATTTATGATTTCCCAAAGGATTCTCGGTTCATGCTGAAGTCGTGATTGAATTCTTCGTGTTGACAGGCATCATACTATGGCATCTTTGTTATGTTGTGATTGGAGGACAAATTGCTATAGCAAAGTGTTAGGTTTTCATTCCAGGTACTTTATATTTTAAATTTAGAACAAGCAATAGGCTTGTTGAAGTATGCGACCTTCTTGATAACTAGCTAAAATCACTTTTCTGTCAACACTGCTGGTGAATAGAATGAATGAATAGGTGAAAGACTTCTTTTCATATAATTATGGACTCATTTCATTCTATAAGTAAACCCATAGACACTGTCCTTGCAAAGCCATTGGAAGTAAATAATAAAGCAAAATAAATGTTGACATTAGTAGAGATAAAAGCCCCTGAGTTTACCATGTGAATGCTCCTAATGGATTTGAATTAAGCAGTATGCTATATTCTAGATGTCCTTCTGCTTTTATTGCAGGCTTCTTTGTGTTTCTGGGTACACTGCTTCTTGCCAATGCATCAGTTGCTGCATCTCGTATCATGCACTCAAGGCTGCTGAACAATATTCTGCGAGTGCCCATGGTGTTCTTTGACACCACACCAATTGGAAGAATTGTCAATCGCTTTGCAAAGGTAGGGTTATATATTTACATTTTCAATTACAGTGTTTCCTTTTTTCTTTTGTTTTTGTTTCTTGTGTGAACTGGTGTGTAGTCAAATGACTTGTCGTTTTACGCCATGCCTCTCTGGCAGAATTGTATTAGATTAGGGTAATAATAGACACACATTAAAGAAAAAATGTATCCAAATCTTATATCAAACAACTTAGATGTCAGCTGCTTCCCTTAAACCACTGATAAGTAGCAAGCTTCAAAAGTCACAAAGCTGATATTTCACAGCTAGGAGCATCACTTATTGGGGACCCCACAGAAACACTTCTGTGTCCATTTGTGCTACTTGCAGTCCATCATTATTTGCCTGTCTTGTGTTTGCTGCTCAAATCTCATATCTTTTGATGTATTTATTGTCTGTGTATTGTATCCATTTGCTTAAGGTGCAGTGTGCTGACTGTTCCCTTCAAAAATCAGTGCATTTTCCATACGACTGTACATATATTTGAAGCTGTAAATTAAGTCTACATTGTGTTATCACACCTGAATGCATCACACTAATGTACTTGACCATACTTCACTGATCAAACATAATGGTGCTCAGGTGTACCAGCAGCATTTATTATAAGGGAAATTCAGTGGCTCCTGATAGAGCCAGAGATGAAATTGCGACCCCCGACAGGAAAGAAGCGTTTTTGAAGAAGACTTTCAAATATGATGTCCTTTTGTGATAGCTATTTCTTGTCAGATGATGTCTCTTGTTCTACTTTACATCCCTGTCTATCAGGAACTCTGACATTTCAAGAGGTGTTAATGGAAAAATAGGGACATAATTTTATTCTCTTCTGAATCTGATGGAACAAGTTAGTACTTTAGTTTCCAATTAAGAATAACTTTTCCAACCCTTGCCCTGTAGGACATTTTCACCGTAGACGAAGCCATTCCTCAGTCATTCCGCTCCTGGCTCCTGTGTCTGCTGGGCGTGCTGGGGACGCTGTTTGTCATCTGCCTGGCCACCCCTTTCTTTACCATAATCATCATTCCTCTGGCCCTGATCTATTACTTTGTACAGGTATGCTGAATTACATAGCAAAAGAAATAAAGCTTTGAAGATCAAAACAGATTTACATAATAATATACAGAGGACTGACTCTTTTGTTCATTTCATTACAGCGCTTCTATGTAGCCACGTCAAGGCAGCTGCGTCGACTGGACTCAGTGTCTCGCTCTCCTATATATTCTCACTTTGGTGAGACAGTGTCAGGTCTGTCAGTGATAAGAGCCTACAATCATCAAGAGAGGTTTCTTAAACACAATGAAATAACTATTGATGAAAACCTCAAAAGCGTTTACCCGTGGATAGTGTCGAACAGGTCAGATATTGAACCACACATCTGAGCACGTGTTCTAATATTTTCACCACAGTGATGATAAAACATATGTATCCTTATCTTACAGATGGCTGGCCATCCGTCTAGAGTTCCTTGGAAACCTGGTGGTGTTTTTCGCCGCTCTGTTTGCTGTCATTTCTAGAGATTCTCTCGATAGCGGCCTTGTTGGACTGTCTATATCCTACGCCCTTAACGTCAGTCACTAATACACACACACAATGTTGCACAGTGTTGATATGAAGGTATGAATAATCCTCTTGGGGTTTGGGTGCGGCAGGTAACACAGACCCTCAACTGGCTGGTGAGAATGACGTCAGAACTGGAGACTAACATTGTAGCTGTGGAGAGAGTGAGTGAATATTCTGAGCTGGACAATGAGGTATGTTAAATTGAAATCTCTTCATTCTTTTCATTGGCAAAACGTTTTGTGAAGAGTACCTTATTGGTGCCTGTTGTAAAGGACTAGATAGCTGTGTCAAATAAAAAGGAGGGGTGTCATGTTATCCTCTATCTTTTTGTTTATTGTTTGTTTTCTGTTCGGTGCTTATTTCCATTGTGACTGAGTTTGAGTTGCTGAGTTTTTGAAATGTTGGATGTCGAGATTTTTTTAACCTTCTCTCGAGTGTAATAAAATGCAAAGGCTTTTACCACTGGAAAACTCAAAATATTTTATACTTTACTTTAGTTTGTGGCTTATCTTTTCAAATTCTGTGCTGATTCTGTGTTTCTTTTTTTCTACAGGCTACATGGGTAACTGACACTCGGCCTCCAGAGAAGTGGCCAGAGGCAGGAAGAGTGCAGTTTGAAAACTACAAAGTCCGTTACAGACCTGGATTAGACCTGGTGCTGCATGGAATCACTTGTGACATCGACAGCACAGAGAAGGTCTGTGTGTGGCTGTATACGTGTGCAAGTGTGTGTGCATGCATGGGGAAAAAATGGAGGATTTATCAAAATGTGAATCTTAATTAGTATAGATAAACAGCACTGTGCCAGGGTTTTGTTAATTATCCTCTAATAATTAAAGCTGCAGTAATCAATTATTCTGCAAAGAGTGTCTTTTTTTAACCTTCTATCTGACAGTAACGTTTAGTGAGCTTAGTGGAAAAGTAATGTTTGTCATCAGTACAGTTGCAGTGTGCATTACAATTAGCTGCTGTGACATAACTCATGACTAGATCAACAAAACACTGCACTGCCGAAACAAATGCATTCATGCATTTATCAGTAGTGTAACCTACAAATGATTGACTGTAGACTTTAACTCTTTCAGGTCAATGTACAAACTTAAAAGGACAGTCCATATTGTAGCTTCTTAATGACGGTGAACCCAATCACCAAAACGAAAGTGTGGTGCATCAATATTTGTCTTCTTCACTTGTTGCCTTTGATCTTTGTAGTGAAATGTTGATGTTTACTCTTGTGCAGCCTTTTTTTTTCTTTACAGCGTGCTTGACTCAAGATACCTATTTATTTTTCCCTAGATTTTTTGTTGATGAATTCTGAAGTCTCTTATTGGGGTTCAGGGTCAGGGTTTTTATAGCCACACACACATACTACATACTATAGGCTTCACCACAAAGCATGCACAGATAACAACCTACACAGCTGCAACACATAGCATCTTGTGTAAATTGGATCAATGTAGAACAAAGCACAGATGCCAGAGAAATGCCTGGAAAACACAACAATAATGTAACATAAGTATTTGGCTGTATACACAGTGGTAGCTTCAAATACAGTCTTGTATTTATGTTTAAAATATTATAAGCACATTATCTGTTCATCTAGAAGCAGATGATTTGTGTCTGTAGCAAACAGATTATGTGTTTATTTTGTTTTAACCCTGATTGTTTTCTCTTCCTGCTTTCAGATCGGTATAGTGGGCCGCACAGGTGCTGGGAAATCCAGCCTCACAAACTGCATGTTTAGGATTATTGAAGCTGCAGAAGGTCGCATTATCATTGATGATGTAGATATATCTTCAATAGGCCTACACGACTTGAGAAACAGGATCACAATCATACCACAGGTATGACAGTAGCCAAAACACTGTGGTCACCTTTTAAATGGTGCGGTGCTCTGACCTGTCTGGCTCCGTTATCACAGGATCCAGTGTTGTTCTCCGGGACACTGAGGATGAACTTGGACCCATTTGACAAATTCAGTGATGAGGAGATTTGGAGAGTGCTGGAGCTCTCTCATCTGAAGGGCTACGTATCAGGGCTACAGGAAGGATTGCAACATGAAGTTGCAGAAGGCGGAGAGAACCTCAGGTATGCAATAAAATAATAATGCGGGAAGGGAAATGGATGCTTTTGTTGGATTTTAATAATGCTGATTTGTCCCTAACAATGGATAATTTTCCACAAAAACTAAATGTCCTAATAATTTATAAATTATACTTCCTGCTCAGTAGCTAAATTTCCATTAAATGCATTCTTAGCCAAGTGTGCATGTTGCCAGATTAAAACCATAATTAGTACCTGTCAGTGATGATCTCCGGCATCCTGAGATTTGCACAGTCTGAACCTAATGGAGTGTCAAGACACACCACCCACATAGCTCAGGTGTTTGTGCTAGCAAGTCCTCAAGTCCTCCCACAGCAGTGCAAACATCTTGTATTTTAAGTACTAATAGCCGTTCATGTGTGCACCAAAAACACTCTTTTGAGATATACACATATTTGTCTTTTCCGCAGTGTCGGGCAGAGGCAGCTGCTGTGTCTGGCTCGAGCACTGCTCAGGAAGTCTCGTATCTTAATTCTGGATGAAGCAACGGCAGCTGTTGACCTGGAGACTGACAACCTGATTCAAAACACCATCCGCAAAGAGTTTTCACACTGCACTGTCCTCACCATTGCCCACCGCCTGAATACTATCATGGACAGCTCCAGGTGAGTTAATTGCCCCTTAAATGGAAAATGTTTAAATGTGGGTGTCCAGTTAAGTGTTATTGGTCATTGCTACATTGGCAGAGGAAGGGGACTTGTCCTGCTTGGACAGCTCTTTACAATGCCACATGTTCCAGGACTGCTTTGCATGTGGGCATATCAGAGTCAATCACCAAATCCAGCCATTGTGTGGTGGGAGGCACTTCAAAGTCTGCCAGCTGGAAAATAAAATCACAGCACACTGAAAATTCATATCAAGACACCACCGCTTTCTGTGTGATATCAGCATCTATATCAGGTTTTACACGGTAAATACTGGCAATACTTACAAGGCTTATACAGCCTCAGAGGTTCCACTGTTTTTTATATATTTTTATATTGGTTGACTGTCCACAACTGCTGGCTTTACATCTACAAACATATCCTCCATTTTAACACAATACATATTATTTTAGCTGTTGAAAGCAAACCTGCTTGCAGTGAAGCAACCATAAGGCTATTTAAAATGTATATCAACAACACTGAATATAGAAGTTTCCGTGGGGTTATCTAAATGCTGATTTCACCCCAATCAATAGCAGATGTCTTTCTTTCTGTATTCTTATTGTATTTTGCTTGTGGTGTAGAGCCAACCGGTTACTGTCGATACTCCTCTGGTGATGATGCATTATTTATACTTTTCCATGTGGAACCTCCTCCGCCTCCCAGTTTCAAATAGCATATTATAAAACAAATAAATTCAAAATGCCATGTTATCCTGCTTGTGCTGTCTACACCTCCCTGACTTTTATGACAATATTAAAATGACCCAAGGAATTGAACACACACTGCAAATATACACTTATTATTTTATATTTATACCAGATGTGAAGTTATTTCTGAAGCTGTTATTACATGGATTTGAGCACTTTAGTGTTTCAGAACTTGAGTTTGGCTGTCTGTCATTGATGGGAAGTTTTCTGCTTTATTTCAAACCGTTGTTTTCTGTTTCAGTTGCAAACAATGTGCTCAGTGTCAGGTTTTATAAGTCTGGTGTTTCAGCAGTTAGGTGGTGCATCTTGTGTTGTAGCAGCAGCTTGATGCCTGCAGCTGGGGTCCAGGTCAGGCTCTTTGTGCGCATCCAACATGAAAAGGACTGAGACTTCAAAGTGTCCAGAGACTTCACCTGCACCCATGTCTTGCAGTAGGGATGAGGGGCAAAATGTATTAATGTATTCATTGTGATAGATTTTGTAAATAGGCACATATATTACAGTTAGATAACGATGAGTGACAGCTGCTTATTGTCAAACAGCCAGGCACACATACACATTGGATAACAATGAAAACAGCAATGTAAACCTTTCATTATACAAAAAAGAACATGACCTAAAACTAAAGGGAAACACTTTGCACCTGCTTTACTAATAAATGGCCTTAAAAACTCCTAAAAAAACTCTAGGAGCCTTTAAATTACATTTTTACTTTGTGTAAGTGTAAGTATTTTCTAACACTCTGCTTCTTTCATTTCCTTCTCCTTTCCTGTTATTAAATGACTTCATATTCAAACAGACAGAACACACAAATATGTGTCACATTTGACATTAAATGTATCTGCTGGATCATCCTACTGTCCAGTTATTTCCACATATGCTCCTCTTTCACAGGGTAATGGTCCTTCATGATGGCAAAATTGTCGAATTTGATTCTCCGAACAACCTCCTGGAAAAACGCGGTCACTTCTGTGCGATGGCAAAGGATGCAGGGATTACACAACAATACGACACAGCTCTGTAATGTTGCTCTTTAACTTTTTTAAAATGATTTAATTACAAAAATCCATTGTATTGTTTTATGTTGAATATTAAACTACTGCAGAATGAAGCGCGTTAATGGATGATGGATGGATGGATGTTAAACTGTATTTTGATATGTACTTATGATATGTACTGTATTTATAGGGAACAATATCAAGAAACTATATTCCATATGTAAATAATCGTATGTGTGAATTATAAATATTGTATGTTTCCTAGAAAAATAATTGCCTTTAATAAACAAAACTTTTTTCAAACGTGTTTGAATATTAAGCCTCTGTGTTGTATTGAGTTCACTGCATCTTTGAATGGATCATTTTGAGAAATAATATTATTACATTTCATTTGTTGGTACCTTTCTAGAGCCGTAAGGTTACCTTACATCAATATTTGATTAAAATCAGTATCTCTGAATTGTTTTTAACTCTTCGCCACTCTGAAAGTGAAAAATATATGAAATATTCCTGCAGCCAGATTCACGTTTACATTTGGGCTGTTCAAAAGGATCAACATTCTGGGATCTCCCAACTTTCCAAGTGTTTTGGAGGATTTGTACTGTAAGTAAAGGTGGACATCACCCACATGCAGGTCTCCGGAGAGTTTTTTTTTAATCTATTGGTGAGTTCAAATATGGGCAATGCAGTGCAATCTCCCTGCAGACAGTGTAGACTACTGCAGAAAAACACTACATGGTGGGCTTCATATTTACCCAGGCAAGTGTTCCTTGTAGTATTTGTAGAGCCACTTACTGGTAGAGTGTGCATGTGCATGCATAGTGATGGCAGTTGTTTCTGCCATCTTCCAGAGGCTCTTACAGAGGACAGAGGGTGAATACACATAAAGTGTATGTTACAATTCTCCAGGTCTCAGACTGGATGTTCTTAAAGTTTCCAAGGAAATTGTAGCAGCAGGGCAATAGCACCATAGAAAATCAAGGATCCTTCCTCACACATTTTTCTTTGTCTTTGTTGCTCATTTACATTTTATTGTAGACAATGTCATTTAGCCCCTGCTCTGTGCTGGAGGTCTGGAAGCTGCTCTGCAATTTATAGTACAGAATCTGGGTGACATGTGAATGTTAATTCAGTTAATTCATGAAATAGAAGAGGAATTTAAATATGAAACATACTCCACAGATTTGACAGGAAACAATGTGAAAAAAATGTTCTAAAGAAGTTACAGCACGATTAGTAGTCATTACCACTCAAAGCCTTATTAAGCTGTCAAAAAACACATAAATAAATACACAAATAAATAAATAAAACATGGTGTTATCCTTATTTATATGAACCATTAGGTCAAGTACTGCAGTACTTCTAGGCAGAGCGAATTTAAACAACAAAACAAAAACTTTCTTTTACTAGCAGTAGAAAAAAAATTGTTTGTGACAAACATTTCAGTCTTCTTTTAGTTAGCATTTAATCAGGCTGCTCATCCTTGATAAAAGAGTCATAATATTAAAACCTTTTTTTTTCTAGACCTACAGTTACAGTTGATGTGGGAGCCGGCCATATTTAAATTATTTAGATTATAAAATTGACTAGAAGGTTTTTCATATTGCTTTGTTTCACCTGTTAATTGTAAGTTTGTTGATTCTGTGGTATTATTAGTATAACATTGAGTGGTTGTTTATTGTTTCTGTTGAATATATGATAATTGGGCTAATGCCTTAACAACCCATCACTTGGTCATATTTTATATAATTACTGACTGTGACTCAACCCACAGCTGGATTGACTCATTAATTGATCAGTGCTGTGCTTTATTCTGAATGAATTGGACAAGCTGTTTTAGCTTCACATCTGCTCACATTTTTGATAGCAAATGATTTTGGGCACTTTCCTTTTTTAACCATATGTTTTACACACAGTATTGCATCTGGCTCACACATCTGCATTTACTCATACAGGATTTTCTGCTGTTGTTACCGACCATCTGTGCGCCTCTGTGTGTGTGTGTGTGTAGAAAGACAGGGAGATGGAGGAAGGGAGGGAGAGAGACAGTGAGTGAGCGAGAAGCAGAAAGAGAGTCATTGTGGAAAGGGAGACAGACAAAGAGGTGTTTTTTGCCTGTAAAGACATTTTCAACCTACATTTCCCTCCTGCACAAGGTGAGTCTTCACATTGCTCACTTATTTCTAAAAATAGTCTACTTTCACCTGCTTTGTCATGGGTCTAATTCCAGAGTAATATTGATTTAGAAATTTCCTTGCTGGCAGTGTAATAGGTTGTACAAATTTACGATGCATGCTTGTCACATTTTAATTAGATATTATGAGACCTGTCAGCTTCCAAATCAAATGCTTGACAGATTGGTATGATTACAGTGCTTTTTGTTTTGCCCTGTTAATTAGTCACTTTCCCCTAACAGTTACGTCTCCAGCATTTTTAAGTGCAGTTTAGGATTTCTGCATAAATGTGGCATAATGCATCTCTACATGCAACAGGTTTCTGAGTGAATGTGTTTATTTAGGATTGACTGACTTTTATTGATCTGTTGCACACTGACCTCTAATATTAGGCTTATTGTTGGATCTGGATGTGTTGCTGACTGACAGACTCAGTTTGTGAGGGAACAGGATTTCTGTAAAGCTGAGGTAAATGTAAATGAATTTGATAAATAAATCTGAACACAATTCATTTGATTTTTTTTACTCTAGAGGCTAAAATTAAAAATTGACCTCATTGTGTTTTGTCTTTTATCCCACACATAAGATAATAATGTAAAATAAATGAAAAAAAATGTGTCGTGTTTCTAGTTCCCACCCAGCAGCCTCATCATGAACACCACAGAGCAGATTTCATTCCTCTTCAGCTGTAATGTAAGCCCCAGTGAGACGCCACAGCTCGACATAAGTGTCACCAAAAGTGAACCACTGACAATCGCTGTCCCCATGACCGTCTTCTACAGCATCATCTTCCTGTTCGGAGTATGAGTATCTATTTTACTAGACAGACAAGATTTTTTTTTAAATTAGACTAAAAGGGAATGATAAATGTGAAGTGAAGCACAATGTTTAAAACCCCTACATGTCTTCCCTCCACAGGTCTTATTCAATGGTGTGAGCATACTGACCCTCCTCCTGGATGCTCACATGAGAGTCAGTGCCATTCGTTTCTACCTACTCAGCTTGGTAACATCAGGTATGCTTGACTTTCTAATGCATGGCCAGTCATGACAGCACTAATTAAACTGATCAAAGTGAAATCTGCTGCATGTGCCTGTTACATTAAAGCTCCAATTCATTAAAATAGGTGTGAGAATCACCAGAGTCAATGTATCAAATATCTTTCTGACAACTGACACATTAACATACTAATTGACACACAAATTAGGTGCATGCCAAATTAAAAATTTGATATGCATAACATGCAGAAATATTTTGAGGAAGTATATTAATTTCAAGTTAGACTCCTTAATTGAGCATCTTTCATTGTTTAACATGTGTCTCTCTTTAAATTTCACATTTCAGACATTCTGCAGCTGCTGACCATCCCAATAACAGTGTATCGGTATTACTGGGAGAGCTACCCATGGCGTCTAGGCCAAGCTGTGTGCAAGATCTACTTCATGGTCCGCCAAATGTACTGTGCCACTACCAGTTGGGTTATTGTAATCTTCACCACTGAGCGCTATGCAGCAATTTGCCACACCATGTGGTCTGTCTCCAGTCTGAAGGTTAAGTACTTACGACAGAAAAATCCACCTTTCTGTATGAAACACAACATATAAGAGCAGTGGCTTCATAAATGTGATCTCTGTGTGAAGTAGTGGAAAGTAGTGCCACAACATTTCGGTAAGGTTGAGGAAAGGATCATATTCCATTTTAAACTCAACACATGGTTGATATACATGAAGGTATTTGCCTGAGGTGTTCTATATCAAATAGCGACATGCACATCACAGGTTGGAAAATCAGAGGTTTTGTTTCTCAAGAAAATACAAAGAGATTTCATTACTACCGTCCATGCTTAGCATTTCTGACTAAAGTCTAACAGATGGAACTTTCTCCTCTTCCTTTTTCTCTAAAAGAAGTCTCGGCTGCCATGCCTTCTTTTAGTGTGGATTATTTCTCTGGTGTCAGCTGTGCCCTTTGCGCTGGTCTATGACCAGGCACGAGCATGCATCCTAGACTACACAGCCACCACTCAAGAAGATGCCTTCCAAGTCTCCACCATGTGTGAGATGACAGAGCCTGATCCAGCACACATCTACAAAGGGGCCTTGCTGCTGAGAGCAGGATTTTTCTTTTTGGTGAGATCAGAGCTTGTTGACAGGTTATTTGTTTACTTATCTGCATAAAACACAGAAGCTCTTCATGCCTTTCTGACTACAGGTCCCACTGGTCTCCATCTTTGCTCTCTATATGGTTATTCTGCTTTACTTGATGAGGAATGGGCGACAGAGAAGAAACATGGGTCTAATGCGGCCGGATCCTGAAGGAAGGCGCGATATTCAGTGCCATCAGAACGGAAAGCTTCTTTTAAATGAAAAAAGAGCTCTGAAACTCATGGGTAAGTCATGAAAATTATAAAATCTTATTCATTTAGACACAATGTTTGCTTGTTTCTGCAAAGCTGGAAGCTTATTACTCTTTATAAATAGCATATGATTATACAGAATCTGTGCACAAAGGACCTGATTATTGGCACTAGGAACTTTCCTGAAAAAGACTAATTAAGTTTGACTGGTTTTGATTGCATGCAGGTGAAGAGTCCTTGTTGAAAAATAGGGGGAATACCATGTCATAGCCTGCTGGCAACCCCCCCCCCCCCCCGCCCTCCGATTAACATGCATTTTGCTATTTGAGAGACCACGTGTTTTCTTTTTTCTTTTCCAGGGGCAGTTGTGGTGGCCTTTTTTGTGTGCAACTTTCCAGATATTGCCTCTTCCCTGATGCAGGTCTATGTGGTCATATGGTCCGACACCGTCCTCACCGTCTACACGGTCCTGAAGTCGTATTTGTCACTTCCATTGTGGTATATCAACGGTGCTCTGGACCCTCTGTTGTTCTGCATTTCTTCCCACACATTTCGCAGGGCTTGCTGGAGAACTCTGGGCAGGCTGAGACCTCACTGCTATTGGCAGTATGGCAGTATGTCTTGGTTGAGGCAGAGGAGTTCTACTGAAGAAGCGAGCACGACAGTCAGAGAAAGGATTGATGGTAAATACAGCGGGAAAAAAATGGACAAAAAGAAAGATACACCTACTAACAGATCAGATCAAAGGGATGTACACAGTTATAAAAGCCCCTCTCATTGTGAGCTGCAACAACAAGCTCTCTGAAGTGGGTGATTTTCTCTTTCCTGTATTACCCTGAGATATAAATTTCATTAGTGTCTTCTTCTCCAGGATTTTTGCCTTCTTTCATTTCCTTTTTTTCCTGTAAGGGTATTTCAGAATCTAGCTGATGTTAGAAAATGACTATTACCATTTTTTGTTTTTGTAGATTTTTCGATCTGAAGATGCGGGAGGGAAATAAATAGAGGGTTTATGATTAATGTGTTACTGTACATCTTGTACAAGTCATTGATTGATGTCAGTGTAATTTATAATGAGGCTGCGTAATATTTTATTCTATGGCTTACAAAATCTGTAGTAAACCTACATTTTGTTTGTTACAAGTTTGTTAATTTCTCCACTTTTCTTTAGAGCTATAATTCAGACCTTTGTCAATTTCATTGAACAGTATATTTTATATATTTAAATAGATATAATCTTGCCAAATATCTTGATTTGGTATGGAGTAGAAAAGTAGTCTGTGTTGTCAAGACAACCAACAGCAGGGAACTTGGGTTCTTGGCAGAAACCAAGCTTATCAGTCCACTGTAGAACCGTAATATAGACGCCCAATTCATGAGCACAGCTTGAAGTCAATTTGTATTAAGACCACGGTGTCATAGTGCAGCATACGTCTGTTTTATTGCCTCCTCAGTAGTGACCTATTTTAAAGTCAAAGACCTCTGAATGTCAACCCTCTTTCACTGAAGTCATTAAGGTATAATACATGAATAATTGGCTGTTAGTTATATTCAAACATAGAAATTGTTGTTTGTTTTATGTGGCTCTTTTCATCTCCTCGTTGTATTTCTCTATATAAAGCCCTTTTGAAATTAATCCAGCTGCAATTTTGTTTTTATAAAACAGTACTTATATTCTAACCTTTTTGTATAGAACCTGGTGAATCTATGACAGGGCTGAAATGTCAGTGATCAGTGTATGGGGGTGGGGGGTTCATCCTTCAGTGCAAATGATTGCTACCCACTCAGCACCAATAATGCCTTGGTAATGTTTTGATAACTTCTTATCTTCAAAGACTTGGAAGTCCCCAGGCATCATTTGAAATAAATGGAATAAATCCTGTTGTAGGAGTTTGTTAAATTTACAATGATACAATCATAAGGTTGTTGCTGGGTGACAGGCACTGACTAGTGGTCATTAGAATGCCCCTTATAAAAACAAATCAACCCGTGCACATGGCACACATAAGAAGCATAATCAGAGGCTGATTAAAGGTATAACAAGTACTTGTTTTAAGTTGGGGCTATTTTTTGGGAGTGTAGAGGTACACAAAAAGAACGCCTACCGAAAACGCATACGTAGTTTCAGCGACCCTGACGTAATATATCTTGGCCAATCACAACCCAGTGGGCGGGACTAATGATGAAACAGCGGAAGATTCAAAACGAAGATGGCGACTGAAAGCGATCCCCAAAACAAACACAAACTGGAAAGATGGTACGGATTTTTCATTTATTGTGGCCTTAAATGTAGATTGTGAAACGTTACCATGCGATTTGCGTATTTTTGGGATGATTAATGTTACTGAAATATGTGTTTTGAACTCTTAGTTGTTTACTCAGCGCCAACCAGCGCAGCTAAGTTTACGAAGCAACCGTTTGTGCTAACAGGTGTCGTGAAATCCGTGTTTCGCACCAGCTTTGCTAGTTTACCTGTTAATTATGCAGCACCAGCTTGGAGATTTTTTATGTCGCTACGTTTCAAAAGAAAAATCACCCTGTAGTACGTGTTTATCTTTCAACAGGGGGACAAAATGCAGTGTTTCTATCAGCCAGGAGAAGCCAAACCAGCCTGTGATTTTTAACCCGGACTTCTTTGTGGAGAGGCTAAGACATGAGCATCCACAGGCTTTTGCGGATCTGGTACTCAGCAATATCACCCGACTGATAGATCTCCCAGGAGATGAGTTTGCCCAGCTCACGGGAGAGTCTGAGCCTAGAGTTCCCTCCTCCAGTGGCTTTCTGCGCTCCTTCAACTTCCTCAAACGGAAAGGTTAGGCCAACAGAGCCATTATGAGTGCTAACGATAGTTGAAACGCCAGATGTCAGATGTGAAATTTCATTCATAGACCATTGAAAGCAGAATCTTATTATGAATTGTGTTGAAGTGGGTTACTTGTTTGGGAAAAGTGATGATGAATTACCACAACAGGGACCCCCTTGCTGTATGATTGTTTTTACACCATGTCCTGAAAAGGAATGTGATATATCTGACACACACACACACAGACTTAAGTCTATGCTATTTGATGCCTTTCAGAAAAGGGAGTTGTTTTTGGTGCGCCTTTAACAGAGGAAGGAATAGCCCAGATCTATCAACTCATTGAATACTTGAGTAAAAGTGAGTATTTAATTATATGTTGGCATGATATTCTGATATGCTGTTTTTGATGTTTTGCCAACATGCATTTGTGCATTTGAATGGTTGATGTCTTTACCTCCTTTTTTTTTTTTTTAAATAGCTTTTTATACACTCAAGACATGCTTAGTACTTGTTCTTAAACTTTGTTGGAGAACTGTGAATTAGCATGAGGTCATGGTGTATTTCTAGAAAGCAATGATGTCATTTTCTGAAAGTGGACGCTGGGAGCAAAAGCTTAAGTCAATAATTCATGTGAAAGCACTTTGCTCTTGCCATCTTCCTCCTTCCATTTCATTCACTCCATCTCTCTCCTCACTGCTGTGTTTTTGTCTGTGTCTTCTTTGCTCTGCGTCCACCCGCCTACACACCACTAATTTTGCTGTCTTTCTCCATCTCTCTCACCCACCCATTAGACCTTCATGTGGAGGGGTTGTTTCGTGTGCCAGGCCACAGCTTAAGGCAGGCAGCCCTGAAGGAGATGTTGAACGCTGGGGCAGAGATAGATCTAGAGACAGGGGACTTCCATCCCAATGATGCAGCGACATTGCTCAAAGCTTACCTGGGAGAGCTCCCAGAGCCTCTGCTTACGCACAAACACTATCATGCTCACCTGAAGATTGGAGGTGTGATCCCTTTTCACATTTGAAGATAAAAGGATTTTCAGATCAATAAATGTTAAGAAAAATATGGTCCTATTGCTCTGTTGTTTAACTTTTTTTATTGGATGTTTCCAGAGTTGACCCGCTTTGATGATAAGGGGGATAAGACAAATGTGCCAGATAAGGAACGTCAAATTGAGGCATTTCAGCTGCTTTTCATGCTGCTGCCCCCAGCCAACCGCAGCTTGTTGAAGCTGCTGCTGGACTTGCTGTATCACACTGCTCGCAATCAACATGTCAACAAGATGTCTGCTATCAATTTAGCCACAATGTTTGCTCCACACATCATCTGGCCCAAAAATGTAAGTAGTTTCATGCCATCATCTTCAACCTTCTTAATTAACCCTCATGCATTGTTCGCAAACACTACCCTAATGTGTTGTTCGGGGACAAAAACGTCCCCTAACTTTAACGGTTTTAAAAATATATTAGATAAATATTTTTTTGAAATTTTTTTGCATAGACCTTTTAATTAACTTCAGTTCTAATCAACAGTAGTGAAAAAATCATTTTCCCCCAGGATTTTAACCCTTTAATCACCAATTTTATGAGGGGTGGTGCTGAAAATTGAAAAAAAAAACACAAAATGGCTCATTTTTAATAGAAAAGGTGAATGTGGACTGGATTCTTTTGAACCTTTATTACAGTCTTGGTCATGTCAAACATCAGTAAAAAAATTGACTTGATTGCATTATTAGTTTTTGCACAGCACTGGATTTTCTTTTTTTCTCCCTAATGTGTTGTTCGGGGACAAAAACGTCCCCTAACTTTAACGGTTTTAAAAATATATTAGATAAATATATTTTTGAATTTTTTTTGCATAGACCTTTTCATTAACTTCAGTTCTAATCAACAGTAGTGAAAAAATCATTTTCCCCCAGGATTTTAACCCTTTAATCACCAATTTTATAAGGGGTGGTGCTGAAGATTGAAAAAAAAACACACAAAATGGCTCATTTTTAATAGAAAAGGTGAATGTGGACTGGATTCTTTTGAACCTTTATTACAGTCTTGGTCATGTCAAACATCAGTAAAAAAATTGACTTGATTGCATTATTAGTTTTTGCACAGCACTGGATTTTCTTTTTTTCTCCCATTTTGTCCCATAGACTTACATTATAAACACACTTTTTTTGACTGCACAGCCATGGCACTACATAATCATGCATTCTTGATTGTTGGTGGTTTACCCTGTTGGTAGGAGGTAAAATTTGTGATTTTTACAGTTAACAACTTAATTACCATATTAACCCTTTACCTGCAGGCCTGTGCTCATGTAGTGTAGTTTCTGGCTTGTATATGGAGTTATAGGGAGTATTTTAGCACATAATTGTGTGTCTACACACTGTGTGTGTATGTTAGAGAGGAAGAGAGCCATTTGCACACTGATCTTGTTGTCTGTGAGTACACACAACCACAGAGTCTTCATAGTAAACAAAAACAAAGAAAGTGTTGCTATGCACGTGTGGCCCTTTGATGTCTACAGGTGCAGACTAAACAAAACAAAAAGGCAAGTGGTCTTACATGTGACCTTGTGGTCATTTGATGGTGAGAAGAGCAGAAAGCAACATGAAGAGAGGATTCACTTGTGCACAATCTCTGGAAATGATTGTGCAGCCTGGCTCTATGAAGGGCCAGGCTGTGAAGCTGTGAAGGCTGCACAAGTAGATCCGTCACTTGTTCACAAGCGAATCCTTCATTCGTTCACAAGTGAATCCTTCACTCATGCACAGGTGAATCCTCTCTTCATGCTGCTTGCTGCTCTTGTCACCATTAAATGACCAGGAGGATGCATGCAAGTCCACTAGTGTTTTTGTTTTGTTTAGTCTGAACCTCTCAGCATCAAAGGGCCCGGCACTTACTTTTAGGGCTGCAACAAATTTACTTTACTTTACTTTACTAAACTACTTTTAATACTAATTTTAGTAGGGGACTAAACTGTAGATTAGATTTGGTTAGTCAATGATTATTTATTATGTTATCAAGTTATCTATCTATGGTGTCTATTTAGTAACATGCACATGTACGTATGGTCGTGTGGAGCGCAACACACCATGGAAAAGGGGCACTTAGACCTCACTTAGACTAATTCAGTGATCTCAACTGAGACACTAACCTAAAAGTAAAGTCACTCTACTGGAGGACGTGTTTTCCGAAAGCTAAAAAAAAAAAAAAAACAGCTATTTTACCCATCCACAACTTCAGACGCCAGAACTCCTGGATGTTTTCATTTTACATGCTTATGCATTGCCGTTGTACGTCTGAATTAGGTACACTTCACTTACTTAGTAACTTTATTTTCCTGACTTTCCTTCCCTGACAGTGTGCAAATGGCTCTCTTCCTCTCTAACATACACACACAGTGTGTAGACACACAATTATGTGCTAAAATACTCCCTATAACTCCATATACTTAAGCCAGAAACTACAGTACATGAGCACAGGCCTGCAGGCAAAGGGTTAATATGGTAATTAAGTTGTTAACTGTAAAAATCACAAATGTTACCTCCTACCAACAGGGTAAACCACCAACAATCAAGAATGCATGATTATTTAGTGCCATGGCTGTGCAGTCAAAAAAAGTGTGTTTATAATGTAAGTCTATGGGACAAAATGGGAGAAAAAAAGAAAATCCAGTGCTGTGCAAAAACTAATAATGCAATAAAGTCAATTTTTTTACTGATGTTTGACATGACCAAGACTATAATAAAGGTTAAAAAGAATCCAGTCCACATTCACCTTTTCTATTAAAAATGAGCCATTTTGTGTGTTTTTTTTTCAATTTTCAGCACCACCCCTTATAAAATTGGTGATTAAAGGGTTAAAATCCTGGGGGAAAATGATTTTTTCACTACTGTTGATTAGAACTGAAGTTAATTAAAAGGTCTATGCAAAAAAATTTCAAAAAAATATTTATCTAATATATTTTTAAAACCGTTAAAGTTAGGGGACGTTTTTGTCCCCGAACAACACATTAGGGGGTAAAATTTGCCCACAGTGTACCGTTGACCTATGAAAAATTTTAAAGTCATATTAACAAAATTTATGTAAAATTAAGCTTATTGAGGAAAAATGATTCAATTTGTCCACATATTGACAAAGTTATGGCCAAAATAAACAGAAAAATTTCTCTCAGAGGACAAAAATGTCCCTAACAACGCATGAGGGTTAAATTGAATTTATTTGGTTTTTGTTTTTTTTGTTCTAAATTAGTTCTTCTGTTACAGGTGATGGCAAGTGATCTTCAGGGTAACATGGATAAACTGAATAATGGCATAGCATTCCTCATCAGACACTCACAAAAACTGTTTAAGGTAAGCAGCTTTACATTCTGCTCCTCAAGAATTTATCTGGATCTTTATAATATGACAGCTTTTGAGCATCTTTAGGGCTGCAACATCAAACATTGAACTGTTTTTTCCTGCCTGATAGGAACAGAACCATATGGTGTGGCATTTAATGCTATGTCTTAAACACTGGAAGTGGACTGACATTAGATACCATTTGAATACATAAATATAGAGTACCACATGTTTCCTTTGTTATTTTTAAAATGCATTTTTTTCCTCCTCAATAAACCTTTAATGATGAGTGGTGCTGTTGCCATGGATATAAGAAATGCACAGCTGATAGAAAGAAAGAACACAGCATTTGCATGTGAAAGATAAGTTAATAAAGGTTATTTAAATGTCCTGCAATCAGCAAGCTTTTTAACATGTTGATTGACATAATCCCGCACAGGGAGTTATTTGGCTTCTGAAGCACTTTAAAAAACTGTTCAAATAAATGTGTGTTGAAGTGCCAGCTATGAGTCTTATAGATAAATGTTAATACAGAAGGAGCTAGTTTGGAGATATAGCCCCTTTTAAAGATTGCCATACTTACTGTTTTGTAGAAATGAGTTAGCAGTCAGCTCGGATAGACTCCAGCCCTCATGACCCTGTGTAGGATAAAGCGGGTTTAGAAAATGGATAGAGGGATGGATGTTGGTAGCCTTTTACGCACAAATATCATCAAAAGCTTTTTGTCGTCTTTGTCCTGTCTGTTGATTGTCTACTAGACTCCTTTTTGTGGCTTGTTTCCCTTTTCTGCCATTAGCCTTGCATGTTCACATTACAAGCTGGATTGTTGTTTTGATATTTATTTATGTATTTATTTTTGTTTTTGGCACTTTGCTTTTGCAAAGTACTGGCAGTTGTCTTTTGCTCCGAAGCTTCACTGCATTTAACATTGGCCATTGTTCTTCACTCTGTTGCACTTTGTTCCACAACACTCCTGCTGTTTTTGCGAAGGACCACCTTGCCATCTCTGTTTTCAATGTGTTCTAAGATTTTGCCTCATGTTGAGTCATCTGTTCAGTACAGTCTTTTCTTGGCTGTAGACAAGAAAACATGTACATCTATATCTCACAGTGCAGTCCTAATAACATTTTTTCCTTTTTCCTGTAATCCACATGATTTCTGCTTCTCAGCCTAATTTCCCTTGAATGTACCCAGTTGTTGATTATCTCTCTATTCAGTGAATCCCACATACAGTTCAGCATTGTGCATGTACACATACAGTTCATTCATGTTGTACACATAATGTACTCTTCAAAGGCATCATGTTTATATAGACATTGACCTCAGCCTAATTAGTTCTTAGACTAAGCACAACAGTTCTGACACCATGTGTCATTGTGAAAACTATCTAGATTCTGCACATTTAATCATAACATGATTTGCACGTTGTAATTGTAGATGTGCTATAGTTCATATTGTTATATTTGTCGTATTTAATTTAAAATGTGTTATTTGCACATGAATTTCCCCTGGGTTTATATCTTATCTTAATGCGTGGTACTTACCTTTTCATCAAGGTAATCTTTAATTTCATTACAGAATTTAATACTAATTTTTACTTTCACCGAAGGCACCAGTCTATATCAAAGAATATGCCCGCTTATACTTCACAGGATCCAAAGATCTTCAGTCAAATGTAAGTGTTCTATTTTTAATCAAGATTACACTATATTTAAACCTAGTATCTACTGTGCTCATTAAAAGAAAAGCCCTAAAGTAAAACTTGTGAGCAGTTACAGAATTCAATTTTAAAGCTGCTGCTTTGTTCTAAAGCATTTGTTGAACACATACAATGTGATGTCACATATAACTGGTTATCACATGTTTTGTATGGACCTTCTTAGGATGACATGACACTCTTTTCTGGAGCCAAAGATGGTGCTGTGTCTGCTGTAGTGCCTGTATCCCCTCCTCCCTCATCTGAGACTCAGAGTTACACTGAATGCGCCCTCAGAGAGCTGTACCAGCAGGTCAACAGCATGCCAGAGTCTGCCAAAAAGAAAAAGCTCATCAGACAGGTAGCTTCTGCCCACCGTTGAAAGTATAAAGAAGTTAGTGTGTTACTTACATGTATGAACAGCAAATAATGTGTGTTTTTGTGTGTGCAGTTTGAAAAGCAGCCTGTGACCCCTTTGGCTGACTCTCGGACACCATTCAGTAGGAGACACTGGCGTTCCCGATCTTTGGGTGGAATCATCAAGGTTTGTACTCCTGTGGATTTTAATAAACTTTACTTTTCAGGCCCTTATACAGGTTCATTAAGATGTTTGATCTGAGGTTTTATGACTAAGATTGCATTTTACTTTGTTTTGCTGAGAAGACGTACATACTCCGTCATAAAAAGAAATCTCTAGTTAGGGCCCGAGCACCGAATGGTGCAAGAGCCCTATTGAAACCCTTAGGATTATTATTTTTTTTTTTTTTTTTTTTTTTTTTTTTCCCCCTCCGAGATCGCATTTTTGGAGGCCTTAACATGCCCAAAAACTCACCAAACTTGGTAGAAAAATTCATTCGCCCGAAAAATTTTGAAATTTGCTGACTTTTGAAATGCACATATAAAAATGGCTCTATAGCGCCCCCAACGCGTAGCCCCTCTGGCCGGTTTGACACAGGATTATGAAAATTGGCACACATATGTATCACCTCAAGACGCACAAAAAAGTCTCTTGGACCCCCCCTCCAAACCCAACAGGAAGTCCGCCATTTGAAGGTTTGTGGCCATTTTTGGCGATGTGTGACCCTGCTGCCAAACTTTTCACGCCTCGCATACTTCAACGGATTGAGCTGAAATTCGCCGTGTCCACTCAGGACACCATAGGGAATAGACGCATTCCAAAACTCTTACAAAAGTCTGACGGTGTGGCCGGGGCGTGGCCTCAAAGTTTGACCATTTCTGAGGACACAGAAAGTCTCTATAACTTCTTCGTTTTCTGTCCGATCTGTACGAAATGTCACATGTATGATCAGAGTCTGACCCTAAACACATCTATACAACAATATTGAGGCTTTGACAGAGCGCCACCTACTGGCTACACAAAATGTTGTGTTTTCATAGGTTTTTCTGCCTGCCCCCCTGGCCTGTTTTGAGTAGGGGCATGAAATTTGGTACACATGTGTATCACCCCAAGATGCACAAAAAAGTCTCTTGGACCCCCCCTCCAAACCCAACAGGAAGTCCGCAATTTTGAAATTTCTGTTAATTTTTGGCGATTTGTGACCCTCCTACAAAACTTTTCATGCCTCGCATACTTCATCCAAATGAGCTAAAACTCACTGTGTCCACTCAGGACACCATAGGGAATAGACGCATTCAAAAACTCTTACAAAAGTCTGACGGTGTGGTGGGGGCGTGGCCTCAAAGTTGACCATTCGCCATTACAAAGGAACTCACTGTATTTACTGCCCTAATGCGTAGCCCCGCTGGCCAGTTTGACACAGGATCATGAGAATTAGCACACATGTGTATCACCCCAAGACGCACAAAAAAGTCTCTTGGACCCCCCCTCCAAACCCAACAGGAAGTCCACCATTTTGACTTTTGTGGCCATTTTTTGCCTATTTGTGACCCTGCTTCAAAACTTTTCACGCCTCAAATACTTCATGCAATTGAGCTGAAATTCACTGTGTCCACTCAGGACACCACAGGGAATAGACGCATTCCAAAACTCTTACAAAAGTCTTACGGTGTGGTGGGGGCGTGGCCTCAAAGTTGACCATTCGCCATTACAAAGGAACTCCCTGTATTTTTTGCCCTAATGTGTAGCCCCGCTGGCCAGTTTGACACAGGTTCATGAAAATTAGCACACATGTGTATCACTCCAAGATGCACAAAAAAGTCTCTTGGACCCCGCCTCCAAACCCAACAGGAAGTCCGCCATTTTGACTTTTGTGGCAATTGTTTGCCTATTTTTGACCCTGCTTCAAAACTTTTCACGCCTCACATACTTCATGCAATTGAGCTGAAATTCATTGTGTCTACTCAGGACACCATAGGGAATAGATGCATTCCAAAACTCTTTCAAAAGTATTACCGTGTGGCGGGGGAGTGGCCTCAAAGTTGACCGTTCGCCATTACAAAGGAACTCGCTCTATTCTATGTAGTACTACCCATATACTTCATGCAATGTGGACAAAATCTTACAGTACTGCTATGGACCCGAGTCTGAACAAATATATATGCTAATGGGATGATACGGTCATAGCGCCACCTACTGGTAGCAGGAAAGTTTGGTTGTAAACATGTGTTTGTTGTATATCTGTGGAAATGAGAGGAGGAGAGCATAGGACAGGAGAGTATAACAGACGAGAGCATAGGAGAGAAGACTGCGATGACCCCGCGGATCGCAAGGTGCGCGAGGGCCCGCAATGCTGCTTGCAGCTTTAATTTTTCTTTAAAGCCTACCACTCCTGAAATGACTCATGTCTCCGTTATTGACTTGTTGTTTATTTATTTTTTTACAGAGGAAGGTGTTGGGAGGCAACGTATTAACAGAAAAGGAAAACAGCAGACAGCAGAGTCTACTACCCAGCTGCTCAACTGATGGGCAGGGAAAACAAACACCAGCAGTGGAGTAGTGAGTAATTTTTTGATAGACCACAAATCGCATGTGTCAGAATATCAGCTTGCACCCTGTGTAACATAACCTTCAACTTTTAATGTGGTGCTCTAGGCTACGACAGGTATTTCCTGACACTACATCATCAGTGCCTCAAGTAACACAAAATTAGAGACTGACAATCTTTGCATGGTGTATGTACATTTATTGTGCACCTGCACTCTTGTAATGTAGGGTAATGTATCACATTAAAATTACTAAACAGCATGATTAAATTCTGTCATAGCTCATGTTAAGTAATTTCCCTCTTACTTCAGCCAAGTTGTGCCTCACAGTGCTTACATGGCTATGAATGCTTGATGCAGGTGCTCAGCTAAAATTACAGAAGATCATCTGAATTTTTTTTTCTCTCCCTCTCTTTATCTCCTCCAGGTTTAATTGATGATTAAATGTTCTCGTCACGGCAGTCTGACTTTTAAGGATCCTCTTGAGGCTTTAACAGAAATTAAACAAAATAACAGCTCTGTTGTTAAGTTGAAAAGTGGAAATGTGGAAATGTGGAAATCATATTTTAGGTCAGTTTACCTCTTTAGTTATAATGCAAGCGGTGTGGATTTACAACAGTAAGTTTTGGGGTATTAGCTTTATCAGTGACCAATCTTTTTTATTTTTATTTAACTTGCAAAACATTAATTGTATTTATTTCTTATTAATAATCTGCACGTTTCCAGCCTGGAGACCACCATCAGATCTACAAAGACAAAATGTGATGTGAGCAAAAGGTAGTAAATTCACAGATGTGCCTTAAAGTGAATATAGTTTAAGTTAACAGCTTTTTTTTAATATGCAAATCTTAGATGCTAACACTGTGATACTTTAATCTGTGCCTTGGGTTTTTTGGGTTTTTTTCAAGCCAGTTTTATGCAACATAATAGTTTTATTGCTTTATACATATTCTGGAATTTTTAATATAGTTTTTTAAAACTTTACTGTTAAATATTTTTATTCTTCTTTTTTAAAACTGTCAAGTGGGAGGTCATATTCAAGTGAAAATGAACATTGTTTACCTTCTATTGCTGTTGTTAAATGAGCAGTTTGTGGCAGCATTTGAGCTCTTATGCCATTTTTTTTTATATCACCTTGTTGTCTTAATGTTGCAGTTGCTCTCACTCTGCAAAGCTGTTACAGTTTTAACTATAATGTGACAATAACTGTTTGGTTAAAAGACCATGTGAACAGATGATACTGTGCCACTGTAAACTGCAACTCATTGTAATTAAAAGACATCAAGCGACATCATATCTTTCTTCCATCCATCCATCCATCCATTATCTGAACCTGCTTTGCCCTGCAGTGTGGGGTCATGGGGGGCTGGAGCTTATCAGAGATATCTACAGATGAGAGGCAGGGTACACTGTGGACAGGTCACCAGTTCATCACAGGGCAACAAACACAGAAAAACAACCATTCACACTCACTATCTTTCTTCCTTTATTTAAAATACAGAAACAATATGGCATGGTGCATTTGCTGGCAAGTTGCTGTGATGCAGTTTTTTATACAGCCACAAGGGGATGCACTTTAGTTACAAATAATTGCTGAGCAAGAGAATCTTTGGCACAGCATATGTTCACCTGAGCCAATTTAATAAAACACTGTTTAAGACAAGAGCCACCAAAAAAAAATTGTATTGTATAATAGCACAGCTTATACTAGATATCTATGTGCAAAACTAAATATGTTAACCTATTGAAGAACAAGAAAACCCATTGGGAAAAAGTTATGTGTATTGTGGTAATTCCTGACCAAAATGTAGCTACAACCAGCATTCCACCAAACAGAAACAGCTGTTGAAAAATGCAGTTTTCAATAAATGATTTGCATAAACTGGACATATTTTATGAAGTTGTAGGGTGAGAGGCTGAATAGTAAATGTGAAGACCGCTCTCCACAATAGCAGGAATGTTTCAGTGTGTCATTATGGTGTCCATGTCAATGCATGCTTGGTATTGTAAGTATATGTTGTAAACATCTGTGAGAATGGGTCTGCTTTTTCTCATGTTCTGTAAATATACAACAGACAGCTTCCATGATAGAAAGAGTATTGTTTTACAGCTAAAAACTCCAGAGGGCTTTTATTTAGTAATTCTGTTCCAGAATGAGCATGATGATTGTAAAATGAGTCAGTCAGACATACTGTAATCAACTTCACATTACCCAGTGTGCACACTATATGTTTGTGGGTTTGTGTGCACTAAAATGCCTTTCAGAGGGAGCTAATTTTGCCTATATTGTAAAACACAACTAAGAGATCGTTTGTGTTAAAAAGGAAAACACAATTTAAAGTTAGAATACTTTTGTTGCCTTCAGCTGGTTGTTTTTTTGGACAGATTTTTTTTTCTGAGACGTGAGTGAAATACAAACGACTCAAGTCTGAAGCATGCTGTGGAATGCTCTGGATACTTATTATCAGCACCTTTTAGCTTTCGGAGTAAAGCACGTGGAAGCTGTAGCAGATTCAGTCCTTTATTCAGCCACAAGAAGCTGCCAGCTAAGTTGGATGCGAGCTGTAGGAAAACATTTATTAAACTCCACAGGCCCTAGGAGTTTAGTGATTTTTATTTTATTTTTTTCTAATTGGATGCTACTCCACATTAATTCCAACTCCCTATTTGAATCCATTCTTTGTGAGGTCTTAATGTTTTGCAAACTGTCCACTGCCAGACAGCTGTAATTGCCACCATGTCCTCCCACGGCTTTCAGCGCAGCAGAATAATTCCTGTTGTGTATTTGTGTGTGTGCATTCCTATCAGAGCTCTGTGAGAGCGGAGGGATGTTACCACCACCCCCCATTACCACTAAACACCACTGTCTCCTCTTTAATTAGCCATTCATAGAGAGAAGATCTACACTGCGCTGACATTTTTACTGGGACAGATAGAGCTTTTTTTTTCTAAGGTGTGTATTGTGTGTGTGCATGCAAAGATTAACATAGTCAAAACTGGTCAAGAAACAAAACCGACAGATGCACACACAAACTCAGATACTTCTGTTCACATCTACACTTTTCTCTCCGTGCATTTGTCAGTGAAAGAAATTGGGGTTCCTGCTGACGGTTAGTGTGATTTGCTGATGTTCCACACCATAGAAAAGCCCTCTCTACTATAGACCAGCTGTGAGTTTGGAGGATAGCTGAAGAGTTTTTATTGCCCTGTACCAAACATGCACCAACATTTTAGTTACCGCATTTTTTTCTAAGATAAGTTTATCCCTTGATTGAGTATAACAGAATGTAAATCCTCAAAGGATCAAAACATGCATGTTAATAAAAACTGCTTCATTATAATCTATACCAATGGTTCAGCAAGATTCTATGTCACGCTGGTAAACAATGCACTCTTGCCTGAACTCATAAAAACTGCATCCAGAATGCTGTTTTGCTGCAATGTCATGCAGGGCAAATCAATATGCATTTGGAAAAAAATCTACTGAAAGCTACAATTACGCTGTCAACAGTGGCTTGACTTTTAATATATACACATTCTTAACTAAATGTCAACCTTTTGCAAAATAATATTTATTAAGAATTCCTTCAAAGTAAATAATGATCTGCTGATCATTCATTTTTTTCCTTTTCAACACAGCCCAGTTTATGTCTTTATGCTAAGTCCACTCTTGGGAATATGGGGTCCTGGCATTAACGGAGGGATTGTGTGCCAGTTATGCTCATAAATCTGAATAACCTAGCAGGTATGATTGTGAGCAGAGCCATTTGTCTTTTCATTTGCATATATTAGCCTGTAATCTCTGTTCCTGTGTGCTATGCTTTGCTTAAAATATAGTGTTTACTTACTTTTTATGGCTGTGGTCTGCCTCCCCAACAGATTCATGATCTGTGAGGTTTAAATGAATGTGTGTGTGTGAGAGAGAAAGCGCTTTTTTTCACCCTAGCTCCCTACTGAAGCTTCTGTCTGTGTGGCCACACTTGATGTACATGTTAAGACCCACACTTGCTGATTATTTATTCTGACTTTTTGCCTCCCCGGACTGAGGTGTTGATTCCTCTCTTCCCCCAGTGGATTCTCCTTCGTTACATTCACACAACCTCTCCCTCTGGGCATGGGTTATGCAGTGTCATGCAGGTTAGGTCTCTCTCTCTAGGGGTTCGCCTGGAGGCAAACCTGAGAGAAAAGAAGGACTGGAGTGAGTGAGAAAAAACTGAGAAAGAAAGATACTTGGAGTAGATTTGTATTGTGAATAGAGTCAAGGGAATGAAAAGGGGATCTCAGGAATGAGAGTGAGTTCAGGCAGGGTTCTGGGGGGGTGTTGTATCAGGAGGGAGAGGAGAGGGGGAGGAGAGGAGGGGTAGGGGTGGAGTCGGGGGCTCTGCTATTTGTAGATCCTTGTGATGGATGACTGGTGTGTGTGTGTGTGTGCGTGTATGTGTGTGTGTAAGAGAGAGAGAGAGAGACTGGGTTTTTTTTCTTTCTGCTCTTTCCCTGTTCCCTCTCTCTTCAGGCAAGCAGAGCAGATCGGGACTGAGTGAGAGGAGGACAGAGACGCAGACGTGTGCAGACCAGAGCACATCAACTCCACAAACACAAGAGGAGAGAAGAGTTTGCCAGGAGATCATAAGAGAAAGAGAGCAGCTTTTTTTACATCAGGAAACTGTGGTGGATATCAAACCTACATCAAAAGAATTCTAGAAGAACAAAAAGGATTTGTGTGGCTTTACAACTGAGAGGAGATCATTAGCATTTTAATTTTTTTTTAATTTATATTCACCACATATAAAATTATTTTTAGCAATCTTGTGAGGTGTAGCAGAAGTCTTGGAAGCAGAGAAGAGAGAAATACGGCTTTTTATTGAAAAGAAGTGCAGGCTGCAGTGGTGGTGAATATGCCCATTAGAGATAGCTGTTTTGAGGCAGGCATGGGCAGGCTGGCCGGGCAGCCACTCTGGATGTGGGTGGTGATGCTCTCTACCCTGATCATGGCCAATGCCAGCGCCTGCCCAGCCCTGTGTACCTGCAGTGGCACCACAGTTGACTGCCATGGACTGGGTCTCAAAACCATGCCAAGGAATATCCCCCGCAACACTGAAAGACTGTGAGTACCATCTCCTCTTGTGTGTGTGTGCATGTGTACGTGTGTGTGTGTGTGTGTGATATAGAAACTTCCTGGCCAGGTCTTCTTTTTCTCACAGTTTCCTTGCTTTATTGTAGGAGTGCACATGACTTTGCTTAGACTGAAACAGAACAATAGCCCTGCCTGTAAAAGCTGTGTGTGTGAGAGACTGTGTGTCAGTCAGTCAGCCAGTCAGTCACTCACTGGCATTCCAGTCAGGTATAAATAGGCATGAGGGACTGGAAAGAGCAGGAGCAGATGTGTGCCTTTCACATGTGTCCATAATTTACTTACCTACTTGTTTATACTCACTGCACGTATTATTATATTTTTTCTGAATCCTACATCAATTCAACAGAAGGAGCTTCATTTTTGCTTCACTTGATTTTAAGGTATAAAAAGTAAAGTTTGTTTTAAATTTTTAATATGACATTAAGTTTTTGGTTAGCTTGAACATTTTGGGATATCATCCCAAGTCCTGTCTCCATCTCTTGTCTTTTCCCTTCTCACTTTTTTCCCCCCACTTCTAGGCCCTCGAGCACCCCCCACCCCAGTACACAAAAATTGTTAAATCATGTAGAAAATTAAGCAAATCTGCTACTTTAGTGAGTCTCGCGCAAGGATCACGTAACTGTCTTGTAAAAACAGTGGGAGGAAGGGAGACAGGAGGAGAGGTGAGGCAGACGCTGGCTTACAGAGTGGAGTTTCTCTGTCTTTTTTGACATTTCTCTGAAATATTCATCAGTAAATCAGAAGTGAGGAGTGCAAGGGGAAAGAAGATTGTTCTATTTCAGCTTTTAGAATATCAGTCCTGAATAAAACATGTGGTGGGAACAGAGGAGAGAAAGCCTGTGTCAGAGGCAGCGTTGGCATAGTGGGAACTGGCTGCATATTTTATGCTTTTCATATTTAATTTCTAAGAACACCTTTTTTTTGCCTGGCAGTCTGCATGTTTCAAGCTTGCATATGTGCACATGGCTTAACAGTGAACCAGAGAGGAAACATGGTTATTTTGTGGTTTCCTTTTACATGAATGGCCATTCACACTGGAAATATCCCCTGCTCCGCCAGTCAAGAGCATTTTTGTGTTAAAAGTTGTTTGTGCATTCATAGGTCATGTATAGCAGAGCATTTTATCACTGTAGCATCTCTAGATCCTTTCGGAAAACTTAGGATATTGCATTTTAAACATGATGTGTATAAAGGTCAGTGTAATTTATTCTAAGGTCATTTTATTTTGGTGTGTGTGTGTATTAGCTGAGGGTGTAGGTCATATAAGATAAGCCCTTCTGTGCCGAGAGGTTCTACTTAACAATAGAAGCTGCCCCCCCTGTGGGCCGTTAAATAGGGTGATTCATCAAGGTGAAAAATCAAAACAGCTCGCCAGACCCCACGTAACGGTCCCATGTGCATCGCTAGATTTATGTGTATGCTCTTGAAAAATGTGTGTTTATGTGAATGAAATTGTGCAACTGCAGTTTTTATAAACGCCAGAAATCAGTCAATCTTTGTTGTTTCTACTCAGTAAAAGAAGCTCTTATGTTTAGTGCAGAGCTGTAAAAGTATTTAACAAACTTTAATGGGATGCGATGAAGTAATAAAGTTTAGGACCAGAGAGATTTGATTTGTTGAATATTTAGATACTAAGCGATGCTCAGTGTGTATGAGCGAATGTGTGATTAAGAAAAGGAGGAGGCTGTTTTTTGGAGAAAGTGTGTGTGTGTGTGTGTTTGTGGGGCAGGGTGTCTGTGTGTGAGTGTATGAAGGTTGTGGAGTCAGACAGCAGAATCCCATTTGCACTTGTCAGTGTGGGTTTGGATCAGGTCTGACCCCTGCGCTCCTCAGACTGAAGCCTGTAATGAGACTGTGAGCTCCACGTGTTAAAATCACACCCTGTCGTGTATGGGCCACCGGCCGCTCCCTCCCCCTCTGCTTCCTCTCTGTATCCATCCTCTTGCATCTTCTTTCTTAGCTCTCTGTGCCTTTTGTGGCACATCATATAATGATAATAACATTGATATCTTTACTGAGTCGTAAAATATTTCTGTAATGCTGATTAAGGTGTTATTACAAAGGCAGGATTACTTAACAGGTATCAAACTAAGCTGCAACCCTTTTTTTTCTCCCTGTTTTGTCTTACTAACAGCCCTGCTGTTTAGATTGTCTCATCTGTGAATGAGGTGATTTGAGAATGGGGAGGAGCTGTGTGCCTTTGTGAGAGCATGTCTCAGTCTAATTGCAGAAAGCCAAGTGCACTGATGACGTATATTTCTGTGCCAGAAAATACCTCGCACTGAGATTCAGGGGGGCACGTTGGAGCTCATCCAGAAAAGAGGAGGTGGAGGCTGCACACCATATGTGTGTGTGTTTGTGTGTCAGTTGTGCATGCCTGGATAAATCTGATGTTCAGTTTTGTTTATTCATAAAGTTGCTGGCATGTGTATGTGTGCATGCATGCAGTGAATAAGTAATGTCAGATGAAAACTCTCGAGGGTTAGCAGTTGTTGAAGATAAGGCGCTCGATAACCATGTTTATGTATTTGGGGGTTGGAGGTGTGTGTGTGTGTGTGAGTGTGCATGTGCCAGGGAATGCCTGCGGTCTTTTTGGCAGCAGCACATTGCTGGTACAACTGACAACTCACCGGCCACCTGATCCATAATTTACCCTGACAAGACTGAACACAGCCTGCCCACTACCTGCCAGTGCTGGCTATGTGACTTAAGTAGAAAGAGCAAGATGGGGAAAGACAAAGAAAGGGGTGAGGGGTGGAGCTGGGGCATTAGGTTAGAGTTGAGGTGGATGAGAAGCTCCGTCAAGGCAAAGCTGGCAGAGTAGCTGAAGTTAATGAAGGGATTACTGCACAGAAGAATGAGGAGACAGAACCACAAAGCTAATGAATAAACAAGATTATGTTATTTATTATAAGGGTGAAACAGGTCTAACCCTGAGGCAGACGGGATATTATTCAGGGCCTTTTTACAGTCTAATATATCCATCCTCTGAGCTGGTAATCCTGTGAGGAGTGATAATGTCTGGAATGAAGATCATTCAGAGAATGTTTATGCACAGAGGAGCATTGTGAAATTACAGGCCTGGGACTTAGTCGGTTCAATTTACTGCCTGTGCAACACAGCTGTGGTCTTGTACTGACTACTGAGGTGAATGCCATCTTCCTCCCTCTCTAGCTGCCTTTTGAGCTAAGTATTTTGTGAGCTGCTTTGCCTCCTGTGTGTCAAATTATGTTGTACTGTACTGTACATGTAGGTATTCCAGGCATTCAGTGTGTTGCTTGTCTATGGCTAACCTCAGAGCAAGCTGCGCTGTCTACAGACCCACTGACCTGCTTTTCTGATGACTACATGAATCAATGTGTTTATTTGCACCCATGAAAGAGAAGAAATTACCCGATCAACAGGGTGTGTGTATGTCAGGAACACACCCCAAGAAAAATTCATGCACTTGTTTTACTTTGACATTTGTATATACAGTGTGATGTATGTGCACATGCAACTGTACATGCTTGATTGCTTTGCACGCCTATCTAAGAGTGCCTGTATCTCAGCAGACCATGAAAATCGAATTTGGAGAATCCACCTAGATCACCTTTCATCTCTCAGAAGACCGTCTTTCCTTTTAACCCTCCTGGCGAGGCAGTAAGAAGCTGGAGGGTGAAGGGGGTGGGGGTGGGGGGTTCTAGGTAGTGTGTGTATATGTCTGCATGCTAAAATGCACATCAGTGAACATTGGGCTGACATTGTAGATATGCCTTCATAATCCCCATTTCACGCGTGTCAGAACGCTTCTGTTTGAGAAAAGGTTGAGAGCAAAGTTTGGGCAGAATTCCAGATGTGCCTACACACTTATCATAACAGTGCATGTGTTCAGTGCAACATTTGAGTTTAGATATATCAAGGCATTTTTTCCTTCCAATGAAACAGACAAAAGTTTAAGCTATGGCACAAGTTCTGCAGTGGATTTTGTGGTTCAAAGCAGAAAAGATCATGTAAGCTTAGTTTTAACATTCCCACTAGCATTTTACACATCACACTAAACTAAACAAAATGTGCATAGATGGATAGGATAGCTGCTGGGTTGATTGCACTATGTGGATTTGTCAGTTTATTTAAAAAAAACTGGACTAAAAGATTACATGGATCATTGGATCACATTTTCATGGATCCATGTTTGCCCATTTTTGTGCTTTTTTATGTTGTGGAACTAACTTGAATTTTAGGGCCATACGTTGTGGAATACCATCCTGCTCTTGGTTCATTTAGATTATTTCAGTCATATTTCAGCACAACACAGCAGATTGTGCTGTGTTGTGCACTTCCTTTGTTTGGTGTGCACTTCCTTTCAGCATCCATTCTTACTAACAAAGCAATCACAGCAGAGTTAACTTTAATCAAAAGTAAGTGTGAACACACACTCAAGGAATCTGATGATGATACTCTATTGTTTGTAAAATGACACGAGCAAATCCTCCTAACAATTGAAAGTAGATTATTACTACAGCTACAATTAATCTATTATAGACACAGATGACTAATTAATCACATAATCATCTTCTTTGTTTTGTTATCTAATGGCACATGAGGTAATCTCTGCACTCTGCGCTGGAAGAACCCAAAGGAGGACAGATTTGTGTATAGAGCAAATCTTTATTCTCAGAGACCAACAGACACATTCAGGCACACATGCAGCATCCATCAAGTTACCAGTTGTCAATGCACATCTGTGAGGCAAGCGTCTTTTCAGTCAGGAGTAACTCAAACATAATAGATGTGGCGGAGCAGATGTTGTGTCCACATGTTACACTTTGTAGTCAAAGTACACATTCATATAGCCTAAATGCCTTCATACGGGAAGCAAAGCCACAACAGAACCTCAGAGTCTGTCACTGAACAAACTACAGATACAGTACAAACCATGAAAGCCCTTCAGTCTCTGCTTCTACTACAGCCCTGTGTGTGTTCTCCCTTTACCCTGTGTTACACTGGAACAGATGTTTAATTGATTCACTTCAGCCTATGAGAGTGTCATAAGTTATCTATGTTTGATAAGAAAGTGTCTGTGTGCTACTTGCCTCTCAGCCCTGGCTCATCTTTGCTATCTTTTTGCTTACAGCAGCATCTGCTACATGAAAAAGAAAACTGAGATGTCTTCTTGTCAAGGTTGTTGTTGAAATGTGAAGGCAGAGTAAAAGCAGTAAAACACAAGTCCCTGAGTTTGGTTGGTTCTCAAATTCGAGCACCTGTAGGAGATCCTGCACTGGTCAAGTCTCAGAGAAGAAGCTGTGTGTCTGTGTCCAATGTGTGTGTGAGATCTGCTTGATGTTTAATTTTCCTGTCAGTGATCTTGCTCCTGAGGCCTGCCTAACTGAGTGAAGACTGTAAATAGGCCTTGAAGAGCCCAGGAGCCAGTAAAACACAACCAGCAGTCTTTACGTACTGAATACACTTACATGATTGCTGATGCACACATGCACACTGAAAATGTACAGTTTAGGGCCTTAGCTGCTTGTCTGAAAGCCACATTTCAATGGAAAGGGAATGTTTTGTTCAAACTGAGCAGAAATCTGACCTCTCAGTGTGGATAGAAGTGTTCCAGTTGGGTTTAGGAGTGTGGTATTTTGGTCACAGTGGTCTGCCTTCTTTATTTCTCTCTCCCTCTTTCTCTGAGTTTGCTGTGAGTCCAAATGGTGCCGACTGGTTCTGTAGCCTGTTTAACCAACTGCTATCTAGGTCACTTTCTCTTCCTCTCAGTCTACCAGCCACTGAGGCCTTATCTCTCCATTGACATTTCCCAGACAGCCCGTCAGTTCTTCACAGCTCTTTGGCTACTTGCAACACTCCACCACACTGCTTCACACCGTCGCTTTTGGACAGCTAACAACACTGTCAGAATAGCTCTTCTCCTCTTTCTATCTTTCTCTCCCCCTTTCTCTCCACCTGCTTGTTTCGCGGCTGTCACATCCATATGCTCTTGAGTCTGCAGGATGAGGAATGCATTGCCTCTTCGCAGCTTCTCAACCTGTTCAGTTCATTCATATGGGAGAGGCCATGCTGCTCCGGTCAAGTAGCGTTATCGGTTAGTGACTGTGGTTAATGAGCATCCATGTTTTGGGCTGTAGGGCCTCAGGCTTGTGATCATCAGATTGTGTCCACAGAGTGGAGATTGGACAGCACCGTACTGCCTATCCTCAATCAGCTGGCTTCTGTCTTCCCTGCCAGGCTAAAGCTGTTCAGGACAAATGGTCCTGCAGTGCTCACAGAAGCAATGCAGAGTGACTGCACTGCAAAAAATAATCACCTTAATAAGTCGTTTAAATTAAAGAAGGAGACAAAATAAGTTAACATCTGCCCTAAAAGTCTTTGTTGAGAGTTCAGTCTGAACTTTGACCTGCAAAATAGCAGCTTTATTCATCTGCATCTGATTGTATGCTGGAATAAAATAGGCTGCAATATAGGACTGTTTGACTTTGGCAATCGGACTAGAGGGTAAAAGAAGTTATGTGCATGAAAAAATATTATTTAACTTGTAAAATGTTTTGTTAGCCTGCTTTTGCCACAGAAATTATTTAAGAGATACTGAATCATTTAGTTATTAACTTATTCATTGTCAATAGACATAAATCTCATAAGTCTCGAAATGAGACTCCTGGATGAACATAAAACTATTAACCTGTTGATCCATTCCTGCACTACTGCTGGACACAGCATGCTTTAAATCCAGTAAAAGAGTTCAGTTTTATTAGTTTTAGTATCATATAACTTTTTAATTGTCTCATTACAGATTGTTTGCTGTGTTGCACTGTCCCACTGTGCCTGTGTTTATTTCCGATATGTATTGTTTCTTCACAGATCAAGGATGTTGGTGAAAATTCTCTGCAGCCAGCAGTCATTTTTCTTGTGATCATTATGTTCTTAAGCGTTGGCCAGCTCTCAATAGAACACTGTTTCTTTCATCACAGGCTCTGTCTGTGTACATGCCAGTAGGTGTGCTTGGGTACATTCCTTGATGCAGTATATTTATGTGGACTTTGTGTATGTGTGTATGAAACAAAGCACATGTGGATATTTGTTTCTGCATACTGTCTTTAGTGAGCCATGATGTTTGCTTATCCTCCCTGCAGTCTTTGTTTCACGTCATGTTGCTCAATTCAAAACAGGTCTGAAACAGGCTCAGTACAGGGACCCCAGCAGCTGGCAGAAATAAACGTAATGAGTTTTTCAGTGTTTGTAGCGGTGCTCCGAGCCCCTTTTGAATTATAGAGATGCATAACTGCCGCATGTCCACCTGGGGGAAGGTGCACCAGGAAATACTTTTAGGCATCAATCAGCTTGGGACTGAAGAGGCAGAAGGATTAGATAGTGATGTCATAAATCCACCTTCTTTCCAGGAAGTGTGTCAGCAGTGGAAATTCTTTCCACAGGATGGAATGGATTTGACTGAAGCCATTGAAGGTGAAAATCCTTTGCTGTAGGAACTCTGAATGATTCCTAATAATTTTCAGCCTCTGAAGTAATACTGCGGTAGTGTAATGTCAAAAGCTGCACCAAGTCTGTATTACAAAACATCTGTCTATGAAAGGAGTTAACATGCCTTTGCTGCCGTGCCAAAAGCCATTGCTTAGCTTACTTTGATTGTAAAGCAAAGAAAACAGCAGATTATAGTATGACTTAGGCATGTACTGCCTTTATTTTAAATGAAAGACTCCAAACTTTATTCATGTCTAGCATGTGCAGCATTTTCAGGACTTAACAATGAAACACCACACGTCAAAACCGGCACTGATCCAGAGGCCATAATCTTTATAACTTAATAACATCAAGGACTCTAGCACAATATTGAATACTATATCAGCGATTTTTCTCTCATAATAAAGCTCAGCACCCATTTCGTCAGGTGCGGTTCCCTTTCATGTTATGGTGCAGTGCCTCTCAAAAACACACCAATTTCAGCATAATACTGTATGCATAAGTCATCAATCTGTGAAGAAAGCGTACTGCAGTGGGGACACATTTGTAGTTTTTATATACCTCTTTGAACTGCACGGATTTATCATGACTATTTGAAACATTATGGGCTTCTGGTGGCATTTAAGTGTTGCTTAAATGTCACTGCTTTGCTGAACAGGTGCATTCATCAAGATCACATTCAGAGCAGCCTGTTACAGTGTCTCTAGGAACCTTTAATGGAGTCCAGTCATCCTATATTAAAGAATACTGTATGTTAAGGTGTTGCATAATGATAGGGCAAATGTGGAGGTGATACAAATCCTAAAGCGCCTCTTCTGGCAGGACTCATTACTAAAGGAGAAAATATTGGTTTCATGTGTTCTTGTGTGTGTAATTTTTCTATATATTCTTCCTTCTTCCAACATTTTAACCATCCCTCTAGGATTCATTTTTAATGTCCTCTGGGTGTCATCAGCTGTGACCACCCTGTAGATAAGACATTGGGAATCCAGAAGTGTGTGTGTGTGTATCTGCGTAAGCACCTGTAATGAGCACCACATGTAAGTGTATCGGAGCCTGGGCTAATGAAGCCCAGTCCATTATTTATTTTCCCGTGGCCATGTTGCTTGGCCTGTCGTTGCACCTGTGTACACACACATTTACTTCACTTCACTTGCAAGCATGCGCGCGCACACACACAAGCACCATCTGTCTATAATGACCGCTCTTTTTTGTACTGCATAGCGCTACAGTCCCTCGAGTGGTCATTAGACGAGAAAAGCGAGAGAGTGACTGAAGGAGAGAGACCAGATATTTCAGTGCTGGTTCGAAGGTTTTTTGGTTTTGCTTTTGAAGAGAGGAGTTTGGGGGGAAGGTCAAAATGTGGTGGAGACATACCAGTTAGAAAGTTGTATAAGAAGACAAAGCTCTACATATTTTGTTGCATGGTGTGTGCTGCTGGTTTTCCCTTCATCCAAGACAATCTCATGCTGTAAATATAGACAGTGTTCTGTAGCCACAAAGGACAAGGAAACTTTTTAATATCAGCAGAGGTACTACTGAGGATACCACAGTCAAATTCAGCATCAAACTGTTAATTGTTGAAACGTTACATTTTTTTGTAATCCATCAGAAAACCAAACCTTCCTCCAAACCTCCATGTTTTAAATTAATTTGTCTTCTTTTATTTGCCATGATGGCCAGCTCTCAGCAGGGAGGCTGCTCCCATTATATCCTCAGCACTTAGCTTTCTGGCCTTGTGGCCCTACCCAAATCCCCTCTACTGGCTCCCGCTAATCCCCACCAATTGTAGACGGACATGGCAGACAGTGCCGGGAAGGGGTGGTGGGGGGTGGGGTGGGGTGTTGTGAGTGTGTCTGTGTGTGTGTGTTGGTGGGAGAGGGCTAGAAGAGAAAGACAAATAGGCAGCTCAAATGTGGCTTCCATTTTAATCAGACTCCTTAATATCGCCCAGTGGAGAACTGAGTGTGGACTTTTATTTTAGACAACCTTCCTGAAATATATGTTACATTTAACTTTGCATTGATTTGGACTTCACACATAAAAAGAGCTAGAGTCTCAGACATTAGGAAAGAAAGAAAAATGTCTGATTATGACTTGGGTATCTTCAGACAAAGATGCCTTCAAGCCACTTTTTGCTCTTGTAGGTCCAGAGGAGGAATAAAGATGAATTGTTTATTTATGTTTGTGTGTCTTTTTCAGGGAGCTGAATGGGAATAACCTTACACGCATCACCAAAAGCGACTTTGCAGGACTGAAGTACCTCCGAGTTCTGTAAGTATACTCGTCTTCATGTCCATGTGTCAAAATGAAATGATTGCAATGCATGCGGATCTGTGTCTAACTTGGCAGCCTTCATTTATACTGACTCGCTGTTCACATTAGCATAAACCCAGTACAGTGGTTGTGCTTACGACAAGGATTCTACTCCAAAGTACATTAAGCTACTGAGTGATTGTGGCTATAGTGATCTAATGGACTTCTCTTTGACTGTTTTCTGCCTGTTGAAGATGCACTTATCATCCCTTAGACACACACACACTCACTTGCCCTCTGTTCCCACACACCAACATGCAATTTGCATACAAGTGCCAGTCCTATTTAGGCACTTAGCACAGTTAACATACTCAGGTTGAAGTCATTGACTCTGTCTCTGGTGAAATTAAACGGCACTTGTGACTTCAAGTAATAAAGTAGTTGTAAAAGTGTCTATATGTGTACATGTGTGCGTGCACTTGTGAGTAGTGCCATAGGTGTTAAAAACACTACCGACAAGGAAGCCGCATAGACCCGAACATGTTTTAAATGTAACACGAGCTGAGCATAATTCCTACTGCCCAGCAAAGCCTGACTATTTTCAAGCCTCACCGTTACCCACCCATCCCCCTGTCCTCTCCTTCGTCACCCAGCCTCAGCAAACTGGGTCCCCTTTCGTCTTCTTATGCATGCCCCCTTTTCTGCACCACCTTCTACCCCCATGTGGAGGTTAAATGCCTTCATGTCGCCAGCTTGTCACTGGCAAGTAAGAAGGAAACAGCTCCTTGCAGGGGTACTAAAGACAGAACTTCCCCCTCTCCACCACACACAGTCACACTCTGCTTGTGTTTTTTTAAAGTCAGTCAACCACATACATAATACATGATTAACATAGCGTAGGTACACGGAATGCCTGTGTATGTAGCCAGCTCTGTGTGGGGCAACAACATTAGGACTAACAGCAGGCTGACCTCTGATCCTGCTGACCCCTGAGCAACCCTCAGAAGGACAAAAAAACAGGAACAGACGGTTATCTTTACAGTCAGCTGCCATAGGTTGTGTCAGTCTAAAACCAACACAGCTGATTTACTTCCATTCATTCAGCCCTTGGCTACTCAAAGGGCTGTGTGTGATTTTGTTTGTCTGTGAGAAAATACAGAACAATAAAGGAACAAAAAGGATGAATTAATCACAGAAATTGAAAGCTACATGCCCTTAGGCAAGCTATAAAAAGTTTCCTCAGTTCAAAAGTACTCATCACAATTTTTGCACCTCCATCTAAATTCATGAGAAAGAGATCTGAGGTGAATTGCACTTTTCTCTCCATGTTTATGGAGTGCGTACAGTGATTAGCATTTAAATTCGATGGGGAGGAAACCCAAACTGCTGAGTTGCAGCACGGTGTGGCCTCACAGCAGACATGAGAGGTTGCCTTCAACACAGAACAGTTGTATATGTAATGAAGGAAAGTGCTTGTTGCTTCTGAAGCTGCTGGACTTTTCTCTCCTTCCTGACTTTGTGTTATTGTAACACTTTCAAAACCATCCAAGGCCTCATTTTTTTACACGTTAGCTTTGGCAAAGCAGGTGAGGAAAGGATGTGTTTCTGCTTGGGTCCATGTCTTTTATGTTTGTGTGCATCCCATGTTTGTTTGTTTGTGTGTGACAGATAGCCTTGATGTTGCGCCCTGAGTGCCTGATACTGCTCAGCTATGCTGTCCAGCAGGCACACACACACCCTACTTTCCCTTGATTGCGCCACTTGTAAAAATCTTAAAGCCCGCCTCACACTTTCTGACCCCCTGCCTACTTTTCATCTCGTCTCCACCCAGCTGCTGCACCCAGTGGACCACACTAGAGCTAAGACCCAGAGTTTCTGAGCCACCTTGGAAACTTTCCTGGCTGCTATGCCTGATTCCTTTGCCAAGATTCCACACTGTGCCCTCAGTCCACACCACTGCCCTCTGTGTGTGTGTATGTGAGAGAGAAGTGTTGAATATACTGCACCTAACTCGTGTACACTTACTGCGAAAAGTCTCGCCAACCAAACCCAAAAGCCCAAGTGACCCCCTCCTTGTACAAAAGTCAAAGTGACACAGTTTCTGTCTGTCTTTTTTTTTCTGCAGGCAGCTGATGGAGAATCAGATTACTGTTATTGAGCGCGGGGCCTTTGATGACATGAAGGAGCTGGAGAGACTGTAAGTACCACCTAAGGTTACCTTTTCAAACATGAAATGAAAACCACCCCCCCTACTGATCTGTTTTCAATACTTTTATTAATTGAGGACAATGAGAGTAACAGGAGGAACCAATCATATATGCGATATCAAGTGTAAGGCACTTCCATTGGTGCTGAGGAGTTACAGTGTGGGCTGGGAGTATTTTTTTATTAGCTTTCCCTGACAGGAATGCCCTCAGTGGGTTATGTGGACTTTAAAGACCTTCCCCCTACCGCAGACCCTGGCTCATCTGGACAGCACCAGGACTCCTCGACAGCTTGTAAACTGGCTGGGAAAACACACAGACAAACACGATCAACCACACCTCACACCAGCTCATTAGTAAATCAATAGTGTTACCCACATGGAAACCTGTGCAGCAGATGACTTCTTTATGGACACATGCAGTCATGCACACATAGTGGTTAACTTATAAAAGAGTTTGCGTGATCTGAAACCCACATTAACATTCTACATTACCAAACTGGAGGCCACTCACAGCTCGCCTTTCCTCCGCCTCCACATTCAACTGATTCCAAACACACTGGGTAGACATTTCCATGTGCCAGACCAATGTGGAAATTAAGTGGCTCGTTTCTCTAAAGTTTAAAAGCCACTAACCCACCAGCAGGTAGAGTTCAGTGTGAACGGAGCAGCAGCAGCAGACCATTAATGTGCACTAGATCTCCACCTCAACTGGCCAAGCACTCCTCTCAGTGTATACAGTGAGTGGCACAAATCCCAACATCTGTCTGAATGTGTCTGAGGGCAGCAGCCTCTCTGTGCCACAACCAGTGCATTCACCCCCCTGTGCCTCCAATAGGGCATTCAGAGAGAAGAGAGTTGTGGTTTCCAACAGATTAGCAACAGTCTGTTCCTCATTGACTTAATTGTTGTATTTGCATAAAGCCTGCCAGTCTTGGATGTGAGTTGTTTGACATGGACTCAGTTGCCAACCACCATTCCTGTCAGTACTTCCTTTGGGCTTGAATAGGCCCGTCCATTTCTTTTAATTGTATTTAGGAACATCTTGTTTTGATAGATCTCCTCTAGATAAAATGTGTTCATGTTCGTATGTCTTGTGGATGTAATTCACTTATTTCAATGGTAATGTTGCTCTTCTGTTGTCCTGGGAAAGTCAGCTGAACACCAAATTCCACAAGGCGCAGCATTGTAATTTAACTGCCCAGAGATAATTTACAACATTGTCTCTGACTAGCAGTTTAATTCCCCTGAACTTTCAGCTGGATATTTATGTGACATTCAGAGCACACTGAAACACAATAGCCTGAGGCTATGCTGATTCTATGGCAGCTAGAAGAAATTATTCACAGCCTACACACTCAAGGACACACAAGCATCGACACACGCAAACTGACTGGTTGATCGTACGTTTCTTTGCTGCAGGCGGCTGAACCGTAATCAACTGCAGCAGCTTCCTGAGTTGCTTTTTCAGAAGAACCCTGCCCTGTCTCGACTGTAAGTAAATTCACTTTTTTATTTCAATTGCCTCCTTGTCAGTACACACACACACACACACACACACCACCTCTTTGTCTTTTCTTTGTTATGCACCGATGTTGCACAAAGATGCTGTTTGGTTTGAGTTTGAACACAATTTAAGAGCATTTGAATTTCAGTCGCACTTCCTGGTATGATTTAGATTTTATTAATGTGTTAGGTTTGAATTGTCTATGACATAAAACAGACTAGATGAGTGGCTGAGTTCTTTAAACATGTTTGTGTCTTCCTGACAAGTCATTTGCTGTTTCTGTGTGTGAGAGCATCCACTGGTGACAGAGTAGACAGGGGAACTTGATGAACTAAAGCATGAATTAAGAGATATAGTAGACTTTGAAGATTCAGGTGAAAGGATGCCTGTGGTAGTTAATGGGGTTGTTTCATGTGAAGAACCCAAAGCTCACTGCCTCCATCAAATGAATAAGGTTTTGTGTCATCTCCCCATCCTGTCACACCTCTTCATGCACCCCATGCAGCCAGACTCCTACAGAATGCAAATCCTTTATTCTCATCTGCAACAAGCCTCAGTGATTTTTTTTTATTAATCAGCATCCCTTTTACTAGCTGATCATTTCAGTTTCATCATTCCAGTTCAGATTATCTGGAGCATCTGGGAATAATTGAAACAGTGGGACATGGAAAAATCATTTCCCTCCCTTCCATCCACACCGTGGTACCACTAACCCCTGATCCCAGTCTCAGCCCTCCATCTGTTTATCTTGTGTTTGATGTTTAACACCATCTTGAATCTATCTGTCACTTCCTTGCAGCTATCACAGGCCTTCACCTATTATTATGCCAAAGCAGGCCTCTAGAACTGTAGGGCAAAGTCTCATTCTTTGGGGCAAGGCTGGCCTTTTTGTGGCTTGCTAACACTGAGCAGCATTAAGTTGTCTGTCTAACAAACACAAAGCAGATCGAGGCCTTCCAGACCAGCGGATGGCCTTGAATATGTGTGATTAGTACATCTGGAGCGACGGGCTTTGCCAACAGCTAGAGGATTGTGCTAACACAGCTTCACTGTTTCATCCAATCTAACTTCATGCTCATTATTCTAAACCTATCGCTGGCTTTTCCACCTCATTATAAAGAATGAGACTTTGTTTAACATTGCTTAATCGATTCGCTATGTGTCTGTGTATACACTCATTTGTTCTTTATCCTTGGCTGGATAAAAGAGGACTGTAATGGACCTTGAAGCTTTTCAGGTGTGGAGTAGCATACAGTTAAAACAAATGTTCATCCACAGCAATGGAATCAGTAATAATCTGATCTTCATGGTGCCTGTGGTTGACTGACAGATGCTACCTTGTGAAAGGCTCCAAGCACTTGTTAAAAATTACAGCGTGGGATCAGGAATAGCAGTCGAAGACAAAGGTTTTTCCTAATGTGTTTCTTAACTCCAGAGTGGTGTGTCTGGGCCACACCATGGGTTCTGGTTGCAGCCTGATGCGGTTAGGTTACAGACTTGTCTTGCTCCTGCCAGCAGCTTTTTAATGGACTTAAAAGGCCCCCTTCTCCCAGAGGAAGATTTTTGCTGCTTTTTCATGCGTCTGTGTGTGTCTGAGGACAACAGAGAGAGAGAAACAGACATAGAAAGAGATTCTATGATTGCAGATGTATTTGTGTGTGTGTGTGTGCACTTGCTGAAAGAGCTCACTGGGACTTGTTAGGGTCTGCCTTTATGATCCTAACAAGAGAGGTTAATGTGAAAGCCCACTGCCCTCAGGTGGAGCACTAACCCAGATGGTTTCTCTTCTCTTGGATGCAGGATTAATTGCTCCCCTTCTCCTTTTCTGTACATTTTTACACTTTGGCTGTCTGTCTGTTATACTCCCCTTTTTTTCCTCCTCTTGCTCATTCTGGAGTGCAGGATTTCAGGAAAAACTTGTATAACAAAGTGGCTATTTGTCATAGACATCCTGCTGAGAGAACAAACAGAAAGAAGGGCAAAGGGGATGGAGGAGCGAGGGATAGCAGATGAGATCGCTGCTCTCATTAAACTTTAGAGGAAAAGCTACCGGGTTAATAAAAGGCTGTTGGTTAAATGAGCAGCAGAGAGTTGTTTTGTGGGGAGTTTTTAAACACTTGATCCCATGCAGTCATTAAACTAACAGGGTAATGAGTTTTCACTACAAAGGGAAGATGGAGAATGCGGAACACAAAATCTGAATTAGGGCTCTTACTGAGAAGAATAAAAACAAATTCACAATTAGGAATAATTACTTTTAATCATTTGCAACTACTTGCAGCAAGATAAAAATGTACACTGTGTCTCATCTCGTGTATAAAACAGAGAACTACATGTTCCCCTTTCTGTTTTTAGAGTCTAGCTCTTTATCTACGCCTCCGCTCCTCTGTCTCTTCCCATGCTTGAGAGATACTAGAGACACTGATGCATGAGGGGCAGAGGAAAGATAATTGGATTTGATTAGAGATGATTAGAGATTGTTAGAGTTAGTTAAAGCTGCCTGTGATGGATGGCACCGACAAGGCGGCATGGGAACAGTGGTGCAGAGGTGAGAGGCTCTGCGCAGAACAGCAATGAACAATAACAGTGAAAATAGAGTGGCATTCATCACTGTTAACGACCTGTTGCCCCCGTCCCACCACCCAACTTCACCTCATCCCACTTCCACTGCACTTCAGATCTGTAATCTACTCATCTATGGTTGTAATTAGTGTCTTTTCGCTGTGGGAGAGCGGGAGGAAGGAAGAACTGTAGGATGGAGGAAAAAAAGACGTATAGGTGAGCAGAGCTGGAGGAGTGCAGAGTACTTACCCTGATAGCTGCCCCCAGGGAACGGCATCTGGTTTGAGCTCAGGATGGGGAGGTTGTGGGAGGTGGAGGCAAAGGGGTATTTTGTGGTTTTTGATTACCGTGTTGCCTCTTGCTGCCACAAACAAACACCGGTAACAACATAGGCTTGTTTGAAGGGGTGTTGCTTTCATTAATAGCCACCACTGTGCTGTATTACGTGGTGGGGTGAGGGGATGCTTTGGAAAGGCTTTCCCTTGTGTGTCTCACCGGGAGGTATGAGGGAGGAGGGAAGGGTGTGATAGTACCTGCACTACAGGGGAGCCGAGGAAACCCTGGCAAAGGATTGGAGAGGAGGTGTGTCTCATCCTTCTTGAAGATCCTCTTTTACATCTTTCAATTTCACGTTAATGCTTGGCAACCGGTAAAACAAGGTAAAAACAAGACACATTGGCATATATGCACACACACACACACCCACACTAGATAGAAAAAGGGGGAAAATGTAAATCACACTAATTAGACACAAACACACACAGAATAACACTATAATTACATTTCTGTGTGCTAATGTGTGGATGGCATGCACACACAGGGGATTACGTTCTTTATATGGCTTTGACTGTAGATAAAAGAGCTGCTTCAACTATGTGTTGATGCAGGGCTGCCTCCTCTGTGTTTGTGTTGGAGGGATGCTGTGTTTTCTGTTTGTTGATCGCTCGATGCTTAGGGAACGGTAGCTCAGTGTGAGAAGAAAGAATTGTTTGGGGGAAGGAGGTCTAGAATAAATAATGTGCACTATCATTAAACCTATAAATCATCTCTCTGTCACAGCATTCCCGCTTGTTTTTGACTTTGTTGCCATTCAGTATACGGTACTTTCTTTTTATTCACTTCAGATTGATTGGCTTGAAAACTCGTTCTGGTGTTTCAAGACCTTTGTCCCACAAAGCAAGCAAATTAACTCTTTTGACTGTTTGTGTATGACTGAATAAAAGACTGATGTGAATGTGTTTTTTTTTCTCTCCTCATGACTGTTTTTGAGTGGTCGTATAATACTGTGCTATGTGTGCGTCCATGCATGCGTGTGTGCATCTGGCAGGCTATTAATGCTCCAAGCTGGTCTTGTCGTTTCCTTTTCTTTGTCTGTGCTGATGAATGACCTGCCTCAATGTGCTAGGTCTCGCTCTCTCTCTCTCCCCCTTAGAGGACTGTTTGGGCCCCCACTTGGCAGCAGTCCCCATGGCAACCCATCTTCATCAGGAGGTTTTTGTGCCATCAGTGCCAGACATCCTGATTTCTTGACTGCGGTTTGTCTGACACTAAATAAATACAGGCAGCAGCAAGTTAAGCTTAACTTCCGACACAATTAAAGTAAAATACCTGCAGGCATTTACTATACACCTGACTATTGTGCTGAGAGGAGTCTGGCCCATTTGTTCTGTATATATGGTAGTATTTATATATTTTTAAAGACAAAATGTGCATAATTTGGAATAGCAACAGACATCACACTGCCTGCACTATGTAATGAATTGTCATATTTTCTGCTGCAAGAAGTTAACAATAGCAGCAAATGAGCTTTAAGTGGTTGTTTAAACATTGCAGAGGTAGAGTAGATCTTGGTATTAACCCAACTCCAGACCTCATGTCCCCAACTTTAGATTTTAGTAACATCAAAACTTTTTTGCAGAGCCATGCACAGCTTGAATTAAGTGAAAGAACATGTGCTTTTTTTTACCAGTTTGGTTTACCTAAGTTCTATTTTAACCGAACGCAGGGACCAAGTTTAGATTTTTGTTGGAATATGAAATACCTGACCTGGCAGCCAACCGAAAAAAATACCGGGCAGATCTTAACTCCTTGCCCCTGCCCCTCTTTCTGCCCCTGTCCTTGTCAGCTGGTAAAAGTGGCTTTTATGGCTTGTCACTGTTTTCTTTACGAGTCGGACCGTGTGTGAGAGAGAAATGCAGACCAAACCATGTGAGGAGAGCGGAAGCCAAAAGGGGGTAATTTAAAAACCACTCTGCCATCTGAAATATTCACAACCACAGCACAAAGGGGAGTGAAAGAGAAACAAAGAGAGGACAAATAGAGGAAGAAAGTTAAAGAACAGAGAGAGGGAGGTGGTCAGAGGTGCAAAAAAGCAAAGCAAAAATGCAGCAAATGCAGGAGGGAAACAGCAGTGTTTATATTTACTAACGATTCCGTGTCCTTCCTCATGAATTATTGAACAGATGGATTGAGGCTTGTTAAATATTCACACTAAAGCGCTGGGACATCAGTGGTCTGTGTGTGTGTGTCCAGTGTCTGGTACACGCTGCTCTACATACACATTCATACCATATCTGATGCTCTAAATATTCGTACAAGCAAACATCTACACGTACACACACACACACAACTTCATCTGAGATGACCGTCCAAATCATGCATGCTTGTGTATGTGTCTGTGAGCGTGCATGTATGCGTGTGTGTGTGTGTGTGTGTTTGTACACACATACGTCTTCACATCTGGGACTGGCCTGGTCATTATGAATTGATACGGCATGAATAAGACATCACAGTGTGGTCTAGATCCGTCATGAGTATACACACACTGGGATTTCACTCCACGAGCTGCCGAAGGAGGCCTCCTCCTGCTCCTCCTCCTCCTCCTTTCTGTGCTGCTGCCGACAGTTTGCCACTGTGACGGCTGGCTTTGCCTTGTTCAGATTGGAATTGACACACATGGGAGAAAAGTCTACCCTCATGTCCTCACACACACGTGCAAACACACACACACATACATATACTCAGTCCCTGATCTCAAAGCAGGGGTCTGAGGAATGCTGCAGTCCCGTTCCAGGAATAACAACCAGTATAGTGCTAGTTCGGCTGTCCTGCTCTCCTGTCTGTGTATGAACATGTGCTTGGTGATCACCTCTGTAGATTCACGTAGTGTGGAATATAACTGTAGCTATCAGAAGGAGAAACCCAGCTCATTCATCACAGCTATAATAAAGTGTCTCTCTGCAATGGGTGTTCCCCTCACTCAGGGCATCTGTCCATCTCGTTATGGTTCATTTAAAGATCTGGGGTTGCGATCAACACTATCTGCTCTGGATCATCATGTGGAAGTGTCGTGTGTGAGGTGCTTAGCAGGAAGACTACAGTATTTGTGTGTAATCTCTAGTTATGAGCTGTTAGGGTCTGGACTTGAGACTCTGGAGCTCAATGTTGGAAGTAACCCAAACAGACCCAAACACACCCTCTCATCCCATGGGTGGGGAGGGGAGAGGGAAAGCCCAAAACCCCTTTCCTAATTTCCTAACAGGAAGAAGCAAAAAAAAAGTTGCCCACACATGCGCATGTGTTGCCCAGTAAACCCACATGATGAGTACAGTAAATGATTGTTCCAGCCATATCCCGTGGCCCCGGGCTCTGTCTCTGATTCTGAGATTTAAAAAGAACAAACAAACAAACTGCAGGGCAAATTATGCCATCACACACACACACAGACAGGCAATCACACAAATGCCACTGCACACATACTTTGCCCACCTCCTGCTGATTTGCTGCTGTAGCAACCAATGCTCTGTGGGGCTTGCAGACTCAGGCTGTTTACCTTTATAACTGAGCGAGTGAAAGACACACAAAGAAAGAAAGTTGGGAGGTGAAATAGTTCAAAAAGAGCCTCATACTTTCTGAACGAAATCTGATCCAATTGCTTGGGAAAAGTGCGGTGTAATGGATGGAAAGAGATTTTTGGATTTTTAGTTGTGTGTGTATATGTAATTATAGGCTTTGGACGCATCCCTTTATCCTCTGGAAGGAGAGACTTGGTTGAACTCCTTCCTCTTCCCTGCAGCTATATTTCTGTGTGTTTATACATGTGTGTGTGTGAATACTAGGCTCTGTCTCTTCTCAGTCTGTGGTGAGCAGGTCCATTCTTAGGGTTTTATACTTAGTGCACCTCCAGGCCTTTTGTTGTTAAGACTCACCAGGGCACAGAGCTGCTGCGACTGACTGTTTCACTGCACAAAAATGTGTGTGCGTTGAGGTTAATGAGGTTAAGACTATCCAGGTTAATGGTGAACGGAACATGTCGTTACCACAGGTTAAAATGTAAGGGAGTCCTTTTGTCTTTCTGTAACTTATGTTCCAGTGGAGCTAATTTATGCATTCCATGTGTAGAATAATGCACCTGTTAATTAAAGAAATGAACCAGAATATTTATGATATTAAATATGGAATTTGCCATGTGTAACAGGCCTTGATTACTTGTTAATTTTCCAATACATTTCTGTGTACACTGCAGTGAAGTGGTGTTTTGGTTTTTTAAAGTGCTTTAATGCTTCTTAAAACTACAAGTAGTTCATAAAAGCACATAGTTATTGTGAGTTTATTAACCTGTAACATCAAAGCACCTTTGATACGTAATCAATGTTTTGTGAATTGTTTACTGAGAAGTACAGCAAAAGTTAATGAGTAGGGCTAGTGTTCTCGAAATAAGCAATGTTCAGCTTGGGATCCATTTCGTCATCAGACAGCATATGCCAGACTGTCCAGACCTCTGAGTATCAATGTGTAATGCTAGAGCATATGATCCAACTTTGTATGCGCTTGTGTATGCTAAACTTAGAGGCTGTGTGAAGTCCAACTTGAAGGACATTTCCCAGACAAAAAGAAAAAATAGGCAAAAAAGAAAATAGGCAAGTATGTTGTATTTAGGAGAAAGTAGAGTAACTGGAGGCAGCAAATGTTTTCTTTCTGTCGACAACAAACTACTGTGCATGTGTTGAACTAAGGTGCACATGTCAGCAGGGGAGTATAATTCCAATATAATTAGCTCTACTTATATGTGCTAATTAAGCCTATTGCAATGGCATTGATAGCAGCTTTAGCCTTAGAAGGGCCAGCACAGTAAACAGTGTTTATACTTAAGTAAGGACTAATATGAAATTCAAGTGTAGCAAGACTAAATATTGATTTACATGTATGATATTCTTCATAGTTGTAAATATTACTGATATAAAATCTATACAAATGTATGATAAATCATTAATCAAACACACATGAACGTAAACAATAATCACAGACAAAATCCTTCTGTTCCAATAAAATCCTGTCAGACGTTCATTTGTTCAAACAAACAACTGAGTCACGTAAACACTTTAAATCAACCTGTTTATCCATGTCTTATTATTCACTGTGATGAGTTATGCACACAAGTAAACACTCTGAGACTGACCGGTGGGAAATGACAAACATGCGCAGCACCTGAGAAATAAAGTCATATAAACACAACATCCTTTAACTAACTCCAACCAGAAGTCTTGTAACAGGCGCCTCTGCACTCTCTCCTCAGCCATTGCTCAGTAAACAAAAGACACTTGTCTGCTTAGGTAAGTGGACAGCCTACATTCCAGTAAAAAGATATATTGAGCAGTGTGGTGCCAGCGAGCATAGCAAAGAAGAAAGTCTGAATTCCATCCTATCTATTTCCAATATTTGGCTCCCTCTCACAATGGTGCTATCACAGCATGTAGCAGTGATCTCATTAGCCTCAAAGTGAATGGGCATGGGCATTCTAGAGATACATGTTGGTGAAAAACAGTATGATGTCCTGTACAAGGGGTGTCTTTCCTTCTTAACTCTGTGCGGTTTGACAGGAAATCGCTGGGGGATGGAATCGATTCTCCTTCCCTGCTGTTTTATGAGTGCACACACACCCACCCAGCCCAAACAAAGCTTCCAGACTTGAGTGTTGCATATGAGATTCAAGCACATCTACTGTATGTGTTTGCCTGTTGTGTGCAGTCACACCAATCTGACACCTCAGAGGAAGCGAAGAGAAGAAGAGAGGCACTGAGTATTGATTCAGGAGGAGAGATATAAAGCACAGTTGGAGTGAAGAGGAGCTCAATGAAAGAGAAATAAAGGCGGTGCAGGAGACAAATCTAAAACATCCCATGTAATCATGTCATTCTACACTTCAATATTTGATTAATTATTCTTACTTCTTGAAAAGTTGATTTTATTCCATCCCAAACTTTAAATTGTTTTTTTTCTGTTATAAAACCCAGTGTAGTGCTGCAATTCAATCAAGCAAGTAGTTGGAGAATTAGAGGAGTGGAAAGAGGGTAAAATGAGTTACAGGGCAATAGAAGGACCTGAAAGTGACAGACAGTGCCTGGAAAGCAATAAATACTGTGGGGCTAGAGTAAGTGGGGTTGGCAGATAAAGCAAAAGAAAGAAAAAGAGGCACAGAGAAGAAAGATTGGCCTCATCTGTAGACTTTGAAAGGATTCTCATCGCTTCTCATCTGTGTGGCTGTGCTGGGAGACAGAGAGGGAGAGGCAGCCAGGGGCACCTGCAGTAGAGCATTAGCCAAAAGCCCTATTATCATTTCAAAGCTGGAGGAGGCTGGAGGAGGCCCGAGTGACACTGGGGCCCTACAGAGGATGAAACACTGGGCAGAGATAGTAGTAGAAGGCTTCCTCCCTCTGACAGCTTTCTCCTGTTTTCACTCTGGCCCACCTTACTTCCTCCCTGTCATCTACTTTGTTCTACCTTCTTTATCACTCTCTCTCTCTCTTTCTCTCTCTGCTATATTTTTCTTTATCCTTATCCGTATCTTTAACACCTGACTGCTTGGATGGCAAACCCTATATGGGGTCTCTTCCTCTAGCCCCTCCCGGGTGAGTTTCTCCATCTTCCCTGGCTTATAAAAGGCCTGGGGAGTGGAGACCCTGATGAGCCTCAGGCTGTGGTAATGAGCTTGCACACCCTTTCATGTGGAGATCGAGTCGATGGCTGCAGGGGGTGTTGTTGGTGCTGCAGTTAGTTAAGTGGATGTAGCTTCCAGCACAGGACTGTGTCTCGTAGAATAGTATAGTATAGTGGGTCAAGCCCGTCATGGGACAGACCTGGAGATGCAAACAGTTCCCATGATGTCAAGTCTGTATAAAGTCAGACACACACATACACACTACTGTCAAAGAGCACATCAAATCATTATAGTCTGGGTGAGTTATAGCATTCCTCTGTCTAATACTTTATCCCAGAGACCTTTACTGATGTGTACAGGCCACCGAAGGTCAGATGCTTATAACAGGACAACGGCACAGGCCAGAAATCAATGGTAGACACACGTACTCCTACAGCATTTTTTATCACTGCTCCATGCTTGCTCTCTCACTGTGTCAACACTTCATAAATTTGCCATCTTAATAAGTCCAGGGAGAAGAAAGGACAACATTTGAACAAAGTCTGATGCTCTTATAGATTTGACTTTGCCCTGTAGCCACCTCGGCGCTCTTTAAATCCTTCATGCTCTCATCTCTTAAAAACCCTGCAAAACTAATCAATGTAAGCATGTAGCAGTGTGTTGTGTGTGTCTATAATCTGTAATGCCTAGCCACACCTCCTTATTGCCCTCTCCCAGTGACACCTTCATTGGGCCCAGTGACAGGGATTATGTCTGTCTTGAAGATTAGACCACTTTTCTGTCCACATTATAGTAAGGCTATAATTATGCATATTAGCTTAGGACTGATTATTATTTGAAGGGCTGTCAATCAATTTTAGTACGAATAGCCTGTGCAATGTCACATAGCTCAATGTGAAGTCTTTATTGTTGAGTCTGACCAACTCCAACCACAACAATATTCAGTTTTACAAGGCTTTAAAACAAAGATAAGTGGCCAATTTGTTTAGTTTGAAAGCAAGTTACTGCACTACGTACTGTGTGTGTGTTTGTGTGTGTGGTGAAAGAGATATGCAGGTTCCACTTCATAAAGCTGCTGTAAAAGAGTAGAGGCCATTCAAGGCTCACAAAGAGTTTTCATGAACAAGCTTACAGCCAGCCACACTTTCTCAGTGCTTAGTTTACCGTTTATTTTGGTTTATCCTTGTTCAGCTCACCTTCTTTGTATCAGTTTTAAGACACTCCTCTTGCAGAAATAGTTTTTACTGAATAAGCCTTTGGGCGAAGGTAACGGCAGAAGCCCAATCAAGCTTTGACATGTGATGCATATCTCAGTGAAATCATTACAGCCTGAGACAGTTATCTGGGCAGGTATTATTTTCTCATTCCTTTGTCTTTTTTTAGAATACTGTAGTTCCTAATAGTTTCTATGGAGACTGGATTGGCGCAGTCTTGTTATGCAGCATTCGGCCCCTCGGCAATCTCACCCTGATTCACCTTCCTACCTGTGTTTCTGGATATAGAAAGCTGAAAGATGGTGATGCATCTGTACTAACATACTCGCTGCTTCAAGGGCAGAGACGAGGAGAACGGATGAAAGTTTATTTCACACTACAAGTAAAGTCAAAGCTCTTGGATGTCTGTGTCAGCAATTAAATGAAAGTCTACCAGGCTGATTTTTCAGGAAGCTGGCAGAATCCTGTCAGTCAACTACACAGACTAACTATTTTCAAGGTTTGCCAGGAGTCTCTGAGCACCAAAGAGCAGATTATGTCATATTTTCTTGTTCCTTGCTTTTTTCTATTCTGGCTCCACCTGGCTTCCCCTCAGACTTTGACCGGATGTGGAGAAAAGGTTAGAGTAGAAAAAGTCAAATAGTTTTTTCTTTAACTTGTGAGTGTGAGTGGGACGGAGATGTCCAGCAGGGTTAGAGAAGCACTGCCTTGTTTCCCAGGCAGGCACCCTCTTTGTGACATGGTTAAAGATGTGTCCTAACACCATTCCCATCACCCCTAGTCCCCTTCTCTCCCCACCTTGGCTCCCATCCCTCCATCCCTCCCTCCATCCCTGGAGAATAGCCTGCCCTTTGCTCAAGCCATTCCGTCTCCTTGGAGCTCATTGTTCCCTGGTTGCTAGGCGATAGCTGGGGCCTCATTTGGTCACCTTGGATACAGGGGGGAGCCTGGGTATTTGGTATAGGGTCAGGGCTGACAGAGGTGATATGAAGGTGTGTGTGCATGCATGTGTATGTGCGCTTATATACAAGCTTGCACGCACACATTGTTAGTTGTTTATTATGAAAATGTGTATGTGTGTGTGTGCGTGCGTGTGTGTGTTTGGTTAAGGGTCAGGCGTGACAGCACTGGCACAATAGGGTGGGGTGTGACCAACCCCTCCTTCACTATTTATTGGCCTATTCAATCACCCACTCCCCTGCTCCAAGCCAGGCTGGGCCAGGAGGCAGCCTAGCTGTCACTCAACAAGAAGGGGGGAGGGGTAGAGGGGGGATCACAGAAAACATAATTAATGTGTAACACAAGAGCTGCTGTATCGCTCTAAAAGAGGAAATTAAAGAAACAAGCAGCCACTGCAACCACAATTAGCCAGCGCTGAATAGACCACTGTCTTTGAGTTGTGTCAATACTGTTTCAGGCACTTACACCTGCTCTCTCTTTCATCTCTCACTCTCTCTCTCTCTTTCTGTCTGTTATTCTTTTCATTGCAGACTCTGTGTTTCTCTCGTTCTGTAAAACACACACCAGGGGACAGACTCTTTGTCAATCACCCTTCTAAATTCCGATCCTCAGTCGTCAAGCCTGCTGTAGCGGGCTGGCCTTGAAGTGGCTTTCATGAACACACACACACACACACACACACACACACACACTAAAACCTTTGAGCTCTTATTTAAATTATGCCTCATGTGCATCCATTCTATATAGTGTATCTGATAGCTGTAAACCCTGTTTGTGATACCATTTAATGCATCGCTAAGCCCTTAGAGCAAAACCATTAATTAGTGTTTTACCCCCAAATTAAGCTTCTATAAAGATGAGTCACTGTCAGTGTTTTGTGTCTGTTAGTCATTAGTGTGTTTTTTTTATTGAACTTTTCTCTCTCATTATTTCTGTGCATCACAACTGTCTTGTTATGTCCCAACAAAAATGTGAGTAGCAACAGACCAGCACCCAGAACAGATTTTGCATTGCACTGCAGAAAAGGTCTTGCGGTTGCTGTGCAGGAAAAGTATTCCCTTGGGAATCTGTTTTTTCTCCTGCAGCGCTTGCATGTGTGTGTTCCAAAACCAACCGTGGAGCTAAAATTGTTGCAAATTACCAGCTAAATCGCTGCCTTGTGTTTTTCAGCGTTCATAATGAGTCAGAAGGAATGTGATGTCCTCACCTGAGCTGTAACTGATACCAGATATAAAGAGGATCTGACATGTCTGTGCAGCAGGGCGAGGAGGAAGCACTGGCACTGAAGAGGGCATACCTGCGCTGAGAGGCAGGGTGTGTCTTGCCTCTCAGGGTCATCGCTTTGACAAAACCACAGTGGTAATGCAGCAGAAAATGACTCCAGAAACTGGCATAAAAACTTGGAAGCAGTGTGATATCGAGAGTCAGCTGTGCTTTTTTCCGAGCCTCACATGGTTTTCCGGAAAAATCATTAGGAAATCATTGAGTGAGGGAGATTCATATTCATGGGAATCATCAAAACAAGTTATTGAAAGCAGCCAATGCATTCATTTAGTCAGTTGGCTGAATTCATTTGTTAGGCTGCATTGATGTGGTGTTGACCCCGGACCGCAGCGTGCACTGCTGTCAGTGTGGCTTTGTTGGTAGTGCAGTAACCTTTCTTTGTGCCCATGTTTGGGCCGGTAACCTTGCTTTGTGGCGCTGTGTGTATCTGGGTGTAGTGTGACTCCCCTTCTCCATAAATCACTGTCAGATTCCAATGGTACGAAACAAAGCCCACGCCTGAAGCTTGGATAATGGGGTTGTTGGTGTGTGTGTGTGTGTGTGTATCGATACACTGATGTGTGTCAAGCCTGTTGCCCTTCATTTACCAATCAGCACCATGCAGAGTTTATGAAAATTCATTGAGTGTGAGATGAGCTTTTTTCTTCAGATGAATATTGCACGACATGCAGCATTGGGTGACAAAACACTCCATCGATTTTAGGAGAGGAAGGAGGGAGGGAATGAGTTTGATCATTGGTGCATGATGGAATAAACTGCAGAATTTCTATCACTGCGTGTGTGAATGTGGATGTCACACACAGGGGTCTAATAAATAAATGATGTTTGAAATGAGAGCAGCTCTCCATAGACCATCTCCACTTCATGAGAAGTCCCTGTTTACAACTACACACACGCATGCGCTACATCTATGGCTACTAGAGTTAAGGAATACTGTTGCTCTCCTTTCCAGGAACATGTCTGTCCTATGACCTGTCTAAGTTTGTGTTCCTACTCTCAAGCCTTTGTCACATTACTCCCTGAATTCCATCCATGTTGATGGTAAAGGAATGGGAAGCATTACTGTGCAGGCCAAAGCAAACATACACACACACATGCATATAAACACCTTCCTTGTGAGAGAGGCTGGGGAGCATTAGCGATCTCAACAGAGCAAACATAGTGATAAAGGCAGGATTTCAGTTAGTTCTAATGGGAGGAAGTACTGGGGCAGGGAGAGGATTTACCCCTGGTATCCCCGCAGGCCCGGGCACGACAGAAGCCCAGAGTTTGGTAACTAAAGAGTGTGTGGCGCTGACTCACAGTTCCTGTGTTTTCTCTGCGGGCTGTCCTAACATATCATTACTTCTCTCAGGAAAAGGCAACCTTCTCCTCAGGAGAGAGACAGCAGCCTACCTTTCAGACAAAACCTGACCTTTTACTTTCTCCCAACGGTAAATGAGCCGATGCCATCCAAGATGAGCTGTGAGCATAAAGGAGAGGTGGTGGTGACAGAGAGAGAGAAAGAGAGAGAGAGAGAGAGAGAAAGGGATTCATGGGTGTCAAGGAGAGGGCAGTTATTATACTGAGGATTCCCAGAGTTTCATTGTTTTGGGAAAATTTTCAAACATCCCATTTCTAGGCAACTGTAGCAAAGGTCAAGATGGAGGAAGGAAGAAAAGAAAAGCCAAAAAGATAGAGATACAGAAAGAGAGATGAAGAGAGGGGCTGATGGTAAGGGATACAGCCTTGGAATGCTGCAGTGGTTTTAATTACAGACTTAGGAATAGGCTTTTAAATATTTAGAGTACAGATGATCTCTCTGGCTGCATGTGTTTGTGTGTCTGAGGCTTTTGTGTGTGAGTGTGTGTGTATGTTTATGTGTGGGGGAGCATTACATATGTTGCATATGCACTGAGATTCTATGCTACAGTACATGCCGGTAGAGTCTTAGAAGATTTTCATACTTTGTGATAAGATTATTATTTAATCATTGGCTGTTTATTATTAATATTAGAAATACAGGATTCCCAAAAAATAAATTACATTCTCAATTTCCAGATTAGGTAAACTTTTGGATATCTCATGAAATTTAAAGTATGCTTTAGAAGTTTTTGGGGCATCTTGTGAAAATGTGTGTCAAATTAACCATCCTTCAAAACATGCCGAAAATGTTTGGTTTATTTTTTGACAAAAGCTGACAAGAAAGGCTCTAGATATCGTCGTGATTATGTATTGATTGATTTGTTTAACTAACCACTAAGCCTTTGTAAGCCTGTGACACAGGGATTTTTAATTGTTAAATAAATGTTTTTAGTGCAGTGTAAGGTTTGGAATTTGGTATCAGATTTTGGAGAACAAAAGTGTTCCCGCTTTAACAGCACCTTATTTACCAGACAGACAATATGCAATGAAGATGTCTTCTGTCAAACCAGCAGGCCATCAGAGGGCAGGGGAAAGCAGCTATAAACAAGATGCAGTGGTGAGATAAAACACTCCACAAAAGACAGGGGTAATATTCCAGAATTGCATTGTAGGTGCTAAGTGCTCGATCTTGACAATGTGGGTCATGTTGTTACAGACAAGCTTGAACTGCTCTCACGGATTTACCTCTCCGCTTGGCTGCATCCGTCTGACTGACGTTAGGGTGCAAAAACATACAGGGGCTGTAATCTCCTAATCATTAAACAGGGACCTGCAGGATGTAAAGAGCTTGGACTGCTGTCTGTGAGCACTAAGCCACAGGAAGTTACGGGTGCCAGAGTTAAGTGGAGTAACATCCTCCTTGCATGTGTGAGGGGGCTGCTCTTGTTAAATGGGTGCTATCATGAGTGAACATTCTCTCCGTCTCTTGCTGTATTGTGTGTGTATTTAAAGCGATGCCAAGTCCGGTCTAGACTCTTAGAATGGTAAATAGGCTGTAATTTCGAGGCAGTGTGGCATTCTGCAGGCTCACATTGATCTGTCATTGACAAAGTTAATGAGCGTGGACATGAGGCACAAAGTCCCAGCACAAAGACATCAAAGTCCCGCCACAGTGACTGGCCCGCTGTGAGACTGGCCTTCAGGCAGACACCCAGGCTGCCTCAACTCCTGACTCCCCGGGAGGGGAGAGGGGTAAGGGGACAGCACAGAGGTGCGGAGGATCTTGGCACCATGTGTAAGGAGTTTGTATGTCTCCATCCTTCTGTCTCTCAGATACACAGACACACATGTTGGTGCAAGCATTTGTGGCTCAATAGCAGTTGCAGCAAATAAGATTTCTAAACTTGATCATCTCTGCCTTTGCTCACCACCTGCTGCTTAGGAACCTGCTGGCTACACATACATATGCGTGCACACAGACACACACAAGCACAAACATCCTGCTACTAGGTAACCTGCTGGCTATCTGCCTTTTCATTCCATTCTGTCAACAGCAAATAAGAGCAGGGGAAAAAGCAAAATCCAAGAACAAATATTAGCCTATGCAGACAAAAGCATTCCAGACAGGGTTTTCACTCTCATTCACTCATCCTTAAAAAGTCCCATCTTCCTCCTTCCGTCCATCTCTCCAGCTCCCCCCACCTCGTCCTCCTCTCCTCACACTGCCACTCCTGTTCCTGCTTCTAATTCCTCCCAAGGTCTTCCTTTTCAGCCCAGAACGAGGTACCTTTGCTGTTTTTGTCACACAAAATCCTCTCTGACCTGTTGAGATAGAATGATATTGATTATTGCAATTGCAAATTTGATTAGTGTTCCACTGAGTTCACCCTGTAGAGTTGAATGCAAACATCAACTCATAGTTAAGGACAGCATATCTGCAATGTTTTCAAGTACTAACAAAACACCAAATTTCCTACACATTTCCCATATTATCTAGCAAATCACATTGTTCAGTCAAATGTCTGAGAACTCCTTGAATCCTTGAAATTTAATACTGAAATGCAGTGGTTCCATTTTTATGTACTTTGCATTCCCTGGTGTCATGTACAGCACACTTTTAAAGGCATTTTTGTGTTTAACCTGGCGTTTCCTTTATTATACACATTTCTGCAGTCAGCTTTGCATTTCTCTTTGTGAAATATTGCAGCAAATGTTGTCTGTGTCAGGTTTTGAAAAATGTATCCCCACTTCGGACAGCTTTTATTCTCCTGAGCCCAGTGGTTTGGGTTTAAATGAGCTGCAGGTGACAAAGTTTGAGCCTCTTTTCACTTTAACCTATACTTCTCTCCTCACATACTGTGAATATGGATTTAATTCCCTTAAAAGCTGCAGATTTGGCACCCACCGTACATCACTGCTGAAAATATGATGTCATTAAAAATGAAAGCTGTAGTTTTTTTGTGGAAAAAAGAGCCATACCTCTTCCCCATTACGTTATTTTACTCAGACTGGTTTATATACAGTACTCCCTTACACACTGTAAAACTAGAGACTTTTGAAGGCTCCTTTACCATCGCCTATGCTTTTTAGTAGCCTAGTCCTCCTCCTCCGGTTCATTTTCTCCCTCCCACCCCTGCCTCTGGAGGTTCAGATGTCATCCTCATCCTTGTCAGTGGAGTCTAATAGATCGGTCACGCTCTGGGCCCTCCCAGCCTGACTCACAGAGCTGGGGTGAAAGGTCATGGCTGGGGTGAGATAGGAACCGCAGGGTGAGGACATCCGTTTGGCTGTTCCCAGCCGTGTGTGTCTGCATTTTGGAGGTTTATGCATGTGTGTATTATTTTCTCTCCAAACACACCTCTGTTCCAGTATGCAGGGTAGGTGAGGAGGGGATGCTTTGCACTGAGCAATAAAATACACCAAGGAAAATAAATAGCAAAGTTCAGTCACAGGATGTAGCGTTTTGTCAGGTAAGCATGTGTACTTACACACACGCACACACACTCTCTCTCTCTCTCTCTGTGTGTGTCTGGCATATCCATCATAGCCTCTTGGGGCCTCCTGCTCTTTGTAGAGGTCGGAGGTGAAAATGGTGGAGAGGACGTGTGGATGTGTGTGTCTAAAGCGTGCGTGATGCCCAGTCTGTGTATAGCCTCAGTGTTGATTAGGTCTCCACCAGTGCTGTGATCTATTGCTATCAGAAGATATACAAACCAAATGTATGTCTGGCAGCAAGGCAAGTCAACACACATGATGATATATATGGTTTGAAGCTCTGCGGGTCAGCAGCTGTTTTTCTCCAAACAGTAGATGGTCTGTCTTGTGTTGTTTTTTTTTTTCCGTCTTGTTTGGTGTGTGTGTGTGTGTGTTTGACAGTTGCAGAATTTTAATTTTGTTTTAAAAGTCAGGCATCATTAATCGGGAGCACAAATTTCTGTTTCTTGTATGACCTGAGTGACTTTATGTTGCCAGTCTTTGTGACCTGTTCTCACACTGCATCTTTATTATCCTTTGTTTCTCCTCCACCGCCCCTCTCCTCCTCCTCCTCCTCATCCTCCTCCTCCTCGTGCAGCACCGCCTCCCTTTGACTTTTTCTCTCCCTTCTTTTCCTGGGTGGTGAGTTTTAATTTCATGCCCCCTGCTCTGGCAGTTGGTCCTTTAGTGAGTGCCAGGCTGGCTTTGTGACACACACAGCCACCTTGGGGGCTTCACACACACCCACGCACATGCACACACAGCCACAAGTATGCATGCACTCAGCCCCTGGCTATGCAGCAGCATCCATGCAGAACTTATATCCAATAAAATGATCCTGAAGTTGCTCTCAAGAACACACAAAGACACATGCTGCCAGAGACATGATTACACAAGCAAGCACAGTGACATGTTAGTTCAACTCAAGCAAATGGACTTGATTCAGTGTTCACAAACGGAACACAAAGCCACTGTGTTTTCACATATTCATCACAAATGTCATTGTTTCAGTAATTTATCTGAAGGTATTGGCCTCATCTGGCTAGCGACAGAATGCTAACTGTACTGGCATGCACTCACTTATTCTGCAGACGACTCTCGCCCCTGGGGAGCAATCAGTCTTTATGCAAATGCTTGTAGATGATGATGATGGATGTGCTATACTTTCCATTGTGTTAGCGAAGGGAAAGACCGTTTCCTTCATTCAGGGATACATTCATGTGCGTCTGTGTGTGTTTCACCCCTCTGCTAATCATCCATGCCAAGGGCTGCACCTCTGCAAGGGTTCATTAATCCTAAAAGTATAGCCTGGCCTCGTTTTTATCTCTTGAGCATTGAGATCACATCTGCTGCTCCAGGCTGGTCACTCATTAATGAACACACCTCAAAGCCATGTATGATGCTTCTAAAATATTTTAAGCAATGCAAGTGAGAAATAACATACAAAATGAATAAAAGAGACAGGAAGACTGTTGGTGAAAGTTGTTTGTCTTAAAGGGACAGCTGAAACAAACTTGACGTTAGATTTACGGTATATCTCTCTAAGTTTTTTGTGCTTTTATGCTGAATAATTCTTGTTGTGTATGCAAGTACTTTTATGGAATACATTTATTGAATGGCCTTTACACTGGACAGTGAGAGAGAGTATAATCAGAATTTTCTCAATCATTGTTTGTTCTTTTTAAGCTTACTGGTCATTTTAGATCACCCACATTCTCAAGCTGAAAAAGTTGTCTTTTCTGGCGTTATGTTGGTTGCAGGGTTTGCGTCACTCACTCCCTGGCTGCACTGTATGTGGGCTGTCAGTGTGGGAGGATGAGGGTATTCTTGAGCAGCGTGGAGGACAGGGTAAACATCCAGAGCAGTCACTGATGTCCATTGTTCAGCTCTTTTTCTCAGGACGATTCCCACCCACTGCAGCACAGCTGGGACCAGCTCCATTGTCCTCTCCTTCCTATGCCAGCCTCATTGGTGCTCTTACAAACAGAACACACACATACAAATGCTTACAAATGCACTAACACAACCCTCAAGGCTTAGTCACAATTCTAACTGGGTACCTTTTTGTCTCCTAGCAACCAGCACCTCTGCATTTGCTGGCCTTGCACCCTCAGTTTGGACTGAGAACCCCATCCTGACACAAGGATCACACACACACATGCAAACACACACTGACTGGATTATGCGTTGCTGCCTAAGCGAAATTGAATCTAAAAAGTATTGGACCGTTAGCTCTTGTGGAATTACTTTCTTTACGAAGTGAAGTTAATGAAGAACACAGTGCCCAGAGGCTTTTTTCACACTATAAACCCACAAAAAGTCAGCATAAATACTAATGGCATCAAAACAAAGATGTTCACTGAACAAAACTATCTCTACAAAGCAGAGCAATGTAACTGTGTCAGAGACACAGAGGTAAATTCAAAATGACAGCACCATTAAAACCCAAACTCTGAGCAAAGAGAGAGAGAAAAATGAACGTTGCAAAATGTACTTTTTTATCCCTTTGCACTCATGACACCCTCATGCAGTATTCATGAAGGATTTCCATAGTCTCAGAGACCCTGCAGTTATTTATTCATCACTTCATATTGACCCCTGACATGTACGTACACACACCTGCCACAGGAAGGATGTGCTGCCTCCTCAAACACATTCACATACATACACACAAACACACAGCTGACCAGTGGTTAACCTTCTTCTCTTTACTTATGTAACAGGCTGTCTGGGACATGCAGAGCAGTCTGGAAGAACTCTGGAAGTCTCTCTGAATAATCTTATAAAGCAAACTTTGTCTTTCTTACTCAAGTATTCAATCCCAGCCTATAATCTGAGTATTCCTCTCATTTTAGTCAAGTAAAATCTGTATGTGTGTGGCTTTATCCTGTTTGTTGTAACTTGATGGTGTTGCATACTCATACAGAGTTGCAGTGGAGGCATCAGCAGGTGAAATATCATGCTTACCTACACATAAACACCACAAGACTGACATATACTTAACACAAAATCCCACCATCTGTGCTGTCTTCAGAAATGTATCCATATTGTGCGTTGTGTGAATCCCTGCAGAAATACGGGGGATGAAGGGTCTGACTTTCTGCTGATTAGCTGTTCCTGTGTTGCTGCTTTAGATAAGGTGTGAGTCAGAATGAAGCACATGTATGTATACTACGTGCATGTGTGTTCTGGAAGTGGTCTGTCCTTGAGTGCGAGTGTGTCCTGTTAGAGATAAGGTGATACAAGCCCACAGTGAATTGTTGACTTGACATTATGCACAATGCACCTGTCTCATACATCATGATGAGGCAGCAGAGGTAACTGAGGAGAGGAAACCACATTTATTGTTCCAGCTCTGTTCTGTGCTTTGACTCACTCCCACTCACTGCAGCAATACAATGCATATTTAACTCAATGCATAACATTATAAAGTTTTCAAGTGATATAGCTGAAAAATGTCAGATGTCAGAGTTAAAAGAGTTTTGAAAGCAGTGCTATAGGAACTAAAACAGCTGGTTAGAGGTGGGTAACAGGAAGGTTTAGAAAGGGCAGTAACAGGATGAGTTGAACAGAAATCAAATGATTTTTCATTTCAGTGAGTCCTTCTGTTTATCCTGGGTGTCCTTGACTTTGTATCTAGGCATGTACCTTTGGGCTGTTTTTAAGTTTAGCTTTCAGAGGGATTTGGATAGAGAACAGACTCGGTATAAAGGTAGCTGCTGTGCTCACCTTCCCTCTGGCTTAGTCCTCTGCTCTCCTCTCCTGATAATTTACATGTGTGAAAATATTCCATACAAGTCCCTTAGAGGAAGATAAAGGGAAAGACGATTCTATGCAGGGGTTCATTTTGATCAGCACTCATCCTATCCCCCTCTCATGGTTCTTATTCTCTTTCTCCCTTTTTTCCTTTTCTGAATCTTTGCATGGAGTCAATTAAGTGTCTTGAAGCATTTGCTTTTTGTGTTGATTGAAGTAGCTTCTGAATGTGTGTGTCGTAGTGACAGTGCCTCTGATCTGCTATCAGCCGCCTGTGGTTAGGTGTGGTGGATCTGTCATCACAGGGGCTCAATAACACTGACCTCAGACCATCGCTTCCAGGAAAAGCTGTCATCCGATCTTGAGGATCAGTTTTCCACTTTCTAGGTAGCCAGACGTTCGCAAAGAGGCATCTTTAACTAGTTTAGTGAGACCACACAGTGTGTATGTGTGTGAGAGTGAGACTGGCCAACCAGATTGACTTTGTTGTTTTTCTAAATGGCTGCCTCCTTCCTCTTACTCTGTGTAAAACATTAGTCCAATCTAGCAAAATGATTTCCAGGCTATTCTCAGAGATGGAGACCATTATTTCTGGCTTGGAGTGAGCCTGCTGGCTGATGTAGGGATAGGTAATGGCAGTGATAATGGACCTGTTGAGAGGTATGTTCTCCCTCACCCGCCCTCCTTTCCTCTGTGTTATTCTCACACTTTTCTACTATTGTCCAGCAGGTAGACAGCATGATGGATGGACAGGGCTTGGCTGTGTCCCCACAAAAAAAGCAATGGCTATCGTACACCCCGCCGTCCGTTGATAGTGCCTGTAAGCGTTTGTCATGATCGATGCTGCTCTTGCTCCTGCTCCATCACTCAGCTTGACTGCCAATGAAAGGCTTGGACACACTCAGAAACTCAAGTAGACATAATGGTAGGGGGAGATATTAGGGTGAATCGAGAGCTTGGAAAAAGTATAGATTTTTTACCACTCTGTCTTTGCCATGTTAACTCTTTCATTTTGCTTCACGGGTGGCAGGAAAGCTCACAGCCAGAATGTATGCGCTCATGTGGGACTTTTAAGCCTGCAAATACACACAGACATCATGAATCATTTACAGTGAAAGAAGAGATGTGGGCAGCAGTTAAACTAGCTCTGTCTTGATTCTCTTGCTCTGTGGGTCTATGTGTGTGTGTGTGTGTGTGTGTCTGTGTCTGTCAACCCTCATGTGGACTTGATAAGTTCCACTGACATTGTGTTTTCTCTTGGTGGTTGTTGAGTGTTCCAGTCTGGGAGTGCTGTGTGTTTCTCGTCGGTTGGTGAGCTGTAGATGATTAGAGTGGAGTCCATCCATGAAATCCCCTTCAGGTCCCATCGCAAAAAAGAGACAGTTCACGGATGTGCATGTGTGTGTGTGTTATGAGAACGAGAGAAAAAGGGAGAAACAGAGTGCTGGGCTAGCTGTATTTTTCAACATCAGAATAAATCACAAACCTTCTCCAGATGGCCTCCCCTTTTGCCTCTTTCAGCATGTGTAGACGATGAGAGGGTTAAATATATAAATGAGTGTCCGTGAGGTCTGTTGGAAATGAGATAATGCAGCTTGATGACTTATTTCCTGAAATCTATATAAATAAATAGAGAAAGTGACACTGCAGAAGAGAGACAGAGTGACATGCAGCGCCACTCAATCATTTTTAATTCAGGCTGTTTGTAATGGTTTTAGTGTTTACATTCAAAAGACAACAAAAGGCAAACAGATGCCATTGTATTATGCTCCACTCTGTATTAATACAGTGTTTGCTTTTCATTATCATTTTTGTAGAGCCTATATTTAGCCAAAAAAGAAAGACTAAGCGGGAGAGAGAGTCTCCTCCTTTGTGTGTTTGTGTTCCTATGATGAAGTCTGTCTATTCTCTTAAAAAAAGCAGCAGTTTCCTCTTCCTCGCTTACCAGTCCTCCTCCCTCTAAGCTCTATCTAGCTCCTCTCCTCATCACCACCACAAAAGGGAAAGAGAAACACCTTTATGCTCGCTGCATGTCTGCCTGTGCATGACTATTTGTGTGAACATGAAGATTTTAGACTTCAACACTGTTTAACATCCAGATGATAATGGTTACCATGATGATGATGATGATGATAATGGTGTCTGGCTCTCCAATCCAGATTGCACCGTTGAGGTACAAAGCGCGGTGTGTAAGCAGAAGAGAGAAAGTGCAGCTAGGAGGCATGTTTATCATTTGTTTTCACAAGATAGGAAGCAAAATGTGAAGGTGTGGAGAGAGAAGGATGGTAAGGGGGAGGGGGCATGAGGGTGAGAAGGAAGGTGCAGATACTCTTGGCCGCACACAGAAACACTCAGTCACTCTCTCTGGGCCACACAAACACACACACACACGCATGCCTGTGTTTTGGCAAGTGCCCAAAGGCCCCGCAGCCTCGATCTGTACTCCTCACCTCATTCTCTTTATGTTATCCCCCACCCTTAACACCGTGCCTCTTTTTTCATCTGCCTGACACTGTGGGTTTGTTGTGTTTTAACTCAACCAAAGACATGTCCACACATAAATGAAGCAAGTCAACAAAACCAGCTTGTTTCTCTTTTTAACTGGGGATTCAAGCTCCCCTTAAGACATTTTCTAGCTCACCACCATGAGTTCTACCTCCCCACTAACCCTCAAGGACTTGTTTGTCTCTTATTTTTATTCACTTCTCTTTTTGATTCTTTCCTAATAATTGGCTTATAGTTAGCTGTCTACATGCAGTAACATTATAACATTATGACACATTTTACTTACTCTCAGTGGTCACAATCTGAAAAGGAGGAACAAGCAACTAATATTAAAAACTTGGCACTAGAGAATGCTGCAGCTGTTGAAGTTTGGACGATAAACATCATACAAATGTTTGTTACTTCATACACATCTACACAAAGTGTTTATCTTTAAGAACCGCTCTCTTGCTGTGTTCGGGGCCAGTGTAAACTGGTGAGCTCCATTTTTGACTCAGAATTAAAACATTTACCTTAAAAATATGACTCAGCTGAAGTCTCAAGCCTTCACTTTACAGCTCTGCAGCACTTTTTAACGTTTAGGAGAGCTGCTACTGGTTGAAGTGCCAAAGTAAAGTAAATGCAGCTTATGAATGAGGCCTCTGACTCTGATTTAAACAAAATGGGGACATAAGCAGTTTGCACAGTTCTGGTTTGGTTTGTGTATTTGATCCTGTATTTGCTGTTGTATGTTAAGTTTTTTGTTGGTCTGTTTCCAGGTCCGGCAAATGTCTTTCTAAAGGCCCACAGTCGTGTATGCGGTTGTTTATGTGTGTGTCTACTTGCGGGTTTTTACTGTGCAAAAAAGGAAGAAAGTAGTTAGCATTTAGTGGCAGCACACTGCCATTCTTTTAACAGCTCTCACACACCTCATTAACTCTCTTAATGAGTAAGTAATCAGACACATTCCCCCTCTGTCTTTCTGTCTTTTTCTGCCTCTTTAAATGGAAGAATATAATTAAGAGCATTTGGCGAGGGTAAACATTTTCTTATCGTGCAATCTATTCAAGAAATCAAGAAAACAAATACTCTATTTTAGACACACTGAAATAACTAGGAGACTTAAACAGGGAAAGGAGGCAAAGTCAGCAGTTATTTTTTAGAGTCAGATTTACTGTGGTCAGCAATGCATGGAAGTGAGATCAAGTTAAAGGATGGCTCTGCTGGATTTTAGAGAGAGTGAGTTCTGAAATAAGAGCAAAAGTGTTTAGTTGTTACTTTGCATGGAGGATTGCTGACTTCCAGAAAGTCATTTCCTTTGAGCTTTCAAAATGTAAGGATCATAAAATCACCCAAAACAATTCTAAATCTAGCTATAAACACTTTTACATTTGTTACGTTCTTGGATTTTCCAACTCATACTGTGTAAATCCTGTGATTTATTAGTGGTTCACTCAATAGTGTTCTTGTTTTTGACATACTGAGAATCACTATTTTACCAGGAAAGTGCAAACAAAGAGAGAGGAAAGACAAAAAGAAAGTGGTAGCAGGGAACAGTAGTTATGAATAGCATCTCAGAAGTAAAGGCTGCTTGACAGAGTGCACACTTCCACACAAGCACTTAAACAGCAGTGTGTTTCTTCTCATTTGAAACCTTTAAAACCAAGACATCAGAACATCCCGACTGATTTACAGTCCCATGCATCAACCACGGGTGTCAGCCAGCTGTGGAGGCATGAAGGAGCTGGTTATGAAACCTTTGGGATATGAAAGAGGCGATTGTTTTTTACATCAGTTTAGATGTTTTCATTTGTGGATTAGAGGCTGTGTGTTACACAGACATGTTCTTTATAGAATCTGAAGCCTTGAGAGCTTTTAGTCAGAAGAGTCCTCTGTCCCTTAAGTGGATAAACTATTGCAGTATTGTCATAAACAAAGACAACAGCTCCAAATATTCTGCTGCTGTCTTTTGATCAGTGAGATTAACGTTATGTAGCTACAGTAGTTACTTGGTCATGCAATGGAGAGTTGCGTACAGTATTAGTGCAGCGTACTGAGATAGAGATCAGAGGTTAATGATGTGAATCAGACAGGAACCAGACATTACCTTCAGTGTGTGGCTAATCTCCAGACCAGGCGCCTAGAGCTATGTCTGATAACATTGCTAATTATTCCCGATATAGACTCTGCGGGGATTCTTGTAAATAGGCGTATCAGTAGCTTAGTTCATTGTCAGAGCACTTCTACTAATTAAACCATACCAATGTTTGAGGTCTAGTATAAGTGAAACCTTAAAGAGCCTGAGCACAGGCTGCAGTTCACACAGCAAAGACATACCTGAAAACATGTGTGTTACCTCATCATTAGGCCAACAATGGGAATGAACTGTGAGCAACGTCACCTAAAAAGAGCCATGCTGCATTAATGAACTGCCCGCTGGTACGGGATGTAGTGCATTAAGGTAAATCTATACCAGGACTACACTGTTTGAACAGTGACATAGCCACACTCACTTTCACTCACTCAGGCACTGGTTCATACACCTGTAATGAAGAAAGAGTGGCAGGCCTGCTGTGTCCAGGAAATAAGGAAACAAGAAGTTACAGCATGCATGGATGCCTGGACTGCAACTGGAGGCTGCAGCCCTGCCACAGGCCATTCTTCATAGCATTGTAATGAGTGGATGGAAGAAGGCTGGGCAGTGTGCAAATGTTCCATGAAACCTGTTACCTTGAATGGGGCTGCACAACAGGAGTAAAGTGTAGAGGTTTTTACTTCTCCTTCTTAAACAATCTGAGGATAGTTAAGTCTGTTGCACAGACTCACACTTTTGGCGCATTAGTCAGACACTAAAAGTCTGAATGATTTGCAACGACTGAGGCACAATATTCACACAACTGGTAGAATGTTGCAATACAGAAGCAGTGCTGTCCTGTCAATTTCCTGCCATGGGAGAGTTTTTTTCCCCCTGTCTTTTCTTGCCATGCTCACCAGTTTGGTTGTTAACTATATTTGGGGAGCTCCACAAGTGATGCACTATTGTGGCATTTGCCAGAGGGCTGCAAGATTAGATTTACAGTCACGACTTAGCACTGGAGTCCATGGTGGTCAGCTTCCCTATTTGTGGTGACTGTTCTCACATAATCGTGGCTTTTTCTGACAGGATCAGTGCTTTCCTGAAAATCTGCTTCCAAACTAATCAGAAATGTCAAAAATCTCTGAGCGAGCACAGCCGGGGCTGAGCTTTAGAAAAAAAAACCAGTAGGGGCAACCACAGACTATGAAAAATACAGCATGGTCTCCCACAGAAATGTTCTGTTTGCCATTTTAAGAATGTGTAAATGTAGAAATGTTGCGTTTCTAAATTTAATATTGTTCTGGCTCCCGTAGGAGTTGAACCCCTCGATAAATTCTTAAAGGACCCAGAAGACTACAGACTCCAAACCATGACCACTGTGATTATTCTGTTAGATGTGACAGGGGAGAGAATGAAACAGGCAATATAAGTAAATGAAAGAAAGGCTGATTTTCTGGCATGATAGATGGCATCGTTTAGGGTTTGTGATGGGGCTTTTTTTAGGCCCACATTGTCTCAGGGTAGACCTACACTTTTAAAGTGACCTCCCACGACCTCAGTACCAAATCCAATCAAACAGAACCATAAATGGGAGTGTATATCCCATTCAGCCAATTGTGTTATGGCGTGCTAACAGGATTATGGGGTTTTAGAGTGCGGATTCCACCCTAGAGCTTTCGTTTTACAACTTACACACATTGCATTGTATTCATATCATAACAGTCTTCCTGCCTTGTCGTGCATTCCAGCTTCTCCCTCTCTTGTCTTTCATCTTCTCTTTTTGTCTGCTGTAGCCTCTGGCAGTCAAACAGTGATCTCCCAGCATGGCAATCTGCTAAACTATTGTATTGTAAGTGAATCCACACATATAAGTACACCGAGAATGAATTATTTCTCAAAATAAGAGGGTTAGTATCTTCATGTGTGTTTTGTTTGTAGAAAGGTGAGAAAAGGGTGAGAGGACTAATGAGTAATTAAAGCACAGAGCCAGGTAGACCAAAAGCATTCCTCTTACATGGAGCCACTTTGATAAGAGGCACTAATATAGCCCGGGTGCCAGTCTGACTCAGCTTTTAACTCTGCACTGTTTTGCCAAAAGAGAACAACAAAGGAGCTGGAGGGAGCACAACACAACTGGCTCCAATGCATGTTGGTTAGGAGACGTGAGGCAGGTTTGATGTCAGGATATGATCCTGCAAAATGTGGCAGACTGACAGAATAGATAGATTATTGTTGTGTAATTGCCTAAATTGCCTGCTAACTGCATTACCCCACATCTTGGCAGATGCTACACAGATCTGTGGAAGAAATATAACTTGTGATAAAATTAGAATGAGCCACTAGAATATTTATGTTCTCTTTGAGTGTGAGCCAGCAATGTGTGTGTTTCATTTTCACATCTGTACATGCACGATGTGTGTGTTTTTTTTTTTTTCTCCCGCTCAGGATGAAGGCACCCATATAAAGTTGTGGTCATTCCTATGCCGTGTCATTGTCATTTGGAGACTGTAAACATGGACCCAACGAGTCACAGTACACTGCCAACATCTAGATTCAACTCAATATTTCATCCCATGGAATCAAACGCACAAATTCCATTTTTAATTGTGGCTTATTTGCGGCCTTTTAATTTCCGTTGCACCATAAAGACACAACCACCCATTCATTAGACAGATTGCACAACATGACTGTGTGTGGTGTGTTTTGCTCCCCTCTTTTGTATCCCACTCAAACAATGCCTGTGTAATATTGATTCCAGAGAAAGTTCTGGAAAGGATGACCCAGTGGGGACATTTATGTGAGACTGTGAGTCGTTGTAGTCTTGGGAACTCATTTAGTATTACCCCATGGGGTTTCGGTGTGGATACTTGTGTGTGTGTGTGTGCATCATGGCATTGCGTGCTGTGGCGTTCAGGAACATTTAATAAGTAGGAGTCATCAAAGTCTTATGCAGAACAGTTTTGTTGTGTAGTTTTATTTTGGTGTGTTGTGCTTTAGCCGCTCTGTGGGTGACCATAAGTGCTCTGTTTACATCTGTCCAACTGTGTTTCGAGGCAGGAGCCTCTCTGGCAGCACCCTAAGCGTCTTCTATGTAGTGTGTGTGTGTCTAAAGAGGGGCAAAGCCTTTCTGAATCTGGTTAGCTCGCCAATTAAACAACAGACAAAAGTCTATTCTAATTAAAACTATGGCTACTTGTGCTTCACCCTCAGTCTCCTTCCCTCTCCTCGTCTCTGACACTCCTCTCTTGCTCTGACTAATGGCTAATTTGTACATGTTGTTAAGTGCTGGACACACACAACCTAATACGAAAAGATAATGTTCTTTGTGCCTTGGTGCCCTAATAAATCCACTGGACAGGATCGTGAGGACCGCCGATCGGTCACTCTCCAGCTGCCTCCTTGTTTGGCCTGTGTGCAGGCAGTGAGCTTTGGCGCCTCAAACCAGAGCATGGTCAAGGCACAGCGAACAAATTATAGCATGAGTGAACACTGAATAATACAGCAACCAAAAAATAACTGCTCCATTGTGAGTAGAGTTCTCCATGCAGTACCACACCTCAGGGTGTTGGCACACACAGGAACGAGGGAGAAAAACTGCCCTCAGCTTTCCGTTCTGCACCAATGAGTGTGGTAAAAGAGGGAGTGACACTGAATGGAGGGAGAACTTTGCTCATTGGAAAGCACTGGAAGTGAAAGGTTTTGTTGAGACACGTTAATATTGTTTCCACAAATCTACACCCTGGTCAAACCAAACAAACCAAACAAATAAGCAATCCTGAAGAATCAGCTGTATGTGTAACGACTACCTGCTTATTGTCTCCACAGAGATCTGAGTGAGAACTTCATCCAGTCCATCCCCAGAAAAGCATTCAGAGGAGCTACAGACATCAAAAACCTGTGAGTAGTGCCTCACCCTTTTCGAAATGGCTGGATCTACCTAACAATTATCTTCATTAAGGTTCCCAGAGCCCACAATGATGTCCTATATTTAAAACTGTCAGTCCATTAATTGCACAATTAGCAAATAAGTGCTAGCTAGAATGACAACAAAACTCTCATTTTCATTTAAGTCAAAAATGCTCTCATCTGGAAAGCTTAATATATAACAATTAGCTAGTGATGAAGATAAAGACTCTGTAAAATGACTAAACCGGTTATATGTTCTCCAGGTACTGGACTTTTGAGTTTAGAGACGTTAATCAATAAAAAGTTAGTCTTGCCCATTCACAGTATTAGCATGTTAACATTTAATCTGTTCTTTTGTTGTCAGTAAAACATTAATTGCATATTGGTGTGTGTATGCAGGGTGTAAACTACCTCACACACATACAGCTCCCCGAAGATAGCTTGTAGCCGCTGTGATTTACATCTGACGGAGGTGCACACACACCCACACCCACACATAGATTTATGACTTGTATCGATGCAGATAAACAATCAGTAAAGTCTTCATCTGCTATTTTCAGGGTTACATGAGCTGACGTGACTAAACCGGTATTGATTTACCATAGTCCATCAGTGTACCACTTACTGTATCAATGATTACAGCTACCCAGAGGGAGGCAGAAACATTGTGTATGTGTCTTGAGTAACAGGGCCTCTATCTCCCTCTCCTTGTTTTCTCATGTATGTGTCTATGTGTGTCTGTGTGTGTGTGATCTGCAGCCAGCTGGATAAAAACCACATCAGCTGCATTGAGGATGGAGCCTTCAGAGCTTTGAGAGGCTTGGAAGTGCTGTAAGTATCTGAAGTGATGCAATTTATCCAGCCCAGCTATCCATTATTCCATTAAAGCACTTAGTTAGATTAAGACATTGTTTTTCCCCTGCTAATAACCATAACTAATATATACACATTGCACAGGCCTTGATTATTATACCAAAATACCCCCTGTGGGCCTCACCAGTGGGGGCCTGCATCATTGAGACCAAGCTCCATTAAGTCACAGTTGACAGCGGCATTCCCCTTCGTCACATCACCACCCCCGACCCACCCACTTCTCCACCTCCAGCCATCTGAAAAGCAAGGGGCTCCTACCATCCCGATCAAAAATGCCATTCACGTTAGCACTCCACACATGACAACCATGCTATGCAGTTTCTGAATATTCAATTAATCATCTTTTGTAAAAAAAATCATAATCACAGGCCTCCATTAGAGCTCTCCATCTGAAACAATGCAGACTAACAGTGAAGCCTGGGGGGGACAAAGGCACTTTGACAGCCTTGTTGTGTGATTGGGGGTGGGGGTGTGTGTGTGTGTGTGGGGGGGGGGGGGGGGGGTCTCCTCTGGTTTAGTAGGTAGTTAGGCCAAAAAAAAGCATTAAAGGCTGCTTTCATGCCACGTATGAATTGATGTAGTGATGGGGTTGTTATAATGGTGTAAAAAGAGAAAGGGGGTTGTTTTGAAGAGTAGTGTATGTATAGATTTTATGGGGGAGGAGGACAGCTGTGTTGAAAGGGGGAGCAGGTTGAAATATGGTAAAGGGTTATTAGGCTGATTGAAATGACCTGATTCTTCTTCTGCAGCTGATGCCCAGGTTTCATTGGAGGTGTGTGCATGTGTTTCTATTACAAGTGAGGCTCTTGTGAACAGGCCTATGTGCTTGTGTATTTGCATGCATGACCGTGTGTGTGCATGGGAGGTGAGAGGGCTTCCCATCTGTGTAAAATTAGGCGTTATATTCCCAGTGGGCCACAACAAGAAAGAAGAAAATAGAAGAGGACGGGCACAGCAGCATTCCTTTTTGAAGTAAAAATACATTGTAAATGACTTTTTAGCTGCATACTGACAATGTGATCATTTGCTTTTTTTTACAGAACCCTGAACAACAACAACATCAGCAGCATCCCCGTCTCCAGCTTCAACCACATGCCCAAACTGCGAACTTTGTAAGTCGCAACAATCCCACCACAATGTTCTCTACCTCTCTGGAGGTATTCTTTAAAGCTATTTTCCACACAAATGCTGACAAAATAGAGAAAAGGCATATGATCTCAATGGGAGTGGACAGGTTCTGTCATTCCAAGCAGTGCTGGGTGACAGCCATAACCACAGAGTACCACAGAAGGATCTGTAGCAATGCCAGGGGCCATTATCCCCTCCATCTTAAGACAACAACTGGCCTAGATAGACGCAAATAGCCCCAGAAGTCTATTGTGTATTGTGCATTGTGTGTGATTACTAAATCTGAAATTATGCACAAATTAAAACAATTATGCCTGCTGAAAGCCGTGACTCTGCTGCTCTTGTGGCGACACATTGGCTTCATCCTCACTCCCAGTGGGGTTATATTATGTGGCTATTCTGTTTGTGCGTACACGATATGTCTGTGCACGTGGGTTTGAAAGTTAGCATACATGCTCCAGAGGTCCACCACACCACGGCAGGAGTTATTCTGGACAGGCGGAGGATCGCAGGAATGCAGTGTTTGGAGAACTTGGTTTGCAAAAGTCCTCTTTAGTGTTTCTCTTTTTTAGAATGTGCCATTTACAATCATCCACACAGCATATCATTTAGTGTGTGTTGCCACATGGCTGTTGGATGTGATAAGTTGTAGGAAAGAATAGACACTTTCTGTGCTATTTGTGACTTCAGCTGGTGGTATTTTAATTTTTTTCTTTCCTCTCATTTAACAGCCGTCTCCATTCTAACAATCTGAACTGTGACTGCCACCTTGCCTGGTTGGCCCAGTGGCTCAGACAGAGGCCTACAGTTGGTTTATTCACCCAGTGTACTGGCCCTCCTGAGCTCAGAGGTCTCAATGTGGCAGAGGTACAGAAACACGAATTCAGCTGCTCAGGTAAGATTTACTTGCGTTCAAAACATTGAACACTGAAAATTGTTTGTTCAGGCATATACACTGACAGGAAAGCAAGTTTCACAGCATATCAGAAGTGATGAAAACACAATTTTTCCACACAATGTGAGCAGGTGTTTTTTCCACCACAGGAATTCAGAGCAGGCATAAAGTGCAGTCATCTTCTTACTTTTCCTTTTACATATATCTTCTTTTGATCGCCAGTAAAGTTACTTTTTTGTTGCACATGAGTATTTAATTTCGACCCTGGTAGAACTTTACTGTCCCTCGTAGTTTATTCTGTCCCACACTTCTATTCCCACTGTGTTTTTGTGTCAGTGTATATTCACCTGGCAGCCATCTGACAACTCCTCTGCCCCAAAGCAACCCCACGGCTCTCCTCTGGCCATTGCATGTGTATCCAGTAGCTGGCAGTGAAAGGAGGGAAATGCCCATAATATGTATAAAGCACATAGCTGGAGCAGCGGCTGCTCCCTCTCCTCAAGTGTCATTATTTATGATCTCTCACCTCCTCGCAGAAGGATTATTGTGGCTTTAAGGTCACTGTTTCTCTCTCTGCAGTGATGTGTGTTATGTGAGTGAAAATATGGTGTCATGGCATGCATTGGGTTATCATATCCGGACAATGGAAAAACAGCATGAGAACTTCAACTCCCCACAAGGCCATCTCACTCGCAACACCAGCTGCGAGGGGTGTTTGTGTGTGTGTGTGTTTGTCGGGGAGTGTACCTCTCTTTCTCTCTGTCTCTCTCTCTCCATGGGTTGTGATTTTTACGCGGCCATACGGCGTGACAGCACAGATCATTAACTATTCATCGCCCAGGGAAAAAGACTCAAAGCGTGGGAGTGTAACAATTCCAGATAGGAAAAGAGGGGAGCAGGGGGTGTCCAGGAAATTTGGGTTTTTTTTGTGTACAGGGTTTTGCATGATGGATAACTGCAATTCCTATAACATGCACAAGCTTTTAAAGACTGGCGTAACCATTTTTGCAAGTCAAAAAAATATCATCAACATTAAATGTATTTGGCATATCTGTGTGTGAGTACACGGTCATGCATTCTTGCAGTCATATCCGCACATACTTACAGTTTCTTCTTGAGAGGATGAGTGACCAGAAGTTGAACTCCCAGAGAAGGACTCATTAGAGACGAGCTCGCTGGCACACACACACACACTTTTTTTTATTTTGATGTTGAGCACAGTGTGGTTGTGCATGTGTTTAGTTTGTGCTGTGACCAGGCCAGGCCACCTGCGGGGGATTTGGGGTGGGGTGGCGCTGTGTTGGAAGAGAGGCGTGTTGCTGCTGTGAGAGGAAAACGGGGTACACTGTGTTATTCATATGAAATTTTGTATCGTTCTCAGCAATATGACTCACACACTCCCAGTGTTTGGCTGGAAAGCATCGCTGTATTGTAAATTTTTTTGCCAGTAATGAGCAAAGTAACACATTTACTGGGTCGCTTTGAGGAAAAAATCCAGGCCGCTGGTTGTCATCAATCTCTTTTAAAAGTCACATCAAAGTTAAATAATCCAAAATATAGGGCTCATTATTTTCAGTTTTGTAAAAACCCATTGATATTTTGTCTGAAAATTCTTAAATCTGGGTGAAAATAACTTAGCAAAGCAAACAAACTTCACTTTTTAATTATTTGGAAAGACTCTGGTGCATGGCCAGCACCTCATTAATGCTCTGTGACCAAATACACTTTCTGAGATGTTCTAATCACAAAAGAATCTTAAAAAAGATCAAGAGGTTTTTAAAACTTAAAATCATTTAACTTCAGAAGAAGTTTGTATTTATGAAAGCCTCTACATCTCAGCTTCCTCCTTTATTTTATCCAGTGAAAGTATTACACCTACCCCTCTGGCTGTTTTTTGATCATTTACAGCAGAGGTACAAAGTGTAAAGGAAATGTATGGTTATACAGTGAATGAATGACTATTACTATGACTATTACTGCTCTAAATTAATAATAACTGAAGCAAAAATATTATTTTTGAAATGAGCAATTAGTAATAAATGTCATTTGGGGTTGAATAAAATACACTTGTAGTAGGAAAAATGGATGACTGTAAAACGAGAAGGGAAATTGGAAAGAATCGAATCAGAAAGGCCAGAAATAACACTTTGAAATGATGAGTGAAATAAAATGTGAGGTTAAGACTTGTGAGTGAATGGACTGAAAGTAATGGGTTGCTGTGATACAGAAGTTGGAAATAGGGACACTCGCATAAGGGAGAAGGAGCAGAAAGAGCATGTGGACAGGGGGAACCTAATAAAAAAGCGAGAGCAAATAAAACAACAGAACATTGGAATACCGTGATAGAGATGCTATGTTAGGGAAAAGATAATGGGGAAAACAGCACTAGAGAAGGCAAGGGAGGAGCAAACATCAAACAGCCTCACCTCAAGTATACCTGTCAGAGAGCTGTCATTGTTAAGGCCTCTCCAGCTGTGCTCTGCACTCTCCCTGATCCCAGGCCTGTCAAATATGCCATGTTAGATCAGAAGGGAGTTTTTCTCTGCCCTACACCCGATCCCAGATCTGTCAAAGCTCCATCCCAGTGCCGCCATCCCAGATCACACACAACCACACGTCAACCACTGTGCCAGCGTTCATTCACGCTCATGATACCGTTTGCTATCTGATTCCCAGAGCTGTTCAAGCATCCTGTCCCTACAGGTAATGATTATGATTGACCAGTATGACCTTAAACATTAGCTAAACGGTCCATGAGCTAGAGCCAGTAATTTCATGGTAAGCCACAATGGCTCTTTCTGTTTTGGGGAGTGGAGTTCTGAGGTCTGTGCTTTCTCAGTCCTGGACTTCCACCATCACTCAATCTATCTTCCTCTCCCTGAATATATACCCCCCCAACACACAAACACACACCTCACTCTCTCGCCAGCATTTTCCACTCAAGCTGAGCGATAGATAGGAGTGTAATTAAATATTCATGGTTTGAAACTTGGATTAGTAATGCTGTGTAAATGAGGCCATTTAAAAGTCTGTTTTATTCATTTTATCTGGGTTAGACCTACATATACACACATCCTGCATACACACATATACGCAGACGCACACGCACCAAACATGCTGTACTGGAAGTGCAAGTGCCCCGCTCTTCACCACACCGTTGACAGTGCCGTAACTATTTGAACAAGTATCTAGAGACAGCATGATGGGTTGTGTGCTCTGTATGCAAATGAAAAAGTTGAATTGTTTTAGAACAAATAGAAGTGAAGAGGTGGGGGTTGCAAAGCTGAATGTGCAGAATGGCATCAATTCCACGCAGAGAAAGCAGACTCAGGAGAAAATTTTGCAGAGAGATCAATGGATGTTATTGGGAGGCCTTCAATTGTCACTCCAACTCTATTATTCAGAGTCTTTCTAGTTCTCTTCACATACGGTGGCACTCCTTTGATAGATAACCTAGTTTCTTGCCCATTGATTCTCAAGGATATACGGGTTTATAATAAAGTCAAGAGTAGGATGTTTCATGTCTTTTTCTCAATGTCAAAACATCCCTCAGAATGGCTGTTCATTTGCAATTCAGTTTCGGAAGCACAAAGGGTTGATGAAATGAGCAGCAATGGAAAATGTTTGAGCTCAGAGTTGTGAGCTCCACATAAAACCTCCAGAATGTAATGTAATGTAATGTAATGGGTTCAAATGCTGCTCCCATTGAAACCAATAAATCCACCTGTAGGAGCTGCACATTCCTCATTATTTTCTTAACCCCCCTTTTTTTTCTTCTCCCATTTTCAGGACACCAGGATTCTTCCAGCCTGCAGCCCTGCAGCATCGGCGGAGGTTCTTGCCCTGCCATGTGCACCTGCAGCAACAACATTGTGGACTGTAGAGGGAAAGGTCTGACTGCCATCCCAGCCAACCTGCCCGACAGTATGGCTGAAATGTGAGCACAATACCCTCTTTCTTTAGCCAGCAGATCACCTTAAAAGGCATTATAGTATAGAGAACATAAGCAAGTGAGCCCTCAGCAAAATTGTATTTTGACTTTCTCTATTGGTATGAAAACAAAAGTGTGTCTTGATTGGCAGTCTGCTCTGGTTGGTCTAATAGTGTGAGCCATCACTCTACTGATACTTTTCCAGGACTTACAGACATGTTATTTGAATTTTAACCCTATATCTTGGAAGGTAAAATTAAAAAATCTAAGTTTATGTGATGGGCATACCATGGCTTTCCATCATCACCATCCATTAATTTTGCTGTACTCTGACAGAGACACATACTCTGAGCAGACCTTAGACTGACTCTGCATGCTCTTATCAGCTCAGATGGCTGTGAACCACATGCGACTGCTTTGCCAACATCCCTCCCTCAGTTTATCAGTCCTCCAACATCTGTCTGGGCATTAACCGTTTACAGCCCACATGCTATCAGCCTTCTGTAATTTCTGGGAATGCATGGCTAGACTTTTCAAAGTAGTTCTTTTACTCTCTTTATCAGGGGTTGCATGCCACTGGCAGACGTCTACCATGAAATGGTGCAAACCACACTGTGATTTATGCACAGTGTGAAAAAGGAGGATGAATAGAGAAAGGCAGCGGTCGCATTGCATGTTCTTCTAAGGAGCATGTGTGTAGTTAGAGGACCCAGCAAGTTTCTAGGTCTCCTCCTCCCCATGGGGTCTGTTTATAAATACCTAGCTAGCATGGAAGTCACAGATACCATGTTCCCCAACAACCCTGACCCATTTCTAGTGCAGTGATGTACTGAATTTCTTCATTTGGACATAACACTTCACTCTTCTATGTGTTCTTGTCTAATTGAATGACCACCCATGAAATACAGATATATTTTAAATCATTTAAAAGGCTTAATGACATTTGAGGTGTACATAATCCAGCTTAGCTCTTGGTGATCGTCTACAAACCGTAAAACATGGTGAAAAAAAATGAGATGCACTTTTCCAGTGTTTTATAGTTTGTAGTCCTCTTCAGCATGTCCTCCAGATGTAAAGTTCCACAAGTGGGAAATCGTGGAGACTGATGTGATCTATGAGCCCAATAACCAGCGAACTGCACTAATGGGAGAATGGGAAGTCAGCTGAAGAGATCTACCATGCACGGTTTTTATAGACGGTAGATTCTCCCAGCACAGCAAATCAGTTAAGGCAGTTTAAAACTTTCCCTGCCCTTTATATCTAATTGGTGCTTAAACATGTCCTGCTAATAAACTCTACTGATGCTCTGATTCATCTTTTACAAGAGCAGGGTGAAACACTGCCTTATATCATGTGCATTTTCCTGTCCTGCCCATCAAAGCATTACCTTTTGCAGTAGATTCCCTCAGTGCTCTTTCCTTCTCTCTTCCTCCTCCTGTCTTCATATGTTTCTCCCCCACATTTCTCTCCATCTTTCCCAGCGTGCCAAATCACCAGAGGCGGGTTAAAGAGGGAAGATCAGTGGTGAACGAAAAAAAGTGAAGGTGGTGGGGGTCGGGGTCTGCTAGGTAACTTGGTGCTGCAGGTCTGATCTGTGCTTGAAGTTCATTATAAAATCAGTTTCAATTACAGCAAGGCGGGCTGCTAGGTATCAAGGCCAGTCTAATGCCCTGTTAATGAGGCACTCACATACACACGCAAAACACACTCGCATGCTGCTCTCATTATGTACAAATCGGAGAATTGCCTCTGTGCCCTGCTCTACCCTAATGAATGCCAGTGTTGTGTTTATGGCTGCGAGGATGTGAGCTGGTTTCTGTACTCCTCTCTTCTGAGAGACCAGGACCAGTTAGCCTAAACACTACCACAACAGATTATTATGCACCATAGTCTCTGTCTGCAGTGAACCCTGCCATAAAATTCTCCCTGCCTTTCATCTGTGCTGCTACGGTCCTGCCATCCATTTCTGACACACACACATGCACTGGGTGAATACCCAAAGGCATAATGTGTTTCCCCTTAATGAAAACCATGCTCAGACCCTAATGAAAAGGATGAAGAACATTGATTGGGCTGACACAAACACCAGCTCACAGACACAATCTGACAGACACACATACAAGGGTTCAGTCTGATAAATTGGATGGGAATCATTGATTGTCCTTCTACAGCCGACTCTGAGAATTTCTTTCTCCTTTTTCTCTGCCAATGGGATGGAGTCGCTCCTTTGTTGATTGCAGGGATTAAGTCGCTTGCAGATATTGATCCACGAGCAGTGACAATGCAACAGCACATAAGTTGTCAGACAGTATTGTATGTCCTTGTCTGGCTTAGAGAATTTTGCTGGACACATACACCGCAGTACCACAGTATGTAGCCTTGCACGTACATGACCAACAGTGACACTGAAACACATGCAAACAGCATGTAGAGTGCCAGACTGGTTTGGACCAGCCAGACAGACTGGTTGATGAGAGAAGGCGCTAAAGCCACTTGGCCCACCACTCTGCCGCATGGTGAGGGCAGAGGAACCACAGCGCTGTCACTCCACTGTAAATCCACAGACACACTGGGACAGGCAGACAAAAACAGACAGAGAGAGCATGTCCACCACAGGAATCTGTGGTCTGGAATCACTGCTATCCTAAGAATGTCCACTGCACTTCTCTATCGCCTTATAAATGAGGGCCACTCCTTTGAAGGGGAAAGATTCTTAACTGAGAAATTTGGAAACTCAAAACTGTTAAATAGCTGTGGCACATGTCTAACAAAACAATTACCCCCCATGAATAGACATGAACACAGCAATGCAGGAGGCCTAAGAGGCATGTAGTAAATCTGTAATGTCCCTAACAGAATAATTAAATCATGTGGAAATGGTTCAGAGCCAAGAATACACAAACTTAAGAAGGTGATGGTTAAATCTATCAACAAGCATCTGTTTGCCAAGAAGTTTTTAGATTTTTCTCATTTCCCTGTGGTGACAAATAGCATCTTAATGATCTTTAGATTCCTTCAAAACCACAGGCCCACCACAGCTTGCACAGGCCCATGCATCCTGGTCTGCAGCCAGATCCTCTGCAGGGAGGCAGAATGGTAGAGCAAGCAGACAGGCCTGCAGCTGGCTCCCTCTGGGCCCTGCTAAGCCTCGGTAAGGACAGTTTTAAAAGCTGTGAACTGACCTGCAGATAAACAGCCCTCTGCCAGCTACACTAGGGAATTGATCTGGTACTGAGCGGGGTCCTAAGTAGCAGGCCAAAACAGACATGCATGCCCACACTAATGGGGTTTTAGGGATGTCTGTTTCCCCCGGACCATCTGAGACTGATTAGGGTCTTTTATTGTTCTACACTAGGTGACCAAGTGTATGTTTGTCTGTGTATTAATTTCATTCTTTGACAGTTGTTTTATGGGGGAGGTTTGTCAGGCTCCTTTCTTGTCAACTTTCCTCCAGCAGCTCTTAGGCTCACAGGAAAAAGTAAACTCAAAGATGTAATATTTCATCACGCTGCAAAGGTTTCACTGGACATTTTGCAGACACCCAGAGGATACGGGCAAATTTCACACGAGCAAGTGAGATCATTATTGATTTCAGGATCTCATATGAGAACACAAGTGCTGGAAACTTTAAATGTTTTACCACAATGAAATATGACTTTTAGTCGAAGGCCTTAACACCCTCACACAAAGCGAGACGGAGACTTTTCCCCTGCAGTCCTTTTCCACAGCACTCTAGTATTCAGACTGTTTATTGGTTCTGAGGATGTTATGACTCCAACTTGCCTGGACCTATTACAGCTGGGGAATAGATCTCCGCTAATATAATCAGGCCAATCACCAAGGGTCAGAGGTTATTACTCAACTCAGTTACCATGGAGAACTCTATTGTTTTGTTAACTAATGTTCTCTCTCCTCTCCTCTCCTCTCCTCTCCTCTCCTCTCCAGACGTCTGGAGCAGAATGGGATTAAGTCTATTCCACCTGGAGCCTTCTCTCCCTACAAGAAGCTGCGTAGGATGTAAGTACAGCAGTAGACTCACCTCTGGGCTAAATAATACAGATGAGAACAAGAAGTTTAAGGCTGGAAGAAATGACAATTGGCAGTCTTCTCATCCCACTTCCGGGGAGCATGAAGTATTTATTTTGTCTGTGCCTTAAGAACATATTCTTGCTCTCAGACTTGGGATGGCATGGAAAGCCAGCACTCAGATCCTACATGAGCATTATAACAGTTCTCATTTTTCATTGCTGTGTGCTGGTATTCCCCTGGCTGGTGTTGTGTCCACTCTGTGTGTGTATGTGTATTGTGCCTGGCTGGGCAAACTGCCGGCTGTGATGATGATGATGATGATGATGAGGGGACAGAGTGTGTACTGGAATCAGGGCTGAGGCTTCGCTCACTCTCTTTCTCTCTCTCTCTGGGAGTGAACAGTGACAGGCTGGTCATTGAGACTGTTTTTTTTTTTCATCCATTGAGCCAGCTGTCCGGTCACCTAGCCAGCAGACACCAGTCAGCCAAACCCACAACTCCCAACACCACCAGGCCTGACTGACATAGCAGCAGGGAGGTGGAGGAAACGGAAGGTTAGAGAGTTTCTTTGCCCTTCTTAGAGGATTCCTCACTGTTTTATCGTCCAGCTCCAGGGACAGATTGAAGTTCAGATGAGGTGAATAAGGAGAGTAGAAAGACCAGCTGCTATCTTACTGCAGCTACAAGGGAATCTCAAGGGCAAGATTTTATATTATACACTTAAATAAATGATTTTTTTGTGACTGAATGGATTATGTGGAGTCCAGTTTAGGTTTTGTATGTTAGAAACCCATCAACTGAAAAATAGTTACAGTAAATCTGAACCATTACCAATAAAAAGAGCTTAAATATTATTTATACAAACTTCAGTGGTTTACATAGATAATACAGAAGCCTGATTCATTGAAGGGTACAACTGGAACAAAAATGGAACATATCGACCAGCTGTTATGTTATTGTAGCTTCCCTAACCTCAGATGTAAGATCTGGAATTAACTTTTTGTGCCAAATAAATATAAATGTTTTCTGATTTTTTTTTCCACACATTAACTTAAAAAAGAAAAACTTCAAGCAGTCTTACACCCACAAAAGCTGAGGCATAGTGTATATGTCAATAGGTCTTGTCCATCTGTTCCCCTACATGACCTGCTACTGCTGAATCTGCATTTAGCAACAACAATGTGTGGCTGCATGTCTGTGTTGACCCTCAATGTCTGTGTTGATTCAGCTGGCTCTGTGCTCTTACTGGCCAGGCCTGTCCTGTGTCCAACACCCTCAGTACACAATGTGTGGACAGCATCAATACATCATGATGAATATGGTCACTCTGCTTGGTCAGCCTCTGCAGAGATGCATTTTTTTCTTTAATGGCATATTATGGAGGGGAAAAAAAGGTTAAATACTCACAGACAAAATTTAGCTGACTAAAGGCCTGTGCATTTATTTATTTATTTGTGGTGTCCTGACCCTGCATGTCCTCCTCTCCCAGTAAATGTCAACCACACACATTCTCTTTCACCTTGTCCCAGTCTGGATGACCTACACATGAACCACCTCTTTAGACAGGGATGCAGGAACAGTCCTTACACTGGCACAAATACACCAGTGTCTGAGTTTACAGACACACACCACTGCATATGTTGGCTCCTTTGCTACATTTTCATTTCCAGGAAACCTCAGTCCTTTGCAAGAAGACAAATGGGTACTTATTTAACTGTTACCCCCAAATGAGAAAATATCCCTCTTCTTCACCACATGATGATTTTCCTTCAAAGGTATCCAGTCGACTGGAGTTCAGTCCACATACTCCATTAACTCTCACCCTCCATCTGTCTTTCTCCCTTTCTGTCCCACTGTTCCTCATTTAGTGTTGCATTTACTCACACAGCCACACACACACACACACACACATACACATAAACACATAGACACACAAGCTTAGTGGTTATCCTGTGGGTAGAGGCCTGCGGATCCTATTAACAACAGCTATGTTCAGAGGCAGTCTACTGTATTTCGCTTTGGATTTCAGCCCTGCATCCCATTTTTTGCTTTCTCACACACACAGAGGAGAAGTTGATAGGCCACAAATAATACAAGTAAATGTTTTGATTGGCTACCTGGCACCAGCAAATATGGGAAAGAGCTGGGACTCATCTTCATTCAGTTCACAGTGCTTCCTCCTCTCGCTTTTACATCCACTCCAAATACTGAGATGACACATAGGGTCAGGATTTCCATTTCCTTGGCTAATTCTCTTGTTTTTTTTTTCTTTAACGCAGAGACCTGAGCAACAACCAGATCTCAGAGATAGCTCCTGATGCCTTCCAGGGCCTGCGTTCCCTCAACTCCCTGTAAGTGGCCCCGAGTTGCATAAATAGCCACATGGTTTGTCATTTCCTGTGTCTACAGCCACTCTGTGTTGCAATTTTTCAGTGTGCTGTATGGAAATAAGATCACAGATCTGCCCAAGGGGGTGTTTGACGGCCTCTATGCCCTGCAACTGCTGTAAGTGGCACAGACACACACACACACATTCTGCTGATCCTCTGCAGACATATATTGTGTATGAGGCACCCTTTACTCCCACTCAATAAGGATGCATAACCTTCAAATAAACTTTGTACCTGTGCATTTCTAGATGGAATGTATAATGAATGAATGCATAAAGAAATTTGACAAGCTTTCTTCCCTGGTTTCCTTCTTCCCTGCTCTCTTTTTTTCAATTACTTCTCTCAGGTTGCTGAATGCCAATAAGATTCACTGTGTTCGTGCCAACGCCTTTCAGGACCTGCAGAATCTCTCACTGCTATCACTCTATGACAACAAGATCCAAACCCTTGCCAAGGGCACCTTCACTTCACTACGAGCTATACAAACCCTGTGAGTCAATCATACACACAAACACACTGCTGTGCACACTCTGACACATGCTGAGACGTTACCATAAAACATGAGCCAACACAGGAGTTGTTTACTCGCATGTCTGTGTGTAATAACATTGGAATGGAGTTGTGAATTGGAAAGGTGAGTAAATCCATCATCTCCACAAACACACAGACTCACAGTGTGATCAAAAACATCACACACACCACTCCGCACTCAGTCATTTCACCGCTGTGCCAATTCTAAGTCTCTGTGTCTTCTCTGTTTTTTTTTATCCCAAGAAACTGCCATATGCTGCTATCAATACAAACCCCAAACTGAGGTGTCTGCCTTGTCTGAAACATACTGCATAATAAAGCTTTTCCCCATTATTATACAAGACACCTGTTGAAAATGATGGATAGTGCTGCTCTTTGCCCACCACACAGAGAGCACTGGCTTTAAGTGTCAATCTAAAACAAGCTTCTTTTGTCTTCATTCTGAAGAAAGGATAAAAATACACATTGAACCTTTTCCCAGTCCCTGGACCAAACTGACTGCATATTTCAAATGGCAACAAACACTCTTTACACTGAAGTCATGCTGGGTGATACAGGAACTTAGCAATTTCCCCTGGGATTAATAAAGTATTTTTGATTCTGAACATTCAGCGTGTCATTATTAATTTGCCTTTCTGAATGCAACAACACACCATGGACAAACTGCTACATACCTAATGCAGGAAAACATCAGGCTGATCACTTTTGACAGTACGTAGTTTGAGCATGACTGGGGCTGACTGCAGTTCACTTAATTAACAAAAGCATCCTAAACCACCAACAGAAAATGATTCTATTACCTTAGCTTAATTATATTATTGTGATTTTTTTACCTAGTACTACTCTGCTGCTACATTTACAGACATGTGTCCCCTTTCTATGGTTCTATGGAGTCCACATATGTTGGATGTTTTTTGTCTTTCCTCATCTATCTACTTCTCTAATCTTTTCCGCTACTTTCCTCCTCTCTGTTCTCCAGTCACCTGGCCCAGAACCCATTTATTTGTGACTGTAATCTGAAGTGGCTGGCAGACTACCTGCGCTCCAACCCAATCGAGACCAGCGGCGCCCGCTGCGCCAGCCCACGCCGACTCGCAAACAAACGAATTGGACAGATCAAGAGCAAGAAGTTCCGCTGCTCCGGTAGGCCTGCGGCTCCGTGTTACTGTCTCTCCCTTTACTTCTTTCTGGGGCTCTCTATTTCTCAGACAGGCTTTGTTGTTTTTATTCTACTTGCCTCTTACTGTTCCAGTCTTACCTTCTCTCTTTCTCTCCACTGGGAGTGGCTTTTATCCCTGTATTGTTCCTTCCTCCATATACCACATTTAATGAGAGATCATTCCTGGCACAAGGTTTTATTCATGTGCTGGTGCTCCTCAATCAATATCTCCCCCAGATGAACTTGGGGCCAAGGAGAGAGGGATTGTTCGCTCTTTCTCCATTTTCCCTCCATATAACCACATCATGAGTCTGGTTTCACATTCAAACCGCAGTGAGCTGAGATCACCAGTGGAGGCTGGTATAAGAGTTTCTGTCCATGCCCACCAATCCCCTGCCCTCTGCCAATCTCAGGCTCCCGTCCCATCCCATGCCGCCTGCATCTCCTCTTGCCTGTTCATTGCTCTCTGCTCGCCAAGCTCAGGTTTCCTTCTTGCCCCCTCATTCTCTCACTCCTCCTCACTGCACTAGTCCTCTTCACCCTGTGCCCACCATTGTGTTTATGTACAGTGCTACGCTGTCTGGCACTCTGCAGGGCTGAGGTTTCACACTTCTTTATAGCCTCATTTGTTTGGCTGGACCCGGTAAAGAAGGGAGTCCATGTGTTTTTCTTTTCACGTTCTTTTTTGTCTTTTTTCCTTCTTCATTTCTCACTGTCTCCTTCTTTCCTTCATGACACTTGCCCTTAGCAACAGCCAAATATTTACCACCTTTTTACATTGTTACTAGTTCCTCCATATTGCCATGCACAGAGATAGTCCAAGGCTTCTCTGTCATTGAGTCACGTGTCGTCATATATATTCTCTATATATGACTGTTCTGAAGCATAGCAACGGCACAGCTATGCAGACCAGACTGGTCTCACTGACATCACTTTTTCTTTTCTCCATCACAGCCAAAGAGCAGTACGTCATCCCAGGTGAGTGGCTTGTAAACGTTAACACCTATCATTGTCTTTCTGTCTTCTTTAATTTTCCACCTGCAACCATGTAGCAATATCATCTTTTCCATTGCTTACAGCTATAAAAACAAGTTTCTCAGAGGATAAAGAAAACTACAGCTTGGCCTTCACAGGTCTAGTTGTGGCATGTTTACAGGAACATAACAATGATCCAACAGGAAATTTACCCAAACCTACTGGTTGGCCAAATTACAGAGAAAACAATACAGATTAGATAATTGACCTGAAATTGTTGATTATGCAGGACGTTTGAGGTCACTAACTGTTGTGGTGTTTCTGTTTTGGGTATTTGAAAATCAGCACAGTCTGAAATAATGGCCCATATAGTCCACTGTGTAGTTGTCCAGATCTATGATTTTGACATCAGTGAGTAGCACAGCAGTATGTTGCCACAAATTTGTGTCTGTCCAAGGTAACCAAAGCCTAAATGACCAGCTCACTGGGCCCTGGAACTCCCTGGGGCTGATCAGAAGCAGATTTCCGGCATGTCAAGGCACCAGCTAATTTTTGAGATAGACCTTGAAAAAAATCCCAGTTTATAACCACGGTTGAGACTTCCATCCTCCACTTCCAAGACACAGGAGAACAATCAGAAAAGTGGACCCATCCCCAGATTCTGGCTCCCAGAAAAGCCACTACATTGAGGTCTGCAGGCAAGGTGATGGCCTGTTTTCTGGGATGCAAAAGGAGCACTGGTGGTAGACTACCTGGAAAAGGGTCACACTATTTCAGGAGCCTTAAACTCTGAGAAAATTAGTGCTGTAGGAAAAGCTCCAAAAGTCCAGTGTGGTGATAATTGTCATTCAGGAATGCAGGTTTCTGTGGAATGAGACATTATTACAGAAGCTTACACTGAAGTCTTGTTTCTTGCTCGTCATCTTAACTGCCAATAGGTATGACAGACAGCATGTGTTTACTGAATAGGAGATGGTCTGCACAGAAAACAGGGGTACAATTCAGTAGTAAAATTACATGCAGGAATATCTAATCAGGCCCGAGAGTGACGGTACCTAAATCAATGTGACATATAAGTGTGAGAGCATCTGTTTCTTCTCAGTTCTGTTTTCCGTGCAGTCTCAGCAGATAGAGTCGAAAGGAAGTGTCTCTTTGCTTTGGCATTAGCACAGACAGACTAACACAGACTGAGAGGGACAGCAAAGGAGGGAGGGAGAGAAGGACAGGAGGGGAAGGAAAGTGTGTCCTTTCTATCAGTAAAAGCTTAAGAAAATAAAGCTCACCAGAGGACCCAGATTCCTATCAGCGGATGTTTCCGGACCTCTTAACAAGAGCACTTCCAAGAAAATAACTAGGAGGAGCAGTGATGTGTGTCAGACGGTGTGTGTGTGTGTGTTTGTAGTGCTACAGATGCCTGGGTGATTCATTGTCTATGCCTCTATGTCTTTGTGTGTGTGTGTGTGTGTGTAAATGAATGTGTGCTTCTCTGAGATAAAGCTCTGCCCTGGCATAGAGAACAAATGGGAGTACTATGTAAGCAGTCAGAAGATCAAAGCCAAATGTGATTAATAAGAGTTTCACCATCCCTGAATGATAACAATAAAGCCTCTACAATACACACACTAAACACACACAATCACTGACAGCTTGGGAATTCTATAACACAATGATAATGAGGAACCAAGCTGCAGGGAATTATGAGAACTTCTACAACTCCAGCGATGAGTCACTTTGCGATGAGGGAAAAACCTCATCCCGGTCCTCTCTACAGTTCCGTGTAAATCTGCTGACAGTAAAAGTGTCGCCGCCACGCACTTGTGACGATGACGATGACTCAGGCTCACGAAATCTCCCCTGGCTCCTCCACATCCTTAGCTTCAAAGCACCGCACTGTACTTTCATTGCTTCCTCTGTTGCAGGAAATGCCTTTTCCTGTTGTCTGGACTATAGCAGGGGAAAGTTCCCTAATGACCAGCATTACTGCATCTGTCTGCACCCTCCACTGAAGAGTGATACAGCCTGAGTCCTTGGACAGGTCTGACTTTGCTCTAATAAAGTCAGCAATGAGAGTTTAGGATTAGGCTATGGTTTCAAAGGCCTCTCCATTTATTTGCGCAGATTTTTGACACTCAGTGGTAGGATTTTGTCCTGGTTGTTCAAGGCTTTCCTGCTGCAGTGATTGTGGTCTGGGTGCCCCATGATGTCCCGCTGACGTCATCTCTAAACCAAACCTCAGGCACGGTGGTGCACTGTTATGCTCACGCATAAAGGGGAGCGGGACACAAAGCAATACTCTGACAGAAAACGCTGGGCTGTTCCTTATAAATGGAACATGCACGTATGCTCACTCTGAGACACAATACACACTCTCGCAGACACACACAGTGTTCTGAGAAGCTCCCGGTGCTATTCCATTATTGAGCAGCCATGATGTAACTGGCAGCACACTTTTTGGCACGTAACAGCTATTCATAGATAGAGGTGGTGCAAGAAGACATCCCACACTCCCCATGCTGCCTCATTCTGCTCTTCCTCCATCAGGACAGATGTTTCTTTGCACCTCCACCCCTCACCTTTCATTTCTCTTCCATCCATCTCCTTTCCCTCCCATCCCCACTCTCTTTCTTGCATGCATTCATTTCCTCATGCCCTCCTTTTCTTCAACTCCACCTGTCTACTTTCTGCACATCGCCTCTCTCCATCCATCCCCTCTCTCTCTCTCTCTCTCTCGGGTGCTCTGCTTCACTGAAGCTGGTTGCCCAAATCCTTTTTCTTTTCACCCCACTGCTCCTACTCTATCACCTCTCTCTAAAATAACCCACCCTCACCCATTCATCTCTCCCATGAATGGTATGATGTCCTTAAGGGCACCTAAGGTTAAAGATGACGTAAGGGAAGCTTGCTGCAAGGTCACAACAGGACAATGTGCTGACATTGAGGGAGCACATGTGTGACTACGACCATCAAGGGAAAGTGATGTTGGTGTTTTATCATAAGAGTGTATGTGTTTTCATTTTCTCCCACTTCAGGTACAGAGGACACTCGCCTGAACAACGCCTGCAACAGCGATCCAGTGTGTCCACCCAAATGCCGCTGTGAGTCCAATGTGGTGGACTGCTCCAACCTGAAGCTTACCAAGATCCCTGAGCACATCCCTTCATCCACCACTGAGCTGTAAGTAATCAGGGGGAAGAAATCCAGCAGGGAAAGAGATATTACTTGCATAATGTGTGAATTCTGACAGGGCATTGCTGTTTAAAATCAAACAAGAAACCACTAAAAATGTATGATTCAACTTTTTTCATCTTATTTCCACTAGCCGCCTTAACAACAATGAGATCACAACTCTAGAAGCTACTGGAGTTTTTAAGACTCTTTCCCAGCTAAAGAAAATGTAAGTAATTTTTTATTTTACTTTTTACCACTATACTTTTTAAACATCACTTCTAAGTGTTGCCTTTAATTTGTCTGACATGTTTTTTTCTTCCTACAGTAACCTGAGCAACAACAAGGTAACTGAGATTGAAGATGGGGCATTTGAAGGTGCATCATCCGTCAACGAACTTCACCTCACAGCCAATCAGATTGACTCAGTTCGAAGCGGGATGTTCCGTGGCCTCGAGGGACTCCGTATGCTGTGAGTAATACACAAACACTCGCTTGTGCTTGATACTATAACTGATTTTTAGACTAGTATGGTGTATTGTGTCTTTCCTCTGTAGGATGCTGAGGAACAACAAAATCAGTTGTGTCCACAACGACAGCTTCACAGGGCTTCACAATGTCCGTCTGCTTTCTCTGTATGACAACCAGCTGACCACAATTGCTCCCGGAGCCTTTGACACCCTGCAGACTCTTTCCACTCTGTAAGACCTCATCACATACACACACACCTTCTCATTTACATGTCTAATTGTATAGCCCTTACACTTCTCTTATGCCCACCCAGTAACCTCTTGGCCAACTCCTTCAACTGTGACTGCCGGCTGTCGTGGCTTGGTGATTGGCTGAGGAGCAGAAAGATAGTGACGGGTAACCCTCGCTGCCAGCGTCCAGCCTTCCTAAAGGAGATCCCTCTGCAGGATGTTGCTCTGCCTGACTTCCGCTGCGAAGAGGGTTGGTGACACACAACTTGAATGTTGTACTTTCTTTTTCTCGGTGTACTCATTTACAGCACGGCTGCAGTTCTGTCACATCTTGTCCAGTTTAAATTGAGCCATTTGTCTTGTTGAAAGGAGATAAACATCTGCAGTATAGTAGATAACCTTCGCCATGTGTGAAACTAACCTGTCTGAGTGTGACTAATGAAGTTTTTAACATTGCACTCTGCTCAACAATACGTTACAAACAGGAGCTGCTTAAAGTGTCTGAGAACATCTTAAATAATGACCGCCATTGTGTGACTCCTTTGTTTACTGAATAGATTGCTACTCAGCAGTTCTTAAGCTGCCGGTCGATGCCTGGCTGAGTGGAGCTATTGAGCTGTTTGCCTTATTGACCAGTCAGCCTATTTGCACCTGAATGACTGTGAGGCTTGTCTTCGGGCCTCAGGCAGCTTCCATTCTTTGCTGTTTCTGGTCGATATTACATTATCGAGGCTTCTTTCTCTCTCTGTCCTATTTTACTTCTCACATTTTTCACTTCCTCTTTCTGTATTGTCTGTCCAAGTTGAACGAGTGATGTTTGGTCTGCTTTGTCTTTACACAACTTCTTAGCCAGAGATGTTTTTCTTTTGTGTAACTGTCTTTTTAATGCTATCATGTATCTAACACTCTCTGCCCCCTTATCCCAGGCCAAGAGGAGTCAAGCTGTGTACCCAGGCCCCAGTGTCCCAGTGAATGTACTTGTCTGGAAACTGTGGTGCGTTGCAGTAACAAGCACCTCCACACCCTGCCCAAAGGCATCCCCCGAAATGTGACTGAACTGTGAGTTCCTTGAAATTAATTATGTTAATTAAATTTCTATTTATTACTGTTATGTTTTATCTTGCTTTGAAACCATAGAAGATAATATAAAAAAGATTGACTTATTAAAGCACGAAAACAGATGAGACTGAGTGAAAACAGCAGAGACAAAGAAAACAGAACTCATCATTAAGAAGATCGAGTCAATAAACCCTGTAGTTATTCTCTTGGGCATTCTTCTTCTTCTGTGTTTTTTGCAGCCTTCAGGCACTGATGTCACTCTCACACTCCCAGCCAAGGATCAGTGTGTGTGTGCATATTTGTGTGAGGGCCAAAAGCCTGTCCACAGGAGCATAGGGGAGCAACAGGACATTTTAATGAGCAGTTTTCAATGGAAAGGGGAGGGAATGGAATAGGTCTGGAACTTTCCAATACTGCTTCAAATGGTACTGACTAACTCAGCCGTACACACACAGATGCACACACACGCTGTGCAAGCCTTAAGGCCTGTCATTGTCCCAGCAGGTGTGACCAGGTGTAGCCTCCGTTCTGGGCTTTCATCTAGTCATCTGGAGAGTTTTCTACTCCATCATTATCCCAAGTGTCCTCTGCACTGTCATTACCTATCATTACCTCTGAACCCAAAAGCTTCCTAACTAACCCCCCACCATCCCTGCCCTTCCCACCCTGTGTACTGTCAACAACAATAGCAAGAGCCTGAAGCTCTGCTCAGAGGTACCAGTCCCTAAATCAGACATTTATCAAGGTGACAGACCACTGGAAGCACTTTGTTAGCAGTCAGCAGGGCAGCATGGCTCCTGCAGGCGTACTGTCAGGCACGGTGCATGGTACATGGTGTCATGTACATGCAACATCACACAAGCCACTTTTGATGAATTCACAAACATGTCAGAAAGTTCTACATGTGCTTTCTGTTTGCATTTATTTGTAAGTTCTGCCAACCCCAATACAGGCCTGAAATACTTACACAGGATATACAAAGGATGCTTCCAAGACAAAATAATGTCAAAACCTATAAACTGAAAGACAAAACATGCCATTGTTTTAGGTAACAACAGATTAAATTGGCTGCAGCAGTGTGGGAAAAGGTGTTTAAAAGTGAGAAAGTAGGACATCCTGCAGCTCAAAGGAAAACAAAAAGCACAATTCAATACAATGTCCCAAAATAACCTGCAATACAACAACTGCAAGTTGTAAACTATATAAACTATAAAGCTGTAACTTAGTTTGGCAACTGAAAGATGGTCTTATCATGAAACTTTGCTGTTCTGGTTTTGCTTATTTCTTTTTGGGATCATGCAGCATATATAAATACTTTTTGCTTAACCTTAAGGAGGCTTGTGTAAAGACTGGTGCTGCAGACGTTGACTGAACCCCTAATGCCACAGTTCATCCTTTGCTTAGCATAAGTAGACCAGAAAGTCTGAATGTAAAAGAAAGTCTTATCGCTACTATACCTTGGCTACCTGATCCATTAGAATCGAGTCAGACTCTGCAACAACGATTTAACTTCAGAAATATGATTGAAGAAATATTTCCTTTATCACTGTAAAAGCCATACGTCTTGTGTAAAGCAGTAACAGCTTGTATTCTGACATTGCACATGGTTCTTTGAGAACAGTGTCAGGATAAAAACTGTATCTTGACTATTTTAACACTTTGTTTTAGGTATTTGGATGGAAACCAGTTTAGTGTGGTGCCAAAGGAACTGTCTACCTTCAAATACCTGCAGCTGGTGTAAGTTTTTATCTGCCTGCCTTTTTAATGTCACACTGTGAACAGATCAAAATAGTAAACCCAATTTTCTTTTCAGAGACCTGAGCAACAACAAGATCAACTCTCTAACCAACTCATCCTTTGCAAACATGAGCCAACTTACCACTCTGTAAGTCGTGACTGGCCTCAGCTGTCAGGTCAAAGAGCTAATATTTCATTCTAGTGCTGACAGTGGGATGGAAACATCTGAATCTTTACATATGTAATTATTTTTACATTGCAGAATCCTGAGCTACAACTCCCTGCGCTGTATTCCCAAAATGGCCTTCAGTGGTCTGCACTCACTCCGATTGCTGTGAGTTTTTTTTAAGTAATTTATCTTATGATGTTCTTGAGCCTTTCTCAATTCTATTTTTGAAACATAACATAGCCAGTGGTAGGTGAGTGTTTCACTTTTTTCTCATGCAGATCTATTGTTTGAAACGTTTCTTTGCTGCTGAAAACAGCAACTTCAGAAACATTTGAAGTCATTTTTTAAAGAAGAGTTCTAAAACAGAAGAGGACTCACTTTCAGGATAAATGAGTTATTATGGAGGATATTTTTACAGCTTGCACTGACTACAGAGATGGTGCAGCAGATGCTGAGAATCTTTGATTGACTCCAGAGGACTGAAACACAGTCATAAACAGTTATGACAGCTTATGAATTCACACACACACACACACACAAAGCCCGACCTATTTTTCTGTGTTTAAATGGCAGCTGTGGTGGGCAGCAGCAGTGTTATTCCAGCTCCTTCTCTCAACCACACCTCCTCTGTAGACATCTGCCCAGTCTACTTGTTCACCTCTAAGCGCCCCGAGCTCATCATTGACTCGCCATCATGGCCAAACATGCGCCCCCACAACAGACTGTACAAAATCACTGTGACACTGATTACTGGAGAATGTTTGCCCCGCTAACCGTAATGGTTTTGAGTCTGCCTCTAGGCTTTTCATGAAGTTACAAAGTCTTTGATTTTGCACTCCGTGTGACCATGGGCTCCCTGTGGATGAATTGGTCTGCTTAATAACTGAGATGTAGAATGTAAATGCGTTCGACAGATAGATGACGAAATTAAACCAATCCGTGGAACTGCATCCAAACATACAGCAGCTGGATGCCTTGCACTCTAACTCATATGTACAGTTTAGTTCTGCAAAAGGGAAACTGAGACCAGACCCAGCATCGCTCCTTATAAGATTACAGTATCTGTGTATCTATATGTGCATGGATGCCTGCATGCATAGTATGCTTGTTTGTCATCTGCTGGCTTGGTGCCCGTCAGTGTGTGTGGGAGTATCAGCCTTCCGTGTGTGTTCATAGCAGGCACACTTTTTATTACTGACAACAAAGCTTCAACAAAGCCTCTTTTTTTTTTTTACAGCGGGATTCGACTAAACCCCCGATCATTACGAGACACAAAGCGTAAGGGCCCTTTTAGTGTGGAATGAGAGTGAAGCTTGGCCATCATTAGCTGATGCCGCCATGCTAGCCCAGGCACGTTTCTTTGATCTCTAATGAAGCTGCGTCCGTTATTCCTGCTCTTACTCACTCACGCCACCTTCACTTCTAAAATATTCCCTGTGCGAGTGTGTTAGACGCCATGTGAGGCCCTCCCCCATTGCCACCCGCCCCCCCCACCACACACACACCCACACACACCCACACACACCATCCAGGCAGAACTATGTTCAAGCACAAACACACACACACACACACACATATGCACAGACTGTCTGGACTACCTTATTGTCTCAAGTCAGACAGGAGTCCAAATGAAACAGAAAACTTTGATGTCTTTACTGCTGGTGTGATCAATCATAAGCCTCCTATTAAATGTCAATTGGTGCCATGGTGTTTTTTTTCCTCTGCTGAGCATGGCGGTGGGGGGGTGCAGCAAATCTGAAGCGACAATGAGCTCCATTTAATCGTTTCAACTTTAAGACTGTGCAGAGGGTTCAAAGTTCAAAGTTAGAAGCTTCATTGAAACCGCAATGAGATGCCAAAGACGGGACACACTCAAAAGCCTTTATAAAGCTGCACCTTTGGCTTTACACAGCAGTAAAGAGGAGAAGAATCATTAACGCTCAGTTCTTCAAACAGACTAGAGGTCTGAGCCTGGCATGGATGTGGTGTGATTGTAAGTGCTGTGGTGTAAACGTACACATATGTGTGTGTATGATGGTTGTGGTTTGAGCTACAGATTAATAAGCTGCTAATTGGCCTGCTGGGTATTAGGTGTGAGGTGAGTGAGCTGAGACAGCGCCAGGGTGTGGCCCGCAAGGGTTTGAGTGGCAACCTGTGACAGAAGAAAGTGATATGAGAACGTTTGATAAAGAAATATAAAAGAAAACCTGCAACAAATCAAACTATTGTGAGTAAATAGCTAAAACAGGAAAGTAAGGACACATTTATCGCTGGTTGAGATGGACAAAGTTTGAGTTCAGTTGCACAGTCATCATTTTGTGAATTTAGTTCTGAGATGTGTGCCAAGCTTAAGATAAGTTGACTTTAGCGATATGGACTGACATTATGATGTACAGCTGTAGAAAAGAAAAGCAGAAAGACACAGAGAGAATGTTAGCAGGGGAGCAGATCAGGTTTCCTCCTGGAGACTCCCTGGCTCCTTTTCCCCATGAGATCTCTGCCTGGCTGGCACACTGCTGCTGCTGGCTTCTTGCCCTCTGTATCCTCTGAATACCACAAGCCTACCTACTCACTCTGCACTAATAAGCATTCTCCAAGGTACACAAGCCAATTATTGTGTTGTCTCAGACAGGTTACATTGTATGTATATTTTCCCTGTAGTAAGTCTCACTTTATTGATAGGCTGAACATCAAAGGAAGTTGAGCTAATTGCTCAGACCTCTCCCTTCTAGCATACACGGTCGACATGTCATGTATTGTTACGGCCGGCTGAGCAGTGGTAACATTAGCTTGCGGTCAGCTGAGGTGGTAATGAGCTGGAGGATTACGGCAGCCATCAATCATCTAGCCATTAAGTCATGTAGGCTTGTCCCCCTTACATATAGTCTAACAACAACAACAATAAATTGGAAGTACAGCCATAGTGTATGAGCACACATAGTAATAATGCATATGTATATAAATGTACCTGCACCTATCAGCACACATTTTATTTACTGCCACTGTACGCTCTACAGCTCTGTTACCCCCCTCGCTCTGGACCCCTGTTGGCCCTGCCAGCCAGACGCACAGAGAAACTTGACACCAGCCTTTTCCAGACTTACAGAGCCTCATATCTTTGCCAGCTGCAGAAGGCTCCACCAGAAATACAAACCACCCACTACTGATTTAGAACGCCAACACAAGACTGCAATATATTGCAATATTTCTTATTTCTGTTTTTTGTTGTTATGTAAATGGTTATTTTTGTTTCTAGGATGACAGAAGGGAAGCAGCAAATTGACACATCAAAAAATGAATCCATCAGCCATCTAATAGTTTCAGCTCTACTAATATCTTGTAAGAGTATTTTCCTGAGATATAAATATGTATTTCTCTTTCCTTCTAAGGTCTCTCCATGGCAATGAAATCTCAGAGCTTCCTGATGGCATCTTCAATGACGTGACCTCACTCTCACATTTGTAAGTAGTGACGCAAGTGTAGCAGTCGATGTGATACCGTCTGTAGTTACACTAAAGTTTGTGAACACCCCGACTTTTAAGGCACAGAGGGCGTCTGGTCAGAGCTGGGCTCACAGTGGCCTGTCTGTTGTCCTCTTTGGTTGACTCCACACGAGCCAAGCCCTCCCTTAATCAGCCACAGTTCTGTGGTTAAAGCAACACACAGACTCCTCCACTGTCTCCTCTCCCTGTGACATCTCTGAAACACACACATTCACTAGCACACACACAGATTCTCCACGGTCTGTGGACTTTAATGTTTGTTTATGTCTGTAATTTTGTAAGTGTGGCTCGCAGGACGCCTGCAAAAAAAGTGCCTTTGCAGTGTGCCCTCTTCCATCTAGCTGAGATATTCACATCATCCTCTTGACAGTCACTGATCAATAGACCTATCAGTGTCAGAGCTGGAGAGGAAGAAGGGAACCAAACAAAGACATTTTGTGGAGAGTGGAGCAGAGTCAAGGCCGTCTGAAATTGGGCTGAAGGGAGGGATGGAGGGCAGCCATTGATCCAGTCATAGTCAAGTGGCTTTCATGTTAGCAGATGTCAGGTGTCAGCTATTGGCCCGGCCTGAAAGATGAGCCTGTGTTCCATCGTAATGGAACAGCATCGATTCAGGAGTGTTTGTACATCCAGCAGGAGGACAGAGCAGCATTGATTCATAGCCACCATGACAGAAGTGGTTAAGAGTGTGTTCTGTTTGCACCTTTGCCTATAATTGAGAAGCCCTTCTCTTGATGGTGTATGCCACAAAGTGCCATTGAGCATTAAACTTTTAACAGTTTTATTCTTGGAGAAGCAGTGATTTATTTGTACATAAACTTATGTTTGGGACAGTTTTATATAAGGATGTAGAGACACCTGCTGGTGATAGAGGGTACTACAGTGATTCTGCCAGTCATGAATTTCGACAGGATGACATGCTTTCTACTTCACCAAATCTGTTTATTTTCTCTGCTAAATCAGGGCAATTGGTGCCAACCCACTGTACTGTGACTGTCGCCTGCGCTGGCTGTCTGACTGGGTGAAGACCGGATACAAGGAGCCTGGCATTGCTCGCTGTGCAGGCCCACAGGGCATGGATGGCAAACTGCTGCTTACCACACCTGCTAAGAAATTTGAATGTTCAGGTGAATTGTTGTGTCAGAACTAATGTAAGCTGTACTTGTATTTACCCACAATTGAATCTAACAAGTGCGGCATTTCCACAGGCGATGTAGACACTGCAGTGCTGGCCAAGTGTAACCCTTGTTTGTCGAGTCCTTGTCTGAACCAAGGTATCTGTCACAGCGACCCGGTGGAGATCTACAGGTGCAGCTGTCCTCCAGGATTCAAGGTTAGAACTATGCAATGAAGCTTTGAGACGTTCCACTCCCTGCTTTTGCAGTGGGATTTGAACTGAAGCTGACTTTGTCAATGATTCAATATCTGCTGTACTACAGTATACCACAGGCAAACAATGAACATTACATCTCCGTATGTACGTCTCTGTCTCAGGGAAAGAACTGTGAGGCCGCTTTGAATGCCTGTGTGAGTAACCCATGTGCCAACGGAGGAACATGCCAAGTCAATGAGGATGATGAGGGAGAATACAGGTGAGGAAGGAGAGCTTTGGAATAAGGAATGAATCTTCTTCTGTTCATCAGAACCTTGCTACAATGTGTGTGTGTGGTTTTTATAGTTGCCTGTGTCCACTGGGCTTTGAAGGCCCCACTTGCCAAACAAACATTGACGACTGTGAAGACAATGACTGTGAAAACGGAGCGACCTGCATGGATGGTGTCAACAACTACACTTGTTTTTGTCCCCCCTACTACACAGGTCAGTTCACACAGCACAGTTTGACTCATCAACCATTGAGCAAATAGTGCTTGACATAATTACAATAATGTTTTTTTCTGTTTTTGCCGGATGCTTCTTGCTATTTGTTGTCAATTAATTTCTTTTTTAAATGTCATTTTTTTCCTGTAGGAGAAATGTGCGAAGAAATGGAAGATGTGTGCGCCCCTGGACGGAGCCCCTGCCAACATCAGTCTACCTGCCTCATCACGTCCAATGGGCCCAAGTAAGTGTTTACTGCCAGACAAGGCTGAGAGTCACATGACTGGTCTGTGTTCAGACTGATTTCAGTGTTGTGTTTTTGTATTGCAGGTGTGTGTGCTCTCCTGGTTATGTTGGTGATGACTGCAGCATAGACTATAATGACTGCAAGGAGCATCGCTGTCAGAACGGAGCTCAGTGTGTGGATGAGCTCAATGGATATTCCTGCATCTGTTCTGATGGATACAGGTGAGAGGGGGATGAACTTACCTTTACTATGAGAGTTTAGTTTCCTCTGTTTCACTCAGAAAACCACTCTTTCTGTCTCTCTAGTGGTCAGCTGTGTGAGGTTCCTCCGTCTACCCTGTCCCTGTGTGAGCTGGCTGACTGCCAGAACAATGCCCCCTGTTTGGAGCGGGGAGGTCGTGCCATCTGCCAGTGTCCTCCAGAGTTTGGGGGGCCACGCTGTGAGAAGCTGGTCAGCGTCAACTTTGTTGATAGAGACTCGTACCTGTTGCTCTCTGACTTGAAGAACTGGCCTCAGGCTAACATCACCCTGCAGGTATTCACCATCATAATTTCACTTCAGAGCATTGATGTTCCCTTTCTTAACCTGAATAATGCAAATGTGATTTGTCTGTTTAGGTGTCAACAGCTGAGGACAATGGTATCCTACTGTACAATGGAGATAATGATCATATTGCAGTAGAGCTCTACCAAGGTCACGTGAAGGTCAGCTATGACCCCGGTAGCCAGCCAGGGCACGCCATTTACAGGTAAGGCATCAGATACAAGCTAATTAACATGTATCTACTCACTCTAATCACTGTATTATGCGTTTTTTCTTTTGTAGCACTGAGACTATCAACGATGGTCAGTTCCACACTGTGGAGCTGGTGACCTTTGACCAGATGGTTAACCTGTCCATTGACGGGGGCCTCCCTACCACAATGGACAGCTTTGGGGCGGCGCGGCCCCTCAACGGGGAGGCGCCGCTATACGTGGGGGGTAGGGGCCCTCTCCAGAACACACCTCCCTCCTCTGCAGGCACTCTTAACTACTACACTACTGTCAATCACCACCCCTCCCCCCTCGCTTTGTCACCACCGCAACCAATCCCTTCCCTAAACCATGCACCCACCTGACCCATCCTATACCTCCACCCCTGTCCTCCACCTCCACCATCACCCACCTTCAGTCATGACTGTGTTTGCTAGAGGCAGCAGTTAAACATACAATGCAGTAAAATGTAAAGATGTCTGATTGTGCCACATATCTAATGAACAATTGGCTCATAAATGTGTCAGATAATAATTTATAACAAAAAGTACAATGCACCACTTGCAGGGCTTGGTTTACTGTGTGTAAACTACGCCCTCTAGTGATCAATAATAAGAACTAGCAGATGCAGTCTTCAGATTTGGGTTCCATTTGCATGGATTATTCATTCTGCATGTTGCATCTTTATTTGTAATGTGTTTATATATTTGACATGACAGTTTGTTTAGGATTGTTTTTCTTCTGTGGTACTGTGTTGTGCTGTACTGTTTCCCCCATACCATCTGCTGTCCTCTGTTTCAAGGATGATGTGTCTTATGCTGTGTTTACACCATTGGACACACATCTTTGAAAATGGCCTTCTCCATTACTCTCATATCTGCCCTTTGTTAGCTGTTTGTTTGTGCCCCAGTCTGCACGTCTTCACACATATAAACACATCCTTCCTGTCTCCTCCAGGCATGCCGGTGGATGTACCCTCAGGTGCTTTCCGTCTCTGGCAAATCCAGAACAGTTCCAGTTTCCATGGCTGTATTCAGAACCTCTACATCAATAACGAGCTCCAGGACTTCACCAAGACCCAGATGAAGCCTGGCGTGGTACCGGGCTGCGAGCCCTGCAAAAAGATCTACTGTGTACATGGCATCTGCCAGCCTGATGGGGTCCAGGGACCAGTGTGCCACTGCCAGCCAGGCTGGAGCGGGTCACACTGTGACCAACCTGCTACCAACCCCTGCCAGGGCAGCAAGTATGTTTTATGTAGTTCTTACCAGTTTAGTGACAGATAGGTGCCTTAATTCAGTAGTCTCAATGTGGAGTCAGTCACTAGCTAAGGAGCTAATTTAATTAACCTCATCTTCACAGAAATACAAACTATTATTCCACTTTGCCAAAAGCAGATCAATCCTGCACAAGTTACAGGCTGCCTGCTTCTATCTTTCCTGTCTCTTGGCTTGTATAAATCAATCATAAAACACTTCATTTTACCATCACCTCAATTCATAGACTTATAAATAGACATATGCCAAATAAAGTACCACTTTATGACTTTCTGCTTTTTCGTGACAAATGTAAACTTGACTTACTTCTTTCATTTATTGTGTCCTATAAGGTGTGTCCATGGAAAGTGCATTCCACTGGACACTCAATCGTATCGCTGTGAGTGTGCAGAGGGTTACCGCGGCGCCCTGTGTAACCAACAAGGGGAGCTGTTTAACCCCTGCCGTCGGCTGTCCTGCAAGCATGGCCGCTGCCAGATCTCAGATACAGGAGACGCTTACTGTCACTGTGAAAGCGGCTACACTGGGGAGCTTTGTGATGCAGGTAGGTTTAAATGTATGGAAAAACTTGAAACAGTGACGTGATTGGACAAATATAATAATCTCATTCGGTGTTTTGTTTTGTGTTTTCAGAGTCTGAGTGCCGAGGGGAACCTGTGCGAGATTTCTACCAAGTACAGCGAGGATACGCTATCTGCCAGACAACACGTATGGTTTCATGGGTGGATTGCACTGGGGTTTGTGACACAGGTGCCTGCTGTGCCAGCCAGAGAATGAAACGCCGGAAATATACCTTTGAATGCAGTGATGGAACCTCCTTCAGCGAGGAAGTGGAAAAGACCATCAAGTGTGGCTGCGTGGGCTGCATGTAGCATCATTCACTTTCATTTACTGCCACTGCCACAGAGCAGAAGATGGAAAGAAAGAGAGGAAGAAAGGAAGAAAGGGAGAAGACTGGAGCAAAGCGAGGGAGGGAAAGAAAGAGAGAGAGAGATTATTAAGAGTATATATAAAACCTCTATCTATATATTATGGACAACAATGTTTGTAAAATAGGACATTTCTTCCCCTTCCAAGGGTGTGTGACCTACAGTAACACAGAGAAACAAACATCATGTGCAACAATGTAGAAGTGACAACAACAGCGACAAAACCATCACATCTGCAGCATTGCTCCAAGGGGTCCAGAGATTTCAAATGTGTCGTGTTCAGAGTGAGGCATCCCTCCAAATTACCCAGTGTGAATCCCCCATCTATCTGTGAGGCCTCTGACAGCCACCATCTACCATCACTACTTTGTGGAGGCAGGGAGGACAGATGGGTCCAGCCTGGAAAAGAATGGCAGAAGAGAATGACAAAAACAAGAGAAAGAAGACGAGAGCTGGACCGTTTGACTTGGCAAAGCTATCTTAAGTTGAGCTTGGCTGGGTTACCTGGACTGGGCCGGATATGGTTTGGGTTGCTTTAGATTTGTTGCTGGTTTGGTGTAGTCATCCATCCACACATGCACATGTAGAAGCAAACAGGAAGAGAGGAAAAACTTAGGGTTAGAGTGGCACATAATCCAGTGCAGATGTCGTGGCTTCAAGTCTAGGTGGTCACATTCGTTTGCTGTGAGTTACCACAACTCCACAAACTTGGACTGCACTGAGGAGCAGCACTGAAAACAACAGTCATACACCTCTGAAGTACATGATCACATGCATGGCAAACACACGGCCTTCAGAGGGCCTGTGTGGTTCCACCATTCCGTTCTCTTCGTACAGAAAACCAGTCCGGCGCTGGCAGTGCTCAGCGGTCATCAGCCCCCAGCATGCATTGCGTCAGGGTTAGGATGATTTGCATAAATCCCCCCCCCCCTTTGAGCAGGAGGCCGATTAGGCCTGCTCCTCCTGATGCCTGCAGTATTAAACTTGTGCAAACTGTTGCATGTGCGGCGTTTGGCAACAAAAATGTAGATCTTCTCCATATCCTTATAAATGTTATTACAAAACAAAAGAATCATCTTCTGATTTTTGTTTTGTTCCATCTAATCTGTCATATTGATTTATTTTTGTTATTTTTTTGTTATTGATATTTTTCTGGCTCATGATGTAACCTAACTCCTTTAGCTGTCCCTATGCTCCCCCTACAGCCCTTTATATAGAAATGCCTAACAGATTCTAATATATGTATATGTGTGTGTATATATATCTATATATATATATATACATACATATATAGATAGATAGATAGATATACACACACAATTTCATTTTGGTATAGTATTTTTCTATGTTAAAGAGTAAGTCTGTTTGTGGAAGTTTTGAGACTGGTGGAGAGCCATTCATTTGGTTACATAGGTGTTTTTATTTGTTGATGTCACTTGTTCCAACGAGATAATTAATTAATTAATTACGTAAATTGGCCAAAAGAAATGCAGCAGCTGGTTGGCCTTGTTGTATAGGAGGCAGTATTCGTCTAGAAATATGTTTAATATTGTATATGTTGTCTTCCATGTGAATATTACATCTAATTCATGAGAGTCTGTGCTTGTTCTTATTTATTTTATCTAAAGGCAGTTTCTTGTAGAAAGTAAAGGCCATTATTGTTGCCTGCATTCAAATATTTAACAACAAAAAAAAGATAAAAAAGGTAAAATAATTATTAAAATAGAATAAAAATCTGTACGTTGTTTGTATCATCACTCAAAAAGTGAGTTACAACAGTGTTTCCCTCCTTTCTGGCTCAGACATTCCTCATTTGCTGCAGGGGCAGGAGAGAGCTGAGATTAAGAGATAACGCCCTCCACTCAAATGTACCCTGTAATTACCACACCACAATTAAAGGCTGCTGATTGTTTCATTTTTGTTGAAGTGCTGTGCTATCATTTAAATTTGCCATACAACGTATTTTTTTTTTTAAGTTGAACAGTAGTCAAGCTCAACTGATCATAAGCTGCTGTCAAGCCAGAAGAACCAGAATGAAGTTGCCTCAGTGGACAATGATAGAGCTCTTTGAACAGGCAACTGTGTGAAGCATTACATACCTACTACTGACAGATAATAACGGATAAAGGTCTGGACATTTTCAATGTCTGTCAGTTCTGACTGGTTCTCCATATACACACACACAAAAAAAAGAAGAAATGGTGCCAATTACAGTGAACAGTCATACCTGAATGTATAAATGTGTATAGATAAATATGACCTATGCTTATTCATGAAGTGGTAACTTTTAGCTGTTATTTAGTTTCCAATGTAAGATATAGAAATCACATCCTGTTGAATGAGTCCATCAGGATGATTCCTCCAGATCGGGACTGTGTTCATCCATTTTGCTGATCTAAATGTTTAAAGTCTCTTTATAGTGTAAATTGTTGCAGATCTCCAGATCTCAGCTCGGTAATGTCACATCACAGAGCTTCTATTCATATTGCTACCCATGTTAACTTTGTTTTACATGCTGTTGATGTGATCCCAGTGGTGTACTATAACATTAAAGAAGATCTCCTAAAGGATACTGATGAACAGTCACTATACTTATAGGCTGCGCGCCTCATAAAGGTGCACATTTAGTCGAATGTGACTTTCTTTTCCTTCCTCTGCACTGGACATGGTGCATTCAACTTCCTGGTAGACATCTTAGTGGTGCTTGTGCTATATTGAGATGTAATTCAGTTATCTGGTCACATGACCAGAAACACAGATATTTTTTCCCCCCATCCTATGAACTATATACATAATTGTTATTGTGAACAACACAATGTCTCTGTTGTATTGAAAATGGTGCAAAAATTTAGAAATATCCCTGGTTTGATTCTGTCTGTTTGCTTTTATGTCGCAGGACTGAGGGTGGGATTTAACTGAAAACTCAATAACGCTGAATGTATGTAGTGCCACCGACAAAATGTTTACCAAACCTCCACTCTTTTCATTAATTAAACTTAAATGTGTGTGCTTTTAACAATGTGTGTCTTTTTTCTGTCATAAATGTGAATAAAGCATCAACTTCATATAATTTTTTTAGGGAGTCACATATATTGCAACAAATGGATTTTTTGTTTTGATATGGGATAACGAGAAGTTTCCCGATTTCCATTCAGAAGGTTCCATTTAGACATTGGGAAATTAAAAACCCATAGATATAAAAATGAAAAAAACAACTTTAAGTGTTGTTTCTTCTTGTTGTCGGTGTGACCTGAAGGTTTTCATAAGGAGGTAAAGAACACCTGTGGTGAAAACAAAAGAGAAGAAGGAGGAGGCAGTAATTTGGCATCTGATTTGTCGTGGAAGCTAAACATAAAGGCCTTGCACGAATAAAGATTTTATTTTAGAAAAATCAATAAAATGACGTGGTGAGGTTTTACCAAGAGGGCTGTAAGGAGGTTAAACATTATCTGCCAGCCGTTTCTTGACCACTTTGGCTGTGTGTTTTGGGTTGTTGTTGTGTTGGAAAGTCCATTGTGTGCATTTTGTTTTAATGTAGTTCTCTTTTTTAATGCTCCCAGAGCCAAACTAAATTGTAGTGATGGTGTTTTTAGGGTTCAGTGTCTTTCATCAAATCACAGAATTGGTAGACAAAAGCTTTCCCCTTTTCTCACATGAGCTTTTTCGAAGGCTGGAGGAGCTTTGGTCTTTCTGGGTCGGTGTCTGCTGGAGTGTCTGCCTACTTTTATTTCAACATTTTATGTTTTTAGATTGATTTCCTAGTGATTACCAACAATTTGAACATTGTTTAATTAAAACCAACTGTTATGGCAACTGTGTGTGTAGTACCCGACATCTCCAGCTCCTGTAAGAAGTCTTACAAAGGGCATGGAGCTCTATGGTTTAGTGATCCAGAGGGCTGCACACCCTGGTTCACCAAACCATAGAGCTCTGTGCCCTTTCTAACTTGCTGCAGTATGGGAATTGGTCTAGTTGTTAAATGTAAGACAGTGGCACCATGAAGAAAAGCAAACAAAAATTAATTACATTACTGTTTTTGTTTCACAAGGAATAATGCTTTCCTTATTCTCCCGCTTGATCTGGCTTGTGTACCCACAGCTAATAATGTCATCTGCTAAGAACGTTGCAGATTCTGCCTCTGTTGCATGTTCAACCTAACAATATCCAGTGTTCCAAAAAATGGATTTGGCCAAAGGTGGTCAAAACTATTCCTAAAAGATATCTAGGTCAGGTAGGATGCTCCTTCTGGTCATGATGATCCTCCTTAAACAAACTGAAGTCCACCTCACCGTAGCAGGGGAAGTTGTAGCACCACTGATAAAAGCAGGAGGCTGACCGTTTGGCCAGGCTGACTGCAGTTTTTTCACCAATAGTTCTCTGAGGATGCACAGTTAGGGTTAGCATCTCGGCCGTCGTGAGACATAGAGCCTCAAGTGAGACATTTCTGTAATGGTCTCAGAGAGCCAGATCTATTAACATTTGAACCACAACTCTGTGACCTTCCTAACTCTAACCCTAACCCTAGCGTTAACCCTAACCTAGTTTAACCCTAGTTTTGACCCTAACCCTAAACCTAGTGAAGAGCTAGGTTTAGGTTAGGGGTTAGGGTTAATTTTAGGGTTACAGTTAGGGTTAGGGGTTAGGGTTAGTTTTAGGGTTACAGTTAGGGTTAGGGGTTAGGGTTTCAGTTAGGAAGGTCACAGAGTTGTTGAGACCATTACGGAAATGTCTCACTTGAGGCTCTAAGCCTCACGACGGCCGGGATCCTGACCCTAATGCAGAGCTGGGGATAGCATCTCAGCCGTCATCAATGGGCCACCGCCATTGTTGTCTACATTGCACAGTATTCTAGGTAGTCTTATCAAATATCGGAAGAGGGTATTCTTTTTTGATTGAAAGGATCCAACATAATTTACAAGCAGTTATATAAAATATTATATATTTTCTAGCTATAAAACCTATACACAGAAATACTCCGACTTAAAAATAATATTGTATAGTGTGCCCCCAGCTTAAGTGTGACACACACACACACACACACCATTATAAATAAGGCAAGAAACAAAGATAAAATTCAAACATCTTTATATCAACTCCAGCAAAAATACAAGGTTCTTAACATAGAGATGTATCATTCTTGGGATTACCACAAATAAAGCAAGTATTTCTTTCTAATATACAAAATCAAAATCTTTAAATAGCAACTGTAAAGAATAAACATGTTCAAGTCTCGTATTTGGTGGGTTGTTTTAGATTTTCTGAATTCATTAGCCTACACAGAGTTCTTAAATAACAATAAAAACATGGCAGACCTGTTTTGCATTAACAGATGACCCTCTTGAAAGACATGACATAATAAAAAAACAGTGTTAAAACTGTGTTTTTTTCCTTTGAATACACTAATGTGTGTTACTATTGTGAAAGTAAACAAACTTGACATTATGAGAACATCTGCCTGACAGTCAGTGACAATTAAAAGAAAAAACATAAAACTGCAATAACTCAGAAGCATGACAAGAAAACGGCAAACATTTCATATCCAGGTGAATCACATTTTAATGCATCAGAAGAAAAGGCCATCAGCTTCATTTATGTCACATATACTTTTGAGGCCTTTGTTCTTCCAAAGTGGATTGGGCTGCATTTTTAAAGATCAGGGACATAGTGCTGACTTTTACAGCTACCACACAAAAGTTGCTGAAACTGTGTTTGTGTTACCAAGATTTAACACATGCAGAAGCAGGTAAAACCACCGAGAGCAGAAAACACTGGGTGCAATGGTCAGAGGTGACTGCAGAGGTAAACGGTGATGAACCCCTGATCTAACATGATTCATACAGAGCATGTCTGTTTAAACAACCCAAACCTCGACATCTAATACAACTATAAGAACAATATCATGTTAATGCTCTGGGACAATGGGAATAAAAAATATGAATGCCTCCATTAACATGAGAATTCATGCGAGGCACGCAGACACACACGCACACAGAAAAACTGTGTGGAACGAATAGTTTGCACACACTCCATGAAGCAAAGAGCATTGACCGCCTCTAGGAATTGACAGCTTTTATAACTAGAGGACAGAGTTTCACATTTAGCAACACATTCTATTACATTACATTTTTATAAATAAGGCACCTTGTCACAACAGTCACATATTCACAATGTTGTGATTGGAAGACAGGCTGGAGATACAACCGGCCTACTTACTGTAAAGTAAAACTTTCATTCAAACCTGCCTTCTCTCTGAACATTTAATGCAGTGCATGTTATCATCTATAACAAGTATATACAAAACGGCAAAAAACAAACAGAAGAAAATGATCAACTGATAATTGCATCTAAGCTTGGTGTTTGTTAGCCCAACTTATAAAATGAGGTTTCAAAGGCTGTTGTTATCTCCAGCCATGTCAGAGTGCTGACACAAAAGCTCAACACCAACTACTGCCCGATATCATGTAGGACTCTTCTGTAGTCTTTGAATGCAGAACAGATTTCAAGCAGTCATGCTGCATTTTCATGCAGAGGCTTTACAAAAGCATAAACCTTCCTTGCTGACATATTAACCCCATATTAACCCCCCTTGAAAAAAAGTCTCCTGCAAGTAGTCTGGTGAGTCTACAATTGGTCCTTCTGAGTAAATTCCAGATAAAATCTAAACAATTTTTTCTTTACGTTTTATTTTGCGAGTGATGTCCGGGTACGCTTTGCTGGGGTCTCTGAAAGCTCCTGAGCTCTCTTGCGTGCTGATTTTGCTGCACTACGTGGCAACAAGGCAGCCTGTCTCCTCTTTGCAGGTGCTTTTAATGCTGCACTTCTTGTCATTGTTGGTTCACTAGTATTTGTGACTAGTTTAGCAGATGCAGTTTGTGTTTTCAAGGCTCTTGTAGTCTTTTTTGAAGCATGGCTGGGACTCCCACTCACAGGAACTGCTGCCTCCATCTTTCTCTGGGATCGTGTTAGCACCTGGTCATGTGAAGTTGGAGCCTTAGCCTCCATACTCTGGTGAGGTATTTCACCAACACTCTCACCTGAATTAACTTTAGTTACTGCAGGTTTGTCCACCTCTACTTTTTCTGCTTCAATGTGTTTCTTACTATCAACCTTGCTCTTAGGTGAATCGGCAGGGTTTTGTTCAGATATTTTTAGAGACCCTAGTCGCTGAGAACTTCTCTTTGGCAGTTCGTTTTTACGTGTAACGTTTGATGCTTTACTGCTGCTCTGAGCCTTTACTGTCCTGCCTTGAACAGTATGATTTGCTGATTTTTTCTCAGCCATTGTTTTCCTTTTTTCCATTTTTGTAGCAGACGTTTTTATTTGTTTACTGACAGGTGGGGCTGATTTCCGCTCCTTCAGAGCCGGCCTCAGATTTGATTTAGCAACAGGCTTTGTGGTGGCCAGTCTTTTCATGTTGTTGGTTTTTAAGATTTTAGAGGCCTCTTTCAATCTTTTTGTGGTTTGGTGTACCTGCATCTTCTCTCGGATATTAGAATATTTCCTCAAGATCCTTGCACTAGCTGGATTCCTTGATTTTCCAGAGGTTTTCTGGGACTCACCTATCTGCGCACTGGCTTTTCTAGAGGTGTATGACTTTGCCAAAGTCTGAGTAGCATTAGGAATCTCCCCTCTCTCTTTCCCTTTGACTGGATTTGCCTCTTGTTCCAGTGCTCTTGCAATCAACTTCTGACTCTTGGGGTTGCTCTTTACAGGAGAGGCAATGGCAAACTTCTTCAGATGTTTCTTTAAACGCTCTGCCTGTAGGCTCGGAAACACACCCTGAGAGGTTGCTGATGAGCTTGATGAGCTGTGGAAACAGAGCTGAGTTTCTGATGGAAGACGTGTATTCAACTTCTTGACAATGACAAGGGATTTTGTTTCTGTGGATTCCAAGAACCAACGACAAATACTGCTAAGATCAAAACCTTTCATGAAAAGCATCTGGACTGGTGAGTATTTCTGGTGCTCCACACTCTTTGGTTTCCGTGCCCTGCGTTTGCTCTTCCATATAGCTGCCTGCCTGTCTGATTTGTTTCTGTATTTTACTGCTGGCTGACCTTCTTTGTCCATTTGCACCCAACCCTTTTGCATTTTATCATACTTAATATTTAGATTTGTAATTAGTTGTTGGCTTTCTTCACCAGTCAAAGTCTCAAAGAACCTGTTAGTTGTTTGTTTTGGCTCCTGTCTTGGTGTCATGGTTGGGGTGGGAGAACTGTGTGACACAGATGCAACTGGCACTGAAGGGGACCTCACCTGAGACTTAGTCATTCTCTCTGGCATAATTCTGACAGGAGATGTGTTATCATTCTGCCTTGTAGCTACAGTGAGAGCACTTGTAGAAGGTCCAGCCAATCTTTGTGATCTCAAAGCTAATTTCTTGTTATCTACTGGTGGTGACTGAGTAACAGCCTGGAGGGACATTTCTGCCTTAACGCTCTCTCTTCTTAGAGGCATTCTTGTGGGTCTGTCTGATATGGAAGAACTGCTATCATCTCCATTTGCAGACCTGTCTTCTAACGATGCTACATTTGACTTCTGCTGTAGAGTGACCTCACTTGCTTCTGATTCTGCCTCCTTTCTGGGAACTCGTTTATTTCTTAATGGCATAATCTGTGTTTGCATTTCAGTCTTCACAGTACTAATACTCTCTACTGGACACGTTGATTCACTGCTAGGTTGCTGTTTTTCGTCCCGACTGTCATCTCCTAGAACCTTTGAAGATCTTAGTCTCTGTTTGGCCTGCAATCGTACATCTACTTCCTTTTTTTGTGTTTCATCGGGGGTTAAATCAGGTGACTGAGTATTTTCAACATTTAATTCCACAGTTTCTGGGACCATGTTCTGTTGGGGCTGTTCAGAGACTGTAGGTTCTGGTGACCTGACTTGAGGAGATGTAGTTATAGGGAGTGAATAAGAAAAAGCGAGGGCAGGCACCTCCTCTATAGTTGAAGGAAGAATGGCGGTAGTAGTATGTTTTGGAGATGAAATGGAAGAGCCAGCATCTGAAGTAGGTGGAGTTACTGGAGTTACAGATACATTCTGTCTGGCCGAACGAAGCTGCCTTTTAGACTCTGTATTCCGAGGACAATCAACAGGCTGATCAGAGAGTGGAGACAAACTATCCTGAACTCTCTTTTGCTTCTGAATCAGTTTGGTCCGTGAATGTATTTTTGATACTGGGCTTGATGGTGTGTCAGAAGAGGATTCTGTCACTTGCTGAACTACAGAAGTTGCCTCCTTGGATTTTACAGGTATGTTGGTTTCAGGTAAATTCTCTGAACTTTTGCTTTCAGCGACTGGATCAACTGAAGTACTGTTGGGTGCATTTAGACTACATTTTACTGTTGTTTTGCCAGGTGACATGTTGCTGTTATTTGCTCTACGGCGCAGACTTCTGTCAGAGGACAATATTGGTCTACCATTAAAATAACCCACCACTGTTTCTGTTTGTCTGCACCACTTTGTCTGCAAATTTTGGGAGCCTTTTTTGGTACGCCATGGGGGTAGTTCCTTCAACAGCATTTCAAGAGTCTTTGAGGACACATCATCACTACTACCTTCTGTCTCTAAAGACATAACACTGTCATCTGCTTCAGATGTTTTAATTTCTGTCTCTTTAACCACTAGCTCCTCCTGTGTCCCTGTGATGTTGGCCTTTTCTGTCACTTCAGTTAGGTCATTCTGTATCTGTGGGTCCTCAGGTTGCTCATCTTGCAGTTCCTCTCTTTTATCTTCCTCCATCTTTTCCTCTACTTGATTCACCAGTAACGAGGCACTATTTTGCAGGTGGACTACCTCATTATTGTGCTGTTCATCTGATGGAAGCTTAGGCTCGGCATCTTCTATGGTAACATCATCTAATGGTTCCACTACTGTTTCTGACATCATCTGCTCTGTATTTTCATGTGGGTCCTGCTGATGCTCTGGCTCATTATTTCTCACAGCTTCAAGTGAAGCCTGACCAGCAATTTCTTCACCTTCTGCTGTTATCCCTGAATCAGCAACTGCATCTTCTTCTACCTCAATGTTGCTAACAGATTCTATGTTCACTGCTGGACATGTTAGAGGCGATGGAGGACAAGACTTCCCATTGCTCTTACACTGATCTGTCTGACTAGTTTCAACTATAACATCTACTTTGCTGGCTGCTACCTCTACTATATCTCCTGTTTCTGGCATTACACTGTCACCTGTCTCTTCTGTAGGTGTTTGCTGATTCATTGTCTCCCTGCATGCACCAGCAAAAGGCATATCCACAGGTGGTACACCTTCATGTTTTGAAAGTGTTTGTTTTGGGGTGACCAGTGTGATCAGCTCTGGCATTGGATTAGGGCAGTTGCCCCTTCCAGCCAATGTACGGACAGTTTTTAACTCCCAGACTTCATCCGAATACATGTGTCCTCTGGTGCTCTTTCTGGCATTGCGTCGTGGCTGCATGCCTCGCCGTTTTTCTTTAAAACACTCTGTAATAGGTTTGTCAATAAAAACAATGTCACAGTGGCCAAGATCAGGGTCTACCATACCCCTAAATACAGTGGAGTCCCTGGTCCGTTGTTCAGAAGATGCCCTGGCGGTCTTCCTGGCAGTCCGCACAGAGTCTGAAGGAATGGTCACATGGACTACTTTTGCTGGTGAATCTTTGGCATGCTTGGGAGTCTCACTCTGCATAGTTTCGTGTGTCTGACCTATCTGATTATGTCTTTTCACAGAGGAGCTGAGTCTTGCGCTTTGAGTGTCTGTCCTGTTGGATGAATTGGAGATGCTCTCTCTGACCTCCAACGTGTCAGATTGAGCACAAAGAGAAGCATTGAGCACACATGCCAACTTCTTCCCATCAGTGTTGCTGGTCAGGATTTTCATCTTCAGTGGTGCATGGTCACTATGACGGTTGTTGTCTGCATCTTTAGGACTACCGGAGGGAGTGACCAAAACCTGGTAACTCCCTGACCCAGGGCTGCGAAGATCCAAGGCGGGGCTCCCAGGTACAGATGTTTTCAGAGACACGGCATTCCCTGGACCTTGTTTCGTATTGCTGCTTGGGATTGAGTGGGACACATCCGGGACTCCTGATTTTGGAGTGGATTCACTGGGAATCCTCTCAGGACAAGATTTCTCAGGAGTGACTGTGCCAGATTTCACAGCAGAACAAGCAGTTTCCTGGACACCCGTAGAGGCTTTCGGTGTGTTGGAAAGTGCCTTGACCTCTGTCTGTAGAAAACTAATGGCATCTACTATTTGTCTCTGATGGTGGGGGCACAGTTTGGCCATGAACTGTTCCAGAGTGGAGGTGGACTGCAGGTCTTTAGACTTTGCAACACGGAGATCTGGAGATTCACTAAAGGGGAAAAGAGAACAAAATAAAAATCAGACAATCAAGAATAAGAGACACTGGCATAAACAGAATGTTAGCAGAAAATATCTCATTGTGTCTACACTTTTCAAAAAAGCACAATGCTAAATATTAGTGTGAAACTCACACATTTATTAAAGTGTTTATTCTTGCATATTTATTAGAAGAATAAGTGATTTTTAGAAGTGAACCATTCATCCAGTGAACTTGAACAATTACATTGTAACAGGTAATACAGTTTTCTTCTTTCTTGCAAAAATGCTTTTCTGACAGTGAAAAAAATTATACATGCACAAGACATTTAGTTATGGTGGCCTGTTTAGATAAAGTCCAACACATATTTAACAATTTAACAGCAATTTAAACAGCAAATACAATAGGGGCGAATTCATTGTTTTAAAGACTGGGTGAACTTTACATACAAGTGCTTAATAACTAAAGCCAAATAAACCTCAGGAGAGAAGTCAAGACTGTCAGTATGTAACAATTTTGTTTTGCCAATACAGACTGACAAGCAAATAAAAAGGAAGTGAAATATTTCACTATTACCAATTGTATCCTTAAGTCATGTCAGTGTGGTAGGTCTGTTACAAAATATTCCAATACCTCTGGAGCATTTAAACCATGACACTATTCCAAAATATATTTTTAAATATGAAAACTTTTTTAAACATTTTTGTTGAAAAAAAAAAAAAAAAGCAGACAAAGGAAGTCACGTCTGGTTTCCTGAGGTGACATGTTGAGTAAAGACAAATAGCTTTGCGTACAGCATATACTGCAGAGTGAGGAGGTGGCAGCTGCAAGTTTAGGGTCTGAGGCTCAATAAATAACTTTAAAAGTCTGACAGCTACAAACCAACATTAAATATATACAGAACAAAGCAGTACTTTGACATTGTAAAAATTTAAAGCTGAACTCTGTAACTTCTCTAAATAAATCAAGCAGGTCACTTGATGCAGTTGTTTTCTTATAGAATTGTAAAAGCATTCAAACAAATCTTCCAGTTTTTGTGTGTTAATTAAAAAAATTATGAAAAAAGACAGATTTCAGCTTTAAATCACAAAAGCTACATTACCTATTACTGATGGAAGGCATGAATGCTGCAATGCATGTATAGCAGGTTAATATTAGAAACAGTTCAAGAATGCTACATTAAGCAGTAGTAAAATTAAAGTAGGATGTGCGAGGCACTGACCTGGAAAGAAACATGTTAGCTAAATACCCCATTAGTCAACATCTTACCTGCATTGAGACATTCATCATGTAAGAGTATAAAATTAATAAAAACTGTACTGTAGATGTACTAAGGTATTTTGGCTCTTAACACAAAGTGATTTGTACAGAATGTCAAAAATATCTCAATGTACCTCTTAGTGAGATTTGAAAAATAAATTTCACAGGTTAAAAAAATAACATTTGCTGTGACTACAACCTGAATATTTTTGCTAGGTTTGTTAACTTCACATCCCTGCTTGCAAGGTCAGGGAATAAAGTGGAGTACCTGAATAACTACTGGCAAATGTTTCATCCCTGAGGCTCTCACTTAGCATTGCAGTAAAGAACTGACACAAAGTACATGCCTTTTTCTTCCAGTGAAATAAAATAACCAATCTGACAAGCATAGGCAAACCAAATTACAGCTTAAATGCATATTTCACAAGCACACCAATATGGATGTGTTCATCCAGAAGCGTCCATATACATTAGGAATATAAATGATCTGGCAATAATTTACGTGGGCATTTTCATTGTACATACTCAGTGAAGCCAGACTTCAGAGTCACAGTTATTGTACTTAAAACACTAATGACATTAATACACTAATACCCCACAATTTGTTCCCAGTAAAACATCCCTAAAAATAATCTTAACCATGTACAACCAACGTCAAAATGACACATGGTTTAGTCCAGTCATGCAATGTTTACCCAGTGTCATTCCTGTATATACTGTAAATGTTACATCAAATATACAAAATCTACACATATCTTTATGGACAGGGAGTCATTAAAAGAGCCACATCATTTGCAGTTGCAAAAAGACTTTGGTCCTTACATATATTTACCAATAAAAGATAAAATGTGAGGGTACAGCAGTCTTAAACCATACCCCTTCACTTCTACCATGTATGACAGTTAATTATACATTTCAAGCATTGTACACTTATATTAACACTAAAGTAATCAATGTTTTGATTTCATTAAAGCCATTTACATTCATGGTTACTTAAGCAATAAGAAAATGGATTAATCAAGATTAATCAATAAATACGGCATTAACAAAATAACTCCAAAAAAATCATCCATTGTGAGGTGCAATTAACTACAATGATACAATAAAATATTTACATATTGTTGAACTGTAACATTTTATTTGTCTTACATCAGCTTTACTATTTCTATTAGCTAGTCGCCTTCGCTCACTGAGGGTTTGTGTGCATGACGGATTGCTACATAAAACAACTGTGAGAACATTGGACGGAGATATGGATAATCCAGATGAGGTAGTCGACCATTAGATTTGCTACAAGAAAAAGTGAGGTGCACAATAATATTTTGAACCTAAAGCGCTCTATGCTATCATAATATTAATTAAATTGGGTTAGAAAATCAAGTGTGACCTGGATGATTGTCAGTGCAAGGCCAATTCATTTATGACAGCCAAACAGTGAATGTACTTAGGAGTAAATATATACTTTGAGCAACTGCTTTGTTTTACTTTTCATTTTACAAATATGTGTAATCTTATGCAATTTAAAGTGGTTAAAGGGTAACAAAAAACAATATTTACAAGAAATAAGAGAATCCAAACGAATGAGTAGGTTTACTTTACCTAGGTCTAATATAATGTAACTTAATTGTTAGTGTGTTATTAATGTACACGTTTACAAGTCCCTGGACTATAGTGCTGAATAAAGCCTTACTTAAAATTTTCAATCTACACAATTGCATGTAATACATAACTTCAAATTTTATATTCTGAGTGCTTGAAATTAAATAAAAATTAAATAAATTCTTTTATCATAAAAAAAGCTAAGTAGCAAGGCATTTTCTAAAATCTGTAACTAAACAACTGCAATGTTTGCTGGATTTGTTTAACATGGTATGATTCCATATACACCAGTTTAATGATCTGAGGTAACTGTAAATTGCACAATGAGGTGTCCTAATGGCCAAGGCTGAGAAACATAGCAAAAATGCACTGAAAAAAGGTTTTAGCGATAACTCTTTATATATAGCAACAAAACTGTGATCTAATCTGAGGATGAATTTGAGGGAAACCTGTGGCAAATTAATGAATGCTGAGACAGGTCAAGTTTACAAGGGATTTTTAAAGGATGCAATAATTTAACTTCTTTTCATGATCCATGCAGTACTAAATGTTAATAGTATGATGAAAACTGAGAGTGGTTAATTAAACAAAAGCAGATTCTTAAATGCAAAGCAGCCTTTTACATTCAATTACTCAAGAAACTGGAAATCTTTTTCATTTCATTTTTACTTAATTTAAAAATTAATAAAGTAATAAATCTTAATCTTAATCATGTTGTGGTTACTGCAGGAACAGGTGGGTAATGTATGTAAATATACCAAGTATTCTGTCCTATGGAAATGCCACATTTTTACATTGATAGGAAGAATCAGTGTCACAGAGATATTACATGAACATCTGTATAAGCCCCAAGTCATATAGAACTGAAATGGTCTGAAGGCTACTGGTACTGTAATGCTATTTCTACTATTTAAGGTAGGTTGTGTACACGTCTGAGAGAAAGATATACATACTGTCCTCAAGACATCCTGAAATGTTACCGTTAAAAAGGCTTATTTGGGTATGCTACTGTATTCTTCCCTGTTAGGTGACTCGTGAGGTGATGATTTAGCTGAGCATATCTGTAACTGAGGTATGTCTGTGTGTGTGTGTGTGTGTGTGTGTGTGTGTGTGTGCGTCAATGTATTTTCTTATGGAAACAACAAGTATTGTAGGATCCTGAGTGCAATAAAGGCAATGGAAAAAAAACTATTTTGTCAAAGAGCAGACCAAAACACAGTTTTGGAAAAAAACTGTGAGGGTTGTGAAAAACAAGTAAAAATGGAGTGTGAAATTAAGGATGACAGGTAGTGCTATTTTAACAGACAAGAATAATAAATAAATATTTCATGTATGTTAAATAAATATGTTAGTGTTTTAAATCTAGCCTTGATTTTAGTCATAAAAGTACTTTTATAAACATTTATTATTTGTTAAATAGGTTCAATGATAAATGTTTCTATATTTGCTGGGTCAGCATTAGGTGAGATATATTTCTGCTTGAGCATGTGCCCACTACTAAGAGCAGACACTGAGGGGCGCCACATCCTCAGGCAAGCCTCAATCTAGCTCAGTGTGTTAAGACTAGAATTTCTAGAGCCTCAATTAATTATCATCTCTAAAAACATAATAAATAAAATAAAAATCAGTTAGTAGTATGTTGTAAATTCCTAATAAATTGCAAGCATCTCTTTGAGAATAACGTTTTCAGAATAAATGATCATAAGTATATATATTATTGCATTGATTGTGAGCGTGAGAGTTAATAAAAGAAAATGAATAATGTAAATACATCCATTGAGTGTTTATGGACAACCAATTAGCTACTACCTTTGTTAATAATGATGATGGTTAAAAGGTACACCACTGTTAGTGTGCAATGGATGTATTACTTGGTTGATAAGAGGATTCCATCAGAGACATTATTATTCTCTTCACATGCACTCTCTCGACTCTCTGAAACAGTGTCCTGGAGGTTTTGAGGTTGTTCACTTTTGGGGGACTGTGAAACAGTCTGTTCCTGCACCTGGCTCATCAGCTTCAATTTCTTTTTAGGAGGATGTTTCAAGGTCCCCAGACGCTCTTTAACTTTGTATTCCAGGGTGCTGTGTGGAATGCCGTAGACTGATTGGGCTTTAGACACACTCATTTTCCCACCCATCACAACCACAATAGCTTCCTCCAGGAGCTCAGTGTTATATTGTCGATATCTCCCGCGTTTCTTCCTTGGCTGCTTGTTGCCAAGGTCTGGCTCTGAATCCATGGGGTAGTTTCCTCCCAAGGCTTGGCGGTCAGTTGGAAAAGGCCAGTATTCCTTGTCTGAACCCGAGGCGTTAAATCCTCCATTACTCTTTTTCTGAATCTGCCTGGGTAGAATGGAACAAGGCTTCGTTCCCAGTCCATTCTCACAAAGTGAACCTGAATAATGAGTAGAATCCCAGGTCGGATCTGTTCCTGAGGCCAAAACCCGTACCTGGGGAATCTTGAGGTCAATAGATGATGAATAAGAAAGGCTTGGTTCCCTGCAGGCCTCCTGGAGGTTTCCTTTCTCACTGGCAAGTGACTTTGTCAAAAGTCCAGCAGCTTCCAACAACTTGGGCAAGTCTTTAAGGTGCTCAGTAGCTTCACTGCTGGTTTTAAGTTTTAGTAGGGCCCCAAAATGACTTTTAGAATTCCAGGAACCAGATGCATTTCTGAAAAGGTCAGTGGGGCTGGAACTGTGCTTATGGCTGAGAGGTGATTCTGGGTCGCTCTCCAGATCGGCCTCCTCTTTGATGTGCAGAGAGTATGCAAGCGATGAGGAAGGCCTATAACAGGTGGAGTGGCCGAAATTCTCCCGCCTCCTCCCATCCTGTAGGCTCTTCATAAACAGCCCGACTTGTCCGTCCGCTCTCAAGGATCGCCTGATTGGATGGAAGGAAATTGGGTGTAAGCAGAGCTTGCACAGTGCCCTTTTCTCTTTGACTAAAGGATGGGTTGGGAAGGGGAGGATGTTGGCCACTCCTTTATTATATGACCTTGCTTTGGTAACATCACTCAGTTTATGCGAGTGTGTGTGTGTTTTTTTTTTAAGAACAAAAAAGGCTCAAGTTTGAAATTGTTTTATTTGCTTGTATGCTGTGATATTTGTTTACAAATTTTGCATGAACATAAGAAAAAGGAAACAAAAGAGAAAGGGGAAAGAAACAACAAAAATAAAAGCAAATAAAAGGCACTTACTGGAATACACACAAGTCTTAGTATTCCTGTGGCTCAAAAAGCAAAGCCAGGAGGAGGGATTATTTGTCACTGAGTGAGTGAGCTTTGCATGTATATGTGAAGCAAGGCACAATAATAATGCCATACAAGATGACTAATGCAAAAAAGCTCTTGACATTTTGTGTGTGACGTTACCACTGAACAAGCACAGCAATAAAAGAGTAAGCCAGCAAAGGGTTGTTGTGCGTATCAAAATCAAAACCTTACTGACACGAAAATACATATTTCATTTGCAACTAGCTGATGGATCAAAATATTTCTGACAATGTTCTATTTAAATGTATACTATCTGCTCCCCATTTTATGCGTTAATCTCATATTTGTATAGTATATGTATATGGAATTGGCTAAAGGTAAAATATACTGAATGTCAAGATGCTGTCTGCATCAGTACCTTTACATTTCAAAGCATCTAGCACATTCTTGGCTTAATTTGAGGGCTCACTGCTACATTACTACACAGCACAATTAACTTAGATAATCTTTTTAACTGAGAATGGAGTGCATGCTCTTTCAAAGTCAGGTGGATCCATGATCAATACAATTCTCAAGGCAGCAAAAGGATGAGAATCCAAAGCCACATTGATCAGATTTTAATCCAAATAAAAATGTTTCAAATTCAGGATAGTTATACCCATATAAAAAAACAAATCAAATGTTATCAAAGCAATCAAAAACAGAACCAAACAAAACAAATTAATAAACCCTACTCTAAATGTTTGCCCATGTAAATAAGCTGTTAGTTTTGAGAATCTTGAGTCTTCAAAACTCTATGTGTTGTCAGCTTCATTTAGGTAAGGTAGCCTCATTCTCAGAGAGAAGTTTCAGATGGTTTAACTCTCCTTTTAAGATCTGCTGATACCTTAAAATATCAGAAACCAGAAACAAGGCCAAGCTAACAGAGCACCTTCAAGCCACACAAGCTCAAAAACTAACAAGACTGCTAATGCAGCCCGAAACCGGCAAAAAATGAGGAGGTAGCGGTATTATTTTAAAATCTGCAAATAATTTACATTGCATATTACAAGCCGCCTCCTCTAGGTTGTGTGGGAGTGGAGCTTAAAATCAGTCAAGATGCACAAACGCATGAGGGAAACAGAAAAATCTGTTTGCCAAATCATATCACATTCTTCAAAAGCATTACAGCTTTGGGACTAGAACCCAAAAGAGAAAGAAAATTTTCTTACCCTTTCAGCATGGATGTGGCGGGAGAAAGGCAGGAACTATGGACAGGCAGGCTGCTGCTATTGCGATTCTTTTTAATGGATAAATCAAGGACTCCATCTGTGAAATAGAAGGCAGGAAAACTCTGTCCATTACAGAACTTTTGCACTAGTTATAGGTCTTCACAGTCTCTAAGCTTAATCTAAATAAAGAACTGTGTTATAGATGTATTTCACACTACCTTGTTCTTTGGGCTCTGCCAGGTACTTCTTGATGGTAAGGTCAAGAGGAGCATCCTGGTCAGCCATAAGGAGCTTGCTTAGGACGGGATTCTGGTTGTGTGCTGGACCAGCCACGGTGGCAGCAGGGCTGGTAGGAGGAGGAGGGGCCCCTGAGAGCAATGGTGGGGTCGGCAAGCTTTGGTCAGAGTGCTGGGAATCTGAGGGACTGTCCTGAGGGGAGCTGGCTTTTGAGGTATATTCGGCAGCAAACTGTCTGATCATTCTCTGAAGAATCTCTCGAGCCACTACTGGAATGTGTGGGTCTGAGAAATTTGGCACATCTGCAAGGAAAATAATGTATAAGTAAAAACTGTGCAGTCTGCATTCCTTTACTGACACAAGCAAACTTTCAAATTGTGCTCTAAGAATATTTAATCAGTAAAAGGTTTGTAGCTGCAGTACTATTTTTGATTAATGTGGAGAAAAAAGTCCACCAATCCACTAAGAATCTAAGACTCACCGTTTCTGCTGAGGACTGCACTGAGAAATTCCTCAGCTTGTTTCTCTAGTCTGTTGATTGAGATCTGATCTTTTACCAGGAGAGGTTTGGTTGTATCCTCAAAGCCTTCGTTTAAGCCAATTAGGTGTTCCTGTCAAGGCACAGAAATGAAATTCAGGCTTATACACTGAAAAAATAAGACTTCTTTTTTTCAGATGAGTAATAAAGCAACAACATATTCTACTTGGAAAATATTATGGGTATCTGGTTTCTGATTGTAATCACAGCTCTTTTGTATGTATATATATGTGTATACATTTGTTTCACTTATAACTTAACATAAATATGACAACCAAAATGTCAAAGAAGGTAGGAAATCTTACTTTTACTTTGTCTCTTTGCAAACAGCAGAACAGGCAGTTTTCATCAAATGACCAATCAGACACTGCTATAGGCTCAAGGTCTGTGAACACAAAACAGATGACAAGAAATGAAATTCAGTTGTTTAAAAAAAATCCTGGGTTATTCATTTTCATAGCAATATGACTGTGGTTCTAGAGTTTAATATATATATATTTTGATTTTAGAACAATTTATTTTGAAAAGATTTGACACTATGGGACAAGTACGATAAATAATGAAGCAGAGAAGAAAAAATTGCTTTCAGTGCACATTGTGCATATTGTATTAAGGCTCTGTATTTACAAAGCTTTCATATTGTTAGGACTGTTTTAGGACTGCCTCAATTATAATGAAAACCTAAATAATACTTCCTATTGTATCACCAACATAACACATTGCAGCAATATCTATAAGGCACTGTGGACGTTTATCCTACACCATCCAAAATGCCATCTTTATAAGAACACAATCCATGTTTTCTTCCACAGTCAGCGGGGCTGTCCTGAGTGAATGCACAGAGGTACCAGATGGTACAATGAAGCAGCATTGTCATAATAAGCAGAGAGCAGATTACACCACAACTGTCAGTCACACACTTATCTGATACAAGATACTTACCCTTAAATAATTTAAGGTCTTCTATCAGCTCTTGCCCAAACAGACCTTCAAGAATGCTCTCAAAACCTGTGGAAGGATGGAAAATGTATTAAATGTGCAGTTTTCAGAAATGAACATACAACAGCAAGCAAAACATGTTTTGGATACATCTTATGTACTCCTTACTAAAGGCTTGATGCAGAAATTAAAGCAGCAGAATCATTACTCAAAAGTAAATCACTGTTAACAAAAGACTTTCAGCCCAAGGGCCCAAATTAATTTTGTTGTTGTTGCGCCCTGTCTGGGGTACATCAACAAGATGATTTAGATTGACTTTCAATTTCAACTTGACAACTGCTGTGAGCCACCCTTTGCTTCTGTTAAAACACATTATCTGCTTTCACCCCAGGTTTTCACTTCAACAGTAAATATGCACTCCATCCTCCTGTTGCCAAGCAACCAAAGCACCTAAAGAGTTGGGAGTGTCTGTATATTGTAATATAAAAAAGACACCAGTAACAAGACTGCTTGGTGATCATGTTAAGGTATACTACATGATGTTGAGAGATCATGTATTCAATCAAAAGTAAATCTTCATATTTCCATCTGTAAGGATTTGCCAAGCTTTTATATACAAATACTAAGGAAATGCTTTCTATAGATTACTACTGTGACGGTGGTATCCTATAGCAATACAGTCTCAGCTGTCTGAAGGATATAGTCCTGTACGCTGCATATGACTTTACTTAACAGTGCATTAACACAATATGCAATGTCTGCTTTCTGCCGCAGGGTCAGAATAACCCACCCAAAACCACTACATGCGTTAAATCAAGCATTAAAGAGGTCAAAGAGAACATCTGTCTACTGAACTGGACCTTAAACGAGAATGCACATTTCAAATGTGCCAGCCATTAAAAGGCCAAAAGTAATGAGTCAAACCATTTTGACACATAAAACACATATGGCAGATAGTTATTAAAAAGTACATAACACACTATGTACAACACACAACAGAGAAAATATTCAGCCATATTTGAAAATTACCATCACAAGATTAATTGGCTAAATAAATCTGATTTAGTGATCTAACTACATTTTCTAAATAAGTTCTCTCTTAAACTAAACTTCACAAATGATAAAAAAGTAGAGATAAAATCATCAGCCCTTACCATTCACTCTCTTCCAAAACTCACAGCAAAATCAACAAAAGCTGTCATCTGCTAAAATGCCTCATTCTGCATCTCCACAGATCCCCACCCACTTTTCGGCAGTCAAACATAAAGAGAGGAGGGGGATGAAGTAGTGAAGCACAGCCTTGCCTATAGCTGCAGTGCAAGCCTGTTTCTGGGTTAGTGCACAGGACTTCAGCTGAAGCTATCCAATCCTATTTCTGAAATATTTCAGAGGCATGAGAGGAAAAGTAGGTCATCCCACTTTCGTTTGACAGAGCAGCACCATGACATCAAACTACTCTTCAGGAATTATGTTTAGGGCATTTAAAAATGTGTCATACTATAAACCATGACTTTGCTCGCAGGAAAGTATAATGTTGCCTCTGAGCACTATATGGCATAAGAGTTAATGAAAAGAACCCACACACACACCCCAACCATTTTGGGACCAACAACTTTAGAAGAGCAAGCTGCCTACATGTGCCAGGAATAAAATATTGATAGCATGCAGAATCATAATGTAAGCTCTAAAAAATAAATGAGCGTATGAAAAACTAAATAATGGAAAAAATATAAACAAAATAAAAAAACAAACAAGTCAGTATATTTTGTGCTTACATCCAATCCTTTGTTTGGCTGCAAAACATCAATGTTCTGCTTTCAAGGTGCCTCTCTAATGTCAAGGAACATTTACCTAATAATTAGCCTGAAGCAGGAATTAGGCCACCATTAAGCTGCTGCTCTACACATATCTGGTTGGTTGTATGGTGATCAGATAGCCTCAAGACACAAGAGATACCAGGTAATAATGACATAAACAATGAAAAGGAGTCCAGTATTATCTGCCACCAGTCCTAACATCTGATAAAATTAAAATATAACAAGGACAAATAGAAAAAACACTGCAGACAAAGATAAAAGGGTAACAGGGTTGACAATCTTCATCTACTGCAAAAATGGAGGAAACACACCTATAAGCCTAACTGCTTTGACCACATACCATTAAGCCTAATTAGAAAATATACATTTGTGATGGAGTATATCTTTTATTTGTGATTTTTTGTTTACAACTAGTGTGCCATTTAGTCATCTCGCTCTATGCAAGGAGAATGATTCAGATATTGCTGCTATTTCAAACACTTGCTAGCTTGTCTTTTGTTTACTAGTAATTCATCCAACTCTTGCCTTCAAACAATTTATACCCAAGTGATGGCATAGCTTTATTTACAGGTCTGCTTAAATTAAAAATGTCATATTGGTATGTGATTATGCATATGTACCTGCATGAACAACCAGCTGTTTCAAATTGATTGGTAAGAGTTCTTCCTTGCTAAGCGAAATTTGTATTTACATACACATGCATTTTAGTCAAAATGTGGGATTTGAGTAGGTTTTTAGTACTACCTATATGTCCTACCCATACAATTCATATATAACAAATAGATGGAGTCTTAAAACTACCTAGCACAGCAAAAAGCAACATAAAGAGGATAAAAGCGACCATTTTAGATAACATAAGAAAATATGTATCATACGCACACCTTGACGATAAAATTCTCTAGGTGTTTTCATGGAGCTTATGTATTCTTATGGTGAGCAGCAGCACTGACCAATCTGCCTTAGCCTTCTTCTGACCTACATCTTTAGCCAATCTGAGACAGAAAGATTTGGAGTGTGTGACACCCTTGTCCTTTCCACCAGCACTAAAAAGAAATCCTACAGATCTAGGATCAGCTTAACCTCCCTAATTCCTAACCTTAACCTATGCTCTACATCACTGAATTTAACATGTGTGATAAACCCTGCTTTACTGCTTATTTCTGGCATTATGTATAAGTATTACAAGAGGGTCAACTTTCTTTTATAACAAAGTACACCATCCATGAGCAACACAAACGTTTGCATGCTTATTGCAGGTTAAATAAAAAAAATGTGTGGACTGTGCAAATCAGGTTTTTTATTCCTAACGTGTCATTAAATTGATATATATCAATAGTAGGATACCTTTCCAAACTGGTCAATTCTAAACACAAATTTATAAATGCTGGTGCACTGAACACATAACCCAACCAATTCTCTGCAACCCTATAGACATTAATAAACCAGGAGAAAAGTTTTACCCAACCAACCACACATTTTTGTTAGTTGACTACAACATTTTCTGACAGAATGTCTGCTTCTTTGTTGGCAGCAAGAGGACAAAGAGGATATATTATGAAATACCAGTAGGAATTTTTAGGGTGTTGAACGTTAGTTCCCACTTCTATAGCTGTTTATCCTGAAACTGATGACCTAATTAAAAATCTAGATCAACATTTTTATTTTACACATCACAATATAGTTCTTTGTAAAATGCACAAATATAAATACTTAACATGAGGATAGCAAATTCTGGTAGATGACCCACCCTTCTAACTGCTGCTCTAGTGCAGAGGGTGTACAGTGCTGCATCAACCCCCACTCGGCCCATCCCCCACTACTGTACACATACTATCTCTGAAGGAGTGACCACAAGCTCACAGAACAAGACTTCGCCTTAGCTCAAATCTGTATGAATAATCTATGCTAAAGCTGCCACTTCTGGCCTCAGCTTCCACATGAAGAAATTTGTCAGCAATTAATTATTGTGTTTAAAAACGTTTCAATGCTTGTGATAGCATGATTTTTATATGAAGAGCGATAGTCTTCTCCCTGAGCAACGCTCTTTGAAGATATACGATGGGGCTGGGGACTAAAGGCTGAGGATGCAGTGATGGCAAAGTTGCACAAATTGGTTGAGCTGCTCCACATGACTGTCTACGTTCCAAGTTGGCGCAAAATGAAGAGACCAAGCCAAATACTAAACTTTATAGAGAATATTTACCTGTGCCAACTACTGTTAACAAAAACAGCCATTGGAATATGTCAACAGATAAACAATTGCTTCCATTCTGATTTGTTTATAACTAGCAATATAAAAGCTATAGACAGCAGAAAAAAAGAACTATGTGAATACATAACATGATATGATGCAAACTGACAGTCAAATGGTGTAATGCTACACAAAGCATAACTCTGAATTAAAACCATCAGCCCACTATGGGGTTAGGAAAATATGGAATAAAGGGCGCATGTGTATACACACACACACACACACACACACACAGACTAAACAATTCATTCACAGTCATTAAAACCATTGCTTTAATAACTGTTTTTCAATATTTGCTTGGGCAAATACTTAATCCAACTCACCCACACGTCAAATTATGCAAGCATGAATAACTGACATTCCAGACATTTTCAAACGTTGGCTGGTACTGTTCCAGTCCAAATTTTCCTAAATCCAGACAGAACACACATTTTCAGTGACACAGTTTGCATCTGGGGGCTGACGGACTATAAACACATGTATAGACACACATGCAGACAATTGTTGCTGCTGTTCTATGGGACAATTGCGCTTGTCTCTGCCCTGCAGTTTTACTGCTCACATTAAACACACAAAGACAAAATGTCCATTTCAGCGTCAGTGGGGTGGCGGTGGCGTGCAACTCTCTCCACCAAAAAGCCAAACAAAACTATGTCCTTGTTGTCGTGGACAGAATATGCCATTCTACAACCAGCAGACTGATGCTGTAGTCATGTACTCTGCAGCTTTACAATTATAGCCCAAACACAAGGGACATTTGTCAATCATAGAGGGGGAACAGTCCTAGGTCTACAGCTAGTGACTAGTCAGAAAGCTATCATTCTCTCTCTATTTTCTTTTCAATGACAAGCACACAACCCACCTAGTATTGTTCTCTGTTCTCTAAAATGATTTTGTTCAGGACCACTTCACACAATCCATGTCCCTGTTAAATCTATGAGTTACACTAAGGATACTACGTAAAACTACTATATAAAAGTAGGCAAGTGTCGACAATTATCTGTACTTCAATTAAACTGGTGATTGGCAGTAATTTACTTGGCTGCACTTACTCTTTATCATTTTGAAATTGCCCTAAAAAAGCAAAAGCCAACAAGATACTATATGCCACATAACAAATCTACATGAGTTTTGTAAACCCATACAGTACATGTAATGTATATTTACACATCTTATGATCTGTACGTAGCAGTCCCTTAAAGGGAAATGGATTTAATGTGACATTTTAAGATCACTGCATGAGAAGTAGTGTTCTGTTTTTTTTTTTTAAGTCATCTTAAAATATAAACACAGGTTAAAATTTTTTTTCTGTCTGCCAAAATAATCACAAGGAAATAAATTGTACATATTTATGTCATACCCCAGACCGCCCTAAACATGGACTGACACATTTTTGATTATACTTCTCAAAATTCCAGTTCTTCTCCATCCAGCCTAGCCTGTTACTATGTTACTGTCGCAGGACAAAGGCTGGACTGAAAAATCATCTTCTTCAAATCTCTCTGTCAAATAATGTAAAACTACTTTATCAATATTCTTAGAATACAACAATTACATTGTTAATATAAAAACACATTACTGGGAACTTTAAACCGTACTGGGACTGCATAAAAAACAGAACATTTAATACTAAAGACTTTGGTCATTTTGGTACTTGTCGAATGCCTTATGCTGCTTTTCAAGTGGCATTTAAGTAGGTTCAATATAATTATGGAGGCATAAATATGTGAAGGGGCGTTGTTTACCATTGTAAACACTTACTGTAAAGTAAAGCATCTTTACCTGCCACTATGCATCTAACACACATACACACAAGTTTTTTTTTAATTAACTTCTTTTAGGGGGTAGACCTTTGCATTGCTCTCTCCAAAAAACAAAACAAACCATCATCTCATTTTTATAAAAACTGAACTGTTGCAATTCCTGAGTGCATATATGTTTGTAAATAAACTGTAACATCCCAATTAGAAAAAGACACATCTCTGGATGCACGAGATCCAGAGAGAGGGAATCTAATCATAATAATCTCTTTAAATAAAAACAAAAACTAAAGCTGCAACAGAGGAAAACTTTGCCCTGCTTTACACCTTGGTTGCGATGTGGGACTACTTAAAGTACAGACACAGAAACATAATGCACTTGCAAGTTTCCTAAAAACAGTGTTGATTAAAAATCATTTTAGTAATATGCAAAAAAAGATGGAAACCAGTGACAAATAATGATTTTGACAACTAAACTTTGAGAAGTGTATAGGTGTGTGACCGAAAAGGAAACTCGCACAGCAGTGGCATCTAATCACTTCTGCAAATGTAATTTGAATACAGCCAGTATGCTAGGTACTTAGTGAAAACATCACCTCACTGGTAGCTATATGGTCGCCCTCCCCCATCCAAAATACAGTATCATCACACGGGAACGCGCATAAACGGGTTTTAGCCGACGCGTCACTGTGACACTCCCTTTAAAACAAGCACGGTGCCCTTTAAACAAACTAACGTTACGCCACAGTAGATACCTTAAGTCTACAGTTGAGGCGTATTTGCGACAAAAACACAGTGGGGGTACAAAAAGTGATACAACACGACCACAAACTGCAAAATTAAACTAACTGCTGAGGCTGCCCGCCGTGAGAACGAAACAGTTGAGGACAAAAAAAGTCGCTCGGAGATGCCCTGAGTGAGTGCGGTAATAGATGCTTATTTACACCGATAAAGGTTACACGAAGGCGGAATTCAACTTGCAAAATTGTGCGGCATGTGAATAGCATTATCCTTACCTACACAGTGAATGAGTTTATGTCGCCACGAGTCAAGTTCCTGCCGAAAGCCGAGCCTGTCGATTATGCACTGCTGCCTTTTGCAGCTCGCCATTTTCTTTCGCTCTTCTCTGGCGGGCACCAGCACGGAAGAGGAAGCGCTCTGCTATGTGAACGCGCCCGCCTCCCCGTTGTCGAGGGGGGGGGAATTACTTGATGAGGGAAATGCGCACAGGTCTCAGTGATCAAACCACTCACACAAGGCCAACCAGCAGCAGATTTGGCATTCCAAGTTCCTCCAGGAGCACCAACACGTTGACATTTTTTGGCTTTTAGATTAAGGGTTTATTTTCCACTTGTAAGTTGTAAATGTGAACGACTTTCTTTACCTCATCTTCATACTTTAGAATCTTAAACACAACTGGGAGAAACAAACATATTTGTAAATAAAATTCCACACAACTTAAATAAATGACAGACTATTGTGGTTCACATAGAATATTTGGTAATGGCTCTGCTGCCACTATTTATTCTAACAAATATTTTAACATCCTCGATGAATGGGTGATGTATAAATAATGGTATTTTCAATAACTGCCGGAATCATTTTTGCCTGCTATGATAATATAGCTAAGTCCTATGTCTTGGCAAGTATAATATATACAAGGTCTGTGAAAACATCAACAACAATCCAAGCCTCAGAAAAATGCTGAAAATCCCTTTAAATATGTCTGCCAGTGTCTATAAGCTGCAGCACATTATGCTGTTGTAATGTTGCCTTAAGGACTCCCGTAAATCTCAGCATTCTAAATTGCGATCGACAAAAATATGAAGAAATTTAGCTTTTGCACGCGTTGTGTCAACGGGGCTACACAAAGGTCTTGTGGGTGAAGGCTGTGACGTTTTTTCATGTTTTTTCTTTTACATTTAAACGTGTTTTCCAGTTTTAACGAAGCGACGCAGTAATAGCCTACAAACGTTTTTTATCGAGTTTAGCAGAAGCGCCTAAACGCGACATACGTTTCTCAGCCGGTGTTTTGATATTTTTACGCCCCTTTGCTCCTGAAAGGAGGCTTCCATGCTTCAGAGGCGACAAACGTAGTGTGCAGGTAAATTAGAGCATTAAAAGGTGTTATCACGTTTTCCTCATATGGATGTGTAGGCTATGTTTGATTTGCTATAAGCTAGGATATTAGCTTGTCATTAAAAGCGAAAGCCTGTTCAGCAACATGCATCTAAGGCTGCACAGATCGACATATGGCACATTGATAAGTTACATTTGTAATAACGTTGGAGTGTCTCAGCCTTCATATAGTGAATTATTTATTAGATGGTGGCTGCATGGGTAAAATTACACCTGACTACCATTCTGTAACACTGTCATTTTTTTTGTCACTAAACAATTTCTGCCAGTGTTATGTCTGCGGCCATGTTATAGTCACGTTTTAAAATGTGCAAGGAACAGGGTTATAGACTGACTGTTATGAACAGGTGTAACGTTTTTAATAAGAGCTATTTGCCCCACAATATTTTTTTTCATTAATTCCCCACTTATTTTAATACAAAATACTTCTGTTTATGTAAATTGTAACTTATGTAAGATAGACAAAATTGTGATACAGTGTCCCTAAGAGACAATCACCTCATCTGTTCCATTGACTGAGAAACTACCAGCCATGTGTTCTGTTGTGTTTAAATAGGGGCTACCATGACTCTGACCAGAGGATCTTTCACCTATGCCAGTGGGGAAGAGTACCACGGCGAGTGGAAAGAAGGCAAGACAAGTCTCAGTTGTTGCTGTTTAACACATTTGAGACAAGCTGTGACTTGCGTCTTTTTCAGTGTACATCCAGGCCTTGTAATGTGTCTGCAAGGTGTCAAGGTTGTAATTACTGGCTAGGTAAGGGGTTTTGATGACAGAGTGGGTCTGTTTTAGGCAATGTTTCTCACACCTATATGTGCATCAGTTAGCAGAGGTAAAACCCATATAGTTAATTATTATTATGTATATGTATATGCAGGTAAAAGCTGTGATCATGTACTGAGCTGGGTCAGTAAGGGCTCCAGCATCTGAGCTTGACCATAGATGTTTTTTTACTGTTTGAATTTGGAAACTAAACTACTAAAACAAACTGTACACCAGTTTAATGTCCAAGTAGCTATGGAAGCAAATATCATGTTTTATGCCAGCATACATGCGTGTATATGTTTTCTCTGGAAAAACATCTTGTCAAAATTTTCACTTGTGACACAGATTATTGAGGATGACTTCACTCCTGTAAATCTCTCTCACACACTTAGATTGCAAGTTCAGTGTTGTAAAGAGACATGCAAGGTCAAGCTGTTTAGTCAAATCCCATTTAGCTTGCATTGGTAACTACAAATACAGCCAGATTGACCAGCTCTGGCTTGGTCAAATCTTGAGGATTAGACTTTGGACCTGTTTGGGAAATCTTAGAGTCCCTGTTGAGGCTGTTGAGAAACCAAATCGCTAAAAAGGCCATTCAGGGAATTTTATTTTGACTTGTGATGATTTTAAGGAACTTTTAAATCACTGAAAAAACAATTCTAAATTCCTTTGTATGATTCTACTTAAGACACATTTTTGGTGTGGTAATTGTAAGTACTACGCAATTAATACATACGTCTGACATGATTATGAGCTTCAGCAGTGGATCATAAGAGAAGGGCGATGCAAGAACATTCCTTGACTGTTTTCACAGCCCAAAGTAGAAATCCATGCTAAAAAATCTGCAGGATTAGACTGCTGTAATTCCCGCCGCACAGGAGGCAGATGGGACTCCTAATTCTGTGGTAAACCTTTATCTCCGGGGGTTGGAAGGTTTTTAAATCCAAGCACATACTGACTCATGTGACACATGTAGTGGCTCTTCAATAAGAGTGAATGTAAAAAACCCTGAGCTGGATTGCAAGTTTAAAAGTCATGCTCATTTGCCTGTTCTATACACACAAAGTAATCCATAAGAGGCTAAGTGGTTAGATGAGGCACAGTGACACCCATGTCGATAAAACCAGCACTACCCATCAAGATCATGTTGGGATTTCTAGTGTTTCCATCATCTGTTTGAAGCTTATACTCTGATGGTGTGGGATGTTCCAGGTCGGAGGCATGGTGTTGGCCAGCTCAAGTTTCAGGATGGAACCTGCTATACCGGCCAGTTTGAGAATGGACTGTTCCACGGCTCTGGTGTGCTGCTTTTTACAGATGGATCCAGGTGTGTGAGCAAGTAAACAAACAAATCTGTACTCATATAAAAGTCACCCAGGTCTGTATTTGTCATGTCAGGTATGAAGGAGAATTTGCACATGGGAAGTTTCAAGGCACAGGAGTCTTCAGCCGATATGATGGCATGAAGTTTGAAGGAGAATTCAAAGATGGGCGCGTAGAGGGATATGGTAAGTCTGATAAACCACTAGAACAGCCTGGTCATCAGTGTGTCGATATTGTCTATCTGTGCTTGGTCATAGTGTCCTCTGTCTGTGCCTCTAGGGTTATTGACGTTTCCAGATGGAACTCATGGTGTTCCACGGAACGAGGGCTTGTTTCAAAACCACAAGTTGCAGAAGAGAGAGAAGTGTCCAGGGGTGGTGCAGCGTGCACAGGCATCAGCGTCCAGTGCTCACAGCCTGGCACTTTGACCGTCATGGACCTTTGAGGAGACACAGTCTGGGTTCTGACACCTTCCAGAAGGACCTTAGGGATGTATACATTCCTCCTGCTCTTATCTTTATCTCTTCATTCACCATCACTTTCTTTCTCTGCATCTTCCTCTCTCCAGCTCCAGTTGCTTGGAATGCACATGCAGTTTGACCAAATAATGACTCAAAATGCACAACACCATGAAGCACACCTTCAACTTTGTGAGTCATGTAGATATCAATTGCTGCTGTTGTTCTAAATCTTTTAGTCATGAACAGCATTTTAGCTTTTAATTTCGAATAACCCTCATCCATCAAATCACAGAAATTATTATTATTGTAAATTTGGTTTGTAATTTCAGTCCACAAGTGGAACAGTTTGCTTAATAATTAGATGAATTAACCTTAACATGCTGCAGTCCATTATAACAGATTGGATCTTAAAGGTGTGCTGTGTAATTCAGAATGCTAATAATAACATTGGGCAGTGCTTTTACATGCAGGCTCCAATTTTGGGCAACACATTATTAATGAGGGTTATATGCTATTCTGCTGATTAAGAGTTGATGGTGCACAAAGAACTGCAATACACCCACAAAGCCAATGAAGAAGACTGCAGGCTAAACATCTAAACAAAGAAGAAAAAGAAACTAAAAATTAGGAAGAAAATGCATTCAGCACATTTGTCAAGCTTCAAAGATTATATTGGTGAAAGACACTGAATGTAAACATAACTTTTGTTCATGTACAAGAACCTGCCACAGGGCGCCTTTTAAAAGTCATCTCATTTAACAGTGCTGCTGCAGACTTTGCTATCTGAAGAATCCAGTTGTCAACAGTGTTTTTCCCTTTTAGAAGACCAGTACTCACGTTTGCCTTAAGGACATTTTTTGTATAGGAGTCTCGTTAAAGGGTGTCCATTTGAGAATCCAATGATGCACAGTGCCCTTTCCTTCTCCTCTGTGTCATGTGCCCTAAGGTGTGTGACACCCTTATTAGTTTGAGCTTTGTTTGAAGATTGCCTCCTTCACCCTGACACATTGCTAAGCTGGTGCTCAGTTTTAACTCCTATCACTCACAAGTCCAGCAGCCTTTCTATTTCTAATAAACCTTACATTCCCAATGGAAATCACTAGAGAGCAGACTATCTTGTCTTGATAAGATTCTGTCAAGTTTCCCCCCTTAACCTGTAAGATCTGGAAGATATGACATCCTTACAAATGAAAAAATCGAAACAAAATGCACTGAATTAGGGACAAATGAGGGAGAATTAATAAGTTGGTGGCATAAAGTAAAATGTAGATATTTAAGGAAACCTAAGACAGTTAACATAAAGTCAAACCATATACTTTAGGCCATGGTCTTATCAATCACACTGGATAGCTCAAAATAAGGCAGCTGAAATCCTAAATTTGTGAATCAGATATATGTATGTAGGAGTAAGGTATTCTATGTATTTTTCCGTGAGGTATATAGATATTCATTGTCAATGATTGTATTTGGTCTGACCTTTCAAAAGAATGAATGATTGGTCTGGTAGAAAATTACCTAAAAATGACTTTAGTTGTGTTGTTGCAGTTATTTAACAGTGTGTTTTGAAGTGTTAAGAAATAACCCTTTATAGCCAGGGTGATTACAGAATAACTTGGTGTACTTGAACAGTTATTAGGCCTTAAAGGGTATATATATATATATATATATATATATATATATATATATATATATATATATATATATATATATATATATATATATATATATATATATATATATATATATAGACATGGTTTGCCTACACAGAATTTCAACCAAAGACAATCAAGTGATATTACCAGTATCAAAGCCTGAAACAGTCAACAGAAGATATTGCTTGTTCTTTCATATAGCTTTCATATAACAATAAAGATAAATCAATAAGGACAGCTCCTCCAGGGGTGTCATGTACACAAGTCAAACAAAATGACCGAAGATTAAACAGGGAATTGATATTATATTGTCTTTCCCATATTCCTGATGTCTCAAGCCTGGATTATTGCAGTTACTGATTTTTATTGTTGTTATATACTCAATATTGTGTTTTTGACAAGTACAACCAGAAAGGCTGCAGATAACATTAGGCACAGAAAAGCAGACCAATGCATGCGTCAGTTCCACTATCTTTAAGCAAACTTGAAGAATCTAATATGCTGCATTTTAGATCATGTAATGGCATTTATTTTTTACATCACTTGCTCAAGCCTTCGTTGCCTACACACTCCTGCCTGAATGGAACTGAATACACTTATTAACACATCCATTTTCAACTGAAAACAAATGGTGCTTTAAAAGCGTGCCTGTACAGACTCTCACTTGCTGGAAAATATCATTGCCATGGTTACCTTTTTATGAGTAACACAATAATGTTGCTTTGTGTGCTCTAGGAGAAAATAATTGCACAGGATCCTCTCAAGCTCCTGGAATGGGTCTATGTAACACAGAGGCGGTAAACAGTTGATGTGTTCAATAAAACGTGTGTTGACACTGAAACTTGTTTTAATTCATAGTGTTTTAATATAAGAAAAGCTGAAAGAAAACTACTTTTATTGTTTTATATTTTCATCACAATAAATCTAAATGATATGATAAATCTTATTCCAGCAGCATCACAGCACAGTAGCACACTAGCACACAGAGAATTGAAAACAACAAACCTAAAGCAGTAAAACATGCATGAGTCCAACAGATTTAAAGAGATGTAAAGAGATTTTTTTTTTTACACATACATTTGTTAGATATACTTATGTGCGTTGTAGCATATGTGTCCCTGATGGTTACACAGCCTTTCCTAGAACAGGAAGCATTGTGTGCGTTTGATAATATATGATGATGTGCCTAAAAAAAGCACAATTGGGGAAAACAAAGAAAACACAACACTTTTAAATAGGCTTACAAAATGAGTAATGTGTTTACAGTGACAAAAACTCTAACCAAAGTAACAAGTTGTTGCTTCCCCCAGCATGAATGACAAGCCTCCCTTAGGAACATTTGAGCCACTGATGATAGAAGGAAAATATGCCCACTGAGCTCCCACTGAATCCCTGACATTAGCAGGGACATGCCACTCATCTCTGCTAACATCAGCTGACATCTCAAACAGTGCTACTGGGTGCTCTGGCCTTGTCCATTGACTCTTGATGTGTATTCAAACAGCTCTGTCTGTTACAATTATTTGACTTCTAAAGGCAGATGTGAAACATTCACAAGTGATCCTAAGATTATAAAGCTCTTTAAAAGCAAATATCAAAAGCTTTAGGTCGCTTAAAGATTTGAGAAATGATGCTTTGTTTTCTCAGCCATATGCTTTTTTCCCCTCCCTGTTCTTTTTCATATAAGCAGATCATTTAGAAACCGTCACATCCAGGCTGACATTTTCTAGGGTCAGGTTTCAGATTAATCTCAGAGGTTTTACAGTCATGGCCTGGAAAAGACAGATTTTATGCATATAAAATAATGCATATACTCAAATGTGATGTACACAGCACTCAAGTAGAATTACAGAATGTCATCCAAACCAGACAGTCATAGAAAAGTGACATAAGTGTATAAGTCAGAGGTGGACACAGACCGCTAATACCCTCATGAGTCTCATATTCCCTGGGTGTCTACTGATGTGGGATTTAATTCATTACAGAAGAAGAGCACCAAAAATGTGCACTTAGGTGGGCCTCCCTTTATTTGTAGATTGATTTTTGTAATATATAGAGGGGTTGTGTTTATGTATTTTTTTTGCTAGATGATGGTCATGGTGTACAAGATCCACAACTTTACACTATGCCATTCACTTTTCTGTCGAGATGTTTTCAGGTAACACAACTCCCAGCTCCCTCAGCTTCTCCAGCCCCTGCAGCATCTCCATGATGTCAAACTGCCATTGTTTTACCTGCTGCATTGCCGTCACTCCCTCCTGCAATCACACCGTCACGATGTTAGCATGATTCATAGCAGGCCAGCTCCTTACATAATAGTCAATAAACGCCTCTATAAAAAGGAGGAATACTTCTGTCTGCAACCATTATATATTTTTGTAATGTCACAAAGGTTGTCACATAAAAATTAACAAGCCATGTTTAGTCCAAAATGAACTGCACACATCTCAAAATGTCAAAAATAAATCAATACATTTATTTGACATTTTACTGGCTACAGGACCAACAGATCTATCTACAGATAATAGACTGCCTTGCTTTCCTCACATAGTACAGTTTGATAAAATGACAAAATAACAGTATTAACAGCTCTCAGGAAAACAGTGCCAGGAATATGAATAAATGTGAATATAAATTTGGCTGAACAGGATGCAGAGCGGGTGGCAAAACTCACATGATTTTGTATATTTGTGTCAGCTCGAGCAGATATGAGCAGTTTCACAATCTTGTATCTGCTGAGACGCACAGCATCATGCAGGGCTGTGTCACCTTCCTAAGAGTAGAAAATGTTTTATTGTGAGAAGATGTTGTATAAGTGATGAAACCCAGTGGTTAGTTTCTGCTTACCCTGTCCCTGCAGTTGATTTTAGCACCACAGGACAGCAGGTACTCGACAATGGTGGTGTGTCCTGTTCTGGTGGCCACATGCAGAGGAGTGCTGTACAGCTGCAGTGTGGACATTGACAAACATTGTGCATACCAGTAATCTATGCAGACACACAATTTTCTGGTGTGAATGGGCACAAAATAAAATTCACCTTATCTCTTACGTTAAGGTCAGCCCCATGGCTCTTCAGGGCCTTGACAACATCCAGACTCCCCCCTCTGCAAGCCCAATGTATGGCCCTGGAGCCCAGCTGAAACACAGCAGGAGGGGCCCATCCTATTAGCAGAGCTGACCTCAGACCTCTAGAGGCTGGAGCTTTGGTGTGAGAGGATAATCTGACAGAATCTCATCATCATCTTTACTAAAGAGCCATGCACCCACACATCTTACTTGGTCTTTTAAGTTGATATCAGCTCCTTTCTCCAAAAGCATTTGGACAACAGCAGTGTGTCCTTCCAGAGAGGCTCGGTGTAGTGCTGTCCTCTTCAGCTGGAAAGGTTGAATATATTAGCTGCAGCTTTGTTGTGTTTATATATTAATATTCAGCTGATTTACTACAAACAGAGAGCTCTACCTCATCATGGGCATTAGGGTTCCCGCCATCAGCCAGATACACATCTATCACATTCACTTTGCCTTGACTGGCTGCATTCATAAATTCAGCAGTATCCACAGGTCCTGTCTGTTTACACAAAACACACACAGAGAAGGGCACACAGGGACAGGAGAAGCAGTGATTCAATTTTTATATCAGTGTCATGCACATGAAGATACAGTTTCTGATCACTCACTATTGGGATTTCTACAGACACACTGGGTTTGTATGTTCTTTTGATCTTTTTTTCCCTTATGCACAGCTCTGATGGGATTCTCCCGGCTCTCTCTTCAGCCTAAAAAATAAAAAATGACAGAAGCACAGTTAGGCAGCCTAGATGAGAAAGGTAGCATTGGATTGTGTAGCAAGTAGCAAGTAGTCTACAGTAGTAGGCAACTGTTGCTAAGTAGACTAAGGGGTGTTGAGAGCTGGGAATGTCATTGTTAATGTCAAAATAAATTTGCAGCATAGTGCTAGGACATGGCCATAACAACAGAAACAATCCAGTTAAGCCACATTTCTACGCTGTTAGCACGTTTTTTATATACAGTGTTAATCCACAGATAATAGATAGATAGATTAGATAAGAAACCCTTATTTAATCATATTATAGCTTTTTCAAAAAGGGCCACTGTAACAGTAAACATGTATATTATTAAAAATTTTTTCAGTGATCTGAAATAATTACAAAAAAACAAAAAACAAGTTGCTTACCAGGGCTTTGTTTTCTTCAATTTTATGGTCCATCACACTGGATGCACAACCTTTTTTGTCTATCTGAAAAGAGATAGTGTCTTTAAATGTAACAAATTAGTGCAGTAAAGAAAAAGCTCCAGATAACAGCAAACTGTACAGAAGTGCTACAAGCCCAGTGGCTTCCCAGCTGGAATGCCGGGTTCATGGTGGGACATTGTGTTACCCCCCACAGACAGGTGTCTGTGTGTGTGTGTGTGTGTGTGTGTGTGTGTGTACACTTTGGCTCATGCATATGCTAACCCTACATTCCGTCCCTCTCTTTTTCCCACTCGCTCTTTCCTTTCTGTCACACACAAACATACACACACAAGTAACCCCTCTGGCATGTCATGCACTGTGGGTATATTCATTCCACAAGCTCCTGGTTTTACTCAATCGGGCAGTCGCAGCAGCGTGTCCTTCTGTGCAACTGGTGTACCACCCTCATAAACACACTGTTTTGGAGGATTATGCTATTTATAAAGGTTTCATTACTGCCAGGTGATGCCTTGTAAATATCTGTTTAATAGCAGAGCCATATTTTGTCACTGACTCAGTACACCTTTGGTGATTTTTCAGTCGAAACATATCACTTTCTTTGACAGTAAACATACATCTATAGATGTTAATCTAAACATTGTCCATGTTTGATGCATTAAGCCATCTGTTGTTTCTTTCTCTCAGACTGTTACCTTGACCTTACTTTTAGACCTATTTTTTGCAGAGTATATGAAACGCACACATTTATTTACATGCATTCCTGTCTGAGCGTGTTAATAGTTAACCAGTGTTATTGGAGGAAGTCTTCAGCGAGATAGGGAGCAGCAGCCATTTTAACTGACATGCACAGTGCTGCTTTCTCTTCAACCATGGAACAGAAGCAAATAGACTTCTCTTAGGACTCTGCCAGGCTGACTGTGAGGTATGTTGTTCATTTACCTAAATGTAATGTTTCTGCTGAGCAAGACTAGAAGCAGTTTCAAAGTCAGAGACAGTTTGTGTTTTGATATTCACTAGTGAAATAGGTGACATGATATTTTCACATTGTTATTAACATTAGAGTACATAAAACATTAGTTTCTGACATAGTTGTGATTTTGATGCATGTATTTAGGTGTAAGCACAAACACCATGGTGACGCTGAACCACTTGAGTGTACAGGATCCAGATGATGGCTCTCCGCTGCTGCCTGAGGCTGAGGACATGACACTAACACCTGTCTGTAACCGACAGAAGGAGATGACAAAGACTAACTCTGCAGACTTTTTTCTCAGCAGGTAAATACATAGAAAACGTTATATTTATGGTGTGGAATGGTTATCAAGTTTATTAAAGCTGCTGCCTTTTTTCTCTGCTGTTTAGAAGAGAGAACCTTGGCCTCTGTCTGCTGTTTCTAATTGGTGGCTATTTGGCTATTCTGATTCCTGCATATTTCCCATTAGATAAGGTGGCAACTCTCAGCGATGACCAATATCCCAAAGACCTGGTAGGGATACATCAGAGCATATCTTTGAAAGCCGGGCTATTTTTCACCCAAGTTAAAGGTTTATCCCTCTGTACAGGGTTTACTAAATCGGTCAGCCTCCCTGCTGTTAGACCCCTGCCAGCCTCGCTGGTGTCAGAAACACCTCAAACCACTGTCCTGTTCAGCAGGCCTCCTAGGCATTCCTGTGTTTGTGCACCACAACAGGCCACCCCAGTGGAATCTGCCTCCACCTCTGGGGCTCCAAGGTACTGAAGAGCATCTGGCCATGGCCCTGGCCTCTCTACCTCAACCCGGTTTACCTGCTACAATGAAGAAAAAGGGCATTTGCAGGAGATGTGTGGTAGTGGGCAATGGAGGGATACTTCATGGGAGCCATCTGGGATCTCATATAGATCACTATCACATCATTATTAGGTATGTGCCTAATATACAGTAACTGTTCATGTTTTCAGTAGCAAAGCTGTGAACATACACTGTTTCATATCTCTTTTACCAGACTGAATAATGCTCCTGTGCCTGGTTTTGAAAGAGATGTTGGTTCACGCACCACCATCCGTCTGCTTTACCCTGAGGGAGCACCTCACTCTGTGAGTGAGTACAAAAAGACCACCATGGTTGCTCTGGTGGTCTTTAAGAGCCTGGACCTTGCCTGGCTCACTTCTGTCATCACCAAACAGCCTCTGGTGAGCCTACAACACAAGCAGCGTTGCACACAAAGAGGATGTATTACATAAGCCCTGCATGTAGTATCTAGCAATACTGCTATCATCCCACTCACATGCTCTACATCCCCTGTGCTTGTTTTTAATCAGAGTTTCTGGTCCAAAATGTGGTTCTGGAGGGATGTGGTGGATGATATTCCACTAAAACCAGAGAACTTCAAGATCCTCCACCCAGAGATTATTCACAAGACGGGCCAAGTCTTACAGAAATATGCACTGAAACAGGGAAATGTGAGTTCTTACATGCAAATTTCACACCCAAGTGACAAACTATGAGATGCTCTCACATTCTACTCTTGTACAAATCTAGGAAAAAGGAAAACCTGTTTTCGAAAAAGTAAAAAGTTACAGCAGAAGGGGTGAAAAGCATAACTTTTTTTTCTAACCTTGAGTCCTTCCGGTTTTATGGAGATGTCACCTTTGTTAAAATCTTTATGCTTTTACTGGTTCCAGTCAATGCTTAAATGGGATTTTCTCTCCTATTAAAGATGGTTCCAACACTAGGTGCCAGTGCAGTGGTGATGGCCTTGCAACTGTGTGACCAGGTGAGCCTGGCAGGATTCGGGTACGACATGCAACACCCAGAGGCCAGGCTTCACTACTACGAGACCTTACGCATGGACGCCATGAAGGCTCAAGTAAGTTCATACCAAAGATCAAACCGGGGTTAAGGAGGCTGCAATCAGTTCATTATTTAATCTGAATCCAGGTGGTGCATGACATCAGCTCTGAAAAACTCTTCTTGAGGGACCTGGTGGCAGCAGGAGCAGTGACTGACCTCACAGGAGGCCTGTGAGTCAGACAGGCCTATAATGAACTCTACATACACTACTTGCTTCCTGTTGTGAGCCTATGGAATCCTCTGTAATGTTCTCTTCTTGAAGAACCATTCACAGCATGAGTGACCTTTGAAATGCTCACAGCCTCCAGGGTTGACGATGAGTGAGCACATTAAACTCTAAATGTACACATCTATTAAATCATCAGCGGTAGAACAGCAACTATAGCAAAAAGGATAGACTCGGACATTGTATGTAATGTGATCAGGGATGGGCTTGTTTTGAAAATGTTTCAAGAAATTCTATGTATAAAAACTCAAACAAATAAAAGTGAGATAATGTACTTTTTTTTTCAAAAAAATATGTACAGTTATTATCTCATGTTTCATACAATCACATTGATTCCTGCAGTAGTAAAGGCAAACGTGGACGGTCTGTGCATTTTCACAACTGATCAGCTGCAAATTTTATATAGTGAAAAAAATCTACACACATATACAGAATTACTAATAAATAAGACGTGATAGTAACAATTCAATATCACATTAAAATTGACAAAAATGATGTGATGTGAAAAACCTATTATTGTATCCAATTGTGCTGATCAGAAATGTAAGTGCTTCTAGACATAAGACACAAAACATGGGCAAAGGATGCACTAAACTGTATGGTGAAAGTTTTTTTTTTTGTTCTTGGCGATACTATGAATGTGTACCTTGGCTACTCTGACTCGTTCACATGTATGTTTACAGCAGCGGATTGCGTGAAGGCTCCCACAGCTTGCTTGCCAGTTGTCTGCAGTGCTGGAGGATGATCTCAGTGGGTATAACCCCCAGATGAACCGTCAGCAGCTCGTAGCATTTCACCGCCTCACCCTGGCGATTCTTACTGTAGTACCGCAGCAGCTTCCTGCTTGGAGACATCACTTTGTTTAGTCAGGAACTTTTTAATTAGTCACATCATGCATTATTATCTTGCCAGGATGTTTACCTGTAATAGTCCCAGGCAAGCATCCCAATGGGGGGAGAGTCATCAGGCAGGACGGGTATGTCCCCTGCCTCTAATTTGTAGCCCTGATTGATAAGATGTACCGGTACACATTATTTGAAGCATTTAGGATGTAAATAGATCTGCTAGTTATAGATGCTAAAACTTGTGAAATGAGTAACTTACCGTTTCATTTTCAAACCAAAGGAAATAGCAGAAAAAGAAATCTCCATCACGCAGGGTGACAGTGGAGTAACCCTTCTGAAGATAACGGCGCGTTGTGCTGACCAGGCTCCACACCTACAGAATTGTTAAGGAGAAAGACAAGAAAGAAAATAACATTTTAGTTACCAACAATCAGTTGGTTAACACCAATCACTCATATCTGTCAATTTAGTTTCATTATCACATTTTTGTTTACATTTAACGGAGGAAAAGACTAAAATGAAGCCTTGTTTGTTTGACCTTGCTTTTGATATATTGAGCAACTGGTCCCTTCCCCAGCTCAGATGTGGCACGCTCTGTGATGCAGAGCGACGGTGCAATCATTTGGCCGCTGGATCGGTCCACACAGATGAAATGGATGAGTCCTGGGAAATCCTCCAGGTATGTGAGATTAACTGGGTTAAGAGCAATGCACGATAACAGTGTGCAGCACTAAAATATGCATGCACTTCTATAAATATTAGAAATTCACATTTTTAAGTAGTACTGAGAGATTAGACACAATGCGACAACACAGGGAGAAGGATTATTTTGGTGATAGGATATGACACCATGGTGATATTCCTCTTGCATTTCACCAATAGAAAGTCCTTCCAGTCCATCAGTTTCTCTCTGGACAGAAAAAAAGTCCAGAAAAGACAGAGTGAGAAAAAAGATACAGACATGATGCTGTTGAGGTGTCTTATTTTGTGCAACAACAATGATGCAAAAAGTTGCTTGGTTGACTGATACACACTGCACCATCGTCTGGGCTCTTTCCTGCAGACTGCGGGAGAGACATCGATGGGTGTTGGCTAGTCCAGAGTCTGTGAAAAAACACTGTCTGTATATGCCACACAGCTGGGTCTTCATATTCTTACACCACGGGATCAGACTAAAACAAAAAGAATGGTAGGATCATTCAACAATCTGGCTGTGATGCCATATATCCAGCAGAGGGCAGCAGCAGACTTACTCTCTGTTAAACCCAGGTCCTCCCCTAGCAAAGGCTCTGTTCTTGAACTCTGTCCAGACATTTTGTAACTGCGCAAACTGGATGGAAAACAGAAACAACAGATGATTTTATTTTGGGTAAACTAAAAATATTTTTGAATGACTTCTGTTACTTTAACAAACAAGGATCTTAATTTTACAATTACACTTGTGTTGGATGCTTTTTGACAATTATATAAATGCACTGATGGAATGTAAAAACCTAATTTACAAATAAAAATACATACCTGTATATCACTAGGACCCAGGGCTTTAATGAATTTATCCAATTTGCTGCGGATGTCGTGTATCGTCAGGTGGCCTCTGGCAGCAGGAGAACCTCCATCTTTTAAATGCTTCTCTAGTTTGTCGAAAGCCTCCAAAAACGTATACACTGACATGGCCACTCGACTGGTAGAAATCTGACAGGTAAATATATAATGCTTCAATAATCAACATCAACAAGCCAGAAGATTTGTTTAGATACTGTGAAAGTTAAATGTGTCACATGTATGCCCCCTACTGGACAAGTACCACGTGTAGCCCAGAGGTCTGTGCACATAAAAAATGAGCAGGGAAATACATACAGTGCTATGTGCAGGTTTCTACAAACCTTAGTTAGCAGCACTAGTGTGATCCCGGGCCACAGTGGGAGACAGTACATGGAGTGAGGCATCATGGGATACAGCCCTTCTCTCAGTGAAACCTCTAAGAAGACTCTGCGAGGGGTTGAAGGGTCGGGCGGACTAATTTCCAGGGTGTGCAAGCTGTCCTCTGCCATCTGGAGACATTTTGTCCAACTGTGTGAGAAGTGTTACACAGTCTAAACAATCTGTTTATTTTATATTGCTATATGACTCACCTGGATGTCTGGATCCACAAACTCAAATACAGGAGTGCTTCCTCTTACTGGTGGCTCTGGTGATGCTAAAAAAAGAGAATATATTCACTTATGTGCCACTAAATACACATTTTACATAACAACAGGTTGGTATCCAGCCCATGTACATGTGACCTGACATCATGTCAAACGCTCCAAGCATATGTACAGACAGATAAATAGATTAGCAGGCTCTACTCAATCACCCACCTGAACTGCTTGAGTCTCTCTCTGTAGGGGAGGGCTCTGGAGTGTAAAAACTTTCAGGACCAGAACCAGATGTACTCTCTACATCCTTCACAGAAGAAACACACAGAGAACACACACAGGAACATGGTGAACCTAAGAGACAAGCTGACCAAGATTGTTTGAGTGGCTGTAAGCCCTGTATACCTCAGGACTTGGATCATCTAGGTCTACATCGCTAGGATACATATTCTGTGCTATGATGATGAGGGCCAGGAGGTCTGAAGTGGTGAGTGTACTTGCATTGCGGCTAGGGGAGAGAAGACATGTAGACAAATGAAAGACAGATAGATGAATGAAAACAACACAGACTGAATTATGGAACAAAGGAAACATGTGTACCTGGAGTAAAAGGCAAGTAATTTGGTGTGCACCAGGATGAATGCATGCAGCACCTCTTCTCCTGCTCTCTCAACACTGGTATTCAGCTGCTGAACTAAACGGCGTTCCAAAAACTCAATGCACTGCTCACAAAGTGTGGGGTGTATCAGCCTCTCCACTGCCTAAAAGAGGACACAGCATGAGACAAAGTGGCTCAGAGTGATTATCTAAAAAAACTGCATATGAAATTAAACGTCCAATGTAGTCAGCACAAAAAAATTGCTTTTCATTAAACTTTTACCACAAAATCATGAAAGTATAGATACAGAAAATCAAGGATTGTGTTTACAGTATTTAAAGACACAGCGAAATGTGTTTGAAGTATTTTTTTTTTTTACTGTCATTAATGTTTTGAATAATTCCACCACCGCTGGTATAAAGTGATGGTGCTGTACCTCCACTAAAAAGCTCTGGTCATTCTCCCGAAGCTGACTGTAGGTCTCCAGCAGGCCCTGGAGATGCTTCCACAGCCTTGCTCTTTGCTCTGTGTCCTGAGGACGCAGTCTGGTGACAGACAACATAGATCACCTATCAATCAGATGTCTTAAAAATGAATCCTATACCAAGAAAGAACATGTAAAATCTCTTACTCTCTTCTCAGGAGGTTTCCGCTGAGGGTTACCATGCCAAACTGGACCTCAATCATCTTCTTCATCACATAGATTTTCCTCCTCAGATCATCCTCTTTCTCTTCACCATCTCCATTCACAGCAATGTAGAGACACTCGTCGAACTGAGACAATCCAATCAATGCTTAATCAGTACATGAATGCAAAAGTGTGTCTTAAACTCTGTCCTGCTTTGCTAGGTAATAAAACAAGGCAGATGTAAGATGGCATAAGCACTGAGTGAACCTGAAACACATCAAGTGTTTGGACCCGTGCTGCAGGAGAACAAAGCCTAGTTTGATTCCTAACAAGACTCACATGACAAATGTTACGCTCCACTGAGAAAGGCCTGCATTAGTGTTATTTAAGGATTGGAATATTTCAAAATGAGGTCAAAAGAAAATCTCAAGCAGTGCAGGGATAGAGACAGCTTTTATCGTGAAGGGCATGTGCTACCTGGTGTAGTACATAGATGTGGTTGTTTTCTGTGGTAAAAGAGGTGTAGCCATCACTGTGCCTGTCCACCATGGTGCTGCAGGAGATAATGATGGGAGCAAACAGTGTGCTGATGCTGTCCTCAAAGGCCGGAAGCTGCTCATAAAAACAAAGAAAAGAAGAACATTAGATGAACAAAGTTAAAAGAAAATTATTCTAACAACTACAGGAAGTAAGTGAATGATCTTTCTCCTCCGTACCCCCTGACCCTCCTCCTGAGACGCTCCATACTGATCCTGGATATTCTGCTGAAATTCTAGGTCAGTCCAATAGAAGAGGACCTCGGCACTTTCACTGGCTATCAGCAAGCACTTCATCTGGACCACAGATGCGCTCCTGTCCTGCTGTACTCTGGTGTTCTATTTACTCCATACGCATTATGCTGTGAAAAAAAAAAATGTTACAAGTACTGAGATGAAAGACATAAAACGTCTGGGAAAGGATTTTGTACAGCAGAGAAATATGACTTGCTACTTTTCATAGCAAAGGCATAACAGAATGAGAAGAGTGTTAAAATCTAGAAATAGAAATACAATAGAAACACAAAATCATCCTCATGATCAGGACTTATCGAAAGAGACTTCTATGCATGCATACTTCTTTTCTCAAAAGTATTATGCAAAGAGACAAAGGAATGACTGATGGAACAACAAACATTCTACAAGTACTTGGTATCAGTATCCAACAGGTCAAACAGGCTGAATAAATTAGTCAGAAAAGCCAGCTGCATGTCAAATCATTTAAAATTAGTGTAGTAACTGATTGAAAGAGACTCATAGATTTAGGAAAATGTCCAACTGATTCCATGCATAAAAAGAAACACACCCTGCGTGTCCTTAGTGACAGATACTATGAATAAATTCTATCTGTGCAGACAGTCACATCTGAAACTTTTTGAAGTATGTGGATCTTTTGGTAAGAGGGAAGCAGAGCAAGAGCTGCTTTGTACATAATATATTAAATAGATATTATTAGCTATGTTAGAAACTTTTCCCTATGCTCCACTGCCTGCAGACTGTCTCAGATACTTTATTGTATCAATGGTCAAAAGATGGCAAAAGTGCCATCTGGACCTCTTTAGTCAAAGCAGGCACACTCACACATTTTTTATTCTTCTCAACAAAAGATTTTAATAGTGATTTCTTCCTCTAATGAGCTCAAACATAACTTGCTGAAGAATGAGAGTTTGCACTTTGTGAACTTTTTGCCCTGTGGAACCAGCTTAAACTAAAATAAACCCTGAAAGGCTCAGAGCCATCACTAACCCTGCAAATCCTGTTTCAGTCCAGACATGTGTAAATACCAGAAAGTTTTTACACCAAAGTCCCTAATTCCTTTTTCTTTGGACATCTCTGTGTATTAATTCATCTACTAACAAAATGTTTAGCCTCCTTATTACTGCAACTAGCTAGCTAAGCAAGCAGCTAGTTTACAAGCTAGGTAAGTGGAGAGCAGCCAGTTTAAGTGTAATACATTTTCTAAATATTATTTTTAGCCAACAACATACTTATACAACCTTAAAAACTACCCACAAATACTTGCTATAAAACTTAGCTTCCTGTGTAGCATTGCAGGTTTATTAATATGTAAAACAAAGCAGGTAAGAACCCGTTTTGTCGTGGTTTACAGTGTCAATAATGCTCTGGTGCTGTGTAAAATAAGTGTTCGTCCTTTTTGGCAGACAAATTGTCAGCGTACTCCTGGGTTCAGCCTACTTTAGTAGCACTATTTAAAAGCCTTACTCTCGAGTTTTGAGGGCGTGTAATCTCTACTCTGTCCATTTCCAGGCTGGTTTTATGTCAACAGTTAAACAGTTATAAAGTTATCGTCTGAAATTCTCAGTCTAACTCATGAAATAAGTGGAAAATGCCCACTTCTGACATGAACTCTGAAAGTTATTTCCCCTTTACAAACCTCTGAACTTCCTCCATGCATACTGAACTCCGCCGCGCTGCGCAAAAACACACAATAACAGCTCATGTCACAAGAACTCACTCAGAGTGTTCTGGTCCGGGTCATCCCACCATCTCGCTCCAATGTCACCGTCGTTCCAAAGTAGGGGTCTCTTTAGTTTATCGTGCCGCCTGTGGTCGTTTTCATCGCGGGTTGCTGTTTCAACTCAGCCTGCTTCCGTCCTCCTGCAGCCCCGCAGCAGCAGCGGGTCATGTGACGGCAGCAGGAGGCAGGAAGTGAGCGCTTATCTGAACACGGATAGAGCCGCGGAGGGGAGTCCTGGAAGCATAGAGGGCCCGCTGCTGGATAAGTGATGGTGGTAAGTGGCTGCTCTTTTCAGCGAATTGCCCCTCCAGGAGACTGGTGCTCAGTGAGGCAGCAGAAAGTCATGTGCTGCTGCCAGAAGCGGGGCACATGACAGAGATACTGTTGTAGATAATAGCTTGGTATTTATGGAATGCAGCTTCATGGTTAAGCATGAGATCAGAATTGTTTGTGCCCTTATTTCTTAAAAGAAATAGTGTCAAATCAGGATATGGGCCTAATAATGTATTCCTCAGGTGTGCAGAGAAAATACAAAGTTGTATGCAGATAAACTTTTTATGACTATAATTAAGATGAGAAAAATATAACGTGTGAGCTGAAAAATAAAAAATCATGAAAAATCCTAGAACTCAGGCCACAAATCAATAAAGTAATCCAGTATTACTACTGGAACTATTTTAAGGTTAATCCCTGTATTTATAAACCATGTTTTAATAGTTTTAAGGGGTCCAAATGTTTGTAATACTGAGTTAGAATGCTTTAACCAGCAGCTGGAAACTGCTGCAATCAAACAGAGTTGGTCTATGAGTAATGCATGTTATTATGACTATGAACCATGGATTTTGTCTGACAATACCCCTGATTGGATTTCTACAGAGATAAATGTGTATTAAGGGCAATGGAACCATGTTAGTAGCATATGGCCCCATGGTGATGATGCTATACATAAAGTAAATGATGAAAGGGTGTTTTGAACTGAAAGGGGATGATTGCAGCAGAAGTTGCCAGATTTGGCAAAAAGGGCAAAGCAAAAATAAGAGAAAATGCTGTTCCAAGAGCATCACGCTATACAGACAGAGAGGAGGTACCAAAATTAAACACTGTGAGTGGACTGTGGACAAGTACCCCATGTGGCAACATTGCAGCCATATTTGTGATATAGCTGGGATGCAAGTTAAAGTATTCCCACTGAGTGTTAGTGTGATTACAGACATTTTGTGTATATTGATCATTTTGATTAAAACGGTGGGGGAAAGGCCAGAGAACACTCTGAGGTATAATTATTTAGAAGAACAGTATGGTGCAGTATAGTGGTGCAGTGCCCCCTCATAGCAAGAAGGTCCCTGTTTTAGATCTGGCTGGGGCATTTTTTCCTCCAGCTTCCTCCCACATACCAAAGACATGCATGTTAGGTTAGGTTATGGGGACTCTAAATTGGCCATAGGTGCAAGCATAAGCGTGAATGGTTGTTTGCTAAATTGGCCGTGGGTGTGAGCAGGAGTGTGAATGTTTGCTGTCTCTCTCTAGAGACTGGCAGTCTGTCCAGGTCTCTTCCTGCCCGTTGACAGCTGGGATAAGCTCCAGCCTCCCTTTGACCCCGTACAGGATAAAGCAGGTTAGGAAGATGGATGGATGTATAAAGTGCTATAACTTAGAAGGGCATCCTCAAATGTAGTAACTAAACCTTGTAGGATAGATTACATTGATGCTGCATATGCTCGCCAAACACTTCACTGTTTCTCAGAGAATGTTTTGATGGCTTCAACAAATCTGTGTTATATCATAATATTCTGCACAGACTGTGTGCTTTGCTTCTGAGCACAGCAAAGAACCTCATAGTAACATAAATATTTATGTTTTATTAACCTTGCTTGGGTCAAAATGGTCCAAAATGCCAAAAGTTCTACGTCGTGGGCCAAAGTCTAATCTAGTCCATCAGTTTTCTGGGGATCCAGCATTCATGAAAGTCTTATTTAAGCTGACTCCTGTATATATAGAGTAAACATCATGAAATCCTCAGTGTTTGCTAACAGGGCAAGGGGGCCTTGCATGTCTCAAAATGGATCACTGAGTATAAACAGTGTTAGGTGGGCCTGGGTAACAGTTACCTCCACTAAGGAGACACTGTCACGCAGAAGTGGACAGACACGGTACAGTCCTCCTAAATCACAACAAATTAGATTTTGTCAGAGGACGTGACGCTCAGCAGTTGTTATCACAGGGTACAGGTTTATATGAAGCAGAGTTATCCAAGCAAAACCATTTCCATAGATTGGCTTGATACGATCCTGCTCTAGATGTTAGGAGGTTCACAAAGGCCTCACGTTGCCTCTGTCAATTGAGCTAATCTTTTGGTTTTACTCAAACTCAGCATACGTTTGATTAGAAATTATTAGATTATGTGTTGTTCTGGCAATATCAAAGTCAATCTTAAGAGTGTTTTAAACACATGCTGACAACTGATTTTAAGCAATTTTCTGGAGCAAAAGCAGCTCATTTCAGTCTACCTGTCTGCCTCTACTTTTCCATGTCAGCTCATTCTCTTTGAAAATAAAGCATGTTTGTAACTTTATCCAAATGTGCTGTATGAATGGTTAACATAGTATGATAAATAATATTTTCCCCTTTACAATGACCCCAAATGAAGTGGTCCAGGTGTTAACGAGTCTGGTTTGATTCTTACATGTCAACAAAGTTGGCCTGTTTAAAACAAACCACATGTGAAAGGAGGCTGTTCCTGAAGTTCATTTTTTGAGCCCAAACATTTCTGCTCCCTGCTTAAAAGCAAGAGCAAGTTTTACATGAATGGAACCAAAATATAATTAAAGGTGCATGCTTTGGATCACAAGCTCTTGAAGGGCCGCCAGTGTTAACATCTCACTGTCATGAAAGAGAAAAACAGAAATCAGGGCCATGCCGCTTTTCTATACCAGGCTTATGTAGGAGAAAGCGATGGCACCTGAATGACGAGCATTTTAGTCACACAGGAGTGAAGCCATAGTCCTTTTTCTTCAGATCCCTGTTGTCTGTGCATCAGCAGACACTGAGCCCAGTGTGGCTCAGGCTAGTCTGTTCGTCTGAGGTCTGGACGTTCAGCCCATCCTGGCTTCATGTTTCCCATCAGCAGCTGCCTCATGCAGTGACAAGACAGCACTCTACCCACTACAAAGACTCACTCCAGCTGCTTCCACATCTGGTGCATAAGAGTGAGTGAGTGCACAAGCAATGATAACTTTAATACTCCAGTACCTTTTGTTAAAGGATGCTGCATGAACTTTTATTTATGGCTGCTCTTAACGAGGGTATTTCTGCTTCTCTTTGTGCTCCTGAGCATGTATAAATCAAATCTTCTTGTGTCTTTGTTTCTTTTTCTTCTCCTTCCTGCAGTGCCATGTGCTCTTGCAAATCCCTGTCTTGTCCTGAGAAATGCTGGGGAGTCTAGTTACAGAAGCAGAATTTACTTCCAAATCCTCTCTTGTATGTAGCATAATGAGGGTACAGTCAGTCTGACCGGTTTTAATCTGAGCGTGACTTCATTCCTTCTTCCTTATATAGAACAAATACAATTTATTCGGTATTTGTAAGTGTTTATTATCAATGTAAACTTTTTTTTTTAAAACCAAAAATAATATAGGCACACTTTACATATTAAAATAATGCTCTCCAAAAGAAATATGAACATCTCTACATTAACTATAAACACATTCAGAGGACAAATATTCTTTATATTTAACATGTTCAGACACCAAAACGGTCCCTGCTTATCCCCCACCAGCCTCTAAAATCACCACCCTTTTTCTTACTTGTCAGTTCAGAGGACATTGCAAGAAACATGGCCAGATCTTTCCAGTTTTCTGTCATCATGTAGGGATCAATTTAGTGAACAACAAACCTATCAGTGAGATAGATGGACTAAGGCCATTTTAAAGGCATTTTTCTTCTGCCTGTCGACACTCAATGAGACCCAGCACTATTTGATTCTTAGCACAGTCACTTGGTCAGAGATTATTCAAGAAATACATTCTTACTTATTTTTAGCTTTAGGTTTGGGGCATTAGTACCTCTAACATATATATATATATATAGAGAGAGAAATACAAAGACAGCAAAGTATTTTATCATATAAATTAAGTATATACTGTGTGTAAGTACACATATTAAGCTTAAAATCACTTTTCTTCAATTTTTTGTATTTACAATACATAATCTATTAATATGACAGTAAATCTGTACAAAATAATGTCAAATATATCATGTATATTTAGTACAAAAAAGACCTAGCAGCATTAAAGGATTATAACAAAAAAAGTAAGATATGTTAAAATACACCTGAAAAATAGGAATTTTGGGATCTAGATATTAGATGTAGACGCAGGCAAAATTATGGATGGGTTCACATTTTTTTCCTTATCTTTGTTTCACTGTGAATCAGACTGAGCAACACATCGTATTAAAACGAAATGTGCAGCACAAAAAACACACACACAAAAACAGCCTTTAAAAGAACCAGATCCTTGATGTAGGCCATTCAATATGGCAAAGGAAGAAAAGGATACTTTCAGCGGCACATCCAACAGACTGACACTTCAGTAGCTTTATCAGTAAAATATATGCACACATGCAGACACACACAGACACAAACACACTGACACACACACACACAAGACACACAAAACACGTGGTTAGCCCGAGCATGGACATACCATGGCATCTTTCTCTTTGTGGAAAGGATCAAGTCAAACTGAAGCTGACTTGCGTATGCTTCAGAAATGCTGCCTGCTCAGAGTTTTCTCCTCAATCTTTTTTGTCTGTTGGTCAGAAAGATTAGAAGAAAAGACAAGAAAAAAAACTCTTGGAAATAAACCCCAGGTTTGACAGTCCAGGAGGAAAAAAATATAGCTTCATCAAGTAAAAGAATGTGGTCTTCCTTTGATATTGCATTTCACAAACGTCATAGAAAATGCACAAAGCCATCGCTGTCCATACAAGTCTCACAGCATGTGAGGGGTGAAAAGAAATGGAAAGTGTTCAGTGCAGCTCTTCATGTGTCTTTGTTAGAACAAAGAAGAGAACAATAGTTTAATTGTTATATTTGTGTTTTGAAGAAACAGAGAGAGGTGTGTTGTATTCAAGTGTCCACTCAACTGAAGTCCTCACAAAGTGGAATTCTGGTTTTTAAGCTTTGAGTCAAGCTGGTAGAAGGTTGGTGGTTTGGTAGATATCACACTTATACCTTAGGGATGAAGGGTTATCGATGTTATCTTCGACAGGCGTAGGCATTAATGTTTTTTATGACGTAAAAGCCTATGGTCATGGGAGGCATTGCTATTGTCCGTCCAGCCCTCAGTGTCTTAGGCTTTAGCTCCGGGAACGTCTCGCTGTCTACCATGAGCAGCTTCTCCCCATTCAGCTGGACATGTCTGCAAACAGAAGATGACAGAAGACTGACATAGAAAACTGGTGCGGCTCATCCGGAACAGACAAGGTGTTTCTCAACAAGTCAACAAAGGATCCTTTCAAGTAGGATGGCACATCATTGTCAAAAGGTTTAGGACACACCACCAATTGAGTCCTTCATTTAGAGAAACCTTAGGGATGTTTCCTTAATGTCTTCACAATCCATACAATGTTTCATTACATGCCCTGAAAACCTTTGCCTCTGTCTTACCAAGGAATCACCCTTGACATTAAAAGACGACAGGAGGCTGTGGATCAGCTCATAGAGTCAGATCAGTGCACCACAGAAAATGATTCTGTCAGTTGTACACTTGGGGGTGCTGCTGCTACAATATTGCAATCAAACAACTGCACTGTTAGGATAACTTTTTTCAGTGGGATCTACACAGATATACAGAATCCTGTTCCTCCTGAGTTAAGTGTATTACAATACAGAATTATCAAGACTTAAAGCAACAAAATTATTTAGCTTAAGCAATAATTGCTTAAGAAAAAAATATTACTAGTATAATTGAAATAAAATGGGCCAATAAAAAAAAAAAGATTCCACATTTTCCATAGCACAATATCTGCCTGCAATTCAAGTTGTAGTAAACTGGATTATTCTAAGCAGCATTAGTTGTAACAGACACAGAGATGTTCTTTTGAGGAGTAGCTATATAACGTGGCAAAAGGAAGGAAACAAATGAACTGTGGTTACAAAAAAAGGTAATTATAAAGATAAAAGCCACAATAATGAGCACAGTTTTACAAAATCTATCCAGAGGTTTTATCAACCAAAGCTGGCTTGAGTATGATTTTATTATTTCTTAACATTTGTAACGCTTCTCTTCACTAAGACCAGTATCTGTGATATGTGATATAATAAATCATCCTCTTGTGTTTTTGCCCTTTAATATCACTTCTAACATTCAACTATAATTGCTGCCATGACTAAAGCAGTAAATCAGTCTTTTCTATCACTTTACAATGTTGACAATAATACAGGGGTAAAGGCCAGTGATCTGGAGAACCTTTAAATTCAATAAAATCTCAAATAAAACTCCGCTCAATAAGTAGAAGTTATGAATCAAACTGTATTGCTCACAGCCTTCGTTCAAGCATGCATGGGCCTGAATACTTTCAAACTACTACAAATTTATAGACATCTGGAGTTGCTAAAGCCATTATAAAAGTCTCCCTTGTATAGAAAGGCACCTAAAGCCAGAAAAGGGCCCGTCGTTAGCTCACTTGCCTATTAATTGCCTTGCAATCCTGTTCTAACACCTAAAACATCCTCCATCATTATGCTGTTATTAAAGGATCAGGCCTGAGCCTCCATTAAGGCCGTTTGCAGATATCATATAACACAAAGGCAGACCCACACACACCCACACGTACATAGTCCTGAGTCATTAGGCTGTTATTCCAAGATCTGGGGCTTAAGTCTGAGTCAAAATAACAGGCCAGAGACTTTAAGGAAAGAAACCATAAACTTTTTAAAGGACACTTTGAGGAAATTGGAATTAAATTACCTACATAAAGCATAATATATTTTAGTTAGTGAAATTGCATGAGTAGAAAAATGGGATGAGTATGAAATGAAAAAAATCTAACAATGAAACATCTGTCGAAAGCAATAAAACGCACACACATTTTGGAACTTTGTGACGGAATCTGTGTTCTGTAAATGTATCTGTTTATAAAGGCCAGAAATACAGACTACAATGACAGTCTAAACAAACATCCAGCTTTAATAGGTTTTGATTTAAAAAAATAGGAAAAGGGTTCGTTGTGTTATTGTTAATGAATATATTCTGTTGCCCAAAGAGCAGGAAGACTTATGTTAGTGTATATTTGCATGTTTTGTGGTGCAGTATTCACACAACATGCTGACTTAGCACAAGATCAACACTGTGGTCATAAATTAAAATCACTGCGGCCCTTTGAAGGGCCCGTTTTTAACACCCTATCAAGACTGGGGGAATAAAGTTGTTTGTAAAATGTTTTTATTCCACCTTTTTGTCTCTTTCTACGATAATAATAACTTTATAAAAACAATTGTTTAATAAACGTTTTTAACATTATAGAAGCAATGACTGCACTGCAGGACTTGTGCAGTTGTTATAACCTGGGTCTCCCAGTAGTGCACTTGTCTTGTTTGATCAGCATGAATGAATGCAACAGGATACTCTATAACATGCTGTTTGGACAGAAAACAATAACTGAAAGCTGGTGTGTGTTTGTGTGTGAATGTGTACATGAGACAGAGATACTAACTTGGCTTTGAGTCCATCAGAGCCATATGGTTGGAGCAGGTACTGATGGACAGTCTTGTTCCGTAACGTCCCCGCCAACTTGATTTTCTTTCGTGACCGATGCAAGTTGATGATGTAGATCGTTATGGAGCCTCTCACATAGTTATGGCTGGTACCACGAAGAAAAGGATGAATATTAATGTTTTCTTTACATTCACAAAGAATACAACAGAAGAAAAACACATCTGTTAATGGGGGCCTATTATATATTACAATGCCATTTTAAATAAAATTCTCTATAATTAAAGATGACTACAAAGAGACTGAAGGCTTTGATATTTTTATCCCAAATCGTAACATAATAAAACCACAACTCCTTGATCTAATCTGGATCAAAAGGCTTGCAGAAAATTAATAAAGTAAGATAAGGCAAGCTCAAAAAATGAATTCCTTTACTCAGCAAGTTGCCTCCTTTATTACAGCTGAAAACCTATAATCTATATTTAGTATGAAATATAGTAAACCACATATCATTTTTATCATTCTCATGAAGTCTATCTAATGCAAAAATCTGCTTCTCTTGTACAGTATCCAACATAAAAAACCTGCCGCTGTCTGGTCTGAGAGTCAGGCAAAGGGTGTGAACACAAAGGGCAACACTTCTTGAGTTACACAGACAACAGTGTTTGAGTCCCTCTCCTTAGAGCAAAGCACTGGGGACACAACTTGATAGGAACACTGGCCAAAGGTAAATAACTAAGCGAGACAGATAAGACAAACATGATAAAATCTAATAAGGGCCCAAATATGAGGACAAAGACAACACAGCTGTAGTGAATACCACATGTCAGCCTTGGTGCTCAGGGTCAGGGCTAAAACGTCTGGTAGACATCTCTCCCAGTTACCACCTCCGAAATCTCATATCCTCAAAGCAATCTCGGTTTTTGGGTTAGTGTTTGTTCTTTTGGGCACAAGGAGAGGCATTTATTTCATTAACTGTCCAAGACTTCTAATATTCAACCAAGAGAAATAGTTTAGCATTGCTGTTGGAAACGCCGTGTATCTGGTTCTGTGTTAAACTCTTGTTTCTGAGAAACGCAGACCATAGTACACAGTGATCGAATGGTTAGATGGAGGAAGAGATAATGACCTCTCAAGCCTTTCAAACGATGCGCTTCTTACAGATCCAAAATAGGAACATAAACATGTGTTGATGCCGTTTGATGTCAGAGCATCACTGGGAAGTGAAAAAAATGCCATGCAAACCACTAAAAGGGGTAAAAGGCCAGTAAAAGTCAAATATCTAATCTGCAAAGACTTTTCAAACCGCTGACTGCCTGGACACATTTATACTGTTTGCTGTCTCAGACTGCTACAGAGCATTCAAACCACCAAGACTACAATGGTTTGTCCACTCAAAGACTGACTGTATACAACCACAAAATGGCAGAAATAATGGCAGCTGAAGTGGCTTCAGATTTGACAGGGCTTCACTGTCTGATCACATGAGTTCAAGGCTGAATGGTATGTTGAATGGAGCTGAACAGCACCACGGGCCAAAGGGATCTCTTTTCTCCCAAAGTCACCATACATAAGTGTGTACACTTGTTGAAAACTATTTCAAATGTTCACCATGTATATCATTTGGGTTCTGTGTTTGTTATGCCCATTTATCGAACATCTATCTCTGCAGTACTGTTTTTCTGAGAGATGCTCCACCTGTAAAAGAGCCCCGTCTAGAGTAAGACCGTAAGTCTAGCCTGGTGCTGACAGCCACTGTTCTGGGTTAAATGATAACCTTGAACAGGCTATGGTGGCACTCTTCATCTCCTCCCAGCACAGACTGCCTTATTGTCCCCCCCCTCCCCCTCAAATATCCCCCTCCAGCCAATCCGAGATGGGATAAAGGCCTCACACACCTTTCAGCGGCTCTTTGACAGCAAAGAGACAGAACCCACACACCTGATAAGTGATACCCGTTAAGTTTTATAGGCCCTGAGCTGTGAATGAGCGGGTGTCCGCAGCCTGCTTATTTATGGGAAGCCAAATGGGCCAGCTGAGGATTTAGTTCTTCCCCAGCAGACGACCCTCAGGTGTTTGCAGGAAGACACGGAAAGTTCAGAAAGTTTAAACCATGGCCTGGTTTCTCTCTATATCCTCAAGGACAATCTCACAGTATTGCTACACTTAACTTAAAGACCGCGGGGATGTGTGCTTTGTCATCTGCTGGCCTCAAATGTACTCTTACTGGTTACAAACCATTCTTTAGGGTGTTTAAGCTGTGGCACGTACTTGTAGTAGCTGGTGCAGTGGGCATAGATACGTAGCTTGTCTCGTATGACTCGTCCTGGTTGCGGCTTCCTCTGCAATCCAGCCACCCGCACACCTAAAACCCTCGGACCAACCAGGCGCTTGAAGACCAGAGAAAACCAGTAATCCTATGAGAACAATACAATCACACAGATAGCATTATTTTGATGCTGCAAACAAGATTTAAAGTAGCAAAATCAGGCAAGGAAGAAAAATAGGCTGGTTTGATTGGTAGTAGTGCATTTAAATGCAAGGATAAATAGATGTATATCGTTTTTTTTTTTTTTTTGAAAGAGAGAATTTATTATCCTTATGCTGACTCAACTGGAAGTAAATTATACCAAAATCCAGTTTTGTTTATCCAGTCATGAAATGTTTCAGTTATTCTAGAAACAGATTAAGTTTTTCAAACTGCAAGAATTAAAGAATTCACCCGCAATGCAGCCAAGTTGAAAAAAGGTATTTTAGCCACAAAACGTCCAAACATGCCAGCACCTTGACTGTCAAAATTTAATTGATGCAGACTGTCCCGTGTAATATGTCATGTTACATCTAACCACCACCGACCCGTTCAGGATTGACAGGTCTTATATATGACTTTTTACCAAATATTATGCTACGTCACGAATTGCTGTTTTATGTTATCATTGTTAAATGGTCCACCATGCTGAGTATCACTCTATAGACTACACAGACTCAACACCTCTCCAAGAGACCCAGAACAACATGTGTTCCTCAGGAAGTTCCCATGCAATCCTGCATATGGCAACATTTAAGGGCTTCTTTTTTTTCCACACAGGCTTTAACTTAATTTGCTGCCAAGGCATCGAAGAAGCAGAGCACAGTATAGAACAGTATAGTGCTGGCCATGACCAGAGGGATGGATGGATGAATGTATGGCCAGAATTCTATGATTATTGCATAGTGTATAAAACAAAGAACAGTTCAGTGAGTTTGGATAGTTTTCTGTGAAGGTTTGACAGACTTACATTTCAAAACACACATATCAAAAACGTATATTTAAATCTTTGCCTGAGCAGAACAGGAACTGGTGGGACATAACACTGAAATTTTTTATTCAGAAATAACAGCTGAAGTTCTAAATCTTCCAGAGTTCGACTGCCTGTTTTCCTGCCTAATTGCTTGCTGTCTCCCTGTCTTTCTCGCTCTGTCTTTTTTGCCCCAGACTCTACCTCCCTAGACCTCCCTAGATAGACTGACAGAAAGACAAACATCAACTGCAGGAAAAAAGCTTATGATCAAGCAAGGAAGCACAAGAAGTACATCAAGAACATCAGAACAGAAAAAAACACAGACCAATAAAACCTCAGCAGCAAAGAAGTTGAGGCAATACAGGACGATAACAGGGAAGATAACCATTAACCTAAATAGGACAAATGAGAGACAGACCATCTGAATGAGACCCTGTTAATCTCTTGAAATACAGGAAAAGGACCACCCCTTCTGGTGGGACCTTACCTTGAGAAAAATATTTAAGGTAGCTAGTGGCAGATCCTGTCTGAATTGAGTTTTTGGTCATTACAAGTATAATGTTTGTCTATGTAAATGGTATATATAAATGATAGATAAAAATATTGCAAGTCAAAGAAGCTGCAGTTTGCACAACACACTGATTCTATACATCCACAACACCAACATGAATCCAGCCTCCAGAAAGTACTAAAAGAGGTGAAAATCACATCAAGCCATGCCGAGAGCTGCAGCTAGACGAAGCGGGAATTTAGTCAGAGCTAGCACGCAGGATCAAATGTACAAGATTCATTAAGAAGTAGCTATCTTCAGTACGGTCTAATTAGAGTTCCCATAAGACAATAAAAAGAAAACAGCTGGTAAAAATGAAGACCGAAAAACATCCAGGAACAGATAAAAAATATATGAGTACCCGCAATATGCTGAGTTGGTACTAAATTAGAGACAGCCCACTGCCTCATCTCTCTGCTTCAAATCTAAAAATATAAATATTCCTTCTTCTTTTCAGACAGGAGCAATATGTCTCTGTTCGTTGCCAGACCGACCGATTTCTGTTCTTCAAAGAATGAATCTGAGACAAGGTCGACCATCGCTTTCGGAGATTACCACCCACCTCTGAAGGAAGACAGCCGACACATGTGAAGTGAAAAACAACACAAAACAGAAGAAAGAAAGATGATTAGAAAGGTAAGGAGGAGGGTTGTGTTGAGGGTATGTGTTGAAAATAGATGAAGTGGTTGAGTTATTCAGTGAGCTGGGGGCTTTGACTGGATTCTACCAATGCTGGAGTCATCCTATAGGGGAAGGGGCCAGGTCATAAATTTCCCAAGCAGAGGACAGGTTGGCCCTGCAGTGAATTCTCTCAGCAGGTAGGCTAGTGCAGCCTTCAGACATCCAGCCATGTTAAAAGCATTGTGATCCTAGCGGGAGTCCACAATTCCCAGAAAAATAATGGAGACGAAGAGGGGGGAAAAAAATGAAGCCATCTTGATTGTTTAATAACTTGAAGTGAATGCATGCACGCTAGAGAGAACTAATGAGGGTTTTATTGAAAAATTGTCATTATTTTTTATTTTTTTGTAGCAGAAGTGGTTAGTTTGTGAGCCAAATAAGATTTGCAGTAAACACATTATATTGACCGAAGAAAGAATAAAAGAATGTGTGCTAAATTCTCCTTTATTGTAGTAACAATGATTTACTGTCCACGTCATTAATGTAAACCTCTCACCCTGCTCTGCCTCAGCTTAAAATAAATCTCTTTTTATTAACTTAATAAATCTCTCTGTGAACATGGCATTTTATCACTCGTCACAATTTGTTTTGAAATGACATAGTTTGACATCACAAGTTACATAAACATAACATAGTTTGTGGAGTGACATTTTATTTTGTTACTGCATAAAAACCAAACCAAATGAGGACTTAGGACTGGGCAGTTCCATTTCACACAGTGTTGCAGGTTATTTTACTAACATGCCTGTGTATCAGAATCTCAGGTTGCAGATCTATCACCAGCAGACTGTCCCGCACAGAGAAGCACACAGTTATGATGGGGGGGTTTGAGGGGAGCAGTGACACTGTCCTGAGCGACTGATAAAGGGCTAAGGTTACATGGCATTTCGCCCCCGCGTCTAACCACTCATCACCACTAAACACCTTTCATCTCAGCTAATAGCTCCCACGGGAAAGAGCGAGAGGTGCCATCGAGGCACTGGGTCCTGTGCAGAAATGTCCTGAGCACGACCAGTCGGACCCTTGTTATTTTGAGTTAGGCTCTGACCATGTGAATTAATTAAGTAAAAGAGACACTCACAGGTAAAGGGTTAAAATGCTGGTCCACAAGGTGTGTGTATCCATAGTCAAAGAACGAGTGACGCAAGACAACATCAATCCCGTGCACAGCAGCCATACCCAGTGTGTTCACCCACCTGGAATATATACAAACACACACCAGAAATAAATATTAGCAGTAGATGTGTTTGCTTGTAATACATAGGTCCTGTGCAGCTGCTTCAGCTATTATCTACAAAATACAGCTCAGTGATTCATTCGGGAACACAGCACTACTTACAGAAAGCTGGCAGCATATGTGTCAGAGAGATTATTGATTCCTCCTGCCCAGGCTGGCCCCAGTCCACCTAGCCACACCTTCTTACCAGGAGTATGAGTGTTCACAACCTGCAATGATTGATGGATATGGAAGTGCTTCAACAAAATACACACCGCGATCAGTGTTATGAGGGATTATTTTGTTAATTCTGATATTCATAAAAACAAAACTATAATGATAAACATATAACATAATAAAAATGCACATAAACATAAACCAGGAGCGCAGAAATCTATTCAGAGTAGTAACACAGAAACGAAACCCACTCATGCTGCATTTTATTGAGGTTCTGTAAATGTTTCATGGCAGATGTTACTCTTAATATTTAGCCTGAGGGCTTACTTCTGACTGACTGACTGACAGACAGACAGACAGACAGACAGACAGACAGACTTTGGTACCGTGGTGATTTTAGTGATCTGCTCTGTCAGTGTGTCCAACAGACGAGTCTTTAGGAAGTCCTCTGCTTTGTTCACTCTGCCATCCATGTAATAACTGTAACAGAAATCCAACAAATACAATGTGAGAGAAACACTCTGTATGCAGTTTGTACATATAGTTTTAACTAAAATGTTCAGTGTTTGAAAATATAAAATTATTTTAAAACTAATATTAAAGAGACTGTACTATAATAAGACATTTAACAGTAGGTAAGTGACATTTAAATTGTATAACAACCTCACTGTTTCAACAGCTCAATATTGACTTTAAAATCTAAACCACTAAGTAGATTTTCCATTACTCTCAACAATGTAGTACACAATGCATCAATTCACTACCAAAGCAATGATAAACAGGCACTGACACATTCAATTATACTTTAGAGTACCGATAATCCAATTTTATGTCAAAATGTGGGCTTGCATATGAGAGGAATTGGACACCAACATCTCAGAATAAGACCAAACAATGCAGACATCCCTCTGTGGTGATTTCTGTGTGTTGTGTGTGTTTGTGTGAGAGACAGATAAAGACACAGAAAGAGATGAAAATAAGCAATGATGTTAGGACAGCATGATGCGAGAGGAATTTATTGGTATTCAGAGCCAAAGTCCTGAGGAACATCACCCTGTGGGCAGACAGAAATCCTCTCCAACATCCTCCACAAGGATCCAAGAGAGGAGAGAAACAACCACGGTCTCCTAGTTCATGTTTCAGGTATCTGAAAAATATTACCATCATATTTGCACTCCAGAAGAAAACGCAAAAAGATCTTTGTCAATGGAGTCTTAAATTCTGTTATATGTCTAAACAAATCAGTCAGTACAATATGTTTTCCGTGGAGTAAAAAAAAAAACTCTGAACACACAACATTGCTGCAGATATATTTTTCTGTTTGGCTGCCTCACACAGTTGTGTGTTTTAGGGTTCATTAGTGTGAGGATAACGGGCTAAAAAGTGATCCATTGGTTATGTAATTAATTATGTTTGAGTGATTATGTTCGATGAGCTCTACCGGAATACAACAGCATGAGGAGGAAGATGATATCACACAGATAGATATTTAAAGAACTGTTGGTCTGACCTGATCAAGACCACTTCATCAATATAGTAACATCAAGAGAAAATGTTCAAATATCAGCTTTGACATAACCTGTCTTGTTGATTAAATTGTCTAAATCCTAATATTCATGTCTTATCGAGGAGCTTGTTTCTTTGAGTTCACATTACCAAGGTTTGGCAAATATAATATAACCCAGTGAGCTCAGACACACTGACCCAGTGAAACAATAAGCTCATATGCAGAAAATAAAGTAGCATGGAAGCCAGTAAAAAGTGAAATGACTCATGTCGATGTATTTTATTCTGAATTTTCAGAGCAACAAATGTCATTACAAGATATCAAGATCAACTTTTTCCATCAAGCTGAAAACAACATCTTTTGTGCCAGTTTCATTTTTCTCTTCTTGGAAGAAAGAAAACTATGACAACCATTTTAAATCAAGGCAATCGATCGAAAGCTGGTCAGTACATTTTTTTTAATCTCAAGTTAAAACCATTAAATGGAAGCCAAAGCCAAAGAACATTTTGAATATTAAGGAAAGTAGAGAAAATGACCCTTTAATACTAGGGTGTTCATTTGAAAACAAAGCTCAAACAGTTTTGGAAACGTTTACTGAAATGACGGATTTGTCAACAAAACTGCTGAGACCATGGCTGAATTTAGTTCATGTGGGGTGAAGCTGTGTTGCAATCTGAGTTGAAACTTTCTGTCCCCCCCCCTTATAGTGCTGGAGAGGTCCCAAGCCTCTGGCCTCAAACTGTAAACAATGCATGGATTAAGTCATAGCTTTACACCAATTATTTGGTTATCCTCTCATCTTTCCATGGGGATCACAATACTTCTTTAGTCCAGATCCTGACAACAAAAATTCCAGCTCATATATGGAAAGAGAGTAAAAGATGGAACTAATGTCTTACAGCTTACATCTTATTCATGCAAGTTGAATTTTGGCTATTATCTATAAAACTATTAGGAAAGTTTGTAAAAGCCTCAACAAGAAATTGATATGAATACAATTTTGTGATTGAGTAATTCGACAGGACTCAAGAGATCCTTCTTGGTATTAAAGTCTAAATTTCGTAAACAGAACCAAGAACTCTTTCTTTGTTCATCTAACATTTGACCTGATACTTCATCTGCTACACTGACCAGAATTCAATAAAATGAACGGGATGTTTTCACACAGCTTTCTGAGAGTGCCAGCAGTACCACATCAAAGATAGTTCAACAACAACACTATGTACACAGAATCAGGGTGCAGGCTAAAGCAAAGATGGAATAAAATCAGACAGTGAGAGATAGAGGCCGAGGTGGATGAACATCAACCCAAAATGGAAAAGAGCTCAACTTAAAACAGGTTCATTTGAAATTTGGTTGGTTAATTCAACACCTGATATCCACCACCCCCATACACATCAACCAATCAATACCCAAAGAAAACAATCAGCAGATTAATCCACAATGCAAATAACCAGTAGTTGCATTGCAGCTCAACCAACTACAACAGTAAAATCTGAATATCTATCAAGCTTGTTTTTGTTGTGATATTGTGTTTCTCATCCTGTAACACTGACAAAGGGTTATAAACTGTGGTGAATAAAAATAAGATTTCGGTATAGATTCATCTTCGATTCGTAGCTTTAAAACCTTTAAAGCTAAAGTAGCTAAAGATGTAGTGGTGTAAAAAAAATATCAACATTCTTTTTAAGAACACTTTGCTGTCCAGTCCATCTGCTGAAGCATGAGATTTGAAGTAAGCAGAGGGGTAACGAAAGGATGTGTTATTTGATGTGGACCAGCAGGTTATCATGAGATGAATCAATCATTGCACAACAGCTGAAGGATATGTAGCTTCTCTTTAGGAATGCCATCAATAAATTTACAGTCCCTCTGTGCTTTTCCTACCAGATGAGATCAAATATCTTTAACATATTGTTTCTCCCATCAGCTATAAATAAGCAGCACATCTCTAACAGTACACTGTCATTCTGACAGAGAGTAAGAAAGATGGAGGTAAAATGTATCATCCTGGCTTGTTTAAAATGTGACTGCATAGCTACAAATGCTTCTGAGAAAACAGTAAGGCCACAGAGAAGAAAACAAGACATTACACTTACACACAAGTACACTTTTCATTACCATACCAAGAGGGTGGCTTCAGACTCATGTTCACACCACTAATACCCCACTGCCTGAACAATTAGGCTCAATAACATGTACATGCTTTGCTCAGGGGTATCTAAACAGCAACTCTTGTGGAAAAGGATAAATTTGTCTCATTGCCTTTCCTCGCTCATATTTTCACAGTGTGAAGCGGCAACCTTCTCGTCACACTCTTCTGACTGGCTCAAATCTCTCACCATGAAGCAGCCCCTGTGGGTAAAGCACTTCACCATACATAAAGTTAGAAGGCCTGGGTGTAGTTAGGAGTTTGATTGAAGTACACGTCTGTCTAAAACCGCAAATGTCAACCTCATGGCAGCACTAGAGCAAAAGTCGAGGAATCTGTGTTAAGATTTATCCTCTGGGGACCATAAACTTCAACACAGCCTCATGCATAAATGACAGAATAGATAAACTGCTAATGTCTCCAAAAATGACATATGATTGTTTGCTGTCTGGTGAGGCTCTACAAAGACTTACAAAGTGTGCTTTTAAAGGTGGACATGCAGACTGACATTTTCTGAAACCAATACTTTTGTGTTTTTTTGTTTTTTTTTTTGTTTTTTAAAAGGTGCCTTTTACTGCACAGAGTGCTGCAAAAGCATATTAGCACAGGTGGTTACCAGTATGCCAAAGCCATTGCGTTTTTGGTTAGATGCTTGAAATAGGCTCTTTTAATACAAATCACATTTTTATCATGACTATTGTGTCCAGTGGCTAAATGGCACCTTTAAATGTGTATTGGTACTTAAACATACTATATGTCTGGTTTTTAGGTAAGGTGCGCTAAAAAAATAAAAACAAATACATAAATTTGGAAAAATACATTCAAAGAAAATCTTGCAGAAAGTTGCATATAGACATGACAGAGAGAGAAAGCTTAGGAGAGAAGGACTTGAGCAGTTGAGCAGTAACCAAGACAACATGCTAAATATGTAAAACTACAATGTTGTGGAAAAGATGTCACAATATAATGCAAACCATATATCAAATATTTCATGATCTGGCGGTATGCAAATATTTCACTACATAACCGAAATCACCACAGACTCCAACAGAAACTCATGAGCCACAGACTCACCATTTACGGCTGATTCAAAACAACTTGAGACGGCCGCAATGAAGTAAAACCGAACCCGTAGACGTGTTAATGAGTGGTCTCCACTTTTATTAGGTTGGCTTCTTTTTGTAGAGGTCAGAGTTTCTGTCACGCAGCCTGGTTAGACTGGAATCTGTACCTCTAGTGTAAAACGGGCTAATTGACACAGTGAATGAGCCAGAGCATATGGTTTGATTTTAACAGTGTGGGTGGTGTTTTTCTAAGGCTTACTGACAGCCCTTCCACCTTCCGTTTCTTCTAATTTCTCCTAATTAGACCTGACCTTCACCTTAATGACCAGTCAGGGTTTGTCTGTGCTTAGAGTGTGTGTGTGTGTGTGTGTTTTTGTGCACATTTTACATATGCGTGTACAGATGAAACAAGGAGGGAAAAACATCAAACCACTGATGTATTTGTATGCATTCCTGCAGTATGTGCAATAGACAAAAAGCAGGTGTTACTAATTTAACACACACACTCTCAGGACCCTTTTCCTGTTGTTCCATTTGCAGAATAAACGCTGCTCTCCACATTATGCATCAGTCTACCTCAGTAACTGTATTAATATTGGCTGTTGCTAGCTACTGCAATGTGGCATACCAGCAGGGTGCTGGTATGCCACATTGCAGTAGCTAGCTAGTAAGATTTATAGTCAGTTAAATATAAAGGATTTTCTCTTTTTTTCTGGGTTTTTCTACAGACAAAATATGATAGAAAAAAAGGGTAAAATACCTACTGTTGCCACGTAACAGCATCTACAACAGAGCCGGCGTTCTTCATGAACCTGAAAGCAAGAAAAGCACAGATAAGGTGCCATTTTTCTTTAAATAAGACAACCAGAGTCACAGGTCAGTCAGGGCTAATAATATGACATAGCACACAGGGTCTAGAATGTCAACACATTTCTCTCATTTATTTACCTGAAATGACTTTAAAATTACAATTTTCTAAAAAAAACAAAAAAAAACACCTTTAATATATATATTTAATGTTTATCTACAGGAATCATTTGTGTTAATTTGAACCTTTTAAAACTACATTATGGATCTTTTGTCTCCACCTGTGTCAGAGAGAATCATTAAAATGACTTTCACCAAGTGCATGCCACCTAACAGATCATGTAATATTGTGTGATGTGGGTGTCCAGGTGTCCCCAACTGTTCTTGGACAGATGGATATTTGTAAAAATATTTGTTTTTTGTTCTACCTAAACAATGAATTGCCATCGGTCACCTCTTTACAGACTGCAATGTTTCCTCAAACACTGAACCTTTGTTTCACTTAATGAAAATATGGGAAATCTTAAAAAATGAGATCAGAAATCAGTCTAAAGCCCTGGTAGCTTTGTAAATCAGTAAACAGTGCTGGAACTGTTTCTGCATCTTGTGGTGTTTACTTCCCAATTCCAAACTTGGCTTGAGGACATTCTCTACCTTATAATGGACTCATCCTGTACATAAACAGCACACATATACACATTTCCTATCTGCCTTCCTCCTCCTGAGTGTTTGTATCTGTGTGTGTGTGTTTCCTGATCTATCTGACCCAAATCACTCCATATTTGGGGGTAACAGTTTGTCAGGCATGCCTGCGTGTGTCTCTAAACATCATGTCACAGAAACACAACTTTCACTGCTCTGGCTTGTTTAGTCTGAGCAGCTACGATATTTGGACTGTTGAGCATCTCAGCGTCTAATTTATCTTATTTCCTGAGAGCGTCAGAGTAGCCGGGCTGTCAAACACAAGAGCCACCCCCTCGTAACTGTGTCAAACACACAAGAATCACCCCGTCGTTAAATGTGACACCCGTGACCTACGGATACTCCAGCTCTCTACCCCTCATCTTCTCACTCCCTCACCTCCTCTTCTCACCACTCATCTTCCACATCCTCCCTGTCCTCTCAGAGCACATTAATCAGACCAAACAGTGCAGGACACACACACACAGAGGTGCACACACCTTTTATTTTGTAAGTTGAGCAGTTAGTTCAAGTATATATTATTGTGGGGAGACCAATATCAAATGATTCTTTCTCTGTTGTCTTCCTGCTACCCATCAGAGTGTGCGTAGTTGCAGAGAGGAGATTCCAGCCTGAGATATACTGAGACATTAAACCCTTCTTGAAAGCACTGTAATTGTAGCACACATTAAATTGACTTTATGGACTATATTTTAGTTTAAAAGGAATGCTGTTCCCTGTTTATCCAACTAGTTAAATCCAGAAATATATACATATATATGCCTCCCCCACCACTTCTATTTGTCTTGTCTGTGTAAAAAAGTCATCCTAAATCTCTAGAGTGACATCTTCCTTTCTAAAGAAAGTAGCTGTTTTATCATCATGGTTACTGCAGCAGACCACCTCTAACTGCATCTACATGTGTAATACTTCACAGTTACATGACAGAACATGGCTATTTGTGAAACTGTCAACTCTGAACATCAGAATGAGTTTAACCTTTAAATGAACTCATCTGATCTCATCTGAAATTCTAGTTTCTCTTAATTATCTGACAATATATATATATATATATATATATATATATATATATATATATATATATATATATATATATATATATATATATATATATATATATATATGTTGTGTAATCTGAATCCCTAAAGAAGTAACGAGTTTTAACAAATACAGTAATAATAGCTTATTGTGTCTTATAAAGGCTAACCAAGTGAGGTTGAAATGTTACCCTTTGTTTAGACAACACTGAAAATTCAAATGTTTATGTTCTTGATATTTTTTTCTCCCTCTCTCTCTCTCTCTCTCTCTCTGGGGGAAAAAGCAAATGCCCCTCCATAAGGTCATGTTTTATTTGGACTGTCCAGCGCTGACGGAGTTGTGTGTATACATCTATGTTTGATTTCCAACCTGTGTTTGTTGTACAGGGCCACTGATGCATCCATTTCAGTCAAGTTTGTTTCCATTTCAACAGATAGAAAAGCTCACAGAGGTTTAACTTTTCTGGGCGTGATGAATATGTTTGAGAGATGCCGTCACCTATATTTGGTTGAGAACTGGACGGAAACATGCATTTCTTGTCTAGAAGGAGTTGTTACCAAACTAAGACAAACAGTAACTTCTAAACATCAGTGTAAAAACTACCCTGAGGGCTGTGTTAACAGTTTATATGGTCAAGTTAGTGTTAGGGGTTAGACCTATTTTTACCATATATCGCCACATTTTCTCTTTTGTTAAAGATGTGTTAGCCCATTTCATTTTAATGCTATAACAGTGAAAGGAAGGATCTTTGTGTTGCACATTTGTCTGGTGTTTATCTGCCATATTCATATCTATGATGCATAAGTATGTTTTAAGTTTTCATCAACCAAGAATCCATTGCTGCTACTTTTGATACATGACTGAATTAATCTTGTCTTTTTCCTTCTGCTGAGCTCCCTCTGTTTCCTTTCTTTTTACCCAGCTGTCCTCAAGCAGGAGGGTCTTCTCCCACTCCCACATGAGGTCCGCTCAAGGTTACTTCTTGTTAGAAGAGTTATTCGAACTGCTGAATCGAGAGTTTCTGAATCTGGACTCTGTAAAGTCTTGAAACCATTTGATTGTAACTGACATTTAATGATACTGTGAATACAATTATTGATGGAAAAAGACACAGATGCTTTGGAAGAGTAAACACACATGATCATTCATGCAATTTTTGACTGTAAGTATCAGTATACTCAGTAGAGTTAAATTAAATCTGGAAACTATTGAATATTATCAGAAAATACAAATACTTCTATCTACTACACTCTTTTTATTTAATGCTGGGGGGGGGGCAGACTGCAGTGCTGGAAGGGCTGTTAGATAAGCAACTGGAGTTGTGCCAGAGCTGGTGCAGCTTCTGGGGGAAACCAGCAGGTGGAACACTGTGCCGTCACATTATCAATCAGATGACACTTTATTTGGGCTGACATGGTATAACTGAAGCTGAGACCCTGAAACCTGCAGAGTGAAAATCCATAAACACTGAAAACTACAACAATGTGTGTGTATGTGCATTAAACATAGTAAAGCTCAGTAAATGTCTCAAACTGCATACTTTCCACTGCCTTCCCCCCTTTTCCCAGCAGGATAGCCTAACAAGGAGTGGAATCATGGCCAATCACTGTTTTACTTGGTGACTCACCCATCCAGCAGCAGGATGGCGTTCTTCCGGGGTCGTCCTGCGTTGGGACCGAAGAGGTGAGCTCGATGGTAGTAGCGCACAGACTGTAGCAAGGTCCGCAGTTTGATGTAGTCCTGAGCCAACTGGGTGCTGTTGACTGCACGGCCAACCATGCTGCGGTAGGCATTAGGCTCTGGGAAGAGGAGATGCAGAACACTGAGCCAGAGAGATAAAGTTTATATAAGCAACAGTGGGGAGGTGGCAGAGAATACTGTTGTTGTTGTATTCTGATCTTGCTCTCTTAGAGAGTATCCAACAGCCAGTAGAAAACGGGATAATTGGGCAATTCGCAGTAATACAGACAGATGGACTCGGTGTCAGGGGAATAGTCCAAGCACACAGGGTGGCCTTGCAGTTTCATTAAAACAATGTGAAGGAGCTACTTTCCCCAAAAGGAGAAAACCTAAACTTTTGCAGCCCCACTGCTGTTTAACCACTCGAGATAATATTATCCTGTACCAGGGTGTGTTTGAGCTGCAAGATAAAACTTCCAATATGTCTATTTTGTGCAAGTGTGTGTATATGCCTGTGCTGTTTTCCTGAAAACTATGAGAATATCATTAGAAAATTTCAAAGAATCACCTTTTATTTAACCTATAAATTCACTTTTATTACTTTAGCTACGGTTCAGGTCCTCACTAAAATTTTCACATGGTATAATTAATTGATTTTGCATGCTACTTTCAGGCTTAGTCCACAATAAAAAAATGTTTTATTTGAGTTTTATTGCATATGAAATTAAATGAAAATATCAAGTAACGTGCAGCAGGGTGTTCCTTTCATCCCTGAATGAACCTTGGTGTTTACCCTTGCTGCTACAACCACAGCGTATCTAAACAACACAGTTAATTTGGGGGTTTTTGTTTGTTTGTTTTTTTTTTGACCATCCATTGTTACCAATTTCTGGACAAATCTTTTTGGGAGCCATCCAAATAATGGCAGAAAGTCCTCATACTGCAACAAGGAGTACCCTCCTCTTGTGATGCCAACACATCCCTGGGAACCAAACCCTGCCACCAGACACATCATGAGTTATTAGCTTCAAAGTGTCTGCATAATGCAGAGTTAACCTGCATGCACATGTAATGAGATCCTGGTAACTTATCTCCTTATACCCACAAACTTATTGATGACCCTAAATTATTCATAGGCTGCTATTATTGTTTATACACTATACAGGCTTCTTGGACGAAATAAACTTTTAGGATTACCTGTGATGTTTAAGGTCTTTCAATGATCACATTGAAGGTTGTTGAAATATGTTTTATATGTTAGATGTTTGTTTATATTGTTTATACTATGCATTGCACCAAGGCATCAGAAGGCATCTGACCCACACCTCTTAACATACTGCAAGTCATGACGAACTATTTTCAGCAACAAGATAAAACAAGGAGTCCTGCAACAGGCAGCACCAAGGCCCAGGCCCAGGCCCAGAGCCTTGATCCCAGCATCCTGGAGTCAGTCTGAGATAACATAAAGAGACAGGAGAGACTGAGACAGCCTTAAATCCCCAGAAGAACTGTGACAAATTTCAACTATTAGCAGAGTTTCTTTTGAAAGCACCCTCTTTCACAGACTACAACTACAACTACAGCACAGAAGTAGTTACAAACTGTAGGAAACACATTTTACAAATCTTTAAATATAATATTTATTACCAAATCTGGTATTTTTACTGCACTGACCATTGCCCAGCTCCCAGGAGATGTTGTACTTCTTGCCAGCACTGTACTTCAGCAGGCTCAGGGTGGAGGAGGTGTTCCAGGAGTTGTCTGGGTTCCTGTGCAGCGCGTTGAGCCCCAGGATCAGGTGCAGACCAGCACAGTCGGCAAAGTTGTAGAGTTTGTCTAAAGACCTGGCTGGGAAAAACCCACAAAGCAGTTGTAACTTTGATTCTTTTTATGCATCTGGGGCCATATGACCATAATATGAACATGATGGAAAACATGTGGTTCTGCTGATTCTCGTGCCCCGTTGTTCGATGTATATGTATAGCTCTGAAAACATATCTGTGGTGCTGTCTGTACCACAGCTATGTATATTTGCTATTTTCTTGTCATCCAGTTAAACAGAAGATGAAAAACTGCAGCTTTTTCTTTTGTAAGTATAATGTAAAGCCATGCATCATGCATTTTTTTTATTTAACACTTCTCCTCTTTCAGCTAGGTATTGTTTAAAAACTGCATACCAGACAAACTTCAGCAGGTAGACATTCCTGTTACATCTATACACATTGTGTGACTGTTACGGCAACCATTCTGTAGCGATACTGTTGATAACGTTCTAGAAATGTGCCAACACTGACATATCTATTCTGTGTTTATTCATCATTATTCCTTTATCTCATGATACCCAGTTAAAAACAGTATTGCTGATGTATTCTACAGTCAGTTGGCATTTACCAGGTGCTGAGCTCAGTGCTTGTGTGTCCATATACGACAGCAGAGTTCAGTCCTCAGCAGTGAGAATCCAGACAGACTGATTTTCCCATCATGGACTCCTGTGGCGATGTGCTCCTCAAAGCATCAAGCACAGGATTGTTTTGCTCTGCAGCTGACTGCTCACTCAGGTTTATGTCTGCTGTCTCCATCACAACACATTAGTCTCCCCGTACAGTGATGGGTTAGGGCCTACCACAGATCTTGGCATATGGTGAAAGTACCCAAAGTGTTTGTTTATGTTTTGATGTGTGACTGCAGGCTACTCCTGGATACCTTGGGTTCTTGTTTTGAAATTTAATCTGTTTGGAGTCATTCCATTAAACTAAATATTACCCTGAACTCCGACCCTTACTTCCTAGGTTCAACAGGAACCAGATGAAGACTGTGTCGGTCTGGTTCCTGCTAGAATTTGCCATCAACTCTGGATTTGGCAGCAGCTGAGCTTACCAAATAATAGTTTCATCCAATGTGAAATGAAGACAAAAGCAGAGCAGACTCGGGTGCATGTGAGGTTGTTCTCCTGGATAAGTGTCAAGCTGCTGAAAGCTTCAAGGCTCTTCAGTACTCTTCAGTACTTCAGGACTATATTCTAAAAAGGACACAACCGTCTGACCTTAAGACAAGAACATATGTGAACATTGAACAAAGGTTAAGTCGTGTGCTGAGCTCAAATGTGTTTTTTTTATTCAGCATTTACTGGAAGCCTGTATTTCCAGTACAGCACTGGCTATGTATAATCCAAAGAGCAAATAGAGAGAGCAGAAAGATTGCTCGTTGCACCTGGCATTAATCTGCTTTCCAGCAACAGCAGGACAAAGCCTCAAAACAAAAAAACCGGCAGTAACAATAGTTTTATTCCAGACAGCACTCTTTGGGAGTGCACTTCTCCTGAGTAAACTATCTGTTCTCCATCTCATTAATAAAGACCAATAATGTTATTATCATAACTGCTATTATCATAACTCCTTCCCTCTGTGGCTGAGTCAGAGCGGTGTCTGTTTGCAGCAGCAGAGTTTAGCACAACAGGACAGAGAAAGTAGCGCCAGATGTGGCTGTCAGGATGAGTGATTCCAGGCCTTTCCTTACCTGAGATCTGAGCAGAAGGTGACCAACCTTGCTGCAAGACACTGTGGGCAGGCCTGAACATAAAAGCACCACGAGGCGCAACAAGTGGCTAAAAATACACTTTCTTCTCTGGCAGCATGTACGGTCAAATAAATGTCTAATTGTTTAGGGGTCATGGGAAATTTCACTATTGATTCTCTTAAACTTATTGATGGTCAACACAAAAATAAATACTCTGCAGTGCAGAGTTTCCATTTTGCATGAATTACATTGACCGTTTGTGGCCTTGGGGTAATTTGATGCAAACAATTGTTTGTAACAGTTGATGCTGAAATAATCAAACTGTCAACTGTTTTTGAAATTTATAGTTTTATTTATTTGCAATAAAAAAAAGAGCTAAAAATTCACAAATTCTCTTGGTGAACATCACTGCAAGTGCTTTACAAATAGTCAGTGGTAAATACAGTGGAGAAATATGGCAAGGCAAAAGCCTGATAAGAGCAGGGCACCATGTGCTCCAAAGAGACAAGGGTGGATTTACCTTCCCGATGTCAGGAAATCTGCAGATCAGAGAGACCAAACATGAAAGCGCTCTTATACAGACACCAGAAAGCCCTTCAGCTACAAATCTGTGATCTCAGTCAGAAGAAAGCAATGACATTAGGACACTATGGATCTATGTGAATCACTGATCTGTGTGTGTGCAAGTTGTTACAGCTCACTATCACATCTGTGTGACGCCAAGAAGAAACTTGTTTCAGGATTCAATGATATATGGAGAATTATTGTGAATTTAGGGTGGAATAGCAGAACTTACTGTTTTTGGACTATCACCCTCCCAAAAGGGAACAATACAAATGATCTACTGTTTCACAAACACCGGCATTGATCATTTCTGGCCAACAATCAGGCTAAGATGAGTATGCCTTCACTTCTGTAGCAAATGGTGCACATCCCAGTGACAATGAATAATGTCTTTGAGTCACAGATCATTATTCAGTTTGCTGTTTTTTTAAGCACAGCAAACACTTCAAAAACAATTCCTACATTGTAATATGGTTTAAATGGATTTCAAGATTCTCAATTACACCTAACACAATGAAGGCCTGTGTAAGAGGTCAGACTCTACTCTACTCACTCTCCTACAACCCTCTCTTTTATCTTACAAACAGTTCAGCCAGAAACAAGCAGAACAAACCCAGAAAGCAGTGAACATGCATATGTGTGTATGTGTGTGCGCATGTGACCGTATTTGTGTGTGTGCATCTGTTGGCGTGCCTTTGTGTGTTTGTGTGTAGCGGAAAGAGTGGGGTCTGGATATTGTCAAGCTGTCTATCTGATAGAAAAGCCAGTTCTGTGAAGCAAAGAGGTCGGCAGCATCAGTCAGCGCTATGCCTCATTTCTGCAGCTCTGCATATTCCCTCAAACACTGAGGTACACATACATCTATGTGCACGGGGCTTGTATGGTCTCACACAAACAGTGTTCTCTGCTTTCCCTGCTTTACCAACCACATGAATTCAACACCCATCTGATGTGTCCAATGCAATCACACTTTTCTGTTATGGCACCTTTAATGTGTCACTCTTACCTGAAAGACAGGTGTATGTTGACAGAATAGCTTTAAAATGTGGGTTGTTGATTCACCTTTTAATAACAAAAGGCGCAGTGCTGTTAGTTATTATGTAACAGACCTATTTTGGGGCCCTCGGAACAAACAGCTTAATAATAAGGTTATGAAAAGCAGGTTGAGAGAAGGAAGAAGACACAATGAGTAATGCTGTGTTAGAACAACAGAAGAATAGTTCAACAGACTGCAACTAGAGAAAACACTTGCAAATTAGGAACATGTCTTCATCAATTTCAACAATCCAAATACAATGCAGAGACAACCACTGCAAGCAGTGCAAATGACAATGGAAATAACAACAATAATATGCAAAAGGCTGCAAATAATACAATCAGGATGTTAAACCAAAAAAAACACTTACACTTCAACAAATTTCCAACATCAGGCAGGAACCATTAAACCACAATGGCACTTTTAAGCATGCTTGGAAACTAGAGCTACAACTATGTGTCTGTCCAACTATGCAACTATACACAAAAGCCCTGTAAAGCCGTACAGTTAAACGTTTCAGGTTGGATGCCAATAGCCTGGACACTCACGACAGAACAGTGAATGTCTGTTGATGATGCTGACAAGACAGAGACAGTATCTATCAGTATTTATCTATACCAAGATGGAATTTATCTCAAAGGATTTTATTTGATAGATATAGTGTATTTTTAATGAATATCTAAAATTGAAAGGGAAATGTATTTAAATCTTTACTTATAAATTTGTTTGAAAGTCAAGTTAACACCAATAGCATGTTCTTCATTAATAAAAGGGCTTTGCCAAACTAAATCTGTTCTTAAAGTTAATCTGGGTGAACAAGTTACAGAAAATCTTTGTCACATCTGTGTACTGAAAGGAAATATAGCCTACAGCTATGCAGTGGGAACAAGCAGTGTCTCCTCAAAATCACTTGATTCTTAAAAACAATTATAGTCTTAAACTTCATATACTCCTGGATTCTTCATCATTTATATCTCTGTAGAGAAAATAAAGATCATAGAAAAAAAATTAAGTTTGTTTTTTTGTCTCTTGCTTCATTGAATACAGAAATATAATGACCCGCTGCCAGACGTAGCTTATTGCCATGGCAAACGTCAGTTTGGATGCTCAGTCCCATCAAAGTCTGGAGCACACACACACACACAGACACACACACACACACACAGAAAGACTTGAGTTCTGGCTTGCTTTAAAAGCCAAAACAAAACCGAATTCTCGGGAGACATGTGTAGACAGGAGAGAAGGCTGTTTAGAGAAATTAATTGTGAGTCTTTTTTCCTGTTTATGGATACAATGTGTTTTCCATATCTAAAGATGCACAAGTTTCCAGAGCTCCTAAAATGCACTCTAAGTTTCCACACATGAATGTGATCTTTCAACAGGACCTAATGAGACAATGACCTTAAATTTTTTTTAAATAATAATTTCATACTTTATGAGCCAAAAAGAAGTTTGCATGGAATTACATCATGTTCATTACACCACGTGAAAGAGATGCTTGTAATTTTCTCTGTCAGCTGTAACAACTCGCATTACCACAAGCTGCAAGTGTGCAGTGAAACACACACTAAATCTGCAATGTGAACCCAGCAGGGAAAGCCTGGTGGAAATGGCTACTTTGAGACTGTACATCCATCAAACTGTTCTTAACATGTTGGGGACAATTGTTGATGACAGTGTTTAAGCTTCTACCAGATGGATGAGTAAGTAATCTAGCATTTAACACACACCATGTGCAGGCAAAAACAACCAGCAGGACAAGTCATGAAAGATTAGAAAGTAAACTGCCAGAATATCCAGGAAAACCTAAGTGCGGTGCATTTATCATCAGTGCCTCCACTGTGGCTTCAATCTCCCCTTTCTCCACCAGCTCCAGTGGTTCATCGGGCCACTCTCTGCCTTCTGTTTCTCATTGGACCAGTTTGTCGACTAACCAGATCCTCCGAGGCTGCAGAGCAAGACGCTATGTCTACAGCGAGGTCGTCATTGCCAAATCACAATTATTTCACCAGATAGTGAAAGTTTAAGGGCAGCTATCAATGCAGTTTGATCATTCATCCATATCGGTCAAAGCCGGGCCAGCATACAGTGTGTTTGAATGGTGTATCTGCGACTTATCCTGACGCTAACTTGACACTGTGTGTTAGGGTTGCGCAGAGGGAGAAATGTGGTTCCAATATAGTGCTGCTCCACCAGCATGTTGCACAGAACCCAACGCCTCCATGTTTACACACACACACATACATCTCCACATGGACTCTTCTTTCACTTGAGCAAAACCATTCAGGTCAAACCACTTTTGTATTTTGGAAGAATGCAAGATATGTGGTGGGCACCTGTTTTCAATTCCGTTAGTAGAGGGGGACTGTTATGTGTGTGTGTAAACCAGAAAATATATGTATGTGTGTGTGTGTGTGTGTGTGTGTGTGTGCGAGAGAGAGAGAAAGAGAGAGAGAGATTACCTCAATCTATGAATTTGCTGTGACTAGACTTGTGTGTGGCCCCCTTCTGTGTACCCTGTGTAAGGAGATGCAGAGCAAGTTGACAGGGCTGGTGAGTAAGATGAGTGGTATGTTAACATACACTGTTCTTGATGTTAAGTTACTCAGTTCTGCAGCGGTGTGTGTGTGTGTGTAGGCAACAGGCTGCAGCAGACAACAAATCAAAGACAGAGAAGTGGACAAAATAACATGAACTGTCTTTCATTGGCTTTGGGCCACGTAACACAAACCACTTGTTGGGGGAACAGGGTGTGAGGGAAATGTGTATGGGGTGTGAGTGGTTTTCACATCTGTTTGGCAATGGTTGCTGTCTATCACTCCCTAATGGGAAAAGTACGCTTTTTAAATACTAATGACCTCAATGTGTCTGGCTTGTAAAGAAACAAGGTGTGCGGAAGTGCTGTGTTCCCAGGAGGGAAACATCACTACGTCTGTCCTCTTTTGTTTGCACTGTGGAGCTACCTATAAACCACAACCAAACACCACCAAAAAGAAACTGTGACTGTGAGCCAAACCTGTTCATGATTGATCCCTTCATTACATGCTGACAGGCTCCAACTCCAAGGTTTATCTCTGTCTAGGGCAAACAAATGTCTTAGTCACGATTTTTCCCTGGAAGGTTTAGACCACAGGTCTTTACTATTTTAAAGACCTATTTTAAAGACCTTTATTATTAATTTGACAGCATTAGGCGGTGTGAGGGTGTCTTTTTTTCTTTCAATTTTAGACTTTTCTGATCCTGACAAACTCAACAAATACACATATATACATATCACCAGTGAGACTGGCTGCAGGAGTAGAGCTAATATAAGGACAGGAACAGGCAGATGCAGATAGTCAAAACAACTGTACAATGTGTGATTATATAAATCATAATGACCCTGACCTTTGGCCCCCATAGTCTACTCAGTTCATCCTTGTGTACAAGTAAACATGTAATCTGAAGAAACTCAAAGCACTGCAGAGATATATCACACTCACAAGAACAGGATGGACAAACTAACACAGCAGTACAGAAAATGTGCAGTTTAGGAGCTTCATTAAAAACGTGTGGCAGAAAGTATCGGTAAGTATTTTTAAATCAGCTTTTGGCTAAGATTTGCTGTTGCTTGTTAAAGATAAGGGTGTGAGCACCATACCTGACATTTTTACTACCAGAGATTAGTAACGCCATCACCCCCAAAGATGTCAGTTGTAAAGCTGCCACCTCTTATCTGGCCATCCATCTAGTCACACACCTTTTCCTGATGCCATAATGCTCTGTAATTGCAGGGAAACAAGATGACTCCAGGCAGATAGGGTGAAACTAGTGAAGAAGACTATAGCCCCTGGGTGTGTTGACCCTGAACCATCAAAGAGTTTGGACCAAACACCTACTTAAGCTGCAAACACACAGCAGATTACTGATTACTCAACACGGCACACCTTGAAATCCATCAAGTTCAAAATCTCAAGGCAGAAAAACTAAGAGCAAACAAAACATTTGTTGGGGTGTACAGGACATCTGCTACATTCCCAGTTCAGGAAGGCCATCTTTGATCCTGGGCTGTGTGATGAATGAGGGATATGAAGACCAGATCCTAAGCAGGGCAGCAATGCAAACACACACATAGTATCCCAGACTCTCTTCCACTGCTGCAATAATCACCATAATCACAGCAATCATCCTCGACTCGCAAACTATATGCACACACATTACTTATGCCGGAGGTCCTGTCTTCAGCTAAACATGCAGAGCCAGATTAAACAGTTACTGAATCACCATCCTGCATTACAGCAGTTTTACCGGTAATTTTACATTTATAATATCAGATGCTGGGAAACATTACAAAATGTTTTTTTTATGAACACTACTTTGTACAGTACCAACCACAGTGACCTCATAAACCATTTGTTATTTTACAATTCAAATATAATGACTGATAATTTGCCTAATTACACATGAGTAATGAAGGAAAAAACATATTTTATGAAATATGTATTATTATTCTAGGATAAAACCAGTACAAATATGACCACACATGTGCCAGTGTTCATACAATTATTTTAAAATTATATTCAAACTGACTTGCATAACCAGATGTTCATATTTCATCATTCTAATAATACATTATTCATTTTAAATTAAAAAAAAAATCAACGGTTAAATAAATCCTAGTAAACAGTTGCAAAAGAGTATTCAAAAAAAACATTTTAATGTCTCACATTTGTAAATTATGAATTTAAGTCACGCTCATTTTTCATTTTTGTTGCAGTGGAATAATAAAGTGGTGCTACAGCAGTCTCATGTAAAAACAATAAAGAAGTGCTGCTCCCTTCCAAAATGCTCGTTGGTCCCATCGGAGTTTCTGCAAAGCAGCGCGTTATGACAAACTGTGATGGATATCCCTGCCAGATGTTTATGGAGAAAGAAAATGTGACTTTTTCCAACCATTCACCTTAACTGATATCTCCCCTGGTCTCCAATCATCTTCTCATCAGTCTTGTGCTCGTGCTCAGTTTCCTGATCCTGTCTGTTCAGCACCTAAAGCTGCATTTTAAAAAATGGAACCACTTTCCACCCTCATTTGTTCTTTCCATGTACACTTGGCCAAGGCTTGCCGGCAAGATTTTGATTTGCTATTATAATTATTAATTATTATTATTATCTTTTGTCAATTACTCTGTGTGATGCTTGGGGTTTAGAAAAAATGTGTTTCAGTGGTTTGAAGACTGGCAGCAGTGCTCTCAGCTCATGCAAAAAAACAATGCTGTATGCTAAAATGATTGAAATCAATCATCTGCATACTTTTTGTTTTACAAATAAATACCACTTCATTTACACCCAGTTGTGGGAAAGCTCAAAAAATACATAAATACATCTGTCACACTGTTACTGCAAGTACACACATCTGTGTAAACACTTTTGGTATTCATTTCTTTTATTGATTAGATTTGATTCGACCATTTAGACACCAGTGAATTCAGTTGAAGCCAATTGAAGTAAACCAAAAATTAAGCTTTTAACATGTCCTAACAACAGAACCACACATTTAAACAAAAACAACAACAATGCCCCCTCATTACAACTATGTGATTTTCTCAAAGAGCAGTGATGTGTAATAAACGTGCAAGTCCATTAAAAATCCTTTAGAATTACTATCAAATCATATTTTTTTAATATAAAATGTGCATGATAAATCTGCTTCAAACATGACAAATATCCCAAAGCCTAATGCACAGGGCTTGTTTTAAAACTTTTCTGTGACAATGTTTAATTTGAACTGTTAACTTTAGAGTGCATGATCTTAAAAAGGGATGGATATATATATATATATTTATAAAGCAGGCGATGGTTTCTGTCACCTACTTTCCAGAGCAGAAACACCTGCAGCATCACTTTAACACTGTGATGCTAAAGTCAGAGTCCGCTTTGTTCCCTTGCCTTCTCTGGACCCACAGAAGGGAGCGTGGACTTCAACAAGAGCAAGCCATGCATGAGCCAGGCTATTATTGCTGCGAGTGGGGCATGCTGGCTCAGTCCTACCCTGGGTTTTCTCCTCTGCCAGGGGAAGGACCAGGCCAAGCCAAAGCCAGCCAGACATCTGGTCCTGGTTAGAGGTGTCGGCTCCTGCCATTCACAGCAAAAGTTCAAAACCTCAGGAAAAGATTTCACTTGGCCTCTTCTTGCCTGGGCCACTGTGAGCAGTCCTGTACACTCCCTAAGGGAATGCAGGTCTGAGGAAAATACCACCGAAAATTCAATTCCACTTTGCCTTTCCGTGCTTCACTCCTCTAACCGAGGCAAATTTCATTACACACTTATGGACTTATAAAATTCCTTCAATAACATAGTGCATTGTCCCACAGACCAGGGTTCCTTCAAAATCCCATCGCCTTAGAGTAAAAGGGCTTTAAGGGCAACCAGCTAGAGGAGGCTTTAACACTTGAGAGAGAAGTGGTTGTGAGTCCAGTCAAGTTTTTTTCTTTCATCTATCTTAATTCCTTTACAGCACCATAAACAGTTGTATATTACTGTTAAGAAACAAATTAAATATGCTTTAAATGTGCTGCAGTGCCTAAGTGATGAAAGGCCATAAAATACTTCACATATTTTCTCTGTCATCTTGTAACCATCCATCAGCCGCATCTAATAAAATCCCCAAATAAAAACCAAAAGCTCCAATTACTGGATACTTAGTCCAATTAACAAAAACAGAAACAAAGAGAGAGACTGGCAAATGAGAGAGAAAACAATTTGGTCACACATCTAACATTAAGCTTCCATTACCCCTCTAATGAGCCAATAAAGTTTTCGAAGGTGACTGATCTCAAGTTGTAGCCAAACCGCTATTTGTAAAAATAGGTTAACCATCCTCGCAGCCAAAGCCTAAACTGGCTTCCATATGTGTCCGTCCAAGTTTCTAACATAACATATTTTTTTAAGATTTACAAACAAACAAGAATCCAGGCACTGACAGAAATGTGGGTTCAGCCTTTAAAACTTAATTCAAAGCTCTATCTGACCAAAACACACAGCCCATCATGCTTCTCTCTCATATGGGTATTTTTTTCAACTCTTTATTTTTCAGCTGGAAACAACAAAACAACCACACTGTACTCCATTACTACCAAAAGTTGTTCAGTAATCAGTATCTTTCACAACAAACAAAAATGTAAAACGATCGTCTCTTTCCTGGAACTCTGGATTATGTTGTTTGGATAGCAGAGTTGTTTGTTATTTGGCTGTTTGTTTGACAAAGACTGCAGTGAATCATTGTTTTGGAAGGTAGCTGGGCACCTGTAGGGCGGCCATTTCTAAAAAAAAAATTCAGGATTTTTTTTTTCCCCTCAGGATCTTGCCTTGGCTTTTAATTGTATGATTAAAAACAACAACAACAACAACAAACAACTCGTGCTAATCAGGCTTGGAGATAATAAGGCTTCAGGATCACAGACACTTTCTCACTGGTTAGCAATGTGCTTCTTTTACAGCTGTGCATGATGCTGCATATTCATGTTGCATGTCAGGAATTCAGAAGAATAAATGTGTCAGTTTGTTCAATTTGTCTTAAACTGCCAAAAGGTGAATGTCAGACTGAATAATGTAGATCCTGACCTGAATGCAGAAGCACATCATTATGAGCTGCATTCGAATTAATGAATGCTCTCTATTTTCAGTGCATTCAATTCCATTCTCAGGCAACTCACTCACTGTATATTCTTAAAACCAAGGGATACCGGATAGAAACACAGTACACAGATGACTCTCGATAAGTAATGCGTTTCATGCTCATGAATACAATTTGACTTTTTTAACAAGTAACAGACGGATGTTTTCAGAGCTCTTCACACAGGATAATTAGGAAGTTGCTTCTTCACATCTCCCTCTGAGGCAATTACATGTTGTCGTTTCATGTGAGGGTCAGAGGTCAGAGACGACCAGCAGCGATGCCTCTGGAGAAAGTAGAGCTTTCGTTTCTTTCTTTCAACCCGTCCACAACATGTTTTCTCAATTATTGATTTTTTTTTTCCCCCTCCAAGCGTTTTATAAACAAATTGCAGGTTTGAAGCAGTAAAAATCATCTATTTGAATAGAAACACCGCAGAAACACTTCAAGTATATGGAGTTATTTTTAGAAGTGTGCACTTTTGATGCCACAGTATTAATATGAAACATTCACTGTTTTCCATCTGTGAGTGTCAGAGGTAACCAGGAATTGATGCGAGTTAGTGGGTTGTGAAAGGTTTTTGGAAACACCCTTTTGTTAAATATGTTTTCATAAGAGAGCTTCAGAGATGTTATTTGTGCTCTAAGGCTGTTGGGAAGTCGAACACTTGTGAAGCTACTGAACCCCGGGCACTTACAGGTTTGCTCAACCTTGAAGGCGCAGTTTTAGACCACAGGTGTTGGCTTGGTCGACAGATCCAAACTGCCAAAGCTGGTTGGAATAGTAAATAGACTGGTTCAGAGGAAAAACTAAAGAAACACTCTTTGTTGGTCTCAAATGAGTAGAAAATGTTTTATTCATCTTTAAGTTTTGGTCTTTCTTTGCTCTTTTTACCCCTTCTTTTCTTTTTTCTCCTCATCTGTCCTGTTATTTCATTTCTCACACTTTCCATTCCCCCTTTCCTTCCCTCGCTCTGCTCTCTTAATCTTACTTAGTTCACTCGCGCTCTTGTTTTCTCATTTTGAGGACTGAGAGCTGTGCTGTGAATCTCCAGCTCAGCAGGACACCATGGAGTGATAGATGGCCTCTGACAAGGTCCAACACAATCCAACCAGCCATATGCTCCAAGTCAAAAAAAAAAGAGCAGAATTAAAGAGGATTCACAAGTGGCCAGAAGAGAAACAGGCCAGGCTCTTATGCAAGCAATGTTTTTTGAAGTTTACAGTAATATATTGGGGGGGCCTTTGACACAGTGAGATTAATGTCCCTCGTGTTGCAGGGTGAACACTGGCAGGAAAACTTACACATTTAGAAGAGTGAATTAAAAGATAACAAACACTTGATCAAGATAGAAAACTTAAGTGAAGCTACCATGTTGGATACAAACTAGATAAAGAACAGACTCTTGTGATGTTGATAATGTTAAACTGGGAGGTTCAGGCTTTAGGACATCAGACTGTAAGTGTCCTGTTAGATTCATGCTAACAGTATTAGGGAATAATCTATTCTACAGGAAAAAAATGATCTTTAACTTTGTTAACTTAACAGTGTTGTGTTGATCAGTCATGTTCTCCATCATGGCTTTGCTGTTAACTAGCTAGATTGTCGTGCCTCTTGTACCTTTTTTTCCTGTTCTATGTGTCAACCAGGATTAAGCTCCATTGCCGCCACTAAATCTAACAAACAGAAATGATCTGGAAGGCAAATCATGTAGACAATGCCATCGGATCACCATAAGAGTAAAAGCATAAAATCAGTACTGCATTTAGTCAAATTAAATTAAAAACATAGAAGTTACCTGTGTGTTCATGCTTAATATATGCTGGAGTCTTCTGATCCTTCTTTAACTACAAGGAAAAGAAGATGCCCTCCTGAAGTGCATGCACACACACGTGCCGAAATGCTGCAAGCATTTGTGTGATGCTAATGACTGTGTTAAATTCCAGTGTAAATAGTTGAAAGGAGAAACATTAGCGTAACATTCTTAAACACCAGCTTAAATTACCTCCCTAAACAGTGGTTACAACCTTCAAACCCCTTACTAGCCCCTTAGTCCAGTACAAACTTTACACACAATAAATACATACGGACAGGCGTACACACACACGCACACACATGTGCGTGCACACACACAGTGCAATCTCATAAATAATGGACGACAGCCTAAGAGTCAAATTAAGGAAATAAAATGTGTCTCGCTGGTAATGAAGGAGGCATGTTTCCCCTCAGGATAACAACTTCATCTGGACCCGAACAGAGCAGACACACACACACACTGAAGAAGTACCAGTGTTGCAGCTACAGGTCCATCCCACTGGTACACCCTGACTTAGAGAAGTGAAGAACACAGTGCCCTGATTTGAAATCTGACACAAAACGTATGTTTTCTAGAGTTCTGAGGGAAAATGTGGAGGTTGGATGTCATGGCAAACAATCATAGGAGAGGAAGGACTGCTTTCAAACATTTCCCATGCATCAGGCTATTAAAATGACATTCGTTTGCAGGTTGCTGGCACTTGTCTTGAGGCATATTGCAAGCACATGGAATTACACGTTATGTCCATCCATGATTTAAACACTAGGTATTCCTCCGATCGAGGCAAAACAGACATTTCTGGATCTGTGCAGGCCATGTGGAAAGAGTGAAGTAAAAACAACGGCGGAAAGATGGCAATCAAGAGTTTGTCACGCTGAGCTTACATCACTGCTGATAATTGTAAACTGACAGCTACAACTGGAAAAAAGCAGAGTATAAATTCAGCCAAATGCACATAAAATGTAAAAATAAAAGGTCATGTGATGTTATATTTAGTGGTGTTCTAACAGAGCTCTTTTGTCTGAAGATACCAGGCCTCCATGTGTGAAACTCTACAATGTTGTGCCGCAGGGCCAAATTCTGGATCCAAACCTTTTCGCTGTGTACATGAACATGAGTAAATCTAATCATAGAAGCTATTTAAAGAATGCACGTCATTAGAGATGCACTTTAAATGACATGACTTTAAACACTACTGCGCTAAAAAGTTGCACATGGTGCTGAGAGGACAAATGCAGTGAACTAAATCCTCGGAAACCACAAATGTATGAAGCCTTAGGTGCATCTGCAGAGAGAGCTGTTTCAAACAGACATCGACTGATAATGCAATTAATAACATCCATTAGATTTTTAATTTGTTCATTCCGATGGTGATATGGATGTCTCTTTTTCAGTTTGTTGTGTAGCTGCCAGGCTGATGATTGTCAGACTGCTATTGGTTTCAGTGTTCCAAGAAACCACCACATTCCACGATTACAATTTGTCCATCCCAGCTTGGTCTGGTTCTAATGAATCAGAATCAGTGTGTGATCATTGTCAGCATTGTTTAACAAAATACCACAAATAATCTCTCATGAAAACCAGAATGTATTCTGACTTGGAATCACATTTCAATGTTAATTTAGAGAATATTCATTCAAAAAGATTGATAGATTTCTTTACTGCTTGTATCAGCATTATTTTGAGTATTGTTTTTTCTGTTATTAATTTCTGACAAACATGCAGAAAAATGTTTTAAAAAAGAAAACATCCATACAAAATACTTGGAAGTGCATTTACTGAAGCAGCATTTACATGGAAAATAATTAAGTTATCGTAAATATTACTAGACTATTAATTTTATGGCACATTATTACAGGGAAAAGCCAGGGACACAGAAACTTCTGTTAAACAGCTCATAGTTTGAAACCACTGCTCAAGGTCACTCTATGTATTTGATGATGTTCCAACTCTTAATGTATTTGTATAAAAACACTGCGCTCTTGACTCGCCTCAGTTGTTGGCAGGACAGCGCTGCAGGTTTCCAGCTTCTCTTCTTTTAATAGTACAATAAAGCAAACAGTCTGGCAATCCGTAATGTGTAAAAACATACACACAACCTCTAATGTTCTTTGTTTTACCCCTGGTCAGTCCAAGATCCACAATGGCTGCTCATATCCAATAATATCATTACGGCTATCAACAAATCAAAGCAGATTATATTCATTCTCCTGCCGACATGGCAACTGGCTGCACTGTAGTGTTACAGTGTGAAACTTGGCAGGAGAAACTCTCATAAATCTGCATTCAGAAATGAAGTGGAGACGGACCGGTGCTGAAGTAGCCGCAACGCCAAACACTGAAACCATCCCAACGTGCGCCCTGTGTGCTCAGAAACATTTCAAGTTTCAACATGAGATTAAAAAAAAAGCCTGGATGAAAGGCTGGGAGGAGTCGTGTAGCAGAACTAATAGGAAGGATGGAGCACGTTTCCCACTGATGCAAGAAAATATGGTTCGATTTTCAAATGACTAAAAACACAAAGTTATAACCAGAGGCGCTCTAGGCAGCTGTGCCCGTTTGTTTTGAAGCCGCTCACAGATGTTCGCAGTGAATTCTCTGTTCTGTGCCTGCTGCTAATGTTTGTCTTTCCAGATTTTTAACCTTCTGCCGTCCTGTTTAATGACTCATCATGCTTATTCCCGGGGACATGAACCAGTCCTCTCCGCTGCTAGTCAGCTTTGCACACTGAAATTTTAATAATTAGACTGAGTGCTCACAAAAGAGATCTAGATTTTGCATCAAATACATCAGTTACAGTGTCACATAAAGCACAACAGCAGGAGCGCCTGGCAGTGTCTGCTTTCTATACAAATTCTATGAATACTGCATAATTCTGGAAAGCCCATTCATTCTGTGATTTCTTCATGTTTTCCAAACATTTCAATCTCAGCCATACAATAGCAATATCAATCCATAGAAATGCAGTGGAAGTACTCAAAGCTGAGAAAGAAAACCTGGTATCAGAACGTCTCATATTTTGTAGCCTCTTCTTCCATTGAAAAAAAAATGGTTGTGCTGCACGTGTGCATTTGTTCTGAATGAATGGCAGCATTAATCTTCTTTCACACTCCTTATGTGTTTTCTATAGCGTCATTCTTCTCATGTTTCCTCTCGGTGTAGCCCTGCTGCTCTCACTAAGAGGCTTCTGCTGCGCCTCTGTGTCAGTTCAAAGAGAGGGGCTCAGGTATTAGTGTCTGATGTACTCTCAGCAATGTTTGCTTAAACTTAACAACTGATTAGACACCATAAACATTCGTGTCACCCGATACTATGCATGTGAGATCAGCCTAAAGAGAGGAGAAGTCATGATGTCAGGCTGCAAACCATCTGACTGATCACAAAGCCAGCTTTTGACTCATCGCATATTAAAATAATGTTTAGTGTGACGCCTCCAACTAAAACCTGGTTATATATATTGAATAGTCTGTGCTCTGAGGCTACATTTATATGCATAAATCCAAAAAATGTCCAAGTGTTTCAACTTTTTGAGTAATTTTTTAAACTATATACTATATACAAACCATAGCAACCAACTAAATTCAGATTATTAAAGAACCCCACACTAATAATACATTCATGCCATTCTCACTTTACAAAATGTGCTCTCCTTAAACGTGGTTACATCCAGTGAAAAATTAGCTTTGTGTCTTTAATAAGTTCATTTAAAAAAAGAGATGTCTTCATAAACCTCATCTCAAGTGACCTCTCTACCCAGCGTCCCCCTCCTCCCCTACAGAAACTGTTTTCATCCAAAACATTAAATAACTGGCCAAACAGCAACAAGATGTATGCACATACCAATGTTTATCCATCACTGTGCAGGCATGATGATGCCCTGTTAGTGCAGCCATTTTCAGCTAGACACATAAACACACTCTGTCTTTTGCTCCAACTGATTAAATGATGTATTCTTTTCATTTGTGTGCAACGTTTTCCTATCTCTGAAAAATCAAAGAAAACACTGAAATCCTTGATACTTCCAAAAGAAACAGCAAAACAACTTTGCTATTCACTGACTCACATGCAGACCTTATAACTGATAACATCCTATGTTTGACTCTTGCTTCTCTAGTTTCTCTGCTGTGCAAAGATTTTCTTTTTGTCCGTGTTCGTAAATATTGATCAGCCGGTCTTGGACGACAAGAATAACACAGTATAAGAATTTCCAAAATTGAGTTGTGTTGATCCCTTGAGCCATAAACACACGAACGAGGCCTTTGAGGTCACAAGTTGAACGGACTGACTGCCTCATTTTCTGAAGCGTCAAATAAACACGGGTCCCTCACATGAAGTCACAATATACAAAACTAAACTAACAGTAAACATAAGAGAGAAAATTAGGGAGCGCTGTGGAGCAAAAGAGATGGATGGAGGGAAGACAGAGAGAGAGAGAGGAAAAATGAGGAAGTGATCCCTGATGGAGGGACACACTCCAGCAGAGAGACATGAAATGACGCTTGCCATGACCTCGTCTGAGGTCGGGGTAATTTCTCAACTTAATTCCCCTGCTGTATGTGTGTGTGCATGTTAACTCGGAGTGGCCCCATTACTGATAGCTCTAACAAGCCTGGGTCAAAGGTCAGACAGTGGTGAGTGGAAAAGGATGGAGTGAGACTGTCAGAGGCCCTTCAAACACCACCTGCTTTCACACACACACACAGTGAACGTTGACTAATTGTTACCAGACCATATTTTAACACATCCTCGGTGCCTCTGTACTCTAGTTTTTGCACAGATTCTACTTTACACAACTTACTAATGAGACAATAACATGTCCACATGTTCAATCAGTGTTTATTATGCTGACTGATTTCCCCACTGTAGCACTCACTATATATTAAATTCCAATTCTTCTACCATAATAAAAAGAAAACAGCAGCTCCACATTGACAAACAACATTTTTGAAAAATGTCCTTTAGACCTTTAAACAATATTTTCCATAGCCAGACCTGTAGCTTGTGTCTGTGGCTGGAAGAATAAGAACTCTTATTTCACAGTAAATCATCTCTGAGTAAATAAAGTCCTTTTGCTTGGCTTTGTCCCCTCCACAGCACCTGCTCAGGAACAGCATGGAGCCACTCTCAACTCCACTTCTACCCTTTAATGGAAACCATCACACCGGGACATCAGATTAAAAAACAATAAAAAAATCTTCCACAGGGTCCTAATCAATCTGCAAAATGATTCACAAAATGTCTAGAATGTAGGAAAATAACATTTAGCTGTGATTTATTTTTACCATAAGTTACTGCACCAATATTTTCAAATTATATTTTATCTTATTCCCACCTGCAAAACGGATTGTAAAGAAATTTCAGGCATTTAACCAAAGCAATGACAGTCTTCAAACAACAGAAGAATAGGCTTAAAAGCATTGCACATAATTTATTATCAGTAAATCTCTAGCCGTGTTTATTTTAACTTGACTATCACAGAGAGGTGACCGGTTACCTCTGTTGGCCTCCGTGCTGCTGCTGCTGCTGCTGCTCAGCAAAGTGAGCGAGCGGTCACATCCTCTTTGTTACAGGAAGCAGCGGGGTTTATGGGAAATGTGGTCTTAATTTTGAGGAACATTAGCACTGTACCACATGTGTGAGACAGAGGCTAGTTGTCCTGATTGTGGTTTTATTAGTTATTTTTCTCGAGAGACAACAATTCACATAATAACAGTGTGACGATGCAGAGAAGGGGAAATATGAAAACAACATCAGGTTATCATTATAAGACTGTTGTGGTACGGCAGAGGTTCAGCCTAAAGTTGCTGAATGAATTAAGCAGTGACATCTACATTACTGATCCTGGAGTGCATGCTGTTTCTGTTCATGTAAACAATGTGTAACAATAACAAAATACATCATTATTATGCCCAATTTATAACTAATGGAAACTGCAATGTTTAATATAGATATCTGAATATGCCCTTGAGTTTCTAGAGTGACAAAATCAAAGGCTGGAAGGCCAAACAGTCTTTTAGCATAGTTGCAACACAACAAAATTAATGATAGGGTGCTTCAGTACACGACTCCTGACCCGAACTTGTGAACTGACCCCTCAAATGAGTTGGTCCAAATTCTTCTTCTATGTATTTGCCTACTTTGATAAATGCAATGAGGCCATGTTTTGACTGTTGCACTTGAGACTATTTGAAAATACGCAGCTGATATGTTGTTCAATTCTTCCTCAATCACTCACACAGCAGCACACAGAGCGGGACCGTCTGCATAAGTGAAAAATACACTCCTGGTTCTGTGTGTGCAAAAATATTAGTGATACATCCAATTGGGTTCACTTGAGGTGGATTTGGATGCTTTGTTTTAAGTAATACATCAATGTCTCTTCACTGCGGATGACCCAATATTTCATGTCACTGCTGTGTCATCTAAACCTTAAAACACTGAAAGGCTTTGTAAGGATGACTTTGGCTGCCATAAGCAGTAAATTAATCTATTCTCTGTGACTGAATCATTGCAGTGCAAAATTACTTTTCCACAAGCTCTCTGGCTTTCAGGACTCACTTTCTGGGTGGTTCTTTGTTTTGGATTAAAAAATAAAAACACTCCCCACCCACTGACTTTTCAAGACGCTAAAGAGGATGAAGTGTTTCTGTTTGAGAAGGCAGTTAAGACTTCCATATTTTTTTTCTATAGTTGTTGCTCCAATTTATGTTTAACAGGGGAATTTGTGTTTTTTAACGCTGTTCCTTATGTTTTCTCCATAAAGTCCAAAGTATTTTTTTTTATTTTTTGAACCATTCAAACTGAAATGTTGAATTTACAGCTCTGTAAAACAATACAAAGACGATCCCAAATACACAATACCAGTTCCATCTTTTTCTTATTTCTCATTTATGTTGTTCTCCTGCAAACCCTCATTTCCATTCCAGTCAATCACAATAACAGATAGGAAGAGCAGCCCACCCAAAATCAGGACTCCAGAGTTCCTTCTGCGGTCAGGTCGAGTTAACTGTAACCAGTGAAACTGTCAGTCCTCTGTTTACCAGCCTCTGCTGCTGCACCCCTTCTATCCATCCCCACATTCCTCCATTGCAAATTACATTTGTCATTCTGAAAGCTGATGGTTTACACTGGCGTGCTTTGAACTTTGTGCGACTGCATGTAGTCATGTTCAGTACACAAGTCAAGAAAATATATCAGGATATGAGAAGGTACTAAAAAAGACTGATAGAGAGAGAGAGTGTGTGTGTGTCTGATCTCCTACCTGTTATTGTAATGTTGCTGTAGATGTTGGACAGCTGCTCCTTCAGCAGGACGAGCTGTGTGGTGGCGGCCTTCTCCCTCTGCAGCTCCAGCATTATGTCGGGGTGGTTGGCCACTTTGCAGCCCTTCTGTTTGTCCAACGCAATGTCACTGCGCACTATATCTGCAACCCAACACAACAACAACAACAACAACACAAGATTTGTCACGGATTGAGCACACATACGTCTCAAAAACATTTGATTTCACGTGGGATCAAGTGTGTGTTTAAGTCAGATGAGAAAATGTGGAAATTCTACTTTGCCTTTATGCGGTTTTCTGTTTTCATTTTTAGGCTAAGCTGATTAAAGAGGTGTTATCTTGGTGCATGAAGGCACAGGTAAACTGTAATATTTTTGTTTTAGTGCACACAATTTAATGAGCTGAGATTAAATATCAGAAGCTATTAGCTAAACAAAAGCTTAAGAGTGTGTTACAGGTAACTGCGCAAAAGCCAAAAGAGTTTTCTAAACGCCATAGTTTATATTCGTTTAGTGGCGTCTTTAAAAACTGGTAGTTTAGTGGCTCTTAGAAATGAATAGCGGTGCGTAAAAATAAACAAACTACCAAACCGTCCGAAGAAAGAAAGATTCTACACAAAATTTCACTCACAGAGAAGAAAAACACGGACACGGCAGACAACTGGCGCCTACACATCTTCAATAACAAGCACACGGAGGAGAGAAGCAGAGCAGGAGCGTGGAAACTCACCGTCCTCGTAGTTCTTCAGGTAGTAGTCTGGTCCGGGTCCTCGGAACTTCGCCAGGTTCTTCTGGTTGTTGAACTGCAGGAAGTCGGTCCTCTTGCCCCCAAACCGCAGGAAGGCAGGCGAGAGGCCGCGCGCCAGGGTCACGAGCCGCTTGGAGCTGCGCAGACACAGAAACACAAGTTACCGCCTGCGCATCCAGCTCTGAGGCGCACACGTCCTCCTGCTCGCTTCATATTTTTATTCCCCAATATTTAAAAAATAACGTTAAAAAGACTGAAACAAAATTAAGTGTTCTTTTTTTGTGCAGTCAGCATTGAACTCGCCGCGGGACATCTGTCCACTTTTTTTCCCCTCAGCAGGCCCAAATCTAGGGTGCTGGAAGACGGTGCAGCAGGTAAGACAGGACTGTACCCTGAAGAGGTTAGGGTTAAAACAGCAGGCTGTGAAAGGTGTGGACTCCACTTTTTTAAATTGACTTACAGATATACAGTGAGCAGTAAGTTGGATATCAATAAAAACGCCGAGTCTTTGTGTCTACGGCTCGGCAGAATATATATTTAATATCAGTTTTTATACAGGCTTATAAATGTGTGTAATATTCAGTGCTCATAATGTTCCCATAATTCCATTGTGAATCAGATTTTTTTTTCATTGCAGGCGACGTGGCACTCGGCTTCAGCACTAAATGACGAAGGATCCATGAAGTGACGGTCAGCAGGCCCTGGAGAAGGAGCCGCTCCTGGTTCTAGTTTTTTACTTAACACAACATTTAACAATAAATAACTAGAAAAGGAAACAGTTTTAAAATTGTGCAAAGCGTGAGCTCCGTCTAAAGAAATGACCTGTGGTAAAACTGAAATTAAAATGTTTTCATATATTTACTTTTAGATGTTAAAGTGTAGAGCTCTCTTAATTATGTCAGTAGCTTAAATACCGTTTCTGATGAATTTGAAACTTTCTGATATTATTGCATCCGCCCTAACTCTTAAGTCACACAGTGCTGAGTCAAATATGGGAGTAAGTGCTCATGATAATAAGTTTTGATTATTTATAAATGTTAGTTTTTATAATGTCCTGATAATGCAACAGTGGCACCGGATATAGATTCAGACTGTTCGGTTCAGTCACAGAAATCATTAAAGGTCACAGAAAAATGTCTCCATTTGAACAAATAGGGAGTGTGTAATATAGCATTTGTAGATATTTATAAAATGAATAAATAAAGTCTCAAGCTAGACTTATTTTCTCATGTAATGGACATTTTCCAACAAATTAATAAACATGTTTTTATCTATCTTGATATAAATGTATCTATATACAGTGCAAACTAGTCTAACATCAACAAGCCCCACGTGGATAGACTTTGAAGTAACTTTACTCTCAGCTCATCTGATTCGCTCTGAACTTTGCCATCCTCAGCCAAAATCACTGAGGAGCAATGGACCTCTCAGCTCCACGAGTGAGGAGGAAACGTGCTGGAGAACCCCATGGCAACTCAGGCAACGTGGCTGTGTGCGTAATGAATAAAAGAACCATCAAACATTTCCGAGGCGGATAGCCAAACAGATCGATGTTGATGGTGAGACGACAAGGTACCTCAGAAAGTCCAGCCAGCCGTCTTTAATGATCGAGGGGTCCAGCTGCAACGAAAGGAAGTTGTCGTTGAGGACTCTTATCGGGCTGCGGGTGTTGACATCCAGGAGAATCAATGTTCTCTCCATAAAACCCGGTCTCTTCCCACCGGCTGCAGGTCTCTGGTACGTAGAGGAGGCAGAAGAAGAAGAGGAATAGGAGGAAGAGAGCACCGACTGCACCACCAAAGTAATCAAAGATGCCAGCCACAAGGAGGACCATGGGAATACGCACGGTGGCGATTTGGGCATCTTCTTGGTTTGGAGAGCAGATGGATCACTGCGCGTAATGAGGCTTAAAGGTGGGAAGAGAGGAGTCAAATATTACTCAAACTCTGTTGCAGCGAAGTTCGATGGCGGTTCTTTACCTCAGTCTGATCGATCTGGATCTGTCTTCCTGTCTAGCTGTCTCACCCCCTTTGCCCCCCGCCCCTCTGAGTATTTTGGGAGCTGCACACAAGAGCGCACGCCCCGAGCCAGCCTTCCCGTTTGTAAGAGCCAGAAGCTGGGAGGAGGAGAGGAGGCAGCACCGCCCCTCTAAGGTTCTCAGAGGTAGGCTCTGATTATAAAAAGTAGTTTTCATGGCTTAAAGGTTAACAATTTAGTCTTAATAGGCGAGGATCCAGCGTCCTCTAAATGTTGACAATGTTCTGATTAAATGATTATTTTCTAGAATTGTGTTTGAAATTGTTCAACAGTCGAATGTACTTTTGAAATTTAAGCAAAGGCTAAGATACGCACATTTATGTCAGGTCTGATAAAAGGTGATATGAAGGCTTAAAAAAAACAGAAATAATATAAAGCTAACGATCATTGATTTATAGAGAGGTTGGTGTGAAATGGTTTCCTCTTTCTTTCTTTCTTTCCTTCTTTCTTTCTGTTAAAGGGGAGCTTTTCTTTGCCACTGTCTGCTTGCTTAGGGGTTCAGGCTCTGGGTCTCTGTAAAGCACCTATAGAGACAATTTTGCTTGTAAAAGGTGCTACATAAATAAAACTGAATTGCGCAAACGCAGCATGTAAAAAGAGAATACATGATTGAGCTGTAGAGTCATTACAGACTGTCCAAAAGTCTGTCTGGGGATGCAGCTGAGGTTAAAGTCACTTAAACTGTGTGATCCACCTTACACTCCTTTAAACTCATGTTGTCAGCTGCGCAACACGCTCAGAAATGACCACTTGAGATCACAGCTGTCTGAAGGTCACAGTTGCCTATTTTCCCAACTGCACATTGTAAATTAAATGTTCCGAGAGAAAATTGATGATATTAGGACTACAAGAATCTCCAGGCTGCGGTTCAAGAGAACAAAAGTACTACTTCAAAACAAGAACAGATACAATCTTGTCAACAGCATATTTTATGTTCATTGTTGAGGCTTATTTTGACAAATAACTGATTGATTGCACATTTTTAAGATGACATTTGGAGATGGCAAAATGAATATTTGGCCCTTTATCAGAAACATTCAAAACCAATTTGGGATTTAAGTTCCTACACATGGAACTCACCTATAAAGTCTTTATATGACTTTTCGGTCCAGATGTTCGTGGGGCACTGGTGCGCAAAAACACGCCAAACAAAGTGCAGTCTTGTGATTTCTCCAGGGCGCAGTGCGCCAGACTCTCCTCGGGCGGTCAGTGTAGCGAGGTGGTCGTTTAAGGTCACGGGTGTCTCACAGATGAGCAGCAAACAGGATGATGGAAAATGAGTCAAGTGAAGCCTGGTTTAATGTCTTTTATCCAGGCCTACAACACCTACTCACGAAGGACACACACAGAATTATCCGAGGTGCCTGAAGTCACTGCGAGGTGCTTTTTAAAGGACAAATTGTTCTGGCACATAAACCTGCGTCACTCCTTTGGAAGAAACGGCACTGTGTTATTACACAAAGATGGAACAGACAGGATTTTTCCTTTTCGGCCTGTCTGCGAAGAAATCCAGCAGAGAACTAAAAGTCTGTTTCCATGTTGTCATTTTGGCACATCTACACATCACAGTTAACATGTTTCCAAAAGGACCAACAGTTATAACCAAAGATTTTGTGCTTGGGGAAAGATATTTAGCTTTAATGAAGTTAGCTCTAATGAGTGTATTTATGGGTGATGAGGTCTTGAATTGACTTTAAACTGCATTTGAAGATATGTAGCATGTCACTTTTGAACAAGCAAAAACGAAACATCTTTACTTTTGTACTATTTTGAACAGGAAATGACCTGTGTGCAGAGTCTATTTCTGTACTCTGTCGGTCTCCACTGATTTGATGAATGTTCACTTGTATTTGACTCCTTTACAAATCGACAGTGATGGAAAAGTTTTTTTAGTAATTTCTTTTCTTGTTTTTGGGCAGTTTCAGACTAAGATTTGCACCACACACACACACACACACACACACAGCAGAATATTTAAAAATAGAGAGAAACATATATATATATGAACTCCAATTATAACTTTGGACATGTGATTCTCACTTTAATTTATTCCGACTTCATTTTTTGAATAAGAGCCTTCTTAATTATGAAAAATATCCAAAGATATAGGCAGCTAAAACACAGACCGTCCAGTTCTCTAAACGAGTCCATCCACGCCCATAATTTATCGGTTATTCAATTGGAAAGATAAACTGAAAGAATAGAAAATGTGCTCAGTCTGTGTGATTCTTAAACTCTCTGCATTTCATAACATTGTTCAGCAACATGTTGGTAAGCTTCATTAAATTGGACTTTTTTTCTGGATTTTGTTTTTGCTGTCGTGTTATAAATATACTGTTTGTGCGTCTAGTTTTTACTCGGAAAAAAGGAGCAAACTTTACCTGTAGAGAAACACACTAATGCACTGAAATGTTCCGGAGAGCGTTATGAGCGGGTTTCGTTGGGACATTAACAGCTGCTTTTATTTAAATGCGTTATTGGCCACCCTCAGTACCTTCAGTGTCGTCAAACTTTGCTATTCTAAATGTAGTTTAACACGTGCAGAATATTCAGATACGATACGTTTTTTTTAAGAATGCATGTCCGGTTTTATTTAAAGTTAGATTTTTTACTAAACAAACCAAAATACTTGGAACTTTTGGGATTTAATCCGTTAAGAAAGTTTCCCAATATGTGAAAGTCGGATGCTCTTTCGCATGATTCGTTAGGTTTTTAACTTTCAACGAATAGTTTTGTTCTCAAGCAGCCTATAATGTATTTTCTTCACATAGATCTGATGGAGAGCAAAGTGTGTAAAGTGGAGAATAGAAGCAGCTTCCTAAATCCGGCTCACTGCCATAAAGACATATCAGCACTAAAAGCTCAAACAAACATAATAGTATTTTTCTTTTGGACAGTATTTTGCTATACTGACCTTTTATAAAGTCATGTGAGGTCATCTCGGTCCTTAAATAGGTTGTAAGATATCCCATAGGTTAGAAAAGTTTAATGTGATAGCCCCAGATTTCTCTAAAATGTTTCAAGAGATTACAAGCAGTGTTCTTTAAGGGTTGAGAATTCCTGGAGTTAAACTAATGTTATGCCGAAGAAACACACTGTAACTTGTATTTCCAAACTCTGATGGACAAACTGCAGCAGCTTTGGGTTGCACTGGGTTGTGATAATACTGCCATCTAGTGGAGACCTCAAAACAGCAAAGACACAAAATGCGTCTTAGCTGCAGGATGTTGCAAGTCCCAAACTATTACTGACAGCACACACGCCATGCCGGGGTGTCTTTCTCCTCTTCTTTTGCTTGTGCATTGCAGGGTCGTCTGCTGCTGAGTGCTGGATCATATTCATTATTCATGTTTGGGCATTTCCTGCCGTGCTGTCTATTTTTAGAAAGAGAGAGAAAGCAAATAGGACAAGCCTACGTCAGGGTCATTTATATTTAAGGTACCCCCATCTATGCGTGAATCTCTCTCTCTCTGTGTGTGTGTGTGTGTGTAACATACCACCCAGCTGCTCCATCCATCCCATCCGCAGACCACGTGATCCACTTCTCCCATGCCCTTCAGTAGTTCATTCAGCATGATGGCTGCGGATGCTGCGGATGCTCTCTGCTGCATCCTGCATCCGCACCGGCACATTCTCCTCCTTCTCACCGTCACCCTCTCCCTTCTGTCGGTTCCGACTGCAGCCCTACTCGGCGTCCGGCCCGAGGACACCCAAAGCGGAGAGCTGTCCGTGCAGGACGGAATACTAAAGGCAACTGAGGGGACCCGCTTCATGCTGAGGGTTTACTACTCCGCATCTCCAGCTACCGACCATCCTAACAGTCTGAACATCAGCGGCAAACCTGACGCTGCACCTGCCGCTCCATGGATCGCATTTATAGAGGAACCAGGCGTGGATAGTGGGGATGCGGAGCGGCGACTTCGGTCCAGAGGGAATCCGTGTGAAGAGGAGAACGCCCGGAGCTCTGATATCGAGTTGCTGGGCTCTTTCAGGTCCACCACAAGTCACAATTCAGTTTTGGTGGAGCTGCTCGCCAAAGACCTGCGCAGAGACGAGGTAATCAAATACTACTCCATGTGCGCGTTTGATGGAGTAAAATGGGAACACTTCAGCACCAAAGACTTCTGGTTGGCGGTGGTGGAAAGACCTCCGGAGGCAGATGTTTGGCTCCAGGCAGGAGTCTCAGTCCTCCTATTGGGGCTCTCTGCACTTTGCAGCGGACTGAACATCAGCATGCTGGCTTTGGACCCCGTGGAGCTGCGGGTCCTGCAGAACAGTGGCACAGAGAAGGAACAGAAATACGCACGGAAAATAGAGTCAGTGCGTAAACATGGAAACTACATCCTCTGCACAGTGGTGCTGGGAAACGTACTTACAAACACATGCTTTGTAGTGTGGATGTGCCAGATTTTAGGAATGACTGCTCTCTCCACTGCCTCGTGTACTTTTGGAATTTTCTTTATTGGCGAGATCTTACCTCACTCCGTGGCTTCCAGGCACAGCCTCGCCATCGCCTCCAAGACCCTCTGCGCGACCCGCCTCCTGATGATGGTGTTTTTCCCCATCGCTTACCCAGTCTCCAAGATTCTGGACATCATGCTGCACCAGGAAATCAGCAGCTTTTACACAAGAGAGAAACTTGTGGCCATGTTGCGTGTCACAGACCCCTATCACGACCTAGTCAAAGAAGAGCTCAACATTATCCAGGGAGCCCTTGAGCTCAGGACCAAGACGGTGGAGGATGTGCTGACCCCACTGTCAGACTGCTATATGCTGTCCTCTGATGCCGTGCTGGACTTCTGCACCATGTCCGACGTAATGCAGAGCGGTTTCACCCGTATCCCGGTATACGAGAACGAGAGGTCCAACATCGTAGATATCCTTTTTGTCAAAGACCTGGCCTTCGTGGATCCTGACGACTGCACTCCACTGAAAACAATTACTCAGTTTTACAAGCACCCCATGCACTGCGTCTTCAGTGACACCAAGCTGGATGTAATGCTGGAGGAATTCAAGAGAGGTAACTAACATCACTCTCTGCAAACAGCTCCCCCATTCACTCAGTCTTTACATGTCCACTACTTATATGAGACTTATGAGTAAGAAGCCAATGCTGTGTGTTTGTGTGTGTGTGTGAGCCACCATATGTTTTAGAGCAAGCAGCTTCCAACCATCTAAATGTTCTTTGAAGCAACTGTGTGCACTTAAAAAGTACATTTTCAGAGCAGACGTCAGTGTGTACATCAGTACTTTGGCTTAAAGTGGGGCTGCCAGTAAAGCCCTTTGATCCCCAGAGCAGTGAAAGCCATATGTGAAATCTGATACTGTGTCACACAGTGGGTTTGGTTCAGCCAGAGGTTAGAGGCTACCAAGGACTAGAATAGGGTTGTGTCAAGAATTTATGTGATGAGAGAGATTTAAGTGATTTTCCCATGACAACACTGTGAACTTCACCTGGCCCCTGCACCCATGCTTTATGTGCATCAGTTATCATCTCCAGACTGTAATGTAACTTTGAGGCACTGACTGTCACCTCTTTCTCTTTTGTCTGATAACCCTTTGCTGATGAGTAGCTCTCATGCACAAGCAATGATAGCATCTGTTCACTATTGAGCAAAAGTGTGTTGCAGCATCTCTCTGGGGACTGTCGTCAGTCTTGTTAGCCCTTAGCTTGGTTTGAAATCAATGCCCAGTAGCAAACAGCACTGACAATGTCACATATAAGAGGCACTGCTGCTGGCACCACTCTTATGTAAGGATTTCATTGACATTGGTTTATGGTGGAGGGATTAAGATGTAAATCTGCTTCATTGACAAAGACAGCTCAGCAGAGTCAGTTGGAAGCAGCAGATGCCAGAGTCACAAATTAGATTGCCACTTACAGGTCAGAAGGTCTAATTCTTCATCTTGCTCAGGATTATGAAGGATATTGCTGGGCTCACACCCGACTCCATATTCTTTGTGTGTTGTTTATATACAAGGTGGAAGATGCTCTCACCTTTACATTATTTGTGTCCTCTTAATTGTCATCACACTGACCTTTGAAGCTCCTTCCTGCCTGTACTGTAGGTCATTGCCACGCAAGCCTGCAGAGCAACCATGAAAAATTCAGTGCCAACCTTTCCCTTCTTTTTTTTTTTTGACTCCTTCCTGCTATGCTCTCTTGGAAATAAAGACTCCTGCTGTTCAGGAAGCCAGACTAGAAGCTGTCTATGTCTCACTGAGAAGGGTGATGGGTGGTTCTGTGAGAGAGAAAAGAATAGAAATGTCATCATTACTGCAATGTTGTACACAAACATTCAGTCCAGACTGTAAATAACCGGACTGTTTTTTCCCCAACTTTATACTTAAAGCAATTGGACTGTCAGATTCTCCTTGTCTCAAGAAAATGAAAACGTGAAAAAGATAACTACAGTTCAGTCAGTAAGACCTAAATCAATGATTTTTTTAGGCTGCAAATGATATTTTGAAAACCAGTTGCACACTGAAGAAAAGCTGTGATTGGACAGCCTGGGGGACATTCTGAGACGTAGTATATGTTTACATGACTTCAGAAGACTCGATGCAGAATGCAAAACCACAGAATTATTTAACAACAAACAAAGCTCAGAGACAATTTGTAAAAAAAAATATTTAAAAAAAAGAAAGAAAATGTGGAGAAACATGGAAGAACTTGTGCCACATCTCTTCTGTTATGGCTATTTTAAGCAGCAACTCAGGGGGAAAGTTTCATCACTCAGCAGTGGAGCAATCTTAAACACAGGTCTGAAACAACTAAAAGGTGGAATATTTTTGATTTGAGTAAATCACCTGATCTTCACATAAGTGAGCTGGATTTTCTTTGAAGACCAGACTGAAGGCAGAGACACCCTGCAGATAAAATTCAGGAGCATCAGCATGGAGGAGATAAAGCGTGGTGATATTTTTATGTTAAAGATGAAGAAGTTGTTGCATGTACATGTGTGGAAAACAGCGAGGAATACAGTTGCTGCATTTTTCTTTATAGTAGTTTAAGGTTGTAATTGTTGCAGAAAACTTAACATATTTAAAACAGCACATGGATTTCAAACACAGACTTGCAGGAGCCTGGGAAACCACTAGAGCAGAAACAAATGCAAAATGGACATTCATGGAGGTCCCGGTTTGGCCCCGGGCTCGTGTATGCAAGTCTGGTTAAGTCAGCCTGTGTGCCGTGCTGCAAGAGTATTATGTAACACACAAGTTATGTAATGCAACGCCTGGGGACATCAGTGTCTGAGGGCAAATCCACCTCTGACTCACCTGAGCTCTTCAGACAAGCTGACCTGAGCCCCTGAGAACAACCTTGCTATCTCAGCCAATCTCACACAGCCTGTGTCTCCCGTTTGGAGATTGATGCCTGTCAGGTCAATCAAAGTTTTTTGTTTGTTTTTTTCACCCCTTGTCGCCTGTGGATTAAAGCTTTTGATCCATTTTATCCCCTGGCAGTGATCCCCTAAATCGGCCCATCTCGTATGAGCCACTGATTCTGTTCAAAATGAGACTGCTGTTCTATAGTGACATCATGAATTTGGTTGGATAACGTATGCGGTCACCAAGCTGACTTGACGTAAGCAGAAGAGACACACATGGGTTATGGCGACAAGGCAATAAAATGTACATTAATATCTGCTCCTTTAAAGAAAATAGTGTTTTTTTTTTTGTTTTTTGGTCATGCGCTCATGGACATTTTTCTCCTCTCCTTGTGACGACTATGTTCATTGGCAACTTCTTGTCACATTCGCTTTATCAAATGATTGCAGAGTTGCTGTTGGCGAGTGATGTCACCACGTCTGGCAGGCTTGTCATGCTCAACTTAACACTGAGTGATCGGGAGCTCTGAGTGGGCAGGCGAGGTTTGTTCATGGACGTGTAAAGTGTGTGTGTGTGTGTGTGTGTGTGTGTTTACAGAGGTGGCAGCAGCATGGGCAGTTTATTCAGCAGATGTAGGCATCCCCAGACTGATTGCATAATCTCACTGTTTACGTAAGGGCTCAGTCTTCCAAACTGTCAAAATGTCTCCAGACTAATCCCCCAATGTCCACTTACTTCTCGTCTGGGTCTGTCTCTCTGTCTGTTTGTCTGTCTGTCTGTCTGTCTGTCTCTCTCTCTCACGCACACACACTGGCATCATGTCAAAATCTCAACCTCTAAAGTAGATCTCTCCTGTGTTTATAGTCTCTCAGCTCCAGCTGGTGTATTAATGCTGATTTTCATCTTGACTGCACAGTTCCAGTTGGAGGCTTGAGATATTTTTATCCACTGACGTTAACTCTGATGCATGAGCAGCATTTTAAAAAAAACATCATTCTGTTGTGATGAAACTCAGGGAAGTCTCACCTAGCCGTGGTGCAGAGGGTGAACAGCGAAGGCGAAGGAGACCCCTTCTATGAAGTGATGGGCATCGTCACCCTGGAGGACGTCATAGAAGAGATCATCAAGTCAGAGATTGTGGATGAGACAGACCTTTACAGTATGTATAAACACAGTGTTCCGAATCACGAATGCATTAGCAGGGAATCAATTGTATTATGATTATTATTTCCATTTGTCATACTGAATAGATTTTATCTCTCAGCAGCTGACAGTTCAGATATTTACCTTCTATCCACTCCCCTGTTTTCTCATTAAACTATTGATCCCACCTCCTCTCCCCTGTTGTTCCCAGCTCCGCTCTAATGCATAATTAAATAATGTGAATAAATGTCCCAGTCTCACAGATAATCACCACATAATCTGCTCATTTTTAATTGGCTGGAAATGCTCTGCGCTGAGAGGAATCCAGATTCCAACTCCTTTCATACCGTATCTTTCTTTTCACTTACCGAATAGTACTGTTTGCTGCCTCAACGTAAGACAAAATATTCTACAGTAGACAAACTCCGGCTCCCACAGGCCATCAACATAAAATTTTGAAGTGTCCTACAATTTTAATTACATGCAGAGTGTTTAAACTAGAGTGGGTTCTGCCATGGCTGCACTTGTGCTCATAGACTCTACAGTTTTGTGTGTGCAAGTGCATAATTCTGTGTGTATATAGTACAGAGGGTGCTAATCTCTGCAGACTTTGCACTTCAGGCCTTTATAGCACCAGCTGTTCCTGCTATGGTAATAGAATAGTTCATATTAATTCCCCTTGCATCTGCTGAGGATAAGTCAATTTATCAGTTAGAGGTGTGTTTGCATCAGTGCTTTAGCTCAAGCTGTAGATACATAGAGCAGCAACAACTAATGAGGTCAGCAAAAGTAGCTGCTACGTCCTCGCAGTGCGAAAAAAAAATATATACAGGACGTATGTGGCACATCTAGTGAGGCAAACATAATGAAAACCTCCCCCAGCTTTCATCAGAGCGTGTATGAAATGTGAACTCTGCACTGTATGCCATGCAGTTGATATCATTCCCTATGTGTGCGTGTTCACAGCTGATAATCGGACCAAAAGGAGAGTGTCCAACCATGAACGGAAGCAGCAGGATTTCTCTATCTTCAAAGTGGCAGAAAATGAGCTGAAGGTGAAGATCTCACCACAGCTGTTGCTTGCGACACACCGCTTCTTGGCCACAGGTAGCATTCTGTGTGTGTGTGTGTCTGACAGCACTCAGAGTGCTTTGGGCTCATTTTCATGTGTTTTTGCTTCTGTTGTAGAAGTGGAGCCGTTCAGGCCGTGCCACCTGTCAGAAAAGATCTTGCTGCGTCTCATAAAACACCCCAGCGTTGTGCAAGAACTCAAGTTCAACCCCAAGAACAAACATGCTCCTCAACACTACCTCTTCCAAAGAAACAAACCTGTCGACTACTTCATCCTCATCCTACAGGTAGTCCTCCTAAAAAAACTCATTACATAAATTAATCACTTCATTGTCTGATGTTGTTTTGATGCATGTTTCCTGTGTGGGCAGCTCCATTAGATGACTAATCAATTCACTGTTGAGATTATAAGTGCATAGCTCTGACCTGATCCATGTAAATGGCTGTGCTAATGTTACAGGGACGGGTGGAGGTAGAGATCGGAAAGGAGGCACTCCGCTTTGAAAATGGAGCGTTCTCCTATTATGGCATGCCAGCACTTATCCCACCGCTGCCAATTGGTAAGTATGGAAGCAAAAATGGATCAATAATTCTACTAGTGACAGCAGATGTGTAAAACATTGCAGTGTCAGTAGTGGAAATGTTCCTTCAGCTTAAATGCCACCCAGTGCCTGTGTAGTGTCAGCAGCAGCAGCAGCCGTGGGAAGTAAGTAATTAAAAGAAGTGATCTCAGAGAATTTCCCAGTGGAGGGACATGACCTGCGCAGGATTATATAAAATCCAGCTAAGACTGCAGAGCAGGCACAGAGCCTGTCTTTCATTCTCTCTCCTTCACTTCTTGTGGTGGTGTGCACATTTTGCATATATGTGATGTTCAGGGTAGAGCTTAAAGCTATTTGGAAGGCCCCATTAAATATCTGAAAATCCCTTCTTATGACATCACTGATGATTAAGAATTTACCCTTAAGCAGAACTCAAAAGAGCATTTTCAGTTTTTTCTCTCTTCACCGAGTCATGGCTCTACAATAAAAGTGCCAGTAATAGCATGCAGCTAGGCAGCCCTAACCTCAAATCTATGCAAAGGATAGATGAACTGAAACGACCTTTATTACCTTTCATAATAATGTGTGTATGTTCTAAGTATGTCCACTGGATGTCTGCTCTTTTATAAAAGACGCAGGAAAGGGTGATGGAGTTTGTGGCCACTGTGATAAATTATCCTTTCCAACATTGTCCTCTGCTGCATTTAGTCCTGCAGTTGTGGAGCACACAAATAGCTTATTTGTAGAAGAGAGTGTGCAGAGCAGTATCTATGTCAAAATGGTGACCTCTAAGCTCCTTCTTTGTCTCAGGGAACAGATCTGATTGTGCCAACTCAGGAGAACAGGGTGGTTAGGCAACAAGTTGTGCCGTTCAGTCATCACCGCTGTGCACTGTGCACGGACTGGAGTGTTGTTAATGGGGGAAGAGCACTCCTCCAGTCAGCTCCACATACTGAATCTTCTTGATTTTCTCCTGTAGCTCTCTCAGAAATCAGTTTAAAAGGCCCTAATTATAGTGTGACCCTTTACCACAGTACTTCACCAGCAGCACTCCCCTTCTATCCCAGAATATCCCATGTCGACGGACCTCACTGGGTGGAAGTGGTGTCGACACAGTCCATGGCGAAACATTGCTGGAGTGAATTTCCCAGGTTGTCCCTTGGGCATGTTTTAAACCCTCTTCTCATCAGACACAGCGAGCTGGCACCTTGGATTAGTTTTTTTCTTTAAAGTGGGTAATGCACTGAAAGTATGTTTTCCTCTGTTCTGCTCAGGTCAGAGGTACAGTTCCCGGGGCAGTGGTCTGAACCAGTCAGATTCACTGCTGAGTGGAGGCAGTGTGGGTCAGCTCACTACAGGAGGAGGGTTATATTTACCAGACTACTCTGTCCGTCAGCTCACAGACCTGCAGATCATTAAGGTAGCAAACATAAAGCCTTCACACACACGCAGAAAACCACATGAAAATAAAATACTGTTGTTATAAACTCTATTAAATCTCTAATTTCCGACTTACTGAGGGCAGAAATTGGGACCACAACCAAACTGCGCTTTTAAGCTCCCTCCATTAAATCTTCAAAATTTCCCAAAGTGCTTATTCTTCCTCTGCTGCAGTTTTTGCCTTTGATATGTCCTAATCCCTGATCCTGACTGAACACAGACATCCTGTCCCTCACTTTCCTCTCCATACGCCTTTTTTCCTTTAATCACTGGGATAATTGAGCTCCAATTTCGCCATGAATATTTCAGCCTTATATGATGGATGTGCCCTCTGATTTCACCCCTTTCTCCAAATACAGTGCTCCTGTCCACATGCACAGGGTTTATATACAGTATGAAGAGAGCCACACACACACACACACACACACACACACACACACACACACACACACACACACACACACACACACACACAGTCTTATAGTGCGTCCTTTCTTGGTGCACACAGATCACCAAGAACCACTACCAGAATGCCCTGACAGCCTCCAGGATGGACAGCTCCCCTCAGACTCCAGACCCTCTGGATCCTGATGCTAAAGGGAGGCCATCCGCCACAGAGGCTCGCTCACACAGCATTGCCCTGCCACTAACGCACACACACACACGACTGGGGCTGGCACGCCTTGCACATCTGCATCCCCATGGTGGCCTTTGCAACACCTCCCAGCTCAATGAAAGAAACCGCATTGTCCGTAAGTATTAACATTGTCTGTTAATTCTAAGAATCTCATGCACGTCTGTAGCAGCAGTTCTAATGATTTATTTACTACCTATATGACACAAGAAAAGAATAACTCAGATATAATGGCTCCCTCAAAAACTGATGCAAACATGGGATCAACCAATCTGTACTGGTTTCAAAGCTTAAAGGATTTCCCAGATACAATCTGTCCTACGCTGTGTGTAACACACCACCCAGTTTGTGTGTCTGCTGGTGAGAAAAATCACAGGACAGATGGTTCCATGGGTTGTCAATAAAAGAGAAGTTTACAGTACTATACCATCAGGATTTATGTTCATCCACAGCATCACAGATTTATGCTGCCCCCACTGGTCATAGTTCTAATTTGAAACTTGTACTGATCATAAAATCATTGATAAATATAACCTAATAAACTGAGAACCCTAAAACGGATTGATAATAAGCGCTCTACCTCCCTCTATAGGCAGAGTAACAAACATGCTGCTGCTGTTGTGTGCCTACTTAAGTCCTGACTGTCTCTTCACAGGCAGTAAGTCTGATGGGCAGAGGAGTCCAAATGACTCAGTTTTCCTTCGCATGGAGGAGATTCCATACATCCACGAAGATCGACCGGAAAGTGGTGGAGAGAATGGTGCGTGCATGTTAAACCGTTGACATGTTCCTCTGTATGTTGCCCTCTTTTTCAACAGTCTTCTCTTTACTTTCTCTTTCACAGATGTGCCTACAGAGTCTCAGCCCTCCACCTCTCCCTTCATCAGCTCGCTGTCTCTGTCTAGCTCTGAGGAGAATATAGGAAAGAAGCTGTTGCGTAAACTGAGTGAGTGAGCAATTTGTCACGAACACCGATCTGACAGCAAGCCCACACACACTGTCAGATGTGCCCAAACTTTTCTGAAAGACCTAGCAATAGTGCTGCGTGTATCTTAGCAACAGGTGATGTGTCGTGTCCCTCTCAGCAAACCTACTGCTTCCTGCCGAACACATTACCCAGATGCAGCTGTCCTTGTTGGCTCGGCTACAGTATGACTCACTTAGTTTTTACTTAAGCATCAGAGGTTGTGCTGTTTCACACAGCTGTCGTTATTTCACTTCATGATGAATGTGAGGTATAATTAAAGGTCTTACATGTGATGCGATCGTCAAAGAGGTTGATGCAGTTACGGGCACGTAGTTAAATTCTGCTCTTCTCTGTTTCTAGGTAACAAGAGGAGGAAAAGGTCTCGGGATGGAGAGGAGAGGAAGAGTTTGGAAGAAGGTTCAGAGCAGCCACCAGTGACGAGCTAGCACAGCAGCACTAAGGAAGAGGGGTGAAGCATACATACACCCTCTTCCTCTCCATCATCCACTGGGTATCCTCATTAACTACTACTGCCCCTACATAGACTCTCACTGAGACTGAGCCATTCTCTCTGTAGCCATCGATAATACTCAGGTCCCCCGTGACACATTCTGGCCCCTTTCTGCCTGCTTTGATTGGATAAAGCTAAACAATATAGCATTGGATTTATATCCAGCCTTACATTGGACTGTGGTGATCCCAGCAGGTTTTAATGGTGCAAGCCTTGTCCATGGTAGTCATATTTATATTGTTAACATTTAATCATTTCATTTAATCTCTACAGTACATGTGGAGGTCCTTTAAATAGTATCTGAGCCACTTAAAACTATTCTATTTATTACATATTGAAGACAGTTCCCACATACTGAAAACGTTGTTTGCACAGGGAGCTGTTCTAACGTTGCCATAATGGTGCCACCTACTGCCAACACAATCCAACACAGTTGCCACCGGCTAAGAAGACAAAGCCACCGAGAGATGAGCACAATTTTTACACAAGTTTAAAAAATATGTATAGAAAAAAAAGCCATAATGGAATTCTCAGTTTGAATGATCACACTGAGAATTTTTAGAGGGTGCAGTGTTGGAAACAACCAAATTTCATACTGAGGTTTTTATATAGAAGCATCAGGATTACCAAAAGCATTGAAGATAGCAATATACTGTAAATGGCTTGAATTTATCACTACCTTATATATTCACAAAAACAGTGTTTAATACACTGTGCAGCCATTTTGTAATCCCCCCTCACATTGAAACATGCCCTTCTTTTTCCATTCACTCTTCAGTGTTATTATCAAAACCTCCACATTTTTCTTTTAAGTCATCGGTCTGATTTATGATTGCATTCAGTAGAGCACACCGTCATCAGCACTGTATTTCTATGTACTGTTCATCTTTTACAGGGTTGGTCACTAAAGCTGCATACACCAATTACAAATAAGCTAGGGTCTTTTTGTGTAGGGGGTGGTGGGGGGTTCTTGAAATTGTAGTTGCTACTTGCATGTTTGCTTATGCTGCTCTTGCTGTAGATTTTTCCCCATATGCATGCGGATGCATGAATAGGAGCCTACCAGTCCCCACTGAGGTCTAGTCTGTGACTTTCTGAAACCTTTTCTGAAACAATATATATATATATATAAATATATAAATTCCGTGGGACAACAAAGCCACAAAAACAAGCCTGCAGTTTTCATAAAGGCAGTTTTGGGGATTTTACAGTCACTAATGAGGCACAAGGGGACTTCAAACGCCAAAATGCTGCTCACTGAAGGGGAACTTGAAGCCATTGTGTGAGAAGTTTTTACTGCAATAATGAATCATTTGATCCTTTTTAAAATGTGAGATAGTCCAGTGTGAACTCTGATGATCTGTATTATGAAATCTTGGCAGATACACTGAACAGAGAGATATGAAAGCAATATGACACACACAGTGACGTCAAGCCACCACCTCCCTTCAAACACACAAACACACGCACACACACACCCACAGATTGTGTTTGTGGACGCTCAGTGATTTAATTCATTCTGCCTGGTAAGGCAATGTGAGTACAAAGGATACTGCACTGCCAGCTATTTTCAGTGACCTCGCTATTGACACAGAACAGGCAGGGGGAGGTCTTTTGATCTGACGACTGAGGATTTGTGTCAATCGGAACTCAGCTCAGAAATATCTGCAGCTGCTTCACATTTGTAAGGAGGGACATTTTGTAATGTAAAATTCAGACAATTACAGTTACCCAAAGGCGCCGAGAAACAGACCTTCTACACAAGGGATATTTAAAATATGAATAAATTTACTGAACTGTTACTTTTGTTGTGTTTTTCGCTGTTTACAATGTTGTTTTTGGGGTCAATTCCAGCATATATGGCAACATGAAAACATATTATTTATAGTTCTTTATTGGAGCATTTGATTCATCTAATTAGACTGTCAGCTTCAGGTGCTAAACAGTATTATTATTAGTGTCATGTGCCCATACGATAATAACCAGGTTGATCATTGGTGCATTTGTGTCATAAGACTCTTATATAATAGTGCACTCCTGCTCTGGACAGTCAACATTCACTGGCAGGTACCAGACAGAACCAGAAACATCCTGACATTGTACAGGCAGAGATCAGCTGTGGGGAGCATTCTGTGCCACTTTGTGCTTGCTGAGTACAAACATGAACTTCACAAGTACAGATTAAACATGAGGTAATTAGTTTAACCCCTTCGGGAAAAAAGACATCATTAATAAAATGCATAGGTCAAGTTAAAAATACCTTCCTGAGAACACGTGTTTACATTTCAACCTGGAAAATGTCATTTCAATCATGGTATGGATGGTAAACATTAAGAACAAACTGCATCCTGTCGTACTTTGATCGTGTTGATTTTAAATATTCCTATTTTTGCTGCTAGCTAAATAAAATGATGCCCTTAACACTTGGAATGGTTGAATCATAACAAAATATTTTTAGACGGTACAGTCAGCACTGCTGAGGGAACTAACACAGTCACAGTCTTACTAACCCCCTAAAAGGTCCTCCTAATGACACATTACCTAATTATACAAAATGCAAAAAAAAGTGAACTAAGTGACAAACAAAGAGAAAAGAAGTATTCCACATTCTAGAAAAGACTGTGTGCTGTATGAGAGAAGAAATAGCTATACCACCATTGTACATTCTATAGAGAAACAGGTCCAGAATGTGTGTAGCCTAGCTTAGAACAAACACCAGAAGGAAGAGGAAACAGGGGAAACAGGGCCTGTGTGTGAATGAGAAACTCATTCAGAAACCATCACCGTCCTAGAAATCAGAGTTGGTCTGTGCAGTGACAGCTGCAGGTAAGGTGCAGTTTTCTACTGGACCTTAGTGACGGCCTCATGGATGGACTCAGCCACATAGTCGATGTTCTTTGTAGTCAAACCACACATGTTGATGCGACCGCTGGCCATTAGGTAGATGTGTTTCTCCTTAATCATATATTCCACTTGTTTGGCTGGCAACAGAAGATTTATTCACTCATTAATAAGACATGTGGAACTCTACAGATACAGTACTGTTCCCAGTGGATGAGTGTTAATTGGTTTGCTGATCTCTGTACTCACAATTTAGCCCTGTGAAACTGAACATTCCAATCTGGTCTGTGATGTGGTCCCAGGTTCCTGGTGTCCCTAGAGCCTGAAGTTTAGCTTTCAGCTGAGCCCTCATCAGCAACACCCTATCAGCCATGGTCTTCACATTACCCTTCCTATCAAACAAACAAAGACATCCATTCAATCTTGACTGTTATGGCTCATGCACAGGCTTCAGTGATCTGTTTAAGGGAATACTTTTGCACTGACCATTCAGCAAAGAGCTCAGGTGAGGTAAGAGTGATGGCAACAACGCGAGCTCCCTGAGATGGTGGGTTAGACCAGGTGGTCCTGACAATCTTCTCCATCTGGGAGAGAATTCTCTTCAGGTTGTCGGCATTACGGGCCACAACTGTCAGGTTGCCCACACGCTCATCTGTTGGGAAAAATCATGGCACAGCCATTACACTCTCACCACTGATGGCAAAGGCATACAGTACATCTGGTTCCTGAATTCCCCCTTGTGGATCAGTAAAGTATCTATCTATGTATCTATCTAGTGTCAAATCATTTGCAGTCCATTATGCTTTTTGGACAATTGAATCTCTTCACTAAATTCACATGAAGTCGGCTGCAATTTATGTGGTCTAAAACACTTGGAGTCACTCACTGTAGAGACCAAAGTTCTTGGAGAATGACTGGGCGCAGAACATTTCAAAGCCCATGGAGACAAAGTAGCGGACCGCCCAGGCATCTTTCTCCAAACTACCTGAGGCGAAGCCCTGATAGGCCGAGTCAAAGAACACAAACAGCTTCCTCCTCTGGGAAAGAACAAGATACAGTCTGAACATCATCATACCGTGACACACATTATGCATGCATGACAGACCAATGTGTTGGTTTGTGACACTGTGCATGTGCTGCATCATACCATCATAACATCAGCGATTTGCATCCATTGTTTCTGTGTGGGGTCTGTACCAGTTGGATTATGGGCGCAGGCATGCAGGACAAAGATTGAGCGCTCTGGACAACTCTGTGGGAGACAGCAGAAGCAGAAATATAAATATTCTAAACTCCAAACTGATGACCAAAATTAGGTCCAAATCACACACTGCTTACTTCCAAGTCACCAAGGAAACCAGCCAAATCCAGGCCTCTCTTCCCGGCGTCCCAGTACTTGTATGGACGGACATCCTCAAAGCCAGCATTGCTGAATACAGCGTTGTGATTTTCTGAAACAAATCACTGTGATTTATTGCTCCTGAACTAATAAAAAAGTCACTGATAAGATGTAACAGTAGAACAGAGTGTATTGATATACTGGGCACATTAAATTTATCTTTGGAATTAGTTCAAAGTCCTAGAATAGGCTGCATGTTTCTGGGAGTGCTGTCATTTGGTGCCTTCTAAGGGGCCAATGCTGACGGGGGTGTGTGTGCGTGTGTGTGTACCCCAAGTAGGTGCAGAAACATAGACGGGTGTTTTTGTGTTGTTGGTTCCATTGTAGAATCGCCTAAGAAACTCTGCGCCCATCTTCAAAGCACCTGTACCACCCAAACACTGAACAGCCCCCACCTGGCCACCACAGAAACAAACACTCAAGTTTAGATGTAAATACATCTAAAGTCAGAACACTGTATGCTTTGCAAAATAAAACAATACAAACCCTGTCCTCCCGGATAGCAGGACTGTCATCTCCCAGTGCAATCTTGGAGGCTGAGGACCTGAACTCAGGGAGGCCCAGAATGGGCAAGTACTCGTGGTTTAGCCTGTCATCGTGCACAATGATCTTCTCCACTGTTTTCACCACTGGCAAAACCCATGGCTTGCCTTCATCTGTCCGGTAGGCTGCAAGGAACGGTTTCATTAAAATTACCAAAAGTAAAGTAGGGTGATTATTGTGAATAAATCACCAGATTTCAGTCAAGCTGTCTTCAACACACACATAGCAGTGACTGGGAAGCAGCTGAGGGGGTTAAGTGAGTTGCTCCAGGGCTCTTTACAATATTGTTGAGTAGGGAAAGTGCTGCTTCACTGTTTCTAGTAAAAATATGTGGGAGATAAAGGAAAAATGACCTATTAAATAATATTATTATTAAATAATCTTCACATAAAATAATATTTATACTTCAAAGCTAATATTGTACCACTGAAGAGGCTTAATGCATTTGGACCTTGGTCAAATAACAGGAAAGACATGGTGACCCTGGAAAGATCACTTCAAAGACATTGTAACAAACAGGCACTTTTAACTGATGTGTGTGTTTTAGCAAGCTGAACTCCATGTCAGCACCCGATGAGGAGTTAAATATCCTTTTTACCTCCAGAACCAGAGAGACCACTGACTAGAGTCTGGAACTCTATAATCAATCTCAGGCTGAGTATTGTGTCAAAATCCTACATACAGTAATAAGATACAGAAAAGCAGCATGTCCTGACACTGTGTGGCCTACAATTCCCAGCTGCCCCACAGCTGCTGTATGTCCTGCAGAGAGAAGGGGATTATGAAGCCTCAGCCTTCTGCACTAATCACAGGATTCAGATAGCCTTGCCCTGCCATAACAGAGCTTTCCAACATCCCTCGCTCTGTTCCCTTTGCAATGTAAGCAGCTAGAATTACTACATGCAATGAGATTAACGGAGAAAACAGTTGAACTAAGGAGTAAAATTTGCCATTTGCTCGCTTCAGAAGAGAAGCAGGACTAAGCCATACATATTTAAACTCCTGCAAGCAGCTTGTGTAATGAGGGGGCAGTAATCCAATCGACTCCCTCATCCACAGAGTGAGAGGTTATTGTGCAGAACAGCAGAGAGAGAGAGAGAGAGAGAGGAAACCAGAGAGCACAAGGCCACACTATTACACAACAGATACATTATCTACAAAGCTACAATCAGGAGATGGTGTGGAATGACTGAACAGCAGGCAGGCTATCTAAAAAAACATGTCCTGCTGCACAGGTGTGCACTTTATCCTGTCACCTGTGAGCTCCATAGGAAAAAAAAACACAGACACACCAAATGTTGGATGTTATATACATATATTTAAATTAATATTTATGATTTTCTGAACACTGTATCTCATTACCTGCCATCATAAAAACAGCGAAACTACCTGAGCGGGCAGGAGGATTCATTATGACATCATTCAAGCTGTGTACCAGCTACCTGAGCTTAAACTAGTTGAGCTCTATCCGGTCACCATAAGCTCACCTCCCACTCCGAGGTTCACCTTATTGGGAAACTGGTCGTTGTTGAAGTCCTGTGTCAGCTTGAAGACAGCTACGGGGGCTGCCTGCGGGACCTCAGAGAACACCGACATTCCTGCTGCTCCTTCTGCTGGAGGAATGAGCGACACACGGAGCGGCCACCACAGCTAACGGGACGCCAGACCTTCACCTTCAACTTGGATTTGAGGAGTGTAAAAGTGGGCGTGAGTGCGTTTACCAATAGAAATCCGGTTTGTTAGATTTATCTGCGAAGCCAATCTCTGCGCTGATCTCTGTCAGGTCAAAGTTCAAAAAAACACGCGCGCGGGGGGCCGCTGACCAATCAATAGCTCTGTCGCGTGACTGACAAATCCCACAACAAATGTGTGGCGCTGCGGCTTGTGGGTGGTTCAGGGCTTCGGTGCAATGCAGGTAAACTCCACAAGATGGCGCCACAGATTCATTAAACACAGCAGTCATCCTGGAGACCTGAGCTGTTGTTGGCCTCCTATTTATAGATGAAATGATAATAAATCAAATGACAAACAGGACAGTACACGGTCTGTTTCACCATACAGCCCATCATAAACGTCATCCTCACTCTGAGCTGAGCAGACAGGGTCTGCACACAGTTTGAGCGAGTGCACGTAAGGTTGTGTAAATGAATATGTACAAGTATCTTCATCTGTCCTGTCCTGAGGGCTTCAGCTGAGCTGTGGTGTAAACACACTGGCTCCTCTGTGCTCTCCACACAGCTGTCTGCAGGATCTGAAGTGGTTGATAAACGAAGGCCACTCCAGCCTGCTCTCCCCGAACAGGAGTGAGGATTTGTTAGAAGGCAGGCCTCAGTGTGGGCCCTCAATAGTTCTGTGTGGTTTGACCTAGTTTGTAGTTAAACACTATGATCCATGATGGCGTGATCAATTTAAGTAAATACGTTTGGGGACGAATTAACAGTCCAGTGTCAGAGTTATCTGACAATAAAGAAGCTAATTACCAGTCTACTTAGAAATAGATCTTAATTCTGAGGTCTTGAGCAGGACTTAGAACATTTATGATCGAAAGACAAAGAAATACCCTCACCCTTTAAAAACCCCTCATACATAGTGATAGCCTGAGCACAAGTAATTATAATTTACTATAATAAAACCAAGTATTCCAGTGTAGAATCAGATACAGATGATTATTTCATGGAGCGCATTAATGTCTCTTAAAACGTGGTCAAAGTGCTGTTTTATCAAAATGATCACATTTATCCATTATGCATGATATTGGATTTGTTTGCATGTTTGCACCACACAGCCAATAAAATGTGTTTAATAATTACTTGTCCTCAGTGTTAAACTGATAAGAAGCACTGAGCATCATCTTTTTGTAAATTTAAAAAACGTCCAAGCTGATCTTGATTGTGATGCTCTGAATCTTCATTACAGAAAATTATACTTGTGCCTCTAATAGGTTGGTCTTCCTGGTGAATTAAAGGAAATATGATTAAAAAATCTTACTTTAAACTTACACGCTGATATTATGCCATGAATAAATAATTCACTATTCATTAACAAAGAATCAGCTATAGGCTACTTAACAAAAGTGTCCGTATTAATCCTCACAATGGTTACTGTTTTCTCCTACAAGTTACTCACTTTCCCCACACCCGGTCCTTCCCCCACTCGTCCGATCACTTCACGCTGACAGTAGATGTTTTCATTCTTTCCAACCAGGTGAGGGTGTCTTGTATGTTAGCTATCACTGTCAGCTCTGCAATTATGGGATTTGAGCTCCCAGAACAAGGCTTGGGGGCCCAGGGCAGGGTTTGGTGTGTACGTACCAAGGAGGCCCCGGGGCCCAGGTCTGCACTGTGATGTGAAGTGTGAGTCAGAGCAGGGAGTGACAGAACTCGCCTCTGGCAAGACAGTGCCCACAGGGGGAGTGTGTCACATCCAGATCAATGAGTTCCTCAGCCAAACATTCACAGGCAGCTTCTCTGCTTTCCACTGACACTCAAATGTAGAACATTTATTTTGGCAACCAGTCATGTAACACAAATCTGAAAAAAAATAAAAAATAAAATATATATATATATATATATATATATATATTTTATTTTTATTTTTTTCAGATTTGTGTTACATGACTGGTTATATATATATATATATATATATATATATATATATATATATATATATATATATATATATATATATATATATATATATATATATATATATATTGTGCCATCATCATTTATTGCAGTGTTTTCATTTAGCTTATAGGTTATCATTGCTGTTGTAGGGACTTGACACCAGAACACACAAAGGCATACATTCAGGCACAAGACCATCACATTCCAGCTGTGGTATCACTGAAACACAAACAGGAGCGTGTGCACACACACACTGCTGCACATTCCAAGGAGGATGTTGCAGCATTGCTCGTATGTTGGTGTGGCCCCAGCGTCTCTGGGTCAGAGAGCGGCGCTGAGTGACCACCTTTTTAGCTTCCCGCCTTGTTTGTTTTCCAAAGACAGTGCCATCAATTCTCTAACAAGCGACTAGACACAGCAACAACAAAGAGCGCAGGACCTCCCTGTGTAGTCCAATGACTGATGGACCGTGCATGCAGTAACAGACATCAGTGATCTGTGTATCGCACTACATTCCAGCTGGTGTGTTTGTGTGTATGACTGTGCAGGTTGTGTGCACTGTTTGATATCATGACATAAAATCTGTGTTTTTTTTCATGTGCATGCAAACATCTACCCTTCGCTCCACTTCTGACAAAATACTAAGAAAATACACAGTGCAGATAATCCCCAAGTGATGGAGATCAGTGTATTCTTATTCGAAACATTACATTGGAAAATGCACACATGCCACAGTTAGATATTTGTGTTTCAGATGTATGAATCCAGTGGCTGAAACCACTACAGATTTCTGCAGAGATACCAGACAAATTCACCTTTATGTGGCACAAAATAAAGGTGAATATCTGAACACAAATATCAGCATGTGGTTAGCTTAGCTCAAGCTAGCATAAACACAGGAAACAGAAAAGAGGCTCCCCACCAAAAAACTGAAATGTTATAAATTTCAAGGCCGAGGTAAAAAAAACAGAAGTTTTGCTGTCTAACATGTGTTTAAACATCCTGCAAATCTAGAGTCATATATATCGCTTTGGGACTCAACAGAAAATGTCATCCCGCTTAGGTTCTGAGGACAAGTTGGATAAAGAGGAGTTCAGCCACATTAGCTCTGAACACCTGCACTAGATACCGGGCAAATCCTGGGTCTGTTTGAAGGTAACAAAATAAATCTGTGGCTCTAATTTTCTGATTGACACTTGATTGTGTGATTAATTGGTACAAATTAAGAGGAGACTTTAGCTTCTGCTGAGCTCAGCCAGCTCCCAGTTGGCGGCACAGGTAGCATTACATTATGGTATCTATCCTGTACAATGAATTAAGCAAGAGTTTTTAAATGGCCCCTCATGTTTTTTCTGCTGCTGCTGCTTCTTCTGTGGTTGTTCTGTACTGTAGCACTATGACGACAAGCATCCCCTCAGGGAGAATAAAGTTTACTTTAACACTTTTCATAAACAAACCTGCAGCAAAAACAGGAATATTCAACTGAAACCTTAAATGTTTCTGCTCGTTGTTGTCTCGCCTATAAATCTGGCTTTGTATATATAACACATATTGCAGCATTTATCGCACTGTTTTTGCCTGATGTGACTGGGTTAGAGCCATTTCTGATTGATTGAGTTTGTCTCAGCTTCACCTTTATACAATATGCATGCTAAGACACAAAGACAGGAAGTGGGACAACTCACGGTTGAAGAACAGTTCTTCTAAACCTACCAACAGCCGTTTTTATCCACAGCAATACATGATGCTGAAACAGTCCATACAAAAACTTTATTCGTCACCAGCCTGATGCCAAAACACTGTCACTTT